>NC_135320.1:32198489-32823767 GCF_048772815.1 Callospermophilus lateralis | reverse complement strand
TGGGGCCTCACATCCCTACATTATATATTGTGCTTCTATAACACTGAATTTCATGTAGTTTTCTAAATCTGTCTGCTACTTCATAACTCTAGCATGCATGTAGTTTCTGTGAGAGGCCCTTTTCTTCTACTGTCTTACTCTTTTCTTTCCTCTTACATGCAAGGTTGACTTAACCATCAGCATTTCACTCAGGCATCACTTTGTTTCTTCAAGAAGTCTCCCTCATCCCAAGGGCCATGGCAGGTGCCTCCACTCTGGCCCCACAATACCTTTGGACAGTTCCATCATCATCATCATCGTCGTTGTTGTTATTATTATTATTATTATTATTAGTCCTCGCAGTTCCAGTCCACTATAATTATTTCTCCCACTGAATTGCTAGTTTCTAAGGACAACGATAGTGTCTTATTCATCTTTGTATTTCTATTTCCAGAGCAGTTACTGGAACACATAGTAGGCCTTCAATAAATACTTCATAGATTCATGCAATTGAGTGGATGTATTCGGATATCTCTAAATTTCCTCCCTCTTTCTGTGATGTTCCTACCCACCCTAAATGATCTGAAGATTGATTTGCAGTTTCTGAGACAGGGTGGGTGAGGAAGCAGGGATGGGGTGAAGCCAGGCATATTTTCCAGATAGTTTACATATTACCTCATCACACACCTGTCTAAGGCTTTTCTCAAGATGTGCACAAATTTCAACCTCCTCTGCAAAACATTTGTTACAATCTCCTAATATATTTTGTCTGTACTTCAGCATCCCTGGCGACATACAAATTCTTTGATTCGTTATACAATCATAGAGTAAACACCAACAATATGCTGGAGAGGATGGTAGCCTTGTAGTTACAAATATGAATATTCAGGCTTTTCTCCTGCTTTTAAGATTACATTTTTAGAAGGGACAAACAAGTCTTATTCTGTCTCATTTTCTTTTTTTAATATTTTATTTTATTTTTTTTAGTTTTCCGCCAACACATCTTTGTATATGGTGCTGAGGATCAAACCCCGGGCCGCACACATGCCAGGCGAGCACGCTACCACTTGAGCCACATCCCCAGCCCTCTGTCTCCTTTTCAAACAAAAATGGGAAAAGTCTTTTGTTGTTCCCCACAGTGAGAAGGTAGGGGTCACTGCTTACTGCCTCTGGAAAAAAGAAAACTTTTTTTCTGTCTTCCTGAAACATGCAATCATGGCATTGCACCATCTCTTGGATTTCCTTCAGTCCCTTCAAACAAGTTTTGGCTGAATGCATACCCAAGCCTCCTCCACAGTTTACCTGTACAGGTGCAGGTGCTCAAACTTGTTCTATCTGGTCAGCCCCAGCTATTCACATGGAATAATGACTTCTGACTCTGCATTATGGTGGTTCTAAAATAGCCCAGAGACCATGTTGGAGTAAATAAATGAAAAGCTCAAAAGGGTAGTGCTAATGGTAAAGAGGAGCTTTGGGAAGCTAAAGAGGTGGAACTGGAAATATATTGTTCCAAGAAAGAACAATTTGCTTCCCCTTCATCTTTTCCTTGAGAGTAACCACCAAACAATGGAAGAAAAGTTTAATGATGACACATAGCTATTAGGGAGTGAAAATTTCAGCAAAAAAAAAAAATGAAGTTACTAAATATCTACATATATAAAGTAACAGAAAACATAATTCTCTGCAATGATTCTTAAATAATAGAAGAAAAGATGGATAGATTCAAAGATAGACAGAATTTTTTTCAAAAAAATTGTCACACTTTCAACATATTTTTACCATAATAGCATATACTTTAAAAACTCAAATGTCTACATGCTGTAACACATGTTGAAAATGGGCAACTATTCTTTTAATTCAATTGATCATTAGCCACAATCTTACTGATATTTTTTTCTGTAATCTCCTCTCTCATGCAGATTTCAATATGATTTAAGAAAATTGAATATGAAATATTGTGTCTCCTTTGGCATGGTAGGAAATCAAACATTTTAAAACTTTCTTGCTGACTTTATGAAATGACACAGTGCTGAGCAACAACAAGTGTCCAATAAGTTTAGGACCATTCCTTTAATTGATAAAGCTATTGTTATGTTGTGGATGCCAATAAGCAATTAAATACAAAAGCTCATTAAATACTCCCCATGATTCTTTCAACATCCAATTGTACACCTCTTCTCACTGCAATCAATGAATCCTCTGAAGTCAAATTTTTTTGTGGGGGGGTCAGGTTATAATTCTACCATTTTCTAGCTGTGAGTCTTTGGACCAATTATATAACCACTCTAGGCAGTTTCTTTATCAGCAAAATGGGGACAATAGTGACAATATGATAATTAGAGAAATAATAGTACATCTGAAGACTCAGAGCAGTGTTCCCACACATATGCACATTTGCAGATAGGAGCCCGGGCATATAGCTTTTTTCAACTTGTAAACCAACTGCAGTATTGGCTTCTTCATTGAAAAGTACCTGGAATTTTGAATGTACCAATCACAGCTCATAGACTAGCAACCATCCATAGATACCACAGGAACAGAAACAAGACAGTGTTTTGAGCTGCATATGGTTCTTTTATAAACTACATGGGATTAATTAGCCTTATGTCTCTAAAATCAGAAATTAGCATTTTAGGAATATCTGAAAATATGCTTAATGCAGGTATAAAATAACATTCTCCACATTCTGTAAGATGACTTTAGGTTGTGGAATTGAATTTCTTCCAAATAATATCAATCAAAAAGTAATCTCAGAGCAGCCCAGAATATAGAAAATATCACATGCAACTATAAAGTAAGTTGTGCTTTGCAAAGAGTGAGAAAGAATTCCATGAACTGGAGTTTAAAAATTACTAAGAGCTATTATAGGCTATTTGAGGAATAATAAGTAATGTAGACTACAGTTCATTCACTCTTGGAATTAGCATCAAAACATACTAGCATATTTTGTGATAGCAATAAAGCAAGGGAAATAAAATATAAGCATGAAAGTGATTATAAGAAAAAGAAATGAAATATATCATTGCTGTAGTTGCAACATATATGGCTCAAGGCTTCTATATGATATTCTAAGAAGTATGAGACCTCACTGGTTTTCTAAACATAAAGATGCCCCAGTCCCAGAGCCTCTTGATACTCGAGAGGCATTCTGTGCATTTGCTGCCCTGTGCTTTGCATGAACCCATGGATTGATTTCTGAATTATTCAGGCAAAATCTGGTCTTCCAATTCACAATTTGAAACACTTGGAGTACCCACCTCAAAGCTAACCATTATGAAAGCTTAGGAGAAAAAGCAGCCATTTTTTGCTACTTGAATTCCTAGTTTTTCATTTTCCAGGCCTTAGCATGGAGACTATAAGAACAAACAGGAGAGACCTGACCAAAATAGCACAGAAAAGGGAGAAGAAAACAATTTGGAAATAACAAAAGACTTCTTTCTTTCGTCATTGTTACTTTGGATCACCGTTTCTGTATATTTTAACTTTTATTCTGTTTATCGGTTCCCATCTAAAAAATAATGTCTGTGCCAAATTTTCATCCTATGTAATTCTATGAGGATTCTCTTTGCTTTCTCGGAGTCTAGTTCTCCCATGGCATTGCATGAGATGTAAATCTGACCCCTAAGGGAATATTATTTCAGTGTGAGGAGAAACTGCCTTTTATGGTGGCATGGTATCATTTAAGTAGTTCTTAAAAATGTAATCTTTAAAGGAGATATAAAATTTATAAGTGGTAATGATATCATTTTAATCATGTGAAGAAAATAGACCAACACAAAATGAGGGTGTTTTCTTCTTAAGTGGATTTAATCAAATGCAGAGTTGGAGTCTCTATTTAGAAACACTTTTTCAAATAAGCACTTTTCCTGCTGAGTCACTGTGGTTTTCCTGGAACTGGTTTCTGAAGGATGGAATTTACATGGTTGAATATTTTTTCTGTCTTGAAGAGAATTTTCGACCCCCACTCCAACCAGAATTCTCTGGTTCACTTGCTGCCTTGAGCCCTGAGCCTGAGAATTGCCCCAGAAGGAGCAACCTGCAGGGTTACATGACTCCATCTCCTCCCAGTTGGTCATATGGAAGTCTTTTAAAGACAGCAGTCAGTTCCATCCACAGGGGCCCAAATCTATTCTCAGTAACCAGGCTGCCCAATTCTTCTTACTACTCAGATATGTTATTGTGTACTTTTTTGCTTTATCACTCTATAAAGGTCTACTGTCAATCAATTCTGCTACTCAATACCTGCATGACTTTTGAGTGAGCAACACAGTCCAATAGAACTTTCTGTGGTGAGAGAAATGTTCTATGTTGGTGTTGCCCAATAATATAGCATTAACCATACTTGGCTATTGAGCCCTTAAAAAGTGGCTAATGCAATTGAGGAAAATAAAATTTTAACTTTGTAAAGTAAATTTAAATTTAAATAGCCACACCTGACTAGTACCTCTGTATCAGATAGTTATAAAATCTTTTGAGTTTTATCATTTCAAATCTATTGTTAACATATTAGAGTAATTTGGTACTTAACATTTTCTCTTGTCATTTTCGAATCTTATTGCAAATCAAAGCAAAACAAAATAGAATTATCTTCTTTTTACTTTTCCCAGAGGATATGTAAATTGTGCACTTTAAAAACTTTTTGCTAAAAGCTTATTTCCCTTTTATTTATTTAGGGGACAAATTTTGTTACATGAAGAGAGGTGAAAGCAAAAGCTTACTTGATCTTCGGAAAACCCAGGTCCTAAATATACTTTTGGTCTCTAACATCAAATTACTACAAGGTCAACTTCTATATATGTATTGGCCTTCTAGCCACTTACTGCTTTTTAATTACTCCCTATTTCTTTCACTGTGTGCTCAAGATCCAGACTGCAGCACCATGTCAGAATGAACTCTTCCGGTGTTTCTAGTAATTAATCTGTTTTGGAAAGAACCCAAGCAAATCAGTGTTATACCAAATTCTACATAATGTTGTGTTACAATAAAACACCCATGCATTTTGTAATGTTTTTCTGCCTGTTTTGTTATTTATTATACAATCCAACTTCATTTAGCAAAACTATGATATAGGAATTCATCATCTATTTTTTGTGAAATTTTGCATAGAGAATTTGTAGGCAACTAAATATATGTATTACTAAAATACCTGCTTGTGGTCAAATGTTTAAATTTGTGAACATTTTATAGAGATTGAACTTGCAAAAAAGTTTATGAGATTTTTCAGTGTCAGTATTTCCTATAAATATAATTTGATGGGCTATTAGTGTGTTATTTAAACTATTATGTGCCATGTAAGACTTAGCAATGTAAAATAGTATACGTTCAAATAACGTGGTGAAGGTTTTAGGTAAATTTAGGAAGGACTTCTTAAGAGTTCACATATGGCTTTGGTTCTATTGAATTTTGGGGGGTAGATAAAAATAAATACTGATCTTTAAAAAAAGGAATCCTTGGGGCCGGGGTTGTGGCTCAGTGGTAGCGCTCTTGCCTAGCATGTGTGAGGCACTGGGTTTGATTCTCAGCACTGCATATAAATAAATAAGTCAATAAAATAAAGATTCATCAACACCTAATAAAAATATTTAAAAAATAAAAATTAAAAAAGGAATCCTTAAAAATATCCTTAAATGCATTTTTAAAAATCTCAGTATTAACAATTTCTAAATATTCTCATTCCATTAAAATTTCTCTGCTAAAGTAATAAATGACAAAAATAAGTAATAACAAAACAATAAATATCTATTTGCTTAAATAAAATCATTTATTTGAAAAGAAGGACAAAGATTTACTTAAACCTCTTTCTACTATAGTTGGAATATAATAAGAGTTGTAACTAGGGAAATATATGCAATATCCATGTGTGTACATCCTTTTGATACATTGCTAGATTTCAGGTGAGAGGGTGCTAGCCTTGACATTAACCATTGTCTCAATGCTTAGATGATTCTGGAGAGAAACATGAGACTAGGGGTGGTTTTCAAACATTAGAGTCAGGAAGGACTTTTGGCTGAAGCTGCTGTTTTCAAAGCTTGGCTTTGGGACTCACCCTCTCTCATTACTGAGCTAACAAAGTCTTCACTTACAAAGAACTATTGATCGCTTGGGAAAAAAAAAAATTCAAAAATTCTCTAGCAAACATTGCAACCATATCAATATTTGATGGAACTGAAATATCATCAGATTAATAGAGGTATTCCTCTTCCTATGAACCCATAGAAATAGGATATGATTTTCGTAGACCATGGCTCATAAAAGATAGTAGTTAGTTATGCAAATAATTAGATGTGTACATTAACACGGTGATGATTTCCAAGAAATTTAGGTGGGGAATTTTGTGGCAATGATATGTTTTTGTGATTACTAAATTTAGAACACATTTTAAGTGGGAAAAAATAGGAAAGGCAGTTTGGAAATACAGCCAGTCTTAAGAGAAGACACATGATATACATAAATTGAATATAATGGAAGAGAAGACTTTAAGGAGTCATAATTCAACTTAAGGATGGTCCTCGAGCTACTCACTCACTAAGCATCCTGACTGCAAAAGTAGAAGCTAAGTGAAAGGCTGAAGCACCATCTTCTATTGACTGTCCCAGAGTCTTCCAAAAATGACTTGAGTTCAGTGACTGCTTACAACAGTCAGAAAAGGAGGTCTAAAGGCATTTAACAGCTAGAACTGCTGTTACGGGGGTTGTGTTTGGTTCCGTAAGTATCATGGTGTGAATTTGCGATGGCCTTTGATAAAACACATTGAAGTTCTAACCTGTGGTTATTAAATTATAGAATCTTAGGGATAAAAGTTATAGTAGATATTACTTATTTATTCCAGTCCTTTCCATAATATCCCTGCTGAAGTCTCCTTCAGCCTCTTTATATATAATGACAGCATCAGAAAATTTAGAAAGCAGATGATTCTCTCACCCAGACAGGTTTTTGGTTTTGGTTTTTGTACCAGGGATTGAACCCAGGGTTGCTTAACCAGTGAGCCACATCCCCAGCCCTTTTTATGTATGTTTTATTTTGAGACAGGGTCTTTCTAAGTCCTTAGGCCTTTACTAAGTTGTTCTCCTGCCTCAGCCTCCTGAGTTGCTGGGGTTTGGGTCATGTACCACTGTTTTGAGAGTTTTAATTGTTAAAGAATTCTTGGTTATAAATTTTCAAGGTGAATTTATCTTTAACTACCTTTCTCTTATACTAGTTACACTCTCACTATATACTTTAAATAAGCTTAGACTCTCCTTCCCAAAGAAGTGCTCATTTATGAAGCCTGTTTTCATCATTGCTTACAAATTATGATTAATGGTCTTCATCTTTTTTGGCCTCTTCAGTTTGTCCATGTCCCTATTAGAGGAGTGCCTTCTCCTCCAAACTAGCATAATATCCCAGATTCTGTGATCTAAGCAGAGAAGAGGATTTTGCCTTCCTTGAGCAAAGCCCTGTGCTTCCTTCTAAGTTTGGCTAAAGTTCTTTGGCAGTTACTTCACTCCATCAACTTACATCGTCCGTGTGGTCCACATTGTGATCTTAGCTGCAGATGTTTTATAGGTAAGGTGGTTCCCTTCTGTTCCTAGTTTGCTAAGAATATTTATCATAAGCTAATGCAAAGTTTATTAAGTGCTTTTTTTCCTGCAATCATGCAATTTTTCCTTTATTCTATTAATGAGACAGACCCTCTGGATGCATTTCACAAATGTTAAACCAATATTACATTCCTAGCATCAATCGAGTTTAGTCTTGCATTGTCAATTTGTGTATTGTTGAATCCTGCTTGCATGTATTTTGTTTAGAATTTTTTTCTTCCATCCTCATAAGTAATGTCTGTCTAAATTATTCCTCAATTATAATATCAGTGTCACATTTAAATCTGATAAATTTTATGCTTATCTCATAAACATTGTTTAGAAGTGTTCCCACCTTTTCAGTTCTCTGGAAATTTTGTGTACTAATGTATTTAGTGGAGTTTATCAATTAGGGTTGAGGGGATTTTTTTTTAATTCTTCCAGTTACAAGATGACAGAATTTTGTCAACTATAATGAGTCTTTATTTTTTATTCCTGTTTCAATAATGTCTTTTCTAGCTTTATTATTTCCCTCTTTTAGATTGAATTGGAATTCTTTTTCTAACTACCTGAGATAAATGCTTATTTATTTTTTAACTTTTGTTCTTTTATATATTTATTTAAGGCTATAAAATTTCCCATCAATATGAATCTATTATATATGTACGACAATTCTGTTCAGAATGTTTTCTAATTTTCTTTGCAATTTCTTTCTTAGACAAAGTGATATATGACCTATTTTCCAAACATCTAGAGATTTTCTATATATCATTTTATTATTGTTTTCTATTTTAATTATTTTATGGTCTTGGAGCTATTCTTCTTATGAACTTCCTGCTTCACCATACAATCAATATTCACAAATGTTCTCCGTGTCCATTAAAAAGCAAAGACTTCTCTGCAGTTGATGGCTGAATTGTACATCCAACATATCCATTACATCACAATTGGTAATTGTGTTATTCAAATTGCATATATTTTTACAGGCTTAGTGCATGCTTGTTTTACTAACTATTGAGAGAGAGATGTTCAAATCTTCCACCTCATTTATTTACTTCTTACAGTCGTTTCCATTTTTGCTTTATTATTTGAGACATAGTGATTATTATTTGTCACATAAATTTAAATTATGTATGACTATTGATATATAAGAAGTGACTCCCTTTATCTCTAGTCATAATCTTTGCTGTAAGTTCTAGAATTCCTTTTTTTCCCTGATTTTAATATAGCTTCATTGCCTCTTTTGTTGTTGTTAGGTTAACAATAACTATTATTTAATTTTCAACTATTATTTAATTATTTAATTTTCAACTATTTTGTTATGAAAATAACACAAGGTAGTTTCTACTTAAACCTTTTATTGCATAATTTAGTATGTTTAATTTTTAAGGTAATTACTAATATATCTGGGCTTCATTCCACCATGACTTGCTATTAGTTTGCTCTTTTTTACTTTTTCACCCCCTTGTTGCCACATCTTAGGCTATTTTTTAAAATTTTTCTTCCATGTCTTTCTTTTTTGGTTTGGAACTTAAATGTTTTCTTGATATTTCATTAGTTCTTATGCCCAAAATTGTAATATGTAGCCTTGACTTATGAAACTCTAACATTAGATACTGCTTCCAGCCAAAATTAAGTAACAGAGACCAGATTCATTATGTCATTTGAGACAACTGAAAAAATAGACAAAATATGTGAAACATAGCTCAAGACTCTGGACATAAGGAAACCGTACACATTAAGTTCTGAGGGGCAAGAAACCAATGAGGTAAATGCTGTCATTGTGTCTTCTACTGACTAGAGAAAGTTTCCAGACTGTAGTCAAGAAGACAGCAACCTCCAAGGGAGCCAGGTATATTTCTGAGTTGGGGGGATATCAAAGGAAACACGGTGACTGGGTTCTATAAAGCAAAGTATGGAGGAGGAGAGAGCTATGTAAAGGGGAGACTCTAGAGATCTGCCAAATGCTTACCTCAAATAGTCAGTGTGTACTTCAAATACTCAGAGAGGGCTGTTACCTACTCTCAATAGCCAGAGTGGAAAATCTCATAATTCATGAATCATTAGTTAGATTAGAATACAAATGGGGGAAGGGGTCCTGTCTTAGCAGAGGAGAACAATTAACTATATGCTAGATACCGCTTTTGTCTCATGTAACGAAAGAGACCCAAGAAGATCCAACTAATTCCAAATAACTTAAGAACATCCCAGTAAAAAGCTCAGGAAAATGTATAGGAATACAAATGATCTATCACCGCCCCCCCCCAAAAAAAGACAGTTATTGTCATTAAACAAAAGTTGCCAAACATTCAAAGAAGCAGAAAAACTAAGCTACTATGAGGGAAAAATTGAACTTAATTGAACTCAACTCTGACATGATACAAAAAATAGAATTAACAGAAAAGTAAAACAGTTCTTGTGTTAGAGGAAACTTGTTAATACAGGAAAGATCTAAAACTAGAACAAATCAAATTTCTATAAATGACAACCACAACAATTGAGATGAAAACAAACTGAATCAGATTTACGTCTAATTAGACAAAGAAAAGGAAAACATGAGTAAATCTCAAGACATAATAATAAAAATATCCAAAATGAAATGAGAGAAAAAGGACTTGCAAAAAGGGGCAGATGATCAGCATTCAGTGAATTTTGAGATAAGTTTATGCAACCAAAGCCAAACACACACACACACACACACACACACACACACACACACACACACACACACTTTGGAATCTCTGAAAAGAAAGAAGTGAAGGAAAAAAATACCTGAACAGTAATGGCTAATTTTGTTTTCAAATTTGATGAAAACTATTAACCCACAGATTCCTGAAACTCAACAAATACCAAACACAATAAATATGAACAAAGTACATTAAGACTGGTCATTATCAAATTTTGATGCATGATACAGAGGAAAACCATTAGTACATGATCCTGTTATTACCACTTGTGTTAGCCAGCTTTGCGTCACTATGATAAATATTTGAAACACATGACTTAGAGAAGGATTTATTTTGGCTCATAATTTAAGAGGGTTCTGTGTGTGGTCAGCTGGGTCCATTTCTTTGGGACTGGGTTAGGCAGAAAGGTATAGCAAAGAAAGCTTCTCAGCATAGCAGCTGGAAAGAGGAGAGAGAGAGAGAGAAGAAAGAGGAGGAGGAGGAAGAGGAGGGGGAGGAAGAGGAGGAGGAGGAGGAAGGGAGGGAGGGAGAAGAGAAGAGAGGAAGGGAAAGGACCAAAACAAGTCCTTAAGGCCATGCACTCTGTGATCTACCTTCTCCAGCATGCCCCACAATCCTATAGTTACTACCTAGTAATCCACTCAAATTATTAACCCACCAAGGGAATTAATCCACTAATGAGGTTAGAGCCCTCACAATCCAATCATTTCTTAAAAACTCTGCCTGTGGACATTGCTGCATGGCCTAACACATGAGTTTTTGGAGGACATTCTAGATTCAAACCATAACATTACTTGTTGATATTTACCCAAGAGAATTAAAATCAAACTACTTTAGTGATATATGCCTACCCACATTTGTCATAGCGCAATTCACAAGAGCCAAGTTATGGAATCAGTATAGGTATGCATCTACAGATGAACTGATGAAGAAAATGTAGTGTATACACAATGGAGTTTCATTCAGCCATAAAGAAAAATGAACTTATGTCATTTGCAGGGAAATGAATGAAACTGCAGACCATGGTGTTAAACAAAGTAAGTTGAACACAGAAAAACAAATATTGCATGTTTTCTCTCAGACATGGAAGCTACAGGAAGGAGGAAACAAAGGTGGGTGGGGTGGGGAGCGATGTCATGAATGTATAATGGAGAAATGGAGAATATTAGATGAAGGAGATCAGGGGGAGAAAGGAGGGTAGGATAAGGGGAGGTAAGGAAAATGAATTTGATCAAACTATACTATAAGCATGCCTGGATATGCCACAATAAATTAAACCATTCTTTATAATTAATCTGTACCAATAAAAATACTAGGAGAAAAATCTGTCAGCCTATAATTCTATATCCAGTGAAAAATATACTTCAGAGACCAAGATGAGATAAGGGCATATCAGACCTACTTGAAAGATAGTACCAGTAAACCTATTGTGCAAAAATATGAAAGAATTCTTTTAAAGTAGAAAAAAATGATGCCAGATGAAAACCTGTATCTACCCAAAGAAATAAAACAAAGAATCAGAAATGATAACTATCACAAGTAAGTATAAATACTTCTTATTAAACATCTTTAAGAGAGCATTGTTCAAAATGAGCACAATAATGCATTTAAGGCTTGCCATATATTCATAAGTAAATATATATCTGCAAAAGCTAAGAGGCCAAAATAAAAAAAGAAGGTAAACTGTTAAGATTATCTGTGTGTGTACATGTATATATACATACGTATATATATATATATATATATATATACACACACACACACACACACACACACACACACAGGTATACATGTATACAGGTAGATATAACAAGGTAGATATGTATTCTAACAATCACTAGAATAGCAGAACAAAGCATTAAATTTAATAGGTCAGCAAAAGATCTGAAATGAAATAATAAAAAAAAAAACCAACTTTTTTCTTAATTAGAAAAGGGCAGAAAAAGGAAACAAGACCAAAAAAAAAAAAAAAAAAAAGGCAGAAAACAGAACCAGAGACAAGTTCATGTATTTGAGTTGTACAGTTACCTGAAATCCTGTATTGGAAAGGCCCGTGTTTGGTTTAATGCTCTGCCATCCACGAAGTAACTTATGAACAAAGACCCTATATTTTCATATTGTACCAGGTCCTGAAAATTATGTAGTCAGTCCTGAATGGAACAAAAAGAAAATAAATAATGAAATGGTAGATTTAAAGGAAACCAAATCAATAATAACATTAAATGTAACACTGAACACTCCAATTAACAGATGCAAATAATACTATTGGATTAAAAAGCAAGATTTAACAATATACTAAGTATAAGAAACAAACTCAGTATGTTAAAAAAAATATAGACCAAAAATAAAAGATTGCAATGACATGTGGATGAAATCTAGATCTGCCATAGTAATATTAGGCAAACTAGATTCCAGATAAAAAAGTATTACCAGAGATAAGGGTGATTAGTTCATGATGATAAAGGTGTCAACTTATCAAGGAGATAACAATTCTAAACTTGTTCTTCCTGAGAATAGATGAATTTACGATTTTAATCAGAAATTTTAGTGAGAGATAATTAATAGAAATAGCAGTAGACAGAAAATTAGTAAAGACTTGAAATATATGAAGCAATTCAATTGACATTTGTAGAAAACTACACTCAACATAAGAATACACATTATTTTCAAAACACATGGAACTTTAACTATCATAGGCCATCTCCTGGGCCATAAAACAGTTCTCAGTAAATTTAAATACGTTTTTGAGTCATACAATGTATGTTCTTTGACCACAGTAGAATAAATTAGAAATCAATAACAAAAATATCTATCTATCTATTTTTTGATATAAAAACTGTTAGACGTATGATTTGAAATTATTTTTCCCAGTCCATAATTTGTTTCTTCATTTTCTTCCTGAAGTTTTATCTTTTGCCCCATATTTTCAAGAGCTTTAAAATTTGATGGAAGTATAATTTGTTTCTATTTTTTTATCCCATGGGTCCTGCTTTTGGTATCACATCTAAGATATCTTGGCTTAATTACTCTTGTATTCTTTCACAACATTTATGATTTAATTATTACAGTTAGTATTATGATTTGAGTAATTTGGTCTATGGTATGTGAAAAAAAAAGAATATAGTGTGAGGTAATTTTTTTTGATTCATTTACTTTAAGCATGTGAATACCCATTGTTCTTTGAGAACTGTCATTCTCACAATGTTAAGTCTTCTAATGCATGAATATGGAAAATTTCTCCTTTTATTTAGAACTTTAAATTCTCTCAATGAAACTATAAAAACGTGTTTTATAGTTTTTAGGATTTACTTTTAAACTTCTTTTGTTTAATTTATTCCTAAATACTTCATTTTTTTTGATGCTTTGGATAATTGCTTTCTTATTTGCATGTTTCATGCTTTCATCGAGGTATTCAACTTATTTTTGTGAATTAATATTGCATTCCATAGAATGTAATAATAAATTTAATTTCTAAATTTGCTTATTATTTCCAGCAATTTTTTGGAAGAGTGAGAACCAGGGATTGAAATCAGGGGCATTTGACCACTGAGGCACATACCCAGCCCTATTTTGTATTTTTTATTTAGAGATAGGTCTCCCTGTGTTGTTTAGCACCTCAATTTTTCTGAGACTGGCTTTGAACTCCAGCCTCAGCCTCCCAACTACTGGGATTACAAGCGCGCCCCACTGTACCCAGCTTTTTCCAGCAATTTTTTTAAAGATTTTTTTTAGTCGTTGCTAAACCTTTATTTTATTTATTTATATGTGATGCTGAGAATCAATCCAGTGCCTCACACATGCCAGGCAAGTGCAGTACCACTGAGCCACAACCCCAGCCCCTCCAGCAATTTTTAAATCTATAGATTCCTTAGGATTACCTACCTATACAACTGTTATCTCCAACCTGAGGAGGCAGACAATATTTCCTTGTTCCCAGACTTCAAGGGACTGCATTAAGTTTCTCACCATTAAGTATGATATTAGCTCTAAGTTTTCCATGTCCCTTTTATCATGTTGAGGATTTTTTCTTATAAATTTACTAAAATCTCTTATCTTGAAGGATGTTGATTTTTTAAAATGTATTTTTTGCATCAACTGAGAAGATTGTTTATATATGATTTACCACATATATGTGAGATATATATATATCACATTAATTGTTTTTTGAGTGTTGAGTCAACCTTACATTCCTGGGAAAATCTCTATTTGGTCAAGGTGTATATTCCTTTTCTTGTATTCTTAGATTTGGTGTACTGATATTTAATAAAGGAATTTGGTGTCAACTTTAAAAAATGAAACCAGAAGCTGATTCTTAAAGATCAATAAAACTGATAAACCTATTAGCCACACTGACCAGGTATTAAAAGGAACAGATACTCATTATCAATATTAGGCATGAAAAAGGTGATATCACTACAGAATCTAAATATGCTAAAAGATAATATAATAAACTAGTATCATGAAGAACTTTATGCCATTAAACTATAAAGAGCTTTGTTGAAAAAATGAATTCACTGAGTTCTGTTCTTACTTTGTATTTTAGCTTCTTTTTCTAGTTACTTACAGTGGGAGCTATAGTTATTAATTAAAGAATTATTTTCTAATATAGACATTAAGCATTTTAAATTAACCTGTAAATACTACTTTGACTATAAATTATAACTTTTGAAATGTTGTATTTTCATTTATATTCAGATAAATTTACTTTATGATTTATTCCTTGACCCATAGGTTATTTATACATGTGTTAGTTTCCAAATAGTTGGAGATTTTCCAGATACATTTTGTTTTACTGAATTAATTCACTGACAGACATGAACTACCTAAGCTCACTCAGGTAGAAATAAAGAGCTTGAAAAGCCCTATACCTATTAAAAAAAAAAAAAAAACTAACTCTGTTATTAAAACCTTTCCAACAAAGAAAATTCCAGGCCCATGTAGTGTCACTGGCAAGTTCGGCAAATTCTATGAAACACTCCATGAAGATAAAAATATCAAGTCTATATATTTCCTACAAAATTGAAAAGGAGGAAATACGTTCCAACTCATTCAAAGACAAAAAAATTAAGTCAACAGGGATGTTATACACATAAATAAAAGGAGGGAGAAATGAAGAGGAGTGGAAGAAAAAGAAAAAGTGGGGCAGGAGGAAAGGAGGAAGAAGAAAGAAAAGAATACTACAGACAAATACCTGACATGAACATAGAAGCAACAATTATAAATAAAATTTCAGAAAATTGAATAATAAAATGACTATCATATCATGACAAAGTGTTGCCTGTTCCAGGAATACAATATTGATTTAACAAGCAAAAATCCATCAGTTGACTATATAAATTGAACACAGAAAAACCACACAATCATCTCAAGAGCTGCAGATAAAGCATTTAACAAGTACAATCTCTATTTCTGATAAAAAAAAAAAAAAAACCCTCCCAGACAAGGGCTTTTACAAACCCACATCTAAATCATACTTAAGCATAAAAAGCTGAGTGATTCCCCTCCAAGAGCAAGAATTCTTCTTTACCATCTCCATTCAACATTGTACTAGAGATACCACCCTGTGCAAAAAAGAAATACAAATAAAAATATCTGTATTCAAAATAAAAGTAACTGTCTCTGGTCATAGAAAAAAATAATCATCAAGAATGAAAATCCAGCTGAATACAATAGCACACGTCCATAATTCCAGAGGCTCTGAAGGCTGAGGCAGGAGAATTGCAAACTCAATCAGCTTCAGCAATTTAGCAAGACCCTATCTCAAAATTAAAGTAAAGAGGGCTGGGGATGTGGCTCACTGGTTAAGCACCTCTGATTCAATCCCTGGTACAAAGAAAGAAAGAAAGAGAGGAAGGGAGGGAAGGAGGGAGGGAGGGAGAGTAAAAGGAAAGTCCAATCAAATCTAAAAAAAAAGCTTTAGAATTGTAAAGCAGAGTTTAGCTAGGTTGAAATATACATGATCAACATACAGAAACAATTATTTCTATGCTAGTAAGAATGCACAGAAAGTGAAATAAAAATATGATTTATAATACTATTAAAATATATAAAATTCTTAGGGACAAAAGAAGTAAACAGTTTTCAAAAAGAAACACAAATGACCAAAAAAAAAAATACTTGAAAAGATGTTCAATATTCTTAGCAATCAAGGAAATATAAATCAAAACTACACTAAGATTTTATCTCACTCCAGTTCAAATGGCAAGCATCCAGATTACAAAAAATGATAATTGCTAGCAAGGACATGGAGGAAAACGTACAATTATACATTGATGATGGGATTGCAAATTGGTACAATTACTTTGAAAAGCAGTGTGGAATTTCCTCATAAAACTAAGAATGGAACACCATAAAACCCAGTTATCACACTCATTGGGATTTATCCAAAAGAACTAAAATCAGCATATTATAGAATACATGCATATCAATGTTTATAGCAGTACAATTCAAAATAGCAAATTTATGGAACCAGTCTATGTCCCCATCAATAGAGGAATGGATAAAGAAAATGTGGTATATATACCCAATGCAATTTATTCAGCCATAAAGAAAAAGGAAATTATGGCATTTGTTGGTACATGAATGGAACTGGAGAACATCATGCTAAATGAAATAAGCCAGACTCAGAAAGTCAAAGATTGAATGTTTTCTCTTAAAAGTGTAAACTAGAGAGGGGGAGAAAACAAAAAGAAATTTAAATTTTAAAAGGGGAGCTTCATGAAAGTAGAAGAGAGACTGCTAGAGGAAGTTGATCAAGAAAAAGGGAAGAGGGAAGGGCATAGGGAAGTAATAAGGTACAAAAATCTATCTAATTATGCTACTTCCATGCATGAACATACTACAATGGATTATATATATATATACACACACACATACACACACACACACACACACACTTATAATAATTATAATGTCTTACTATTATTACTGGTAGTAATAATAGAAGGTAAATCAGTAGAGAGTGAATCAGGTGGACGGAGGAGGGGAGAGAAAGAGAAGGTACTGGGGAATTAATTGGTCAAATTATATGTTCATGTACTAATATGGTATAATGAATCCCACTACTATGTATAATTATACTACACCAATAAAACATTCAAAAATTAAAAAAATATATATAAATTGAAAAATAAAAAATACTGAGTGGTATATTTGATGAAAATGTAGAAAACTAAGTTATTAAAATTAGAAAATATTTCTGAGAAGAAATTAAAGAAGACCTAAATAGATATTGTATAATCATGGCTCAGAATATTGACAATATGTCAATTCTCCCCCAAACTGATCTATACTTTGACAGAATTCCAACCAAATTCTCTGCAGGTTTTTTGGTTTGCTTGTTTTTGTAAAAAATCTGACTAAAAATCATTTTTAGTCTAAAATTGAAAAAAGAACTCTGGAAAAGAACAAAGTTCAAATACCTATCCTACATAACTTGAAGACTTAATTTAAAACAACAATAATTAAAAGAGTATGATTTTGGTTCAAAGGTAAATAGATGTATCAATAGAACAGGATGAGTATCCAAAAATAGATTTTATATAGGATTCTCAACAAATAGCAAGGCAATTGTTAGCCACTTTTTTTTTTTTTTTTACAAACAGAACTGTAAAAAATTAGTTATTTGTATGCCAAAAAGCTCTGCTTTAGTCGGTACTTCATACCATATACAAAGAAACTCAAAGTGGATTATATACCTAGATGCAAAACATAAAACAAAAAATTTCCTCACAATGAAAATTTTTGTAATCTTGGATTAAGCCAAGATTTCTTAGATAAAACACCACATGCAATAAAAGAACAAACAGATAAATTAGACTTCATAAAACTAAAGAACTATAATCTTTGAAAAACACAGATGAGCGATTAAAGAAATCACAAGAGTGAAATATTTACAAAGCACCTATTTGATAAAGGATTTGTTTCTAGAAAATATAAAGAACTCTCAAGTTGTGGGTTCATGTCCCTCCAGTGTTGCCAAACAAAACAAAACCAAAAAAGACACACAGACAACAACATGAATTAATCCTGGAATTCCAGGTATTCCCCCCAAAATGTACATAGTTTATGGTTCCATTTATATAAACACCTAGAAAATACAAACTAATCTCTGGTGAGGGAGAGTAGACTGGTGATTGCCTGGTTTCTTAGTTCTAGTTGCTGTAGTGAAGTACCACCGACTGGATGGCTTATAACCAACAGAAATGTATTTCACATAATTCTGGACACTGGAAGTCTGAGATCTGTGGATCACATGATCAGGTCCTAGCAAGGGCCTTTTTCTGTGTCCCAGACTGTTGACTTCTTGTATTTTCACAGGATACAGAGCAAAGAGAGAGCGATGGGGAACAAGCTTTCTCAGGTCTCTCTAGAGGGCACTAATCCCATTCAAGAGGGAAGAGTCCTGGTGATCTGACCACCTCCCAGAGGCCCAACCTCCTATTACCATCACTTTTCAGGTGGGATTAAAATATATGATTTGGGTGGGGAGGAGACACAAATAATCTATAGACTGGTAGGGAGGACATTATTTGAAACTTTGAATAATATTACTTTCCTCCAGAGACATCTGTCTTCTCTTACCAAGATTTTGTTTTTAAATGTTCAACAATAATGATTATTTTAAAGAATTTTTTGGTGAGCACCTTTAACATTTTACTTTATCCCATCTGTCTATCTATCCTTCGGAGAGGATTTTTTTTTTCTTCTTCTTCTGCCAAATACATGGGGACAGAACAAACCAGCATCATTTCGATTTAATTTCAGGGTTTGAGGTTTTTTGTATTTGCAAGATGTGTCAAAGGCTGTGTCAGTACAGAACTTGTTTTACTTGTGCTTCATTTTTCCTTTCTAATGTACATACCTTCAGGGCCCTCACCCAAAACAGATGATGGTTTACCAAGACTCGCCCTCCATGACAGATGCTGGACAAAAGCATTTACTCACCAATTCTTTGAGTGAAAGCACTGATTATTCTCTTGGCCACACCTTCCATATCAACAAATACTCCCTGCACAAAAACAACCCCATGTCACAGACTCCTTTCTCTTCATTTCCAGCTTCTCCTGCATCTTATTCCTGCAGTTACTCATTTTTTGTTGTTGTTGTTGGCTCACAACTGCTTTTAGAAGTATAGAAAAATAATTTATCCATATTTTTTAACTATCTTAGTGGAAAAGTTAGTCTGAATGACCTTGAGTATCATTACCAGAAGCATAAATCTCTGATTTTCTTATAAAACCATTTAAATCACAATTTCATCCCTATCACTCCACTAAAACAGTTCTTCTCAAGGTTACCAGTGACTCCCAAATTGGCAATTCGAATGGTCAATTACCAGTTTTCATCTTGACCTTTCAGCAACATCTGGTATTAATGGTCAACCCTTCCTTTATTCATTGAGTTTCTGGGACATGCCACTCACCTGGGTTTTCTCTCACCTCAACTAGATCCTCCTTCCCGGGTCTTGTGCTAGAATCTCTTCCTTGAACTACATCCTAAGTATCATAGTAACAAGGACTAAATCTTTGCAGAATTTCCCTCCCTTTGCCTACTTCCTAAGTGGTCTCCTATAAGTAAATAATATATACTACCATCCTGACTGTCACATATTATGCATCACATCTTAAGTCTAAGACATTTATCATATGTATTTTTTTCAATTCTCTAAGTATTATATTTTGACTGGTTTTATTTTAAAGATATTGTATATACAAAGTGACATGGATCTTGTAGTTTAATGATGCTTTTACCTCTAATAAAAGAGTAAGAAGTCATTCTTGGAGAAAATAAAAAGGACACTTTTACTACAGTTTTTTTTTTTCACACATATATTGTATAACAAATTATCTTTGGAACTTTTTTCCTGGAGTATCCAACACATGTTTTGAAATTGACATGTCTAAAACTGAATTTGTGATCCCCCTATTCCCATCCCGACTGAAGCTTTCTGCTTACTGTTACCCACCTTTAGAAAATAATACTACATGCTCAGGTTTTCAGACCAAAAACCCATGCATCATTATAGAGTTTATCAGTTGATGGATTTGATCAGTTTTCCAAACTTTTAGCCTCCATATCTTCATTTTGCTTCTATTCCATTTTCTTTTTCTTTTCCCTTCTGAAACTAAAAAATCAATACACTTAACCTCTCCACCACATTCCACAAGTCCCTTATACATGGTTCCGCTTTGTCTCTGTGAATCATTTCTGATGACTTATCTTCCAGTTCATTAATCCTCTTTCTGGCTATGTCTAATGTGCTATTAAACCTAACTACTGAGTTCTTAATTTTAATTAGCTTATTTTCAGTATCAGAGTTTCTTTTTCATGTTTATTTTATATTCTAATTACATGATAAATGTTACCATATTGTTTTCCCTTTTTTAAACATATTAATCAGTTTTTTCAAAGCTCCTATCTGATTCTTCAATAACTAGATCTCCAGGAGGTCTGTTTGTTTATATTATTCTCCTGCTTTTCAATCATTCATTTAGTCATGTTTCTTGATATGCTTGTTGATTTTGATTGAATATCATACATTTGAGACTCTGAATGATGTTTTTTTACAAAGAAATTATCAACCAGCAGGAAGTAGAAAAAAAATGATAAAGAAATCAGAATCTGGATTGATTCTGGTTTGGTTTTTAGTCTTTGGGAAGTATTTATAATTCACTTTTACCCATAGGGTATAATCCCTTCAGTGATCCCACAGAATGTATGAAGTCTTTACCATGCCCTTAATTCCTATTTTTTTTTCTCCTTAACTCCTTTGGAATACTTAGAGTTCTGTTAAATTTTTCAATCTCTCTATTACCACTTTTAGATATATAACTATCTCAAGAGGAAAAGATACAGTGAACATTATTCTCTGAAAATGAGAGATTTGTGATCAGAGGAAGGCTCCAAAATTAGTGGTATTGCAGGTGGTGATGTCTGAGGTGAGACTGCCTGGCATGGCTGAAATGATGTGGAGTGAGGTCAGGAGGGGAGGCACTGAGGCCTTGGTGAAGGCAGGTGAAACTTGGGTACTAAACTAAATGTGATGGCAGGGCGTGGGGTAAAGAGACTGTAAGCCAAAAGCCAGTGTCTGTCTCTGTGTGAGGTTAGAAGAATGGCCTAGCTGAATGGCATGAACCTCAAGTGGGAGATGACTCATCTAAGGACAGCAGTGGATAGGAAAAAAAAAAATGCTGGATCTAAGTACTACAGGGAGCTGGAAAATAAACAAATAGTCCTTGATAACAGCTTCATGAAAGTGGCTTCTTAGTTCCCCAAGTTTCAGAGTTGGGTCAAGAATAAGAAAATAGAGGGCATTTGGGGACTGGAATAAAGTGAAAGATGGTGGATAAGTGTTTGTATCAGATAAGCTTCAAGTTGCTATATAAAAATGAGACCCGAGGCGGGACACAGTGGCACAAACCTGTAATCCCAGTGACTTGGGAGGCTGAGGCAGGAGGATCACAAGTTAAATGTCAGCCTCAGCAACCTAGCAAAACCCAAGCAACTCAGCAAGACCCTGTTTCTAAATAAAATATTTTTTAAAAGGCTGGGGATATTGCTCAATGGCTAAACACCCTGGGTTCAATACTTGGTCAAAAAAAAAAAGTGAAACCTTAGGATAATAAGACATTATCAATTATTTGTATTGTCTGAACAGGAGACACACTAAAAATGCTTTTTATTTTCTGGAAGATGAACTTCGTTTATAGTGTTAAATAGCATCTAAATATAAAAGAACACACTAGTTTTAAATAATTGTCTCATTAGTCATAATTGGATATTTATTATATTTCAAGAATTTGAAGGAACATGCTAGTCACCAAAAATAGTTCACTAAACGAGCAGTGCCACTCATTTTGTTAATAAGGTGGCATTTTTGTGTCTGAGGATATATTATGTGAATTATGTGATTTATCTCAGTAATGTGTCTATAATGGCTTGGATTTTTAGTAAATAATTTCTATAAATATTTATATGTAAATAACTTCCAAAAAAGAGTAGAACATGATCTTATTTTGCATAAAGTTTTAGAATAAGAACATTGTTTAATTTATTGATTAGGTCTGAGTTATCCATAGAGCCCCAAATTAACCAGAATTATTTTGGTTGACTTTTTCCTTCCTTCAACAGATATTTACTAAATATCTAGTGAATACAACTGTTTTAAATGCTAGAGATATAATAATAATAGTAAATAATAACTAGATTCATTTCGAAATGAGTTCTTCTCTATTGACAAATCTAAAGCCATTTAATGAAAAGGCAAAAGTGTTCATGTAATCTGATCCAAAGAACACCAAGTAGTCTACAATAATATGGATTTCTGACATCTCTCTAATTTGAAAATTATTAGGATTTAAAGACCCTTGCACATTTGTTTTCAGCGTAATCTGATAATCACTATTGATATTGATTGATGTTAACTGATAAACAATGTTTTTTTTTTTTCAGGAAGCTACCAACTTATTCCACAATTTACAGAATTAAATCTTTAGGTTCATACTTTTATTCATAGCTAGGGAGATCTTCCTTCCTTCTATCCTAGGACAAGCTTGCTATTTGGGGCAATATTCTCAAAAGCATCCTGCTTCGAAAGTAAAATATATCGTCCAGCTCTTTCTAGATAAATGAACTACAGTACTGAACATAGTATTATATTTCAAAGAAAATAAAGAAGATACATAGAAACCAAAGATTAATTTAGAACATTTTCCATCTTTAACCAACTTCAGACTCTCTATAAGTTTTCTTGTGTTATTTTTAAGTTGATTATTTGAAAACAAAGACAACATTGATTAATGGAGGGGGACACTTGGATTTTAGAACAGGTTTTTAATGGGTAGCGACATATGATATTTATCTGCAGAATCAGTAAAAGCTATTAGCTTTTGGTTCCACCAGGGAGAGACAGCAGCATGCTATGCATGATATCCAGAAAAAACACTAAAATAGTTTAACGAGCAAATTTCATTGTACCCTCAGGGGTAATTTTTAGTCAAGATCACTCCAAGTCTGCTGTAACAAAGGTCAAGATATAAAGAACACAGAGGTACTGTCCAAAGTGCCTTGATCTTTTCTTGGTGACTTACAGTGTGACTGTCACCCAAAACATTCTTCACTGACAGTCTTTCCTTGAAGTCTGGACAAATTGTTTTATATTTTCTTTCACTTGTTTTTCCCACTGGCATTTATAAGTTGCTGCATGAAATTTGTATGTATGAAGGATGGGTTTTAAAAGAAAGACTTGTTCAGAAATTACTTTTTAGAATCAAATCTGTTTCAATAGGTTGTCATCCTATTCAAGTCAATGAATTGATTTTTACAGAGATTCTGGGATTAAGAATGACCCCCTGAGTTTCCAGGGTTAAGAATTTAGGCTAACAAAATGATAGCTAATGTAACATTAAGTGTTTGTTTGTTAATCATTTTTGTGTGCTACACACAGAGATGTAATTCTGAGAAATTTAATCCCATGTAAAGATTTTCTAATGATATCTTTATCAGTACAGTATCAGTAGGGAGCAGAAATATACCCATTATATAGATGAAGAACCTAGAGTTCAAATGAAAAAACCACAGTGGGTGGTTTATAGAAGCCTGTGTTCTAAATGTAGAACACAGGCTTCTATAAAATGCAAAGTAGAAATTTATTATTTGATTGGGTTTTAAAATTAGTAGAAAGGGTAGGGGTGATCAAATTTTACCATTCTTGTTTTGCTCTCTCAAATGTTCATAATTATATTGGTACATACTGAGCACCTACTGTTTGCCAAGATTTCTATTAGTTGCCTAATCTATATTTTCTAATTTGCAGTTTTCTAATTTTCAATCTGCAATTTTCTAATGTTATTATGAAGTTCTCTTCACAATCACCTAGCAGATAAGAACCTGTGGTCTGGAAAAATTGACTTACCTTGGTTTTATAGAGCAAGGATTGAGACCCAACTGTCTAATGCTAGAGTACCTACCTTAACCCAGGCTGCCAGGGTACTTCTTAAGGTATCACCACCCATAATATTCAAAGACTCATGAGTTTTTACTGCTTCCATTTTGGAGATGGGGACATGGAGGCTCTAGCCTTGTGTAAAATCTCAGTTTAGCTTGACTTCAAAACAAAGTTCTTCCCCTGTTCAATGCTGTTACCTTAATCCAATTCCTTCTTTAAATTAATTTACTTTGAAAAAATGTAAATAGTCAATGTTCTTCCATCCTCCTTTTGTATGTTCTACTACTTTTTCCTTCTACTGAAAATAATTTTTCCGTGTAGTTAAGGATGAAAGTCTTTTTAATATGTGTATGCCCATCTAATTAAGAAGTGACCTCTTTCTTCCTGTCTCAGTAAGATCCTTTCATGGTTGTCAACTGACGTACACAGATGTGTATGTATAAAATAAAATGTAATCATGAGGGGAAATGACACCATCCTGATGTACCCCTATGGTAACTATATTTGATCTGCATTTACCCACTTTTCACCTATTTTCACATAGTACTTCCAATGCTGGCAAATTTTTAAGATGAGGGTGAAGATTTTTAGACACTTAAATTGCCTTTTAAGTGGTAACAAAGGGACGGCAAGCTTCCAGTGTAAACCAAATTTAGGTAATTTTTAAAGACATCTGTAATGGAAATGTTGAGATATACTTTTGCCCAAAGATTGGTTGGCAAAGTTAGGTTTATGCCTTTTAAGGCATTTTTTTATCATTTTCTAGATTAGTATAGAAGGCCAATGTTCCCAGTGTTGTATTATTTACCAATAAAATACTTAGGTTCCAAATTCCAGCTGTGTGATTCAGATAAGTCACTTTTCAGTGACTCAGTTTCTTCCTAAAATGAGAATAATCAAGGCAGCTTCTCCAGAGAGTTGTTGTGAAGGGTAGTAAGTTAATTCATAATAATAATAATAATAATAATAAAAATCTG
Organism: Callospermophilus lateralis; assembly: GCF_048772815.1. Taxonomy (NCBI): domain Eukaryota; kingdom Metazoa; phylum Chordata; class Mammalia; order Rodentia; family Sciuridae; genus Callospermophilus; species Callospermophilus lateralis. The sequence goes on along the minus strand of NC_135320.1, from coordinate 32,798,617 downwards.
AGCTCTCAAAATCTGTGTAAAGAATTTGGTAATCAAATAATCAGATTGCAATTTTCATAATAGTAGGATTATGAAACTGTTTTTTACATACAACACACAAGCACACGTGCACACGTGCACACACACACACACACACACACACACACACATCACAGCTTCCAGTGATTTGTTGCTGGTCTGATTTTTCCCCTTTGGCAATATTTTCATGGTAAATGTAAGTATTGAGAACACAAATTACATACTATCCCTAGTTGCAATCATACTGTTTTTGAAATTGTATTGAACTACACCAGAAATGACCCATGACAAAGAAGATATTTTGAAATCAACAAAATAAAAATGGTTACTACTAAAAAATGGTCATCTTGCATATATATATATATATATATATATATATATATATATATATATATCATAAATTATCTTCTATAGATGGAGGTTATGGCTATTTTTACCCTTCATGCAAAAGAAATCTTAAATGACTACACAATGTAACGCTTTCTAAAAATTTTAGGTAGATGAGATACAGTTACGTTCTTCATAATCATGGGAAATTGTATTTTTATAAAAGCAAACCAAATACATGTTTTGTACCCAACAATATCGGCAACAAGTTAAACTTATCTATAAAACAAATGTGACTGACAACCATAACATTAAGACAGTTGTCAGATCTAAGCACATACGACTCCAATGTAGGTCCTCAACATGGTAACAAAGGGACGGCAAGCTTCCACTGTAGACCATATTTAGGTACTTTTTAAAGACATCTGTAATGGAAATGTTGAAATATACTTTTGCCCAAAGATTGGTTGATAAAGTTAGATTTTTGTGTACATGAATGAATACTGAGACTATATGTGCTTTTGTTTAAAACTAAAATGTTCCAGGTTAGTTCCATTATTTGGAACTTTTTTTTCTTCTTTTGTAAACCTTGCTCTTATGGAAAGTACTATGAACATGTTGATTATCATTTTAAATCCACAGTGCTTGGATTTTCTCTGCATGAGTTGGCACAAGAACATATTCAGTGAAATCTGCCCATTCTGGAAAGATTATAGATTAAAAGCAAACTTACAAAGTGAAGGAAGACAAACATGCTCCTGAATGATAATTAATTCAGTACATCACTGAATGAAGCATACAAATCTTGCATGTCCATATGTATATTATCTCTATATTTGTAGTCCTGAATCAACAATGTGACTGTTATCTTTTTCTATGTACATTGCATGTTCTGATTTAAAATTTCAAAATGCTTTCCCATGTCAATGACAATCTTAATAGAGTCCAATTAGTTCCACAAGGCACTTTCTGATGCACAAGCCTCTGGCTTGATTGCGGTGAATGGTGGGTATTTCCTGTGTTTAAACCCACATATGGATTGAGTAAGGCGGTGGCAGAGGGACTACTGTTTTCCTTCACTACATCTTCATTTCTTTTTCACAGGCTAAGCCTTTTTTGTTTTTCCTGGCTCTGTTGTCAAAATACTGACCAAAGTTTTGGCTCATGGTTTGGAATAGCAAGCCAAAACAATCCTCTGGAAACTAGTGTGGCAAAATGTATTTTAATCTATACATTCACCATTCAACCATGTGCATAACCACACCCATTGACCCACTCTGTGGTTTAAAAACAACACTGGTTTGCCCCCAGAACAGTTTGATTTATATGACAAGTTTTTTTCAAGCCTGCTCTATCAACATTGAAAAATGTTCCGAGGCTTGGTTTCATCACATTTCTTGTGGAAAAAAAAAAAAAAAGTATTAACGACACTAGGATCGTTTTATTTCTTTTTTTTTTTTTAAGGTAAATTCCTTGCACATTCTACAGATTTTCTTTGAAAAATGTAAGTAAATAGAATGAGAAAGTTATTAATACAATTATTAACAGTATTTCCTAGCAGTTTATAAATGAGAGGGTTAAAATTTTTTCCCTGAATGAGACATCATTTTTGCCTTTTCTGCTAATCCAGAGTAAGTAATTTCTTTAACTTCCAGAATCTACATTTTCATTTATTTTTTCCTGTCTTTTCAGAAGCACTGGATTTATTCTTTGTTAACCCTTTTTCATAATACAAAAGCATCAAGAGTTGATCTCCTAGTTATCTTTAAATATTATTTGAGAAGCTTATCTAGAAGTTATCGAGAAGATCTTCACTACTGAATCCTGCTCTGAATTTTTCATTCATTTCATCTTCTGAATAGACAAAGTTCTGAGCAAATGAGTATTTGAATGAATGAATGCCAATAGCCATTTATGTCAACAAAAACAGATTTTGATCTGTATCTCAAAGTACTTGCTCTACTCAAAGATGTTTGCCTTAAACAAAGCTATGCTGGAATTTTTTCCTGAATTATATTAAATTTGCCACCTAGACTTTCTCCCAGATGAACAACAAGAACTAAACTAGTCAAGAAAATGTCCTTTGACTTTAAATTAACTATTAAACCTTTCAGCAAAATGCAATTTATCTTGAGTGCTGCAGAGAATTTTACATGGTTGCCCCTCCTCCTTCTACTAAAAAAAGGGGGGGGGGACTCCTGACTCCTAGAGACCCATTCCTATTCATTTCCTTTCTCTCTCCCCTCCCTCCATAGCTTCCCCCTTTTTTTCCTCCTCCCTCCATTCGGACCTGACTGGAGGGGGGAGTCCCCTCTACCCTGGAGACTCCAGTAAGTCCAAAAGGATTGAGTTTTCAAAGTTCCAAATTAGATTCTCCTTTTTAGAAGTAAAAAGCAATGTTGATTTGTGAATAAGGTATAAAAAAAGAGGAGAGGTAGAAAAAGAAAGTGGTTGAAGGCATGACTTTTTTTTTTTTTAATTGCTGTGACATACTTTGGGCTATCCCATAACACCATGTTTATTTAAGTTAGTTCTATCTTTAGACTTAATTGTTCTGTTCCCTATCCTCAATTCAATTACCGTTGACTAAGCTGTGAATTTCCATAAACCAGACACATTCCCAGTTCCAAGTGCATTGGTACTTTTCAGTTCCTGGACTGACTACTACCTCAAAGCTTTCAGGGTGCATTTAGGTCAATGGTGTAAGATCTTGAATCCAAGGTAGCTTTGGGCGTGGTCACTGTCTGGTGTCTGCCTTTATCTTCACCAGGGTATGCACCTCTGTGTGTAAGATCTGTGACTGCCAGCTGTCTTTACCTGGCTTCCACGAGATTGCATAACTCTCAATAAAAGCCCCAGTGTGATCTCCTGACCAAACACAGGCACTCCACTGAAGGAGGGAGGGGTGATGAGAACAGATCCTTACAACTAATTGAAAGATCTTTAAATTGAAGAAGGGACAGGTTACCTAAACTTCAAATCCCATCCAGCAGTCAAGGAACACACACAATGCATTAGAAGGCCAACTCTGTACATGGATCCAAATAAGCTGGGATTTTCAGGTGTTAAATTGTATCTTACAGTGGTAAATCTAGTAGATGTTTAAATCCATTTATCCACTAGATATGAAACAGAAGGGAAAAGCTAAAAATACATAGTGCACACAAAACAAAACACAACTATTATTTATGGACAAAAGGGCTTTCATCTATGATCTGTGATCTGTTTAAATATTGGTCCTAAAAATATTGGATGCTGAGTTACCAAAATTTTTTATTAGCTATAAGACTAATAAAATAATCCTTGAAAGCCTGAAAAATAAAAAAAAAATTATATGGCACTATTTTTATTTGAATGTGCAGTTTATCACCTATTAATAATACATTCTTACTCCATAGTACAACAGGAACACATCTGTTTTTAATATTTGCTGTATAGATTCATTAGGCTACCAGTCTTTCTGAACTGTTTCTGCAGTGGCAGAATAAATATCATAATTGATGCTACTTTTATACCTACATGTTTCCTTTTTGGGCAAGATCAGAGATGTTACTGGATCTGCTAATGTGACCTTGTTTTTCAACTCAGGTGATTAGTGTAGGGAATTAAGTGTGTCCACTCATTAGCCATTGGCAATTACAAAAAATATAGCAGACAATCAAAATCATAATTCCAAATGAAAAGAAAGCATGATTCTTTAAAAGTGTTTAGAAGGGTGCACAGCAGGGCATATTTTCTTTCTTACTGGCAAGAGATTGTAACTGGATACATTAACATTACTGAGAACATGAAAACATGAAACAAAAGTATTGATTCAAGAATTCACTGAAGAAAAGAATCCAAGTGCAAACTGGCTGGTTTTATTTTATTCTTTTAAAGTATGAGTTACATCAGTTGTTTATGGCAGGCAGGTACAACTTAGCTGTTCCCTCTCTGCATGCTTTTCTCAACATACATGAAAGAAAGTGTTATTTGTATTGTTAAATTTACATTATCTCCTCTTTAATTGCATCAGCAACTAACTAGATCTAGAAATAATGACATTTAAAGGGAAAATGGCAACCATCTCCAGAAGGCTGCAGTATAATGGAAGAACCTAATTAATTTAACCTCACAATCTTCCATAATGGCTAGGTTTTATCATGCCCACAGATGGAGCTCAGGGGAATTAACAGTGCTGAGCATCCCCACAGACTCCACATATTGACTGGCCAAGGGCAGATTTTTCTTTATATTGCTTCAACACATACATTGGCCTTGTCTCCTTGAAATAGAATAAGAATTCAAAGTGTATGTCATTAAAAGGTGAAAGCAAAAGAACTATGATTGAAAAATACCTTGGTTTTACATGGCAGAAGCAAGAAAAAAAATCTCTTTGTTGAGAAATGCAGGATCAAGAATTCAATATTACCCATAAATATTCTTTCAAATTTAAATTCCAACAGAAAAGCAAAGCAAGGCTTAACTTCAGGAAAATGAGAGATTTGCAGGTGTCTATAGCTAGTTTTTGAAAATGCCATTCTCATTCTACATTTTTTCCCTTTCCCCTGAATTATTTGTAATATTTTCTAGAAACTTTGCTAATATAGAATATGGAGAGATGTAAGATCCTATACTCAACATGGTTATAAAAAATAGAATGGGGATATTTGAAAAGGATAGTTGTAACACCTGAGTAGTTTTATCTGTGATATATCTGCTACAGATGTATGTGCTACAGTGTTACTTCTCTAGACATTACATACTGTCCAAATTCATGGGTAAAGATGTGGGGACAAGTTCTCAGTCATATTTCTTCCAAAGAAGCCAATTTCTTTATGTTGTCAAAAAAAAGTCTTTGTGCTACTTTACATTTCTTAACTGTGAATGTAAACATGGATTCATGTTTCTCTGATCACAAGGAACCGAAAATGAATATTCAATGATATTCAAGAAACCTCAATCCTAAGATCCTACCAGTAAGTAGATGTTTTAGAGAAGGAAAGCAATTCTTTCAACAGCTTTCTAAGATGACAGTCATGAAATTGAAATTATTTACTTAGGTCCCATAGCAGACATAGAAACAGGGAAGGTGGTAGCTGGTGAGGGATCACCACAGAAAAACATTGCTGGTATTATTGCAAATAAATGGTCACACATTGGATCAAAGATCTTTGCAATTCTATCAGCCAAGTCCTAGGTTAAGGACAAAATTCATCTGGTGTTTCCTGCAAGTGTCCCCACAAGGACTGAGACATTCTGTGTCATGGGAGTTTTTGAAGTTGCTGATTCATATTTCCAAAATGTCACAAGTCTACACTTCCTGAAAACTGAGGACATCTGCATGTTAGGGGAGGATCCCTTTACTGGGAAACTGCCCTGTAGCCTAGGTAGCACATACTTGAGGATTCACAACCTCCCTAAATGGTAACATGGTATCCTGTAGGGCATCCTGCAGTCCCTTTCCTGCTTGGAGAAAAACCTTAGGGGACCAGGAGACTGAACTGACCCATTCAAGCTAGCCTGCACTTCCTGGAGCCTTGCTTCATTCCTTCCATAGTTTCCCCAGAGCAGTGATGGCCCCAGAAAAATCTCTGAGACTTAGCTGAGGACAATGATTGTCTCGGTATATGGCTGGGAAAGGGAGATATCTTCACGCTGCAATAACCTGCACGCAGGCTTATTAGCAGGCTTATTACCACTTAGATTGTGTACCGGTAAGGGATGCTAAAGCTTCTCAAGGGACCCTTTAAAGGCTCCATCCCTGAAACGTCAGTGAGCACTTGGCTGAGGTTAAGGCTGGGGGCAGAGAGATGAAGAAAGAGACAACGGGGAGGGGATAGGAAGTAGGAAGGAAAAAGTATGGAAGAGAGGAAAAAAGAAAAAACGGCAAGACGTCCATCAGGGAGGAGAGACGCCAATGGCTTTACTCATTGTAATTTTCTGCCGGTGGCCGTTTTGGATAATAAGAAAATCATACCGACCACGAGAAAATTCCCAGAACTGCAGAATGAAAAATGCGATTGAGTGAGGACTGAAGACCACCGATTCTTAGAAATCTGAAAAGAATGACGAAGAATTTAGGGTTTAGTTCTCTGGAACATAACAGCAAGAGGGCATCCGGGTTGGGGAATGGCCTTGGAGTAGGTAAGGTTGGGCGAAAACCTCCCTAGTATGTGGTTACACTTCGGGTTAGGTTACAGAGGTTGCACTGGGAATATGCCCTGGGTTCTGAACCCGAGGCTATGACCACCTGGGTGGAGGTTCATTCCTTGAACACGTATTTACTGGTGGCTAGCCCTGGACCGGGCATTATTCTAGAAGATAGGCATATAGCATTGACATCTTAGGCAGGTCTGAATTAAGCGCTGGTAAAGTCTGTTTCTTCATCAGAACTGCAGGGTTGCACGACTACAAGGCCATCAAGGTCCCTTTCAACTGTCAAATATGACTGGCGCGAATGGGTGTGCAGTTCGCCGAGGGATGAGCCCCCAACTCTCCGCGGTGGGCGGGGAGAAAGACTCGATAGGCCATTTTGTTTGATCACTTCTGGGGGCAGGCAGGCTGCTTTTGTTTCTCGTGATGCAGGCAAAACAAAACTGTGTGCGGGAGCAGGAATCTAACCCAGCACAGCCATTAGGGGATCCTTTTCCAAAATGCTACTGCAAACTAACTGAAACCTCTCTTTGGAAGCATATCCTATGCATCTGGCCGATCTTGGTTTTAGACCAGGCCTTTGTAGCAAGCGGGAGGGCATTACTTTAAAGCCCAGCCCCAGGAGCCCGGTACGCCCTTATCAGGGGACTCAGCTTGGACCAGTTTCCCTCTCCTGCCTGCCAGTCCAGTGAGAACTCCACTCGTACCCGCTGGAGGTTAGGGCCACTTTGGTGCTCGGCTTTCTCGGCCTGCTCCGGGCGCCACAGAGCCCATTCTTCTGCTTTAGTTTCCATTGAAACTTTTGCAAACGCCTGCTATCACTTCCCAAGTGTTTGCTTCTAGCAGATGTTAAAAGTGGACTGAAAGGACAAGGGGAGGGAACTTTGCTCAGGGAGTGTGGCCCTGGAGGTCACCGTGTGCGCTCTCCCAGCAATGGCCAGGGAATCGTTTCCCGAGGTCCTGGGGCTCCTGTGCATGGGCAACCGCACCTGGGCTCCCTCTGGGTGGGTCTAGTCTCCTGGACCCCACAGGTGGCAGGTAGCGCGCGAGTGGGCGCAAGGGAGCCACTTTCGGACGGGACCACAGCCTCCAAGTCCTTTTCCCCAGACTTTCCCGCCTGCACGGCCCTCTAGTCCAGCCCGGCGCCCTCCCCTCCTAAATCCTCCTAATCCCGCGGCCGCAGAGCCTTCAGCTAACCTCTCCGGTGGGTTTAAAGTCTCCCGATCCTTATTGCTCATTCCACCGGCTCCCTCCCCCAACTCCTCCATCCAGGAGCTGGGGACTTGGGCCAGGGACTGCAAAACAGCGATGACCTGCCGCAGCCACTGTAGAGCTGGGGTGGGGAGGCGGGGAAGGAAGGGAGGGGCGGGAGGAGATCGAAACCCAGGAGAGGCCTTGGGTTGGAGCAAACAGATCCTCTCAGGGCTAAGCAGAAGCAGCTGGTGGTAATAGGCGCCGCCGGGAGGGAGTGGGTTTCCCAGCCCAGTGTGCAGGCGGCTACTGCGGGCGCGCGGGCTGCGGCGCGGTCAGAGCGACCACAGCAGCCACGACCCGCTGCAGAGGCGGCAACTCCATCCGAAGTCCTCGACTGCAAACCCAGCTATTCGGGGGTTGGACAGAAGAGTCTCTGAAGGGTTATCCAGATCAGACACCCTCACCAGACCCGATAAAATGCCCCTCAAGCCCATCAAATGATCTTTCCCGTTTGCACCCGAGAAATGGTGCTAAATGGGTGTTTTTTAAAGCTTTATCAGGAGGTGGGACAATTGATGTCATTCTTCACCTCTTTCCTTTATACCTAGCGTCCAGGCAGCGATGGCCATACACGCCCTATTGTTTCCTGAGGTCAAGTAGCAATGAAGCTCTTCATGAAAAGTTTCTCTTGGCCATCTTAAGTGTTTTTGAGAAGCGAACTAGGGAAACAGCCCGTTGGATTTTCAGACCCTTAAAATATTGAACAAGCGTAAATGAAAAATTTGGAAACTTTCACAGCCTTTGGTTCCACTATTTCAGTGGTATCTAGTAATAAAATCTTTGGGCCCCAAAGTATAATCAATCTAGAATTTCTTTCTTTGGATGTTTACATCAGGCAGAGTTTTCACTACAATCTTGTTAACATGTTTTGTTTAATTCAAGACATGTTAGAAAACAAAAACAAAACTCGGTGTTCTTGTGGGGAAATAGTTTTTTTTTTTTCCTCCCCTTAAATCTCGTCTTGCTTGAGGTATCAGCAGTAGCACTTTGATTTATCTACTTTCCAATGAAATGTGTGTTTAGTGTTACTTACCAAATTATGCAACTATATTAACAGAAATGTCTTTTCACTCTATTTACAAAAATGTATTCTTTTTAGCAAAAAGAAGGTACATTCTAAGATAAAACAGCTTCCAGAAGGAAACCACTGTTTTATGCTTAAATGCTTAGCGATACAAAACATATTGCAAAAGGATGCCTTTTTAAAAATTTTCATTTACTATCGAGGACTGGGAATCTCTCTAACGAATGAAATTCGAATGTTCTCCTAAGAGGAAATTTACACATCTTCCGTATCTTGTATTTGAACAAAGGAGCTGTTCATAACCTTTGGGAAAATAATATACTACTTAGAAACAGCCGTGGGAACAGGGTCTTTCTTGGAGGTTTCTCCTGCAAAACTCCCCACCTCCCGACCGCTTGTATATTTATATCAATTGTCACGTCACTATCGAGACCATAGTCCTCCCGCTTCCACTTTTATTGGATAAGCGCAGCTGTGAAGAACCAAAGACAATATATATTGGAAAAGAGCAAGGGAGATTCTTGAATTCTCAAACTGTACCGTAATTTCTAGTTTCACTTCTCTCTTCCCCGCCTCCTCCCACCCCCCATCCAATTTGCAGGACCACGTGTGCGGTTCTGCATCGCAGTCACTTCTCGAGTATCTTATACAGTTTTGGGGTTTGGGTTTTCTTTTCTTTTTCTTTCTTTTTTTTTTTCCCACCCTTCTCAAGTCGTCAGAAAAATAATGCCGAGGGGAGAAAGGGCCTGACATCGAATTGTAGAGCCACCAGGCAGAGCGATCGGAGGCGCCTGCACACTGCACACTGTACCAGCTCCCCCGGAATCTCCCGGGACTGTTCGCAGACTGTCTCAAAAATGTGCCAGCGTCCTGGTCTTGAGAAAAGAGAGGAGCCTTGCGTAAGAAGTTAGATTTCCATACAGTGGAGGAGGAATCAACAAAAGAAAACCCTCCTACCTGAGGTGAATTTCATTTAACTATATGAACCGGGCTCAAGTCTTTTCATGGTCTTTGGTCATAGGATTACTACCATCTCGTTGTAAACTGCCGCGACCCCTGACTCACACTCTCTTACTCTCTTATTCATATAATTCATATTCTCTCTCTCTCTCTCTCTCTCTCTCTCTCTCTCTCTCTCTCTCTCTCCCCTTCCTCTTCTCTCTCTTCCCCCTCAATCTCAATTTTCACATTAAATGCATCATCCACTTTTGATCCTCACAGTCACATTGGCAGTATTTTTTCAGCAGTAAACCATCTTTCTGATGTAAACGGTTTGATCAGCTTTCCTTGGTCGAGATTAGTTCTCAACATGCACTCAGGTCCCCCTGTGCTTGGCCTCACTGAAAAGCCACTTTCAACAGCACAGAGCCACAGGTAAACTCGCGATGCGTTTTGCCTCCATCCATGTCATTGCATCGGATTGCACGTAAGAATTTCCCGTGTTGCTGGAACGCGATCCAGCCTATTAAACTAGTGACTTGAGAATACTAAGAAATCATACAAAACTTCCAAGATTAAAAATTGCAATAAAAGAGCACACTTCATTGACCACAGGAATCATGTTTTCTTATTTACATGTGTGTGTGTGTGAATATCTCCTTTTTTTTTTCCTTCCAAAAATCATTTTATACCAGCGGATCACCAGCGTTTTCTTTAGCTTACTGTGAAGTGATTTATTTTCTTTTGCATATATAAATTCTTTGATTTGTAGGGAAATAGCTGTATCATTATATTTAGGCACATTATTGAGCTAATAATTTACTTTAGGCTTCTTAGAAGATTAAAAAACAAAAATTTGGGGCAAAGATTTCAAAAATGACCATTCATTTTCAGTATGCTGTGGGTTCTGGGGAAAAAAATGAATAATAAAATTTATCCTTTGGAGTCCTTCCGTTCAAACTTACCATAAATAAATGCTTTGGGACCATGATTCAGATCATACATAGATTTAATATCATGTAAAAATACTGGTTTAAGTGATTCCATTAAGAAATTTTCAGTTTTGTTCCTTAAAGGGTAGTTTAAGAATAATGTGTTTGTTTGAGAAAATAAATACTCTAGCAAAACAATATAAACAAAATATCTAGTGTTGGGGGGAAAAAACACATAGAGGCAAAAAAAATAGAACAAAAGGGGGTGGAGGAAGCAGACAACAAAACAAAACAAAATAAGTCAGCCCCAATCAGCAAATCAGCTCCCTAAATATCTGACTAATATTCCAGGACACTCTAGGTTTTCTTTATCAAAAATAGCTTTTCAGTTCCCCTTTAAACATGTTAAGCAATGAAGGCAATTATCCATTGGAAACATCATTTTCCTCACTCTAAATATTTTATGCTTATCAAATGACAATGGATTGTTTGCTTTCTGCTTTCCACTATTCCTTTGGCACTAACTTTGGCATTTTGGTGGTGCTCAGTTTGGCATACAAGGCAAGGAAGTTTGAAAATTATCTTTACTGCTACCTCTAGTATTATTCTTCAGCTTCAGGCTTACTGTTGGCCAAAAGAGAGCTGCTTGTTTTGTGTAAATGGGCCTCTGTCCACAATCTGTTTTTGTAGTGCAAACACTTTATGTCGCATCATTTCAATGAACCCAAGCTTTCATATTCTGGGATATCTGCAATAAGTCTATACCTATTTAGTTTTTTTGCATGATGACAATACTCACAATGAAACAGATTTTTTTAAGAAAAAAGTTTAATAGTAATTTACAATTGTAAACCAAAGTCAACAAAAGTACTATCAGCTATCTGCCAAAAGCATGGTCAGGAAATAGCAAATGAGATTGAACCTAGATAAGTATAAGTACTATGTCTAGGGAAATAAAATCTAAATGTCATAAACTTGAGGTCCAACTCCATAATTTTCATGAATCAAACCTCTAAGCATCTCTGCTTTGTTGGCCATTAGGGTTTGCTAATGGAGTGCCCAATTCTCTTCTACACCACACTGGAAGAGCAATATGTCGGATATTTTTTAAAGTTCACCTGAAATTTTATTCTTGAAGGAAGAGGTACTACCTGTTTTTAAAAAAATATATTTGTGAGAAAGAATAATATATCGTGCTTATTTGTCATACGACAATAGAAAATTTTAAAAAGGAACAATCAAACCATTGCCTTTGGGTGGGAAAGAGGGAAACATGTGACTACCACATTGAGGAATCATATTCCCCCAAAGCACATGTTAGATGTCATCTCTTTACTGAGGTGAGGCTAGCACACAAATGACATATCTTAATAAGTAGAATTATCTGGACAAAAATAAACTGGAAGCTCAAAGAGGTCTACCTGTAACAGCAGTTGACAATGAAAAGCATACACATTTTTATATATGCCAAGAGAGAAACTCAATAAAAGAAAAATTAGGCAAATTAGGTTAAATATGCAGAAACACTAAATTTCAATAACTTTGGAAGATTCATCTAAAAGTGAAAGCTCAATAGAAGAGCATTTTTTAAAATTAATCAAACATAGAGGAGATTGTCCCATAGTATTTATACATGAGATATGGAATATGGGTAGAAATATCACTTGAAAATTAACCTCTTTGCTTTGGTAGAAATCTGGCCAAGAATCTTACTTTTGCATCCCTCACTTGACCTTCTAATTTAAAAGTGCATAAATACAAAGTAAATTTGTTCCCTATAAGATCTTTTAACTGTACACCTGCAGAATCCTTGCTATGATTAAAGAATATAGTGATGTCCTCTAGACGTTTTCAATTAGGGAAAAGGGAAAGTGTCTTTCTTTTCTTTCTTTCTGTGTGAGTGGTGCTGGGGGTTGAACCCAGGGCCTTGTGCAAGTGAGGCAAGCACTCTACCAACTGAGCTATATCCCCAGCCCCCAAAATGTATTTCTTAATGTTATTCAATAATAGCTGGTTTAGAAAAACCAATCCTAATATATTAATAAGTAATTGGATGTAAAATTTGTCACTTGTATAATAAGTTTCTATTTATGAGTAAACTTTTCCTTGCTTTATTTCATAGATACTATTTTAGGGGATCAATAGCTATAAAATTATTTTTTAGATTACAGGGTATTTCAGTAGACTAACTATATACTAGACTAACTATATACTCGACTATATACTCTTATTTATAATATAAATGTCCTGGGGCTAACAAATGTGTCTTTAGTGTCATGCATAACTTCTGTTGGTATTATTATTCCAGTGCCTTCAATTAATTCTCCTAACCAGATGTCCTCTATACTAAGAGTTAATATGACTCTTAACCACATTAAGTAATATGTCTAACTGAAATAAAAAATCCCATTGTTGAAGCAAAAAGGAGAAAAATGGTCTCTTAAAAGTTTCATTGAATTGTTCCTGTAAAAAGAAAATTACTGGCTTACACCAGAATAGTTGGCTTTACTCTTGGCTATTCCCGTATGATCCAGTATTCTTTTTTTGCTGATTTTCAAGAATAAATGGATATCTAAGTTAGTGGGATAGATTTTCATCCTCCTTTTTATGGAAAACTCTAATTAGGTGTATTTTGGCAAAGTTTTCTATATGTAATTACATTGTCATACTAAAATGGGGGATTTTTCAAAATGCATGTGTATAAGAGAGAGAGGAAGGGAAGAGAATAAGAGATTTCTTTTGAATCAGCATTGGCTACAACATATCTAACTTGTCAGTGCAGACAGAACACAAATGCTCAAATAGTTACAGAGCTCCTATTGACTTCTATCCTTTATTTTCTAAAGATCTGCATTTAAAATCACGATCTGAATAGGACCCACTTTTAAATGCGCATTTGGTCACATGTGTTCTGTGTTTATGCCATAAGTCAGAATATAACTGTACACTTGAACAAATTCTGTGCCTTCATGTGCAAAACTGTTTGACATTTTTAATTGTATATAATGTAGGCTAGGATAGCAGTTGGGATTAGCATTTTATAACATATAAACTGCTGAATATCCTAAATCCAATATAAACTAGCAAACACATAATCATGTCCTTATGAAAAGTACTAGCCACATGAAAATGTTACAGATAAACATATCTATATACCCATCAAGATATGAATGTAAGCGCTCATATATTCTCAAATGAATAATTATGAATATATGTTCTTATTGTATTTTAGCTTGGGGTTGCAAAGACATTTTAATTTATTGAAATAATTTATTTGTATTTTATTTATGCCAAAAAAATTAAATATATTTTATGTGAAAAATAAACTGATCTTGGGTGGCATAATGAATTTGCGGAATGTGACTATATCCAAGCAGGACTGTAAATCCACACTGTGCAACTGTGATTGATTTGGGATTTGGATTTCTGATTTTGGCTGAGAGATGTGTAAAAACCTCAAGTAGTCAACAGCTCCCTATTGGCCGTGCATCTGAGGGGCTCAAGAGCATTGTTTATTCCAGCAAGTGTCTGGAATACATTATAGTCGATAAATTGGCTCCTGCTACTCCTGATTTGGAGAATATGAAGAAGTTGTATGCTGTTATAAAATAAATGTACTCTTCTTGAATAATTTTCTTTAAGAGAAAATTCTGAATAGGACTCTATCATCCTGACAAAGCAATAATGAAATATTTTTCATATCTTCAAATTCAGAAAACTGGTTCAAAAATTTGAACCAGGTTTGATGCCATGTTTCTAGAAATTAAAAAACAAAAGTGAGGGAGGGGGGAGTTAGATATTTGAATTGAGATTTGTTGTCTCTATATTTTAGGAAATACCAGGATGAAGGATGTATTAATACATAAAAATAATTTAGATAATGTTACTTCTGAATTATAAGGATTGATTTTTAAACATAATTTTAAAATAAATACCATGTTTACAGTTTTTCACAAAAGAAACTTTGACTGTCTTTGTTATTATCAGACACTTTTGGTAGTTTTTAACCCTTGCTCTCCTCTTAAATAAAATTTTTGATCATCTAAGCCTTAAGAGACTCTGAATTTAATTTTTTGCCTATGGGAATTCTTTATGTTTATGAATGGGTAGAACAGATAAGCAGAAAATTTAAAAAGGCAAAGCCATTCTCATCAAGTGGCTAGTTTGGCTAATATTAATATTTGGTCAAGGTATTGGGGTCTTAGGTTAATGTAACTTATCAATGCATTGACTTCTATAAGAAGTTTTTGTTGACCAATACACACGCTTTATTTTGGAAAATTCCTGAGTTTGCATACATATAAACATGCAACAGATTAGAATCAAAAATCAGTCTTTGTGTAAGATTTCTAATTATTTCCTGTGTGTTGGTTGGTTTTATCTCAGTCTTTGAAGGTGAAGGATTAAGTCTCATTGTTCTAACTTCATGGTATCTAGCTCAAGTCAACACTCTTTGATAGATAGAGACAACAGAAAAGTGTGTGATCTAGATGATTTTGAAAGAGTGTGTACAATAATACCTGCATTCATGTTGTGCTTTGTGCTTTCCAAGGTCCTTTGCTTACATTATCTCATTTGACGGGAATAATTGAACAGGGGCAGAAAAGGAATTTTATTTGAGGGAGAAAAGAGCCAACATTTTGATGCTCACTGAGAATGATATATCTTTCACTGCTTATGATTGGATCCCCTAATCAAGTAAGAGGAAGTTCCTGAAGAAGGACTATCTCAAATTACTGGCCTGTAATGGCTTCTTCATCCAATGTAGAATACTTTCCACTTTGAATCTAGACTCTCTCTAACACCTATTAAATCAAAGGTGCAGAGGATCTTTGGGGTTACAAAAACATCCCCCTACCCAATACCCTCCCAAAGGGTTCCTTGATAAAAAGAAAGGCAAAAGGTTTAGTAGAAAGGACAGTGGGTTAGTCTTAGTTTAACTTTTAGTCCAGGCCAAACAGTACTACTTCAGGGGAACTCACTTCCCACTTTTTGCCTCAGTTTTCCAATCTGCAAAATTTAAGAGTATATACCCTTCTAAAATTCATTTGAAAGTTCTAACGTTTCTGGTTGACTGTACATTGTTTTATATCCTACTTTCCCCACCAGAAAAAAAAAAAATAGTACTAAGTCACTCCACCCACCATTCCCCTCAGGACCACCCCCTCGCACACCTAGCTCCCCCACAGTTACCAAAGCAACCCCACAGTCCTCCTGTATCTGAAGCCTTCATTTAGAAAACGCCACAAGGCCCTGGAGTCCTAAACACCCCGCGGGGTGTGGGCAGCGGGCCTGAGCGCCCGGTTCCAGCGCAGAAGGGAGTTGGGCTCAGGAAGAAGGGATTGGGGTGGGGGCGGGAGCTTAGGGCACTGGAAGAGAGCTCCCCTGGCCAGTGCCGGCCTTGATGTCGCTGCTCACCCAGAGCCTCGCAAAAGGCGCCCCTCGATCTGGAGGCATCCGCGCGTTTTAAAAAAAGAAAGAAAGAAAGAAAGAAAAAAAAAAGCCACCGCTGGCTCCAATTTCTGGAAGCCAGAGGAAGAAATTTGCCCTCAACACCCAACCAGAACCCCTCTTTGCTCTGCCCCGGCCTCTCCGTTACCCATTTTCGGTTTGTTTTTGGAAGAACCGGTTCCTCAGCCCCGCGTCGCCGAAGTTGTACCACGAGTAAGTCCAGCCGCAGGGCCCTGGTCGCTGACCACCCTCCCCTCGCGCCCTTTTGCCACCTTCGCACCGCGGCGGTCGCGAGCCCGCCCCTGCCCGGCCGCTCCGCCAGCTCCGGCCTCCAGTGGAGTTGCGGTGACGGGGACACTTTGTTGTGAAACTAAATCTGACTCCCGGGCTCCGAGGCAGCAGCGAGAGCCCTGGGCGGCGGACGCCCGAGGCCCCAAGGGCGAAGAGGGAGGCTATCGGTGGCGCCGCCCGGGGCCCGCGGAGGGGGTGCAGTCGGGGTCCCCAAGGCAATCGCCGCGCGGGGCCCGCCTGGGCCGCCTCCGAGGCCGCCTTTTCGGTGGAGGGCACGGCTGCCAGGTATCAGAAGTCACCTCTAAGGGCGCAGCAGCGCGCGCAATAGTGGGGGGCAACAATCGCGAGGTGCCGCTGTCGCCCCCCTGCCTGGCTCTATTTGGGCGCTGCACGTGGAGGGATGCGTCTGGGGCTGGTTTGTTTTCCGTCGTGAAGGTGATGGCTGATTGGGACGTCAGGGGTTGGGGGAGTGGGGGGAGTCATCCTGGCCTTATTTGATGTGATTGCTGTCTTAGACATGTGCTTGCGCTCGAAGTTCCAGTAATAGGAAACATTTGGGGGGCATTCGGGGCAAGCTGATATTTATTTTTAGCGCTTTCTGGCCCCGGTAGTTCCTTCCTTTGGTCAGAAGTGGTTTGGTTGATTCAAATCAAAGAGGCCAACTGAAAGAAGTAGCCGATGAATTGGAGGCATAGACAATGTGGGGAAAATATTTCCATGAATATAATTAGGAACGTAAGGAAAAAATAAGCACAAGTTCTCTGCTTTATCTTCCATAGAATTGGGGTGGGTGGGTGGGTGGCGATAATGCATATTGAATAAATAATATTCTTTGCTTTCTGTGTTAACTAAGGCCCACCTCGCTTCTTTTTTTTTTTTTTTTTTTTTTTTTCATGGTACACAGACTGGCTAATGCTAGCTAATAAATCCCCTTATAAAACGTATGCTTCTTTTAAAAAATTGGTTTAGCAGTGGACTCAGATCAGTCTCTGGAAGTGTGAATTAATTCTACATTCAAAAGAATCAGTAATCCCAACTATGAGTAAGAAGTGCAGGGACAATGAAGGAGAAGGATGTCTATGTTGGTAGGGAAAGCATTCTTCCACCCTGTTCAGAGTCCATAGCACCCAGTACTGTGTCTCTAGCTCTTAGCTGTTCATTCAGTAGATATTGGAAGATGTGCAGTGTTCCAGACAACATGTTATATGGATAAAAATAGTTTCTGCCCTGAAAGCAGAGTCTGGTGACCTCCCTGAGTCAAAGTGACTATTGCTCAGAGGGGAAAAACAACAACAAAACAATAACAGAAAACAAACTAGGTGTGCAAGGCTTTGGGGAGGAATGGCCTGCATAAGTCTTGGATACCATATAGTAGTCTAGATGGAGGGAGCATTTGCTTGGAGGACAGATGTTGGCCCCAGTGACATCTAGATTTCTAGCATGTGAGTGGAGCAGCAGATGAGAAAAAGAGGTCTAGGGTGTGTGTGTGTGTGTGTGTGTGTGTGTGTGTGTGTGAGAGAGAGAGAGAGAGAGAGAGAGAGAGAGAGAGAGATGGTGGTAGCTGAGGCCAGAATAGAAAGAACTTGGATGTCAGATCAAATCACAATGAATCAGACTGTTCCCTGCTCAGGAAACAGCACATTCTAACATGTTTTACCATCAGGAACACCTGATGGCCTGGAGAGAAGGCAGAGAACAATGCTAATTAAGAGATGTTACAAAGTAAGAACTATGAAAAAAAAATCAAATCTGATTGTTTAGCAGATAAATAAAAAAAGAAAAAGGCAGGATGTTTGCAAAAAGAGAGAGAACTACAATATTGTTTTACTAATTGTTATCTTGGTAACTAACCTGAAATGAAGCTTCTAAAAGTATCTAATTGTCCTTATGCATTTAACTTACATTTAGATAAAAAAAAAAAAACTAGAGACAAGTTTATTGCATTATTCTTTTATGATCTTTCACTCTTTACCAAGTGCATATCATCCACTTGAACACATTTATTGAGCATGTACTATGTGTAGGATGCATTGCTAATATTCTCCATCCTATGAGATGGTATTTATATCATTGCACTGATGAAGAAACAGTCTTAGAGAACCCCCTGCAAGGTTATAGAGTTGACTGACCCATGTCAGAGTTACAGACCCAAATCCTCCTACCTCAAGTCCTTCAGTAGTCTTTTTCTTTACTGCAATTCATTGAGACTGGCTCTGTGTTTGGTTTTCTCCTTCATCACTTTTATCAGTGACTTAAAAGAGAAAGATAAAGGAACGGATTTTTAAGCTGGCATACTATGCAAGACTAGAATTATTTTAGTCATTGGCTTATTGAATCCTGAGTCAAAGAGAATATGAGTGAGCTTGACAGATAGGCAGAAACTGCTAACAAGATGAGAATTTCACAGGGATTAATCCATTCCTCTTATATGGAATAGAGAAATTGTGTCTTGAAAATGGATTATTCAAAGAAGACTTTGAGTATCCATAAGTTCAGAAAATGTCAATAGTGTTCAGATCCAGAAGCCATTGATCAACAGTCATGTGCTATGGAGAGAGATCAGAAAGTAACTCATTTTAAAAAGTTCTATAAGATTTTGTGTCTAGAGAGGAGAACTGTTGGGGGCTATCATCATAATCTTCAAAGATTTCAAGGAATATTTTGAATAGGAAGATGCCAAAATATGTTTGCATTAGTTCAGAAGAAGAAGAAGAAAAAAAAATGACCCTAGAAAAGAGGGCTTAGATGGGTCCATTTTTGTTTAATATAAGGAAAAATTTCCTAAAGATGAAACCTTCCAATTCAGGACCAGATGGCTTGACAAGAGGGTGAATCTGTATCCCTAGAAGTGTTCACACAGAAGCAGGGTGGCTATCTGCCAAGGATGTTTCAGATGATTTTTGCCTAGATGGAAATTTGAATTCCACAACTTCCTTCTGTGGCTTCATCACAACATCCCATGCTGTGTATATTTCCATCACCTTACGCCACCCATCAACTGTTTTCTCATGCAATTGAGGAGAAACAGATTTCTTAAACCTTCCCACCTTTGCCCTAATGTAAGTTTTCCTTTGGTTTTAAGGAAAGAGTGAAATCTAAAGAAACCCTGAGTCAGTGCCTCTTTTCTGACAGCTTAATGCTTTCTCCATTACTGTCTTTTTATTTTTGGTTTTTTGGCCTCTGAGACTGCACTCCTGCAGTCTGACTTCATCAGACAATCCTTACTCTGGTCAAGAAGCAACTAAAAGTAAGAGTCAGCATCCAGGAAATGAGGAAATGGCTTTGCTAAATTTTAGTTATGCTTGTCTAGGGTCTGAGGGACAGTACTGGAATAGAGTAGGGAGTCATTTATTATCTAGTTCCTCCTAAACTGGCACATGTAATATGCATTAATTCTAAGGTCTAATAATGAACTTGGGCCCCCTGTATGAAAGAAGTTACCTAATGAATTGGACATTGACATCTATGCCTCTATCTATGGTTGGTGTTGCTTTTGAGTTTTAGCAGAAGAAAGAAAGAAAGAAAGAAAGAAAGAAAGAAGGAAGGAAGGAAGGAAGGAAGGAAGGAAGGAAGGAAGGAAGGAAATCTGAGCAATAAATATACTTTCATTTTATTTTTATAAATAAAGCTGCATTTTGATAATTTTCTACTGAATTTATTATAGGTTAAGGACAGAACAAATGTTTTACAAATTTGACCCAGAGTATTACTGAACACTAGACCAATCTGTTTTAAATTCTAAACAACACCAACAACAAAATATATCAGTTGAATCTTAATATTAAAGAGCATTATAGGTGTTCTAGTCCTCACCTCTTAAATTAAGGATATGTTTTCAGACCCTTCTTCACTTCTGCACCTAAATATGAACATTATTGGTTGTTGAACCCAAACTATTTATTCAATTATGAGTAAGTGTCACCTGCATTAGAAATGACTATTGGTGGACGAACATCCGAACAAAGGTCAGTGCTAACATCCAGTCTGAACTGGAGGGCTAAGGGCTAGTTATTGAGCCCAGTGAAGGAGCCAGTTGCTGTAAAATTGGTTTGCTGCTTCCTTGAAGGTTCTAGAAAAAAAGAGGTTGACAACTCATAAAAAACGTAAGTTGTGGCATATTTTTAAAAAATCAATTTTATTTAGCATATAACTTAATGAGTTTTGATAATTATGTACACCCATGAAACCGCTACCCTCATCAAGTTCCTTCTGCTCCTCTGCAGTCCATCCACACCCCTGCCCTTGGTTCCTGGGAACCCTTATTCAGCTTTCCATCGTAGGTGAGTTTTGTGGTGTGTTTGTGTGATGGTGGATCTTTCTAGACAAAGGAGTAGATATTTCATATCCTTTTTTTTTTCCTTTTGAGTAAAGTAAGAATATTCATCACTGAGGGGTAGTTACTTCATTTGGACAGCAGCAAACAAATACTGAATCAAGCTAGGTTCTTGTTTGGTTTCACTAGTCACTCTAGAGCATTTATTTTTTAAACTGAAACTGAGGTTCTAATAGGCTGAGAAACTATTTCTATGATACATTGTATACAAAAACCAAAGAAGGGAGCCTAGTGATGCCCTAAATTCAGTAGACCTAGCAAATCATTATACCCTCTTGAAATTTCTGATGTTTATTCTGCAATATTGTGTTTTAGAATATTTTATCTTGGATGCCTGAATTTCCTATTGCATTTATAGGGCTTTGATTATCATGCAGTGATATAGCATAACACTGTTTCTCAAATCTCTCATGAGTGTGTCACCAATCACTGTCAATCAGCATTTATTCAGAGTTTTCCTAACATTGTTAATGAAGTAAGTGCTATAATAAAATAATTTGTAGGCCTAATGTTCTTGAAAATATCATTTTAATATAACTTTGGTTACCAAGTAAACACATCATCATTTTCCTAATTAGTGTCAGCTCATTCGATTGTCTAATTGCCTCCCATTCTTCATCTGAAGTTAGAAGGAAGTCACAGATGGTGAAAGCAATTCTATTGCACAGTAGGGTGATTACAGCTAATAATAATATAGTATATATTTCAAAAAATCTAGAAGAGAGTATTTAAAATGATCTCACCATGAATAAATGATAAATGTTTAAGGGGATGGGTATGGTAATTGGCTGAATTGATCATTACACAATGTATAAATATAGCAAAATATTATATTGTGCCCCATAAATAGGTACAATTGTGTGTTGCTCAAAAAATTAAAAATTGTCATAATTTATATTTAGAAATTCTGTAAAGGATTGGTTAGGTTTCATATTTAAAATTTTAAATCAGCAGTACTAGCAAGCGGAAAATCTACAAAAGAAAATTGGGCTAGACATTTGCTTCTATGAAAACCACATCTCCAGCCATGAAAGACTTTCACCAGAATAGAGAACAAATTGGTTTTCAGAAATAACTCCTGTACTTGAGATGTGCTTCTTTGCCTTTTGAAAGACCCAATGAGTATAGGAGTTTGGGGTGTGATTCTCCTGAGTATGCCTGATCTCTGTTTTGCCTGATATAACCGAATTTCCTAAAAAAGGTGGGAAAAGCAAAGGCGAGGTGACAGACACAGTGCTTGTGGCTCCTGGAGCCATGCAAGAGTGAGTTGAGCAGGTCTCTGGAGGTCATTTATCCAATGGTTCATTTCACTGCAGACTTCTGTTAGTAAATGTTCTTAGATACCCCTTGATTTGATATGTTTATTCAATCTGTAGTTGTAGTCTTCTGGGGACATATTTTAGAATGGCCCTTTTCTTTTCCATAAAGCCATGTTCAATCACTAGTTTCCTTCTATTTCTCAGGAATGTTAGAGAACTCAACACTTGGTGAGAAGGCAAAGAGTAAAGAGACGGTGTGTTGTAATGAAAATATTCTTCCATTCAAGGAGCCACAAGTTATTAACAGTGCCTGATGGATCTCTGCTTCATTAGAGATGACTAATGTGCCATCTAAAATATAACCCATTTTTCAAAAACAGCAGGAAAAATTAAAGCACGTATGATGAATAAAATAAAAAAAAATATTTTTTCCCAATCTCATTACTCCCCACATCTACCTCCACCCTATTTTTCTTCAATCTAGAAAGATTGTTCCAAGGGTTTGCCTGAGTTGACCCTTTATCTAATTTCACATCTGTGTTATATACACACTTATTCCAACTTCTTCTAATGTTTTGCTTTGAAAACAGGATATTTGTGATAAATAAAACTAAAATAAAAGAAAGATAATGTTTACATATAAGATGGGGTGCTATTTTATCAATGGCCTGGCTTCAGCTGATGGGTAGAAAAAGAATAGTGCCTATGTGGGTGAATGTGTATTTTACTGAATTTGGAAAACTTTAGGTTCAGGGGTCTTAAATTCCTTTTTTTTTTAAGTAGCAAGAGCTGTTTGTACCATTGGGGAGAAAGATTGGTAGCAATGCTCAGAATAGATGTTTTTTTCTCATGTGCTTTAAAGTTTCTGTATTTTGTATTTGGAAAATCAGTAGGCTTATTACTTGCATTTGGAAATAAAATATTACTTTCAGGTATGCATCATTGAGCTCTATTGGAATAATTATAATATTTTATAATTATATATATACATGTATATATACACACACACACACACACACACACACATATGTATATATACTGGGACCAAAATTCATAATGTCTCTGGGCCCCCAAGACTAATTTTGTGTGATTGCAAACTTTTGTCATATTGTACTCTTGGTTTAGTTTTGTAAAGTTTGTTTTTACAGTACTTAAGTCTAACATTTACTTACTTTATTTAACATTTATTTACTTTATTTGCCAATGCATATTCACTAATTTCAACTCCCTCCCACCACACTCCCCCCAGAGTAGCAGGAAGAAAGGAAGCAAGTTCCTAAACCTTCTATTAATCTTGTGTTAGGTGAATCTGTAAACAAAGTTAGCATATCTAGAATGAAGTCAGATCTAGAACCTTGCTTTCTAAAGTCTCCTTCTTCATCAGCAAAGACTAGCAGTGACCTCTCCTCCCAGGGATCCCCCAGCTGGGTTTCTTGGAAGATTGGAGAAGGCATAGTTTCCTCAGGCAGATCAAAACCCAGTTTAAATGGGCCATCACTTCTCCTTCCTTCCTCACCCTGGGAAGACTGCTACCATTCTTCTTGCTGCCTGCTGAGTTCTCACAGCAGATGCTTGGGCATCAACTGTGAAAGCAGGTCAGGGGCTCCCCCAGCTAGAGCTGTGGTGGCCCCTGCTCTGTCTCCTGTGGGCTGCAGTAGCCTTGGAAAGGGCTGCTTGCTACTGTCTGCCTTCAAAAACCCAACTTCTTAGGTGGTCTTATGCAGCTTGAAAATATGAAGAGTTGAGTTCTATTTAAATGCATGCCCAGCTTAATGCTGTACAGCTATGTCTCAATGTTTTGCTTAGTTGATCTTTTCTTTGTACTTAAGGAGATGATGAAGTACATTACAGGAAGATGCTTCTAGGCTTTTCCTGTATGCTCAGAGTGGTAACTAGTCCAGAGTCTTGGATTTGGTAGACAGGGCCCCAGGATGCCTCTCAGACCCTTGTCACTTGATGAGGGAACCTTGCACTTCAGTGGCCAATAAAATGTGGGATTCTACTGTGTTCGATTCTAAGGGGCACCTATTTTTGCAGGGTACTGTTATGGTTAACTCAGGAGGGGATAAATAAAGGATTTGGCCATTTTGGGTAAATGCACAAGTGGGTGATTAATTCTTTTATCTGCTTTGGCAGGGTAAGTGTTGGGATGGTCTCTAAATGGATAATGGCCACTCAACTTCCCTCCTGGGAACTCCTGATACCAAGGCTCTGGCCTCTGCTATTCCATGAATCTCCTAAAACATATCTTTCCTGGACATTCTTATACTTCTTTTCTAGGAACCATTGCTAGATTTAAACAGAGAGCCTGGCAAGTCCACCTCTAAATTTACCTTCCTATGGGCTTATATGTAGGTCTATACAGTATTGTGAATAGCCATTGTCTGTATGTAGGTAGGTCAATAGGTAGGTAGGACATCAATCAAGTCACTTGTTTTTAGAGTGAGCTTGTTTCATAGGATATCTAAAACAAATGGTTAGGGTCAGAAAGATGATGGATGCCTTGGAAGTTAATTGAATAATAGTACTACCATTTAACTGCCAATGCTAGCTAAGAATTTAGCATGAATTCAAAAATTGTCAAGTATTAACAACACTCATTGATTCACTCATTCATTTATTCTTTCATTCAAAAATATTTAATAAATGCCATATGGGACCAGGACAAGAAAGTAAGGCTTAGTCCTAGGCCTCATGGAGCTGCAGGGAGGCAAAGAGACAGGTAAAGAAATAATTGCAGTCCCACTAGATAAGTGCTATAATGGAAGCAGGCTTATTTATAAACCATGAAAGATCAAGTCCAGCAAAGGAATTAAGGGTTTGCCAGAGACAGGCTCCTAAATATCAGTAGGCTCAGTCATGTCATATATTTCATGGTTTGGATTGACATGTAGAAATCTGGAAACAACTATGCTGATTTAGCAAGCAGTGGAGGATTTGTAAATAAAGTCCATGACTCTCTGTGATTTTTTGATTTTTGAATGGTAGTCTTTTTTACTGAAGACATCTACCTGAAGTAGATGAGTGCTGACTGTTTTGACTTCCCAGTAATCTCCAACTTTTCTTTTTAGACCAGGAAACAATAACAAACATGCTATTTAGTACAGAATAGTTTCATCTTTAGCAGAAATAAAATTGCAAATGAAATATCTTTCATGCTCATGTAATTTGACCATTCTTAATACCTTAAACTGTTCAGTAAGTTCAATAAGGAAATATGGAAAAGAAACACATGGGAAATAATCCTGGAATATCAAATATACAGGTTTTGATTGAAACATGTTCTCAAGACAGGTATGAAGAGGATGGGAATTTATGGGAAATCAGAGGGGTCTTTGTCTTAGGCCTGTTCCCTTCTGTGAGGACTGAGACTGGAGTTTGTCATTCCTTATATAGGTGTACTATGGGAAATTTATGTGAAAGCACTTTGTAAACTGTGAAACATTTTACCACTGTAAGGGAGGATTATTATCATTACTTGAAAGTTCCACCTTACTGCCTGGAAAAGTTAATGTGCCTCTGGAGAGCAAGTGAAGCAATGAAAAAAGTCTAGTTTATTCTGTAACATCTTTTTCCTAATTAGGTAAAGAATTCTCTAAAAGCGATGTTGGTGAGTTTTCAGATTCAGTTTTGAAATTTGTGCATTTCAAGATATTCTGTTTACCCAGTTTAACAAACATAAATTTATCCATATGACTTTTATTTACTCATAAAACTTGAAATTATGAAATTACTTCTTGGTAAAATTTAAAAACACAGTACTTCAATACGGATGCTTGGTATGGTAAGAATATGAGTCTTATATTGTTCAAGAAGCATCACTTTTGTGTGGAAAAAGGATGAGGCATATGTTTTGCATCTGTGATAGTTGTGAGAAAAATGAATGTGAGAATTATTCCAGTATTCCAAAATTACTTTTCAAATGAGCTATGCTTTGAATATTTTACAAGTATTTATGTAAGCAAATCTATGTTCATTATAAAATATTTATATGAAATATAAAGCTGTAAGATACTATCCAGTTGAAATCTTTCATTTTACAGATGAGGAAACTGAGATTCTTAGAGCCTATGTAATTTATATGAAACCATTTGGCTCTTTAGTATCAAGAGTCAGAACCAGAATTCGGATCTCTTGAATTCTACTTTTATGGGTTTCCTACTATGCTGGCATTTTAGAAATTCAAATATCTTCACAATAAGTGATACTAAAGTTAAACTACTACCTGTTCTCTGTTGTGCAGTTTCATCTTGGATAATATTAAGATTGTATCTTTTTTTGCTTAAAATTATTTGTATATTTAATGTATATTTACATTTTTCTACTGGAGTTTATGTGAGACTGGTAAAATAATTTTTCAGCTGTCAAGCCTAAGTACGAAAACCTCAGAGTATATTTGGGTTTTCTCATATGAGCATGAACATGAAAATTAATTCTGAAAGTTAGAAAATTAGAATGGGCAGCGAGCTGGCCAAATTATCATTTTTTTGAAAATAGTTAAATGTAGAATATATCTTGCACACTACATTTATTGGCCATGCTTTAAAGCTTCCTCCAAACCCATTCTTCCTGAAGGTGTTGAGTCTCCGAAGGTGCAGAATTGATCAACCGTGAAACTGTGACCTAATGTAAACTTGCTAAGAAATAGTCTAATAATATCCGTGCCCTGAGGGTAAAACACTCAACCCTAGTGTTCTCTCTTTCATCCTTGTTCAGACTACAATCATATTTCTTTGTTAGTATTTCCTCTTTGCATTGTGGGACAATTGACATTGATAGATAGCAGGGAGAAACTGAATTCAAAAAGCAAAAAGAACAGGGGGAGAAAAAAAAAAAAAGCTCTGTACTGCTGGCTCAGAAATAATGTATGTGGAAAGCTCTTTAGCTGCCCTCCCTCATCTCTCTTTTTTTTTTTTTCTCTTGGGCTGCAGCTGCTGACAGCAGGCACAACTGAACTATAATTTGGCCACATTTGGCTCATGTAAATTGTGATAAACAGTGAGCCCATAATATTTATTTTAAAGATTCATTCAATGAAGGTAAGCGTTCTTGACTTGTGTATACATGCTAGTCAATGGAAAGCTGCAGATGTACAGAATAGCTCTTAATTTCATACTTCACAATTAATACGGCTGCTTGATGCTCTGTTTCTTCACAGGTGCAGGGGCGCTGGAGCCCTTTGAAGAAGTGTGGAGCTAATAGCCCATATATAATTCAGAAGAAGAAGTCTTCAATGGAAGACCCTCGGGGGATAAATGGACAGTCTGTAAGTAAACAGAATGTCAGTCCTAAGGAAAGAATTATTACTTTTAAAATCGTAATGACTATTTTTGTTGTAACCTGAGCGTCTGGAAATTTCTCAAAAGCACTTTACCAATTTTTAATGATTTTAAACTTTATGAATTAAGTAGTGCACTGTTTCATCAGCCTAACCTAATTTCTATCTTTTCTTAGAGGTATCAGTTATCAAAAGGAGAGACATAGAGGAAAAAGCCAACCTTTCGTATTATGTAATTACACCAATATGCATAACATAATTTTAAGGCTTCCATGTTCCCTGGCCTCAGGGAAAACATATTTGTCTCACGAAACTTGAAATTAATGTCTACATTTGATTTACCTTGTATTTGTTTTATGAACATATGTGGATATGAGTTTAAAATGTGTGGTTTATTGTAAAGTTTCACAGTTTGATGAACTCTTGAATGGACTCTTCAGTCAAGAAACCTGTAGTTTATATATATATATATATTTTTTTTTTTGTTTATCTTCAGAGCAGACAAGAAAGAATTCAGAAATTTTCCTCAAGTTCATATCAGAAAAAACGGTTTTCTTTGACTCATAAATGACTATTTCTGATGAGAGGTGATCTCATAAATAACTTCTGAGCTATTTAGAATTTGACCAATTCACTGAATTTAATTTTTTAAAACCATTTTTTTTCAGTAAGTTAAAGTTATTTCTTTGGAAAATGTCTATATCAATATTTGGGGTGCCATGTGACTTTCCTTTTCAGATTCTCTGCTCAGATCTGATGCTTTCAGACAGAAGGTTTCCTAGCTTGGCTTTGTTCACAATAGAATTATCACAAGCCCAAAGGGTGATCTTTAGTAATGCTGTTGTGGTTCCTGTAAATGTGTGTTTTACAAGACCCATTGGTGTTCCACAATAAGCAGTAACTGCTAATGGATGAGGATTTTAATCACAAATAGTCCAATGCTAGCATGGTAGCTTCACAGTCATACTGTATGCAATTACTGAGGCTATTTTATGGATCCTCTAAGTCATCTTGTGAGATAATTCACATCAACCACTTTGAGATCACTTTGTGTAGTGTAGCTTATACCCTAAATAGGAAGAGCATCTTAGCCCTTTTAGTTTGTTAGTTTGTATAAACTCCTGTGATGGCTCTGTGATATTTGATTTTATTATATTGAAAATTCTTTTGTAATATAGATAAAATAAATTAAAAATAAGCTCATGAATGACCTCATAGTTACTGCCACCTTCCGTATAACTTTACTTCTTAGAAATCAAGTTGATGTGTTGGAAAATCACCCACAAATGTAACAACATCTGCAAAGAAATGTTGCCAATATTTCTTCCGGTATTTCATATTTTGCCCATTATAATTTAAGAATGAAGAATTTAAGATTTGAGAGTAAAAAAAACAGCTAAAAATGTAAAGATTAAGAGAATTTACCTTGACATGTTTATTGGGCCATTGCTTATCATTTACTTCTTTTAGTTTGTTTATGTGAGAATGAAGCAGATTTGCTTTTAAAAGGTATGTGGCTGTGCTAGGGGCACAAAACTCAGGAGCAATATTTCTTGAGAGCAAACACCCTGTGGCATTGCTTGAAGAAGCTGTTTCCTGGAGATTTGGCTCCTGCCTGCTCAACCGCGTACAGCAGCCATCTCTTCAGAGGTCCCTGTGTGGAGGCCTCGGGTGGGCTCTTTTGGATTCCATCCTTCACTTGGCAGGTTTTTTCTTTCCCATAGGAATGTGGGGGAAAGAGACTCAAGACGAGAAGAGTACCTGGAACTTAGCTAAAAACTTTAAGGTGACTCAGGAAAAATGGATCGAATGTTTTTTGGACTAGTACCCAAAGTGCTTATGTTTCCAAACATGATCAAATTTGCCCTTGCTCCTCACATTCATCTTTCAAGGCTATTTCCTATAAAATGTCTCAACTATACAGAGTGAACACAAGAATATGTTGCACCCTGACACATTAACAGCACCTCTGTTAACCTATTGAGAGGCACAAATCTTCACTGTTCAGTTTTGACAAGTGGATATAACCATGTAATCTGAACCCTATCTCAAAGAGCACCCACATCACCCGAGAAAGTCCTCTTGTGTTTTTTCTGACTCAGTGTCCCTGCAGTGCCCACTCTGGCACACGGGCAAGTATGGTTCCAATCCCTTTCACCTTTCACCTTTCATCAGTGTTTCCTGTTGTTCCAAATAATCACAGACACTGAGTCCTCATGCTATGTCTTCTTTTGTTTCTGGCTTCTTTCATATAGTGTCATATCTGTGAGATTGATCAATGTTGCTGCAGATATCAGGAGATTGTTCTTTTCTATTGATGAGTAGTGTCCATCATAAGGTATTCTTTAAAAAAATATCAAATATATTCTAAGCACTTCTCTGGGAAACTTCGATTTTTGCATCTGTAAAATGAGGAGAGTGAAATCTGTATAACCTAATTAGTGTCCTTTCCAGCTTTACTGTTTGATGACTCTTCCTTTCTTGCTCACGGAGTTACACCTGCTGATGGTTCTGGATTGTACCTCATTTAGTAAGACTTAACACTTGCTGCTCTGGGCTTATTCTTGAGAGTAGTACTTTGATTTTTCTCATCAGGAAGATGATTTTTTTTTTTTAAAAAAAGAATGCATCTTGGAAGGTTTTTCAAAACAATGACAGTTTGTAAAACACCTGCAGTGTTCAGCATGTGCTATAGTATGACTCTCCATGGCCTCTGGCAAGGGTCTTTCTCAAGTCTGTGTGTGTGTGTGTGTGTGTGTGTGTGTGTTTTCCTCTGCTCTGTAGGTAGAGATGTGATGAGATGGGGAGGGGGCAGTGATGCCCCTTATGTTTCCTCTGACTAAGAGGCTAGTGAGAGTGCCATCAGTGTTTAGCCCCATGACAATTGGTTTCAAGGGATGTGAGGATGGCAATTGTGGAAGCCCTTAAATGACGGTGTGCTCATTTTTAATCTTGGGCTACTATAGATCAATATGAAAGTGGAAGCCAACATCTTTTTTTCTGTGTGTGGGTGGGGGATACTTGGGTTTGAACCCAGGGGTCTCTATCATTGAGCTACATTCCTAACCCTTTTTATCTTTGATTTTGAGACAGGGTCCTGCTAAATTGCTCAGGCTGACCCCAAACTTGTGATCCTCTTGAATAGCTGGAATTACAGGTGTACATCACTGTACCCAGCTTGAAACTAACATTTTTAAGGTGGTTCATAACATTTTAAGGAGAAAAAATGGCTAAATAGGTGAACATTGAAAAGTGTCCTGATCCCATAAAGTAGCCTCTTGATCCTAGCAGAGTTCTGGAAACATGTCTATTATATGTTCAGGGACCATGAACAGAAGTAAAGTAGCTTATTATTTTGATCCTAGTTAGACATAACACTGGGCCAAAATGTTAAATCAGAAATTCTATCTGTCTTATTCTTGAATGTTCTGCTCATGTGTCTCCCACTTTGGGGAAGAGGAAATAGCCCTTGTGATTTTCTATTTTCTATCCTCTCCTCAATTGGCTTCATGAGGACATAGTACATAGTACATCATGTACATCATATCTTTCATAGTTCATAGCGCCCCAGTTTGCCTCTCTGGGTGTGCCCACATGGATGTCATTGTTTTGCTCTCCCAAAACAAGGCAGTAGATCCACTGAAATCTCAGTGGCTGCCCTGGTTGCAGGTGAACACCTCAGAAGCACAAACATCAAAGACCCAGGCTATGATTGCATCTCTCAGTTTCTTTAGTTTCTAATAATTTCTAGAAGGAAATTGTGTCAACATAAAAAAGCATCTATGAGATCTTCAAAAAATAAGTGATAATTAAAAGTAAGTCACTGTATCTTCTTTCTGAAGTTGTAAGACCTGCAGTTTATAAACCCATGGCACAAAAACCCAAACCTTGCAACCACATTAGATTTGGAGTCAGAAGACCTGGTTTCACCTTTTACTAGTTGAATGACTTGGGACAGCTTTCTAAGTGTCAGTCTCATCAGCTCTAAAGACAGAGATTATAATATTTGTCTTCTCTTATTTAAAATTTCAATTTTGGAGTTCAAATGGGGGATCATCAAAAATTCTTTGAAGACTGAAAAGTGCAATATAATTTTAATGTACTTTTTTTTTGGGGGGGGGTACCAGGGATTGAACTCAGGGGCACTCAACCACTGAGCCACATCCCCAGCCCAATTTTATATTTTATTAGAGACAGGGTCTCACTGAGTTGCTTAGTGCCTCATCATTGCTGAGACTGACTTTGAACTCACAATCCTCCTGTCTCAGCCTCCTGAGCTGCTGGGATTACGGCATGAGCCATTACACCCAACCCTTTAATGCACTTTTTTTTTTAATAAAAAAAATTGCTCCAGACAATACAATGATCTTGACATATCATAGATTTGATTCAAATCGAGTAATGCACTTTTTATTGGAAACATCTCTTGAAAATATGGTCATGGATAAAAAATTATCTGACCACCTGCAAGTCTGCAATAAAAATTGAAAAAAACAACCACTATGCTTGTGCCAGGCATTACAAACACCAGCACTATATGTGCTTGATTATTGTATTTTTAGGTGGAACGTGGGAGAAATGGAAGAAATTATATTCCAAGACATTAAAAGGAGCATTTTACCATAGTAGCAGATAGTTATTACTTTTTATCTCAAAAACTTTGAATGATGGTATTTTAGATTTTCTTGGAATAATGATACTTCAGGGCTTCATTGTATTTGCACAAGTCTGCCTCTTGAGTGTCTTTAAATTATAATAAATATGAAATGCTAATAACAGTTTCTTCTGAGATTCTGGTTTCACAAGAAAATCATTAAATGAAATGTGTGTGTGTGTGTGTGTGTATGTGTGTATGTGTCTTATTCCTATACATGGAGATTCTAGAAATAAAGGTGACTTTTTACCAAAAGGGAAAAATTCAATAATTATTTTATTAACAGAAAGAAGTGCATTTTTTTAAGTAGAAGTCACTGAAAATAATTATAGAAATACAACCCACGTTGTAAGTCAAACTAACTAGGAAATTATAAATTAAATCAGTTTCATTTATTCAGCTTTAACGTGAATGAGATATTTTAGATAAGTGAAATTTTTGGATTACTTAAGTTTAAAAATCATAGAATTCAGTGTGTTTTCCCCCCAATTTCTTTTCTTAAAGTAGAAAGATCTTATTGGAAACCTACTGTATTAAGTCATCTTTTTAAGTCTCAGGCATTTATGACAAAATACCTGAGAAAAACAAGTTAAAGGAGGAAAGATTTATTTTGGCTCCTGGTTTCAGGCATGTTCAGCCAAATCCATTGTTTGGGGCCTGAGGTGAGGTGGAACCTCATGGTGGAATGGTGTGGAGGGGATAAGCTGCTTAGCTCATGACAGCTGGGAAGCAGAAAATGACAAAGGGACCCAGGACAGGATATAGTCCCAAAGGGCACTCCCTCCAACTAGGCTATACCTCGTTGTTGTTGTTTTTTTCTCTCTCTCTCTCTGTGTGTGTGTGTGTGTGTGTGTGTGTGTGTGTGTGTGTTTATCACTTGCCAATAGTTCATTCAGCTATGAATCTTTCAGTGGATTAATCCTCATGAGGTCAGACCCTCGTAATCCAATTATTTCCCAAAGGCTCTACCTTTGACTATTGCTGTATTGGAGATCAAGCCTTCAACATGAGTTTTGGGGGGATACTTAATATTCAAACCATAAAACCTTCATTGGTTTCTTAGGGATACTGTAGCAAAATACCACCAATTAGGTGCCTTCAAATAACAGAAATTTGTTGTCTCGTGACTCTAGAGGCTAGAAGTCTTATGCCAAGATGTTGACAGAACCATGCTCCAAAGAAGTCCTGGCTTTACTTTCTGAGCTTCGGATGGTTTATCAGCAATCCTTGGCTTTCCTTTGCTTGCTTTTATCTCTGCCTACATTGTCACATGGTGACATGTGTCCTCTCTTATGCCTGTATCTCTTCTCCTCTTCTTGTAAGGATACCAGTCATAGTGGATTAGGGATCATCCTAATAACTTTAACTTTATTACTCTGCAAAGACTCTATCTCCAAATAACATCATGTTTACAAACACTGGGCTTTGGACTTCAACATATCCTTTTGGGGGAATACAATTCAACTCATAACAAAGAATGGTGAGTATGTGGGGCCTAAAACCTTATCTATTTGCCTGACTATCCTTCTGCCAGCTCAGTAATTTGAATAAGTTTGGTTTATGTGGTTGCAAGTAGTGAAACTTACCATGAGCTGGCTTAAGCAAACAAAAGACTTAAGATAAAAAGTATGCATGGAACCCACACAGTTTTATTTTTGTTTCTTTCGGCACATTTTCTTCTCTCCTCTCTTTGTTTATAGACTGGTTTTTCCTGGCTGTCCTTGCACAGTCCTGGCTGATCACCATGTTTTGCACATTACTGGGTCATCCACCAGGTGGAAAGAAAGACTCTGGTTATGCATGGGTCATGATTCTGTGGCTTATGGAGCAGGAACTGCAGCAGAAACACAACAGCTCCCAGAGAAGCAGCTGGCCAGAACTCTAAGGTTCATACGCCTACTGTGGACCTTGGGGAACCCTAAAGGTTGTGATCATTGAAGCAGCAGTTTGAAACTACAGTTGTAGTCTCACCTCCTTGTCTTACAGATGTGCATCACCTACATTCTACCCATCTTTTTCTTTTTTTCTTTTTTGTTTTGCTACCAGGGATTGAACCCAGAGGCGCTTAACCACTGAGCCACATTCCCAACATTGTTTTGTTTGGAGACAGAATCTCACTAAGTTGCTTAGGGCCTAAGATGCTGAGGCTAGCTTTGAACTTGCAATCCTCCTGCCTCAGCCTCCTGAGCCCACTCTAACCATCTTGATGGACATATCTAATAATGAATATGCATAATTATTTTCTAATGCTTAAGACTCTTTTTTTTGATTATTGGTTATGAGCCATATCCCTAATATGATAGATTTCCACCCTTGATCTGTCTGGAGCCACAGTCTTTTGCATTATCAGCACTAGGTGGTAGGGCTTAGAGCTGGGGTGATCTAATTGCTATTCACCTAGGAGAGGGTGAATAGCAAACAGATAATAACTCACTGTGGGGTACTGACTAGGATTCGGAATGCTGACTGTAGGTTCTTTCAACAAATAACCTCAAGAAATCTATTTCGACTTATGAACCCCAATTTAGTTTTTATAGAGACAATAATAGGTCTATAGTATTGGGTGCCCATGAAGAAGAAATAAGATAGCATAGGCCCAAATACTTTGTGAAGCAATATGTACAGCCACTGGTGCCAAGCCCAGGGGGGCATTGTTTTGGAAAGGGCAGAACATTTCAAGTCAGACCTGCTTCAGTCTTTGCTCTAGTCTTGGGCAAGTTTTTAAACCTCACTAAGCCTCAGTTCTTCCTCATTTGTAGAGCATGGATAATAGCACTTCTTTTCATGATTGTGTGATTAGAAATAATACTGGAAGGGCATACTGTGAATAAAAGCACAGATGCTGGAACCCAACTCCTTGGGTTCAGATTTGAGCTGTGATGCTCACCCCTGAGCAGGTCTGCGTGGTGCCTCCCCTGAGCCACTTTCTATGTCTGTAAATGGGACAATGATTGCAGAGGATTCATGAAGAATGAATGGGGTTCCTTTTGTAAGAGGGCTTAGAATGTTGCTTGACATATGGGAACGCTGCTCATCGTTACTATTATCCCAAATATACCAGGCACACACATGGGAAGTGCTTAAAAAATACTAGCTGTTACTAAAATGTATTTGACTGGGGGACAAGGTACTATCTCTTAATTTAGATGCAATGGATGCACATTTGCAGGATTAGGATGAAATTATGACTTGGGATGTCAGACTATGCTGGAAGGAAATAGGCAGGATTTTTTATTTAAATAGGCAACACTGGTTTGGTCACATTGAAAGAGGCCAGGTTGGAATGTGATCTGAGAGCTTGAAAGGGACTGGCCATCAAAGTTCAAATTAGGCACCAGGTTGTATTAGCAGTTGGGTATTTAATGTAAAAAATAAAACCTAGACAGGAAAATTACTCCAGAGCCAAGACAGTGACATGTTTATATTTCCAGGGCCAAGCACAATGTCAAGCCCTCCACAGGCGCTTAGTAAACGTTTGTTTATCTGAGCTGGCCAACATCTTGTGTTCTGGTGTAGCTCACTTGGTCCATACACACTGAACAAGTGGAGTGTGACTAAGATGGAAATTGCTTGTGACTGATGCTGGAAAAAAAGAAAAAGGGGTCTCTGACCACTGAGACCCACTGTTCCTTTTCTACCTCGGATCCATCACCCATCATGCCCAGAGGCCTGTGAGTTCCAATCATGGTGAGCAGGTGTAAATGAGCAGGCAGCAACAGTTGCACATAGTTCTCTCTCTTTATGAGTAAAAGGCTCCAACGTTGGGGCTTCATGTTGACCCATGCATGACCAGAATCTTTCTTTCTACTTGGTGGATGGCCCAGTAATGTGCAAAGCATGGTAATGAGCCAGCACTACATGGAGAGCCAGGAAAGTCAGTTCATCAACAAAGAAAGGAGGGCAGTTTAAATTCAAAGAAAAAAAAAAAAAAGCAGCCACAACTTCTTGTTTCACAGTTTTGTTAGGGAGGATGCTAATCACCCAAAGTGTGAACTACAAGAAGGCCATTTCAGGAAACAAGTTAAAAATCTTTTTTTTTTTTTTCCTATAA
The DNA here is from genome assembly GCF_048772815.1 of Callospermophilus lateralis. Classification (NCBI taxonomy): domain Eukaryota; kingdom Metazoa; phylum Chordata; class Mammalia; order Rodentia; family Sciuridae; genus Callospermophilus; species Callospermophilus lateralis. Next base: position 32,762,671 of record NC_135320.1, on the reverse strand, counting down.
AGATAGGATAGGAAATATTTTAGGTTTTGTGGGCCAGAAGTGCTTGGCCACATGGACTAAACCCTGCAGTTGTAGCATGACTGTTGCCATAGAATAACCATGGGCCCAAAGTCCAGGAGAGGGTGACTATACACAAAATGAGAATCCTTGCATTGTCTCTTGTTGGCATTTGCAGGTGAGTTGGGTCTATAGTTACACTCTCTCCCCTTCCACAGTTTCTCCTTTTTTTCCCTTTGGGCTAGGCTGATCATCTTGAATGTGTCTTGTCTCTCTGGGCCTCTTTTTATTTATTCATAAAATGGAGAACCTTGGAGAAGAGCTCTACCAATTCTAACTCAACACTGTCCTTTTGGTGTTCATATTCTACTGGATGATTGAAATTCAGCAAGATTTTGTAACACAAAATAAATGTGTGGCATCACCAGCGGATGTGTAGGAGAACCCATCATAGAAGTCAGCATCTGTATGAGCTCAAGAGCTCAGATAATCCACTTCCTGCAGTTTCAGGGGTACAATTAAACCCCATTGTGATGCTTCTTTATGGTTCTAACTTCTTCATTCCTCAATCAATTAATAATATTTTGGTGGAGCTCACAGGATATTTTCTGTTGGCACCAATGTGGCGATCAGGTTTTTTTTTTTTTTTTATATGTCTGCATTTCGGTACATCTATCATTTCATTTTAAATGATAAGATTATAAAATAATATATAGATATTTCTATGGTTAACTTTAAATGATGTCAGGCATATCAAAAAAAAAGCACCTGTATATTTTTTATCCTATTCCCAGAAAATGTTTGTGGTGATATAAAACATGTTCACACATTGCATTTAGGAGATGGAGCCTCTTGATTGGAACCCCTTGAGATGGACCCCTTGAATCCCCTCCCCTTGATTGTGGTCTGGCCTTAGTGACTTGCTTCTAATAGGCAGAAAAAAGAGCAGAGGTGATTATGTGCCACTATGGATACTAGGTCAAAAAGCCATGGTGGCTTCTTCCCTACTTTCTTTTGGGTCACTCCTTTTGGGGAAAGCCAGCTGCCATGTTGGGAGGACACTTGGGCAGGGCTGTAGAGAGGCTCACATGGCCGGGTTGTGAAGCCTTCCCCAACACCCTCATCAGTAAGCCATCTTGAAAGCAGATCCTCCAGCCCCTAGCAGACATCCTGGGGATGTTCTTATGGGAGACTCTAAGCCAGGACCCCTCAGCTAAAATCCTCCCAGATTTATGACTCTCAAAAATAGTATAAAATAATAAATATGTTTTAGTAATTAATTAACTAATTAATGGTACCGGGGATTGAAAACTAGGGGCTTACACTCTTTGCCCCAATGTGTGTTAAAGAACTAAATTTTGAGATAATTTGTTACATGGCAATAGAGAACTGGTGCAGTGATTCTGTAACCTATATTTGCATTAAAATTTGTAAAATAATCAGTATTTTGTGGGGGGTTTTTTGTTTGTTTATGTTTGAGATGAAGTTTTTATCAATTGCCTAGGCTGCTCTCTAACTTACAAGATTTCTGCCTCAGTCTCCCAAGTAGCTAGGATTATAGGTATATGCCACCATGCCCAACCTGTGTTTATGAATAAAAGAAGTGAAGATTGATTGATAATATCCACATATAACTAATAGTACAAATATAACTAAATTAACTATTTTTTTCTCTTACGGCATTTCATGTAGAATCAGTCGTTTTTTTTTTTTGTTTTTTTTCTCTCTCTCTCTCTGTTTTGTAGACTGGTTACATTCCAATGATGATTTATCATCTGTCTCTCTCAAACAGAAACTTTCTTATTCACAGAATAAGTGCTTTGAACTACTAATTAGCATAGATTTTATTCTATCTTGTATTGTCCACCTTAATGTAAAAGTTTGTTTGCCTTCAAGATCTTGAGTTACTGAAGAGCAGAGAGCATGTGAAAGGAACAGCCACCCTCCTCCTGTCACTTAGCACTGTCTCTGTTTTTGCACATTGTGCAGGCACAAAATGTTTTGCTTGAATGAATGAATGAATAAATACAATTGCCAGGAGTGGAGGTTTTGTAAACAGAGGGAAATCTTTACAAGTGCTAGTTTAGCAGCTTTCACTCCATGTGACTCCAGAGAACTAAGCACCTTTGGAAACAGCCCAGAATCAAGCTCAGAGCTTTTCTTGCTCTGCCAGGTTTTGTAAAGGTAGAGGTATCCTGAAAACAAACATTACTGCTATGAAAACTCATTAACTGGAACTCCTCCGTTAATTGAGAATTTCTGATAACTTGAGCAAAGGAAGAGGTTAATTTTGTATATATTCCTTTATATAAATAAGATTATAAAAGAATAACAATATGAAGTAATTTATCTGTGTGAATGAATTGTAGGTGGGCAAAATGAGTTAATAATAACATATCAGAAATTTCAAGTGTTTTTTACAAATGAACCATATTCACTGAAGAAAATTTTCAGGGTGCTCTGCTAGGTTAAACTAGATCAAGTAATAATTATAATTCAAAGAAATTCTTGAAATTTCTTTAAGAGGTCTCCCAAATTCAAACTTAACATAAATCAGATTAATGTCCCCTTATTTTTTAAAAAATTGACTCATATAACTCTACTAATGTGTACTCCCAGATTACATCTGTAAAGCTGTAACCAGGCTTGTGTTCTTATTCAGTTTTGGTGAGTGCATACCTGTGAGGTATGTGCATACCACTTGATGGGTGGGCAGCCCCTGAAGGTTTGTCCTGATTCAGCTGCTGCTCAGGTGTGTGCAAATTTCTAATCAATTCTTAGCCAGTGGCTTTACCTCTAACACAAAGACAATACAGTTATCCCTTCATATCCACAGGGGATTGGCTCCAGAACCCCCACAGATAACAAAATCTTCAGATGCTCAAGTCTCTTATATAAAATGTGATAGTATTTGCATGGAACCTAGGCATACTTCCCTTATACTTTAAATCATCTCTAGGAGCCAGTTATGGTGCTGGATGCCTGTTGTCCCAACTCCTTGGGAGACTGAGGTGGTAGGATCTCTTGAGTACAGGACTTCGAGTTCAGCCTGGGAAACCCAGGAAATGTGTCTCAAAAAAAAAAAAAAAAAAATCCCTAGAATACTCATAATAACTAAGACAATGTTAGTGTTATGTGAAACAGTTGTTTAGGGAATAATGACAGGGAAAGGGGTCTCTCCATAGATTTTAGTAAGGTTTTTCTTTGCTCTGACCAAAACATCAGATAAGAAAATTTTATTGAAGGAAAAGTTTATTTGGTGCTCACAGTTTCCATACATTGCTGGCTCCATTGCCCTGGGGTGCAAGTGAGGAATGATGGAAAAGTATAGAGGAGGAAAGTAGCTCAAGACATAGCAATAAGGAAGCAGAGAGAAAGAGAGAGAGAGAAAGAAAGCTCTGCCTACTAGAGACAAAATACTAACCTCCAATGCCTGCCCTCAGTGACCACCTCCTCTCGCCTTACCCTACCTGCCTACAGTTACCATCCATTTAATCCATATCAGTGGATTAAGTCATTGATTAAGTTGTACTTCTCTAACCTAATCATTTAACCTCTGAATATTCTTGCATTGACTCACAAATGAGCTTTTGGGAAACATTTCCCATCTAAGCCATAACACCACGTTTAGTCATGTTTAGTGCAGATGCAATTTTTTCCTTTAATATCTTCAGTCCAGACTTGGTTTGAAGCTACAGATGTGGAATTAATGAATGCAGAGAGCCAACTATATTTCAGTTGTGAATATCAAAAGGAGATCATGAGTGTGTTTAGTAAGCAATATAGCAAGATACAAATATTGCTATATTTGTAGTAAATATACAAAGTTGCTATTTTGTAGCAATTACCATATACAAATATTTACCAAGAGTATATCTCAAAAAACAACAAATACATATATCCTCCAAGAAGTATTTTTATAAGATCACAAAACAAAACCAAGAAAATTCATCTTAAAGTTTCCCTCTTCATAATGGAAAAAAAAGAAAAAGTATTTTTAAAAATTTTGTTAATTTTATTGAATTAATTTTTTTCATTTTGTGTATGGTGTCTATGCATTGGGTTGAACAAATGTTGAAATGAATGAATTCATTCACTAGGTCTTATTAATTAAATCAAGTATGAACTAAAATTCCAGATTGTATGTTATTTGATGTTTAGGAACTCTCAAATTTTTTATTATTAAAAAGTCATGGGGCTGGGGATGTAGCTCAGTGGTTGAACATGAGTTTATCCTGGGCAATGCCCTGAGTTGGATACCTGACACCACATTAAAAGAAATCATTGACAAGGCATACAGTGTGGTGATATTTTGAGGGGAGTGCTAGAGGTTGAACCCAATTTATTTCTTTAGTGAGGCTGCTGTATTTCTTTCAAAGTATAGTTATCTCAGGAATATTTTTCAAGAATAAAATTTTATGCTTTGAATATTCAAATATTAATCTTAATACCAATAATATTTTATAAGAATAGAAATAAATGCTGAGTCTGTGATCAATGGCTTAAAAGAACATTTCTAACTTGCATTTGCAAAAAAAAAGGCATAATAAATTTGGACCAATATACATTTTTACTTCATTCACTCTTAGGGCTTATAGTAGTGTTTTTAGTGATTTGTCCATATAACTTTGTATGAAACATTTAAAAAATGCACATTTACCTCATCTCAGTGGTAAGTTGGGAGAGTTAACTTTAAAAATGAGTTCAAATATATTTTGTGTGTGTGGGAATGTGAAAATTATGTACCTGAAAAATGTTTATAATTAGTTAGCTGTGGCTGAATTTAACCACTTGTGTTCTCAAAATAGTTAACTGTTCATGGTGAAATGGAATCCAGACATTTAAAAATAATTTCATCCACACTGTTAAATTTTATTAAAGTTCATTTGTTAAGAAATTTATATGAAACATTACAATTGGTTTGCTCAGTTTCCAAATTATTTGGGGAAAATATAGTCACTATTTGCACTAAAAAAACTAGATCTATGTTTTAACTCCATCAATTGCATTTTATCTGGCCTTCTGAAAAATGGTTATTTATTTGTTTGCCCTGGGATAATTTTCTAAAATACCATGAATGATTTCAACTGAAAGTAAAATATACCTTATTTACACATCTTAAATTTAAACTGGGAGCCAGTTTGACTTCTAAAAGCAAAATGGTAGCCAACAAAATTTTTCAAATAAATATTTGATCTATGTGTGACATTGAATAAGGATTATAATTGACTTGACTGTCAGTAAGGGCAACAAGTTCACAAGTGTGTGATGAGATTCTGAGTGAACTTATTTGAGTCCTTTGAAAGTTGCATGAACTTTTTATGGGACAAAGTTACATGAAATTTCTTGGGATCTGCTGCAATTGTAACTGAGGTCAGTGGCTTTCATCTACATTGGCAATAAGGATTGAATAGATTTTGATATTACTTTGGAAGACCTGACTAAAAATTCTTCTATTCTCATTTGCTTTAAAAACTGAGAAAGCATCATAAAATAGTAAAGACATGTATAAAGGTTAAAAAATTTATATTCCTATAATTCAATGAAAAATTTAAAGAAGATATATATATTTAGATTAAAAATTTAAAAGCTCGATTACATGCTAACTCGACTGAAAATATTATCCCAAGACATTTTAAGTTCTTTTAAGTGTTTGCCAAAATAATGTTTTCCATATTGATGATTAAATTCTCCTTACATCATATATTTGTAAGTCATTAAACCAATAACAATCCTTGAACTACAAATTACTGGAAGTGATGAAATGAGCTGATTTTTGTGGGAGGTATTAATTTATTTCTTTAGAGATGTTTAGTACCTATTACAAAAGGAATAAATAGTGTGTAGCAGGGGCTATTCTAAGCACTTCATATACACAACCTTAATTATTACTTGGTGAGACTCTGTGGGAGACTCCTGCATGGAGAATAAGGTGCATCTGGATTACCTCTAAAATTCCTTCCACTGATGAGGTTTAATGCATCTACAATTAACTACCCAGTGCTTAATGAAAGAGAGGAATTGAGGCTATAAGGTTCAAAGTGGTATTTTCACATTCAAGGATGCAAAATGCATAATGTTCGCTGTTGTTTCTTTGGGGTTAGCATATACTTTTAAAGAAGACTTCCTATGTTTTTTCAGAAAGGTTCACATAATGCACATACAGATTAGAAATAATTGTATTTCTTGCCATCCTTCAAGTCCTATGTAAGCCCTCAAATACAGTGAAGTCCCTTAATCCTTTTTAATATCTAGCAAAATTACTTACTGATCTGTGATTACACAAGATAAGTTTTAGCTGGTCATAAATTAATTTAGTAATAATTGTGTTGCTTTTCTTTCCTCTTATTTTCTTGTCTCTTGAATTTCTTTTTAACAGACAGTATAGATGGATAATTACACAGCTGATCTTAAAATGGGAAGTCTAACTGATTACATGGTGAATACATAGTACAACTTTTGAAAATATGTTCAGCCTTGAGAGAAAAGTCTAACAGGGTCTTGCTCGTGAAATGTTTGGAAACTACAGATATATGGTCTACAAAGTGATTCACCTAACTTATTTTGCACTTAGGAGGAAAAAAGAAGTATGTTTAGATTTGGGTGGTTTAAAAAAATGTGTCAATAGACTATATTTCCCCACTTAAAGTTTTACATTAGTAAGGGAATCCTGCAATGATTTCTCTAATTCCAGATGTTTGATTTTCCATTCATTCTCCTCTCAGAAATTTCTGTAAAGAATCTACAAATGAGTCTTTATTTTGTTTTGAACAGTATTCTACTTAATTTATGGTTTTTTTACACATATATGAATCATTCATTTTTCCATTCATGTTCCAAAATTTTCATAACAATTAGTCTATGAATATTTTCAGGTAAATAAAACTCATGAATACCACACTCTTAATAGTCTCAACTTTAGGTTACTGAAATGTGATTAAGGACAAATTTGAGATGTGACTGAAAGTATTATATGTAGCCATTTAAATAGCTTTTTCTCATTATTTAAGTATACTGTTATTATCAATTGTACCATATATGCTTTCCTTTTTATTCATATCCATCTATTATTAGCTATACTGTATTCTCTTTGATTTGATTCTAAGTAATTCTGTATTACTTTCAGTTAGGATAATAATATGCATATATATGTATAATATGTATATATGTATGTGTGTGTGTGTATATATGTGTATATAGTTTTAAAGAAGAGATCCAAGTGTGGAATTGGAGAGGGATAGTTAACCTACCATGTCCAATCTTATGGTAAATATTTTTATAAACTTTTTCAAATATGGTCACAGGTTGAGATTCATAGACCTCCAGGAACCAGAATACTAATTACTGATAACAACAAGGACAATGTAATGGGAGTTCCTTATGTAAGTTTTAGAATGACATGATTTAAACATTTTAAAAACATTCTTGATGATATTACACTTCCATATTTTTTATAGGTGGATTATTGTAGTTGTATGCAATGGTGGGATTTGTTGTTACATATATGTTCATGTACACAATATAGCAATATAATTTGGGCACTTTCATTCCCCAGGATTTCCCCCTGGTGATAATACTATTTTTTAGGTGACTTTATTTTACATGTATATGCTATGAAAATCTAAACAAATATTCACAGCTTCAGTCTGTGTTTCTGACCTTCATTAGCTCAGGCTGATTTAAACCCTTTGATAGAATTAGCTCCTGTGGACAGGGAGCTAGACTGGCTCACTCAAGCTGATCTCTGGCCTGGGGCTGTGGAGGTGGGAGAGGAAGTATTCTTCATCTCTCTCTCAGAGGTGTGGTTCTGTTTACTTTGGAAAGAAAAGATACAAGTCTCTCCTAAAGTGGATTCGGCATGGCAAGACAAGATGATACATTTGCACTATAAACTCTAAAGTGGCTGGTGAGAATGCAGAATGTGTGAAATTTCTTACCTCCTTAAAAATCTTGATAGAGTTGTAGCTAAGCTCTTAACAGTCAAAAAACAAACTGCCAATGAAGTTTATTTTCTTTTTTGCTGAATTTTCTGGACCATTGTTCCGCTTGAGGGGCCCTGTTTGTTGGTTTTGGCTCAGGGGCTTTCCTTGCTTGAGGAACTCTGCTGAGGCACTTGTGCATGGTACCCACGGAGCCCCCCAGTTTATTCACAGCCGGCTGAGGCATAATTCCACTGCATGACTTCCTGTTCCGAGGAGGGGGGCCAATGAGGAGGTTTGTGTCTGTAATGTAAATACATAGTTGATTTTGTGGAAAACTGGGACATTTTTGTTTGTGCTCATAAAAGGATCCTGCTGGAAGTTTTATTTTAAAGTTGGCTTTTAGCCTTTTTTTTTTTTTTTTTTTTTTGCTGTGACTTGGATACTGATCTGATTTTCTGCTTTCATGCCCCTTTTGTTTAAAATTTAAAATATTTAATTCAACATTAACTGTGCTTACAAGCCACACAGCAGAATCAAATCACATTACGAACGTGGTAGTATTAGATTTTATCACCATTTATTTCTTCTAGCCTGTCCAGGGATTTCTTCTTGTTCAGTAGAACTAATTTGCAGTCAGACATTGAGGTCTTCTAGAAGGCCAGCAGGCTCCAGAAATTAATTTATCCAAATAACCGATCCCTCCTAGGCCAACCATAGAGGGACACCAAAATGGCCCAAGAAGGCAGCGCTTCCTTTTGAAGTCTGGAATGTTTTGACTGACTTGAAACAGGCGGCTGGAATGAAAGGATAATTTTCAGTGACCCAGGGGATTTTTTTTGCCATTTTCAAATATTAGGTAAAACAAAGAGAAATTGCTTGCTCTAATTTAGAAAGACTTAGTAATCAGGAAAGCAACCAGACTAAGAATAAAGTTCTAAGGTATATAGCAGAAGCTTATTTACTAAACCTCGATTGCTGGCAAAATCAAAATCATTATACCTTCCACCAAAAAAAAAAAAAAAAAAAAAAATCTTAGAAGGGATAAATTTTAGTCAACATGTCTGTATTTTCATCACCTATTCCCAAATTTGTTTTCTTAGTATGTTAAAAAGAGAACATTAATTACTTTGATTTAGTGCCATCTAAAAACATTGCTATATTTTAATCTTAATTTTGTTAAACCAATAGGAGGTTATAATTTAAAATAGCTCACTATTTAAATTCGTTTGCCTGAAAATGGAAGATCTTTCATATTTTTCTCATTTCAAAAAAAAAAAGAAGATTTATAGAGTTTAAAGCTATTAGATCTTTAAAGGAAATTTTAGCATGAGCTGAATTGTCCAGGTGTAACAAATGCTTTTTGACTACCAACTCAGAAGAAGAGATCAAAGTCATTTTGAAGAGATTTCTTTCTTATTCTATAGATAATATTCATTGTAACATGCAAAAATACCCGTTTTTTTTTTTGTGAAGAAAATAAGTTGAAAGTAGGAATTGGTGCAAAAGAACTGTGTGTTAAGATATAAAAGGGAAATGCTTTATTTTTCACTTTGTGTCACCTAGAGTGCACATGGGCACTTCTTTAGGATTTTTTTCAGAGAAAAAAGTCTTAAGTAATACTTGTAAAGTTCTGGTTGTAAGTAGATGCCAACTGACTTCATGAACTGAAGCTTAATGTTATAATTTTAGAAAATTATAATTTCTCTACTGATAAAGCCACTGGGATGCCAATCCTGTTCCTGGCTGTTGTTCATTCTTTTAACTGATAAAGCACGTAGTGAATTAATTTGAATGAGAAGGAAATTGTAATCTTTTTTTTGACTTGTTTTCAGATTTGTTGGCTTGTTTTTGGAATGGATTGATTGGTACTCTTCATTCTCATGGTTGAAATTGTCAAACTTTATTTCTCTAAGTTTGATCTTTAATTTTTATACCAATTTTCTATTTGATTAGCTGCCCTTACAAAGCCAAAGCACGTGGTAGACATAAGGAAACCCTGTGAAGGCAGAGTGTTCTAATGGGAGGTGACATTTACATTATTCTCAAGTGTTCCAGAGAGGAAATAGCATTGTCCCCTCACCTTTACATCATTTTCAAGATTTTTTTTTTTTTTTTTTTAGTTTGTAAGACTCTGAGTAAAAAAAAAAAAAAAGTCAGCATTTTAATAAGCTGTGGGAAATAGCTCTTGTAAGAGAAGTAAATGAGATTTTAAGTAAGGGCTGATTGGGGCCAGCAATGTTGATGAATTTGGTGGGAAGATGAGTTAAGCTGTGTTTGGTAATAACAACTAAAACTGTATGTAAATGCTTAGTAGAGATTTGAGAAATGTGTGCAGCTGACAATATAGGACAACACTGGGAGTCGATGATGGTTTATTCTAGTTTTCATGGTTTGAATATGGTTGCTTCCCCAAAGGTTCATGTGTTGGAAGCCCAGTGTGGCGATGTTGGAAGGAGTAATAGTAGTTGGTGGGGTCATATGGGGTAATGAGGTCAGTGGGGACATCACCCCGAAAGAGAAAATGCTCAGTAGTTTTTAGAGGAAGCTGTTATTTAAAAAAAAAAAAAAAAAGGAAGACTGGCTTTTCACAGCTATGTGGCTCATGGTCTGATTTCTCCCTCTCACATGCACCCCTGTCATAATGCCATCCTCCATGTTGTAATATAGCTAAGGGGGCCCTCACCAGAGGCGGAACAGATGGAGCCGCCCCATCGTGGAATTCAGCCTACAACACTGTGAGCTATAAAGCACCTCCCCTTAGGTTATTTGTTAATAGCAATGGAAAATGGACTGGTGTACCATTGCACTAAAACATGAAATAATATTCCCTAGGAGTAAAAAATTCATTCACCCCCCCAGGAAGAAAATAGAATTTCTAACTTGTAATCTTACTCTTTTGGAAAGTACATGTTTTGTGTACATGTTATATATAGTCTATTAGTAAAGCACAATTTGTACATAACATATAGACACACATGTGTTCAAATTTTTTTTTACTGATGAAAATTTATCATTAAACATTTAGAAACTGATGGTTTTGACAATAATTAACATTATATATTTTATCTGCATGTTTTCCATTAAGAATTAGGGGTTGGGGTGGGCATAGTGGTGCATGTTTATAATCAGGAGGTTGAGGCAGAAGGATCATAAATTTGAGACCAGCCTCAACAAGTTAACAAGACCCTCAGCAATTTAGAAAGACTGTCTCAAAATAGAAAAATTAAAAAGACTGGAGTTGAAGTTTTATGAAAAAGTGCCCATGGGTTCAATCCTCAGTACCAAAAAAAAAAAAAAAAAGGAATCAGGAACATACATGTTGATCAGGAATCTAATTGAAATATGGAATTTTGTACTCATGATTAATAAATACATAAATATATTTTCATTTTGGAGATACATGTTTGGTACTTTTTTATGTTATGAACAACATATATCAACGTGATGTGACCTTCTTTTATGTTTAAAAAATATGCTTTTCAAACTCAAAAGCTAAGCACCAAAAAACCAAATAACCCAGTCAATAAATGGGCCAAGGACCTGAACAGACACTTCTCAGAAGATGATATACAATCAATCAACAAGTATATGAAATAATATTCATCATCTCTAGCAATTAGAGAAATGCAAATCAAAACAACTATAAGATATCATCTCACTCCAGTCAGAATGGCAGCTATTATGAAGACAGACAACAATGAATTTGGTGGGAAGATGAGTTAAGCTGTGTTTAAGAGTTGGTGAGGATGTGGGGAAAAAGGTACACTCATACATTGCTGGTGGGACTGCAAATTGGTGCAGCCAATATGGAAAGCAATATGGAAATTCCTCGGAAATCTGGGAATGGAACCACTATTTGATCCAGCTGTCCCTCTCCTTGGTCTATACTCAAAGGACTTAAAAACAGCATATTACAGGGACACAGCCACATCAATGTTTATAGCAGCACAATTCACAAGAGCTAAACTGTGGAACCAACCTAGATTCCCTTCAGTAGATGAATGCATTAAAAAAATGTGAGATTATATATATATATATATATATATATATATATATATATATATATATATATATATATATATATATAAATATATATATACACACACACACATACATACATACATATACATATACATACAATGAAATATTACTCAGCAATAAAGGAGAATAAAATCATGGCATTTGCAGGTAAATGGATGGCATTGGAGAAACTAATGGTAAAAGAAGTTAGCCAATCCTAAAAAAACAAATGCCGAATGTTTTCTTTTATATAAAGAGGCTGACTCATAGTAGGGTAGGGAGGAGGAACATGGGAAGAATAGACAAACTCTAGATAGGGCAGAGGGATGGGAGGGGAAAGGAGGGGACAGGGGGTTAGCAAGGATGATGGAATGTGATGGACATCATTATCCAAAGTACATGTATGAAGACATGAATTGGTGTGAACATACTTTATATACAACCAGAGATATGAAAAATTGTGCTGTATATGTGTAATAAGAATTGTAATGCATTCTGCTGTCATTTATTTTTAAACAATCAATTAAAAAATTTAAAAAATATTCTTTGCTAAAAATCACAATAATGTGAATGTATATCATTATGTGTAAATATAACCTTATGTTTACACATAATAATGAAGAACGCTGGGTAAAAGGTAGCTGATATTTTCTTTGAAATTATTTTAGTAAACTGTTCTGCAACATTGTTGTTTTTTCTCAGTATCCTTAGGTTCATTGTTTTCTTTTGCCTTGACTTTACTGAGAATTAGACATCTTGATTAGTAGCACTGTAGTTACCTCATTATAGAAAGCTTAGTGAGGGCAGACTGCCTTTTCCAAATAGTTAAAAGATTTTCATTGTAGTGAAAGCATTCATTTTAATGTTTGTCTACAAAAGACATATGGTCATGCATTTAGTTTTGGGTACTTTGAATTTGAAGGGCTTTAAAGCTAACCAGGTCATTTCTATAGATAGTTGAAAATTTGGGTGTGGATTTCTGGAGTGGCTATCCTTAAAGTGTACATTGATGATCACTAGCAAATAGATGATATTGGAGCTAATATATGAGGTAACCTGGGAAAGTATGTTGAGGGAAAAAAGGGCCAAATGAGAGGGGATTTTTTTGTGGGGAGGGAGCAGGATATCAGAGTCGAGAGAATATGGATCCAACTATGAATACTAAGAACATTGGGAGAAGTGGATGAACCAGAGCCAGTGAGATAGCTCCATAAAGAGGAACACTCCATGGGGCCAGGTTCCCTTGAGGATTAATTCGGATAAGTCATGGAACAAGACACTATTGGTCAGAGCAGTTTGGGATACTGAAAGGTGAAATACAGATGACTTGTGTTAAAAAATAAAAGGGAACTAAGGTACTGGTAACATAATATTGAGATTCAACTGGACTTTCTAGAAGTTTGGCTGAGTGGGAAGTCAGGCCAGAGCTGGAGGGGAGATTTTAAGAGGAAAAAGTATAGATGCAGAAGCAGTCAGAAGAAGCCTTCCCTTTATCCTGTGATCCTTACCTCCTCTAGCATTGCTGTGTCTCATATATTCCCTACTCTTCAGAGAGCATTGGAGGCAATGGGAGAAGGAATAGGAAGGTTGTATTTTTGGCTATACTCTGAGTATTTATATTTGCATAGTAGCTGTTTTAGTTAGCTTTGCATTGCAGTGACAAAAATACCTGATGGGAACAACTTAGAAGTAGCAAAGTTCTCAGTTCAGAGACAGCCTATCCTATTGTTCTGAGCCCAAGATGAGGGGGCACATCATGGGGATGGATGTGATGGAGGGAAACTGTTTCCTTATGGCATCAAGGAAAGAGAGGAGACAGTGGGAAGGAGCCACAGATGAATCCTTTTAGGGCACACCCCAGTGACCCACCTCCTCCAGCCACATCCCACCTGCCTACGGTTACCATTCAAACTTGGCCGCACTGACTAGGCTACAACTCTCACAGTCCAATTGCTTTAGCTCTGAATTTTCCCTCATTAACACAGGAGCTCTGGGGGAACACATGGCATCCAAACCATGACAGTAGCAATAAGCATTTTTGTGTCATTGCAGGAGGACCACCTGTAGTAACTCCCATGGTTCTAAAAGCCAGGCTTTCCTCCTTGGCTTCATGTGTTCTCTGGCTGCCAGAAACCTTTTCCTCCTCCTACTTTGCAATCAGAGTGGCCCAGGGGAAGTCTACCCTGGTAACTCCACCTATTTGTGGAGCTTAAGAGCTCTGCTATGCCTTTACTCAGTAGACTAGCGATTTATACATTCCATGTCTGATGGACTATAATTTCTCAGAGGAATACCCTGTTCTGTCTCTCAGTCACTAGCAGATCACATTGTCTGGTACTCAGTAGCTACTCAATTAATGGTGCACCAATGAATGAATGAATGGAGCACTGGAGAAAAGACAAGCTTACGTATTGGTAGAGGTACCAAAAATTGTCTTTGTGACTATCAGTTATTTTTATTGTCATATTCATTACACGAAACTGTCTAAAGGCCAACTTGATGTGTAAAGAAAGATAATTATTCTAGTTAATTGGGGTTATATTTGCACATTTGTTAATATCTATTTATTCAAAGTAGGGATGCAGTTTATTATGTTCATCGTTACTTGTCAAAAGTGAAAAGAAATTAGAATTTCAAAAAAAAAGTTTGAATTGCAAAATGGCTTGTGGGGAATATTTAGAGTATGTAATTATAGTTTTAATAGAGGACTGTTGTTGAAAGTTTTGTGGGTTTCTGATTTGTATTTTCTTTACGATGATTGCTCTCATTTGAAATTGCGTAAGGATCTTCAAAGTAAGTGGAATACAAATTAGTGTTAAAAAAGACGTGGGCTAAGAAATATTTTCCATCATTAATTTCAACAATACCAAAACCCGCACTTTTTGTCATGGAATGAACTCTATCAGTAGTAAAAATGTGCTGCCATGCAATTAGCTGGCTGACTTTTTGATGTTCAGATTCAACTTTTTCTCCATGGAGCTGAAGAATTCTACTGTGATCCATAGTATATTTTGAGCTTGTGGTTAACTGCAAACTTTTTCATAGCTGCAAGTGAACACTTTTATTACAAGACGATGAATGAGACAAATTTCTCTTAGAGTTGAGGAATTGGGAGACAGACTGGAGTGGGTAGAACCTTGGTTTGACATCACATGACTTGTATTCTCCTTCAGGCAGTGCCACTCACAAATCCTGTGACCTCGACATCAAGTTGCTTTTCTAGCCTTCCTCCTCTGAAGAACAAGCAAATAAAGTTTCACAGAGTTGCAAGAAATACATGATACAGTGCTTGATATATGGTAGCTACTCCAGCTAACACCAGTCTCTTTCAGGATGAGTTTTGTTCTGCTTTCTTTTACTCAGCACCATGACATGTAACTCATAACCCTATCTTATTTACCCTGCCCCTAGGCAGGAAGATGGCAGGCAAATTTAGTGCTAGATAGTAGGAGTTCTTATTTCAGATCTTGGTAAAATTCTACTTTTTGTCTCCTTTACTTTTTTTTGTCTTTCAGTTTGACTCAAAAGTTTGTGTTATTTCTATAAAAACAGTAGGCTGAAATGAAGTTTCGATGGCTACAGAAAACTATTTAAAAAGTGAAGCAAAAGAAAACTATCTCAATTCTGTCATCATCTCAAAATAAGGGGTTGGGGATGTGGCTCAGTGGTAGAGTGCATGCTTGAACGTGTGTGAGGCCCTGGGTTCAATTCCCAGGACTAAAATAAATGAAAACAAAAAGCGAAAATCCACAGAAATAACCATATTAGATATGTATAATATAATCATATATAAGTATATATAATAAAACAGTAGATATATGTAATTCCAGACTTTTCTTGATGCATTTGTACATATGAAACATAATTTTATAATAGTTGAATCATACCATAAATATTTTAATTAAGCATATTTATTTTTTAAAAACCTGAAATGAGCAAAAGAATTGCTGAATTCTAGGAAAATACAGTTCTTACAAGTAATACTAATTTATAAAACACAATCCCAAGAGGAAAAGATTTAATATGAAACTAACAAGTAATGAACATTCTTTAAACTACGTGCATCAACTTTAGAAGCTCTTAACTATTGATGTAAAAGATGAGGACTCCTTCCCATTGTACAGTTTTTGTTAGCTACAGTCTTTTGACATTGTCAGGGTTTATGAAAATTCTAAAGGAGCTATTCCTTTGTAAGTTCTAAATACTCTCCATTATAATTTCAGTAAATGCAGACTTTGTCAGCACTCTTTTTGGGTTTTAATAGAGTAATTTTTTCAAGAAGGCTGTGCTCCTTGATTTTGTGCAAGTTTGGAAATGTTGGTTTACTCTTTTTATACTGAGAAGGCCAACGGGAGGAAGCAAGGTTATTGCCTCTCACTTTTTCCCCTGAACAGTTTAGATCTCACACCAATAACTTCTATTTTGCAGTTACTTTGGGGAAAGATGTAATCCATTTGATCTTTCTACCTTTTTCATGATGAGATTCCTTTTTCCTTGACTGTCCTTATGATCTTTCTTTGTTTTTAGGTTTAAGAGCAGCATATGATTAGGAGTTGATTTTTCTGTATCAATTATTTTGTGTGTGTGGTGGGGGGAATGGTATGTCTTTTTAAAAAATTTATTTCCTAGGATATTTTTATTAATGTTATGTGAGATTACTGTGCCCTTTTGATTGAAATGTTCAAGTGTAAATTTCAAGAGAGATTTTGTTTCATTCTTTTTAACATTTTTGGCTTATTTCATTTATTCAATTAATTCTTCTGGATGCTCATTACACATATGTTAGATATACTTTACCTGTGATTCACATCTCTTTATAAAATCACTTTGAATTATTTTTCATTTTGCTTTGGATTATTTTCTATGCTTCTCTTTGGTATCCTTGTTTAATTCATATTTAATCTACTTATTATTGTTTCTGTTGCAGCTATTACTTTATAACATTCCTAGTTTACTTTTCTATTTCTTTTTGAAGATCTGTCTACTCATTCTTGTTTTTTTATGTTGTCTTGTTTTCATTTTTTTTTCTTTAGAGATTTTGTGGTTTATAATTCATTTAAAAATTTTAAACATTTTTTTTCTAAATTTTTCCCCCACTTCCTGGTATAATGTCTCTTGTGACAAATGTAGCTCTGGGCCATTCAGCTTTGAACTATATTGAACTTAGAAGATATGATCATTCATTCATGAAGCCACTCTGAAGGAGTACTAAGGAAGCTGATTACTTTTGATAAATTGGGGTTGGCATCATACCACATGTACAGTCTCTGACACTGAGTAGCAATGCACTTTCCAGATTGGGAATGGCTTTCATACATATAATTTGATCATGACAACAAAATATGAACAGCAGTAAATGTGACCTGCTTTTTAACTTTTGAGGGGACTGGATTTCAGAGAAGTGTGTATTTTGGTCATAGTCATCAGGCTGGTGAACTGGGTCTGGGATGTGGGGAAGCAACAGTGAAATCCACCTTTGGTTCCTGGTTTGATGATGTTTTCTCCCTACTGCTTTGCTCCTACTTTTCTCTTAGTGTTCATTGTGAAGATGATGCTTAACATTATTGTATGAAATGCAAAAATTCCTCCAATGTTTTGTTCATTCCCGAGATTTGATTTATTAACAGCAAAAACACTAGTGACCACATATGTTATGCATAGGCATGGAGATTGCAGGAGGTCTAATGGCTTCATGAACAGGCTGCCACCTCTTCCCCATAGGAGCCTTTGATTCTAATTGTGGATCTGTGCTGTGCCACCATTGTTGCATGCACCGTGTTATTTATTCTGCTAGGAACGCTCTTCTAGTCTTATCTAACCCTATAGATCATCTTCCTGGAGTTAATTTCTACCATCAAAGCAAAGTAAAATGAAACCCCTCAGCTTAAGCATCTCTAGAAGATGTGTTGTTCCAGCCCTGAAAATCTGCAGACTTCCTGCATACTTCTGTCATGGTCTTCCAGGATGAGTTTTGTCTCATTGCTGTGGAGCAGTTGATTTCCTTGCTCATCTCTTCCACTAGCTTTTAGGTTCCTTTGGAGAGAAACCATGTCTGGTTTGGGCTTTTCACTACCTACCTCTAGTAATAATGCTAGGATATAATAGGTACTCAGAAGATAATAATTTATTGAAAATGAGGAATGGATCAGCACATTACTAAGTTCATTTTGCACAGGGATGTGTTCAAGTTTTTTCAATATGACTTTACATCATCAGTTTTAGCACCATTGATTCAGCTTTTATATCTAGGATCATTTGAAGAGACTAAGTGAGGAAGACTACCCAGGAGACTCTTAAAGGAGTAGGTAGGTATCACATGAAGATGAATTCAACTGGTGTCAGAGTAGGTTAAAATGAAATGAAAGCAATAGACATGAAAAATACTACGAAGAAAGAACAACCGGTTTGCATTCCTGTAATCCCAGAAATTTGGGAGGCTGAGGCAGGAGGATGGCAAGTTCAAGGCCTTGGCAACTGAGCAAGACCCTGTCTCAAAATGAAATAACAGAGCGAGAGATGTAGCTCAATGGTAGATCACCCTTGGGTTCAATCCACAGTACCACAGAGGGGGAAAAAAAACAAAGAAGAAAAAGAAAGAATGACAGATCTTGGTGAGTGACTGATGAAATGGATGCCTTTCCTCATGTGGTTCTTCAGATTGGGAAGCCCTTTCCTCTTTACTTCTTTACGTTTTATTCATCTTTATGTTCAGTTCAAAACCCATAGCAATCAGCTTTTGCTACAATAATTCTGCATGACAAACTCAAAATCTTAGTGGTCTATGACAACATTTCATGCTCAAGTGTTGGCAAACTGGCTGGTCCAGGTGCCCCAGACTGAGTTTGACCAGGGAGCTCTGTTTCAGGTTGGGGTTGGCTATGCTCCATCAGCCTTTGGCTCAGATCTGTCCCATAAGTCCTCCAAAGTTCTGGATCCAACCTGATTGTGGCACAAGGGTAAAAGTAAGCACCTTTGGAACCTGTGCTAGTTGTCGTCTTTGCTCACATTCTCTTGGCCAATGAAAGTCACATGGTGAAACTCAACCTTCATAAGATTATACTATATTATTACACATCAGAGTAATAAATCATGGTGTGCAGATTGGATATTGTCACAAAACAGTATCACATCATCTTCCCTGTGATTCCCTCAGCTGAGAGTACTAATTCTTGCCTCTAAATGCCCATAGTGCTTTATCTGTACATAACTTTCTAGGAGGCACTACTTAAAATATTGACTCTTTAATGATTCACTATTTTTAAGAGACAGGACGAAGTGCTCTCTAACAGAGCTTATTAAAGTGTATAGTAGAAAATGTCATTCATTTACATCTTCTCTAAGTGGATTCTTGAAAGAAAAATAGCAGTCTTTGTGTGGAATTTTATTTGTAGACATATCCTTGCTGAAGCACATACAAAATATTTTCTTTTGATATTTTGTTGACTTTCATTGGCTGTAAAGCAGTTTGAATTTAGCCAGATACCATTGTGCACACCTGTAATCCCAGCAACTCCTGAGGCTGATACAGGAGGATTCCCAAGTTCAAGACCAGCCTCGGCAATTTAGCAAAACCCTGTCTTAAAATAAAAAGGACTGGGGATGTGCTCAGTGGTAAAGCACTCTTATGATTTGGATGTGAGTGTCCCCCAACAGCTCATGTGTGAGACAATGCAAGAAGGTTTAGAGGAGAAATGGTTGGGTTATAGCCTTAACCTAATCAATGTACAAATCCCTCCTGAGATTAACTGGGTGGTAACTAGAGGCAGGTGGGGTGTGGCTGGAGAAAGTGGTTCATTAGGGACATGACTATGGAGTATATATTTTTTCTCTCTCTCTCTTTTTCCCTCTCTCTCTCTTCCTCCTGATCATCATGTGAGCTGCTTCCCTCTGCCACACTAAAGAGTGTTTTGCTTCACCTCGAGCCCCAGAAATGGAGCAGCCTTCTATGGACTAAAACCTCTGAAACTGTGAGCCCTCAAATAAACTTTTCCTCCTCTAGAGTTGTTCTGGTTGGGTCCTTTGGCCACAGCAGCAAAAAAGCTGACTAAATCAAGCATCCTGAATTCAATCCTCCACCCCGCCAAAAAAAATAGTTTGAACTTTACACTTAAGGTACTGGAAGTCGAAATTCAATGCAGTTCACGCAGAAAGGAGCATATATAATCTAGTGCCACAGACTGTTTCCTTTGTTTAGGAGATTCCAAAATTCTCTAGTTCTAGATAGGTAACTAAGTAATGGTTTACTTCCTACCTATTCATATTTTCTAAAGCAGCATTTCTAAGGAACCAACTATTTACTTATTTTTGTCTGAAGGTATTTTCTAAAAAAAATAATTTATTTCACAAATTAGAAAATGTTGACTTTATATGAAGGAATAAGGCTTAGTTTTTAAGTAATATATTTATTTTTATTTTTATTTTTTCCAAGGACTACCAGGCTGTTTATTTTAATAGACAATTGAGAGGAGTGGAATAGGTAGACGGTGGAGGGTGGGCGAGGAGTCACAGGGGCCCGTGACTGAATGGTTTCTGGGTATTTTCTCCTTCTCTTCAAAGTCTGTAACAAAGCTTCCAATACAAGGAGCTATCCAGTTGAGCTTCTGTTTCAGAAACTTCCAGGAGCCTCTTCCTCACTTGTCTTGGAGCTAGGAGGCAGGCCACTGACCCATGCATCATCCCTGATTTTTTTTTTTTAATTGGTTGCTCAAAACAAAGTAATATATTTATGAAGTTGTTGGATTAGGCTACATCCAGAAAAAAATGCGATATTTGTTTGCCTGAAGAAGTAGAACGAAGTAAACTGTTATCAGAAAAATATGGTATAATATTATAATTTGGCTACATTGTTTAGTGAAGTAGAATAAAGGCAGGGAAACCTGTTTCTCTGGATGACCCTCGTCTTAGTCAGTTTGGGTCGTTAAGACCAAATACCATAAAGAAGGTGGCCTATAAACAAAGGAAATTTATTTCTCGCAGTTCTAGAAGCTGGGAAGGCCAAGACGGGCTGCTGACAGATATGTGCCTGAGGTAGAGCTGGTTTGCTGGTGGGTGGGTGGGTGGGGCCTTCCAGCTATGCCTTCACAAGGAGAGAGGGATGAATGAGCTTCTTTGGGTCTCTTTTACAAGGGCACTACTGAACCCCCTTCTCCCCACAGAACTAATCACCTCCCAGAGACCCTCACCTCCAATACTATCATATTGGTGATTACGTTTCAATGTGAATTTGGGGGGAATTTAAACATCCAGATCACAGCAACCTTAAACAGTGCCTTTTATGCAAACCAGATTGTTTGGTGTGTTATGTATACTTAAAGTATCATCCACACCTGAGGAAGAGTGTGGCTCCCGAGTGTTTCTGAATAACAGACAGCAATTGAATCCAAAGAACAAAGTGCAGAAGCAGAAACACAAAACAGGACACCCACTTTGATAGTGGGTGGCACTCCTAAGTAGAGAGTCCCTTTGTCAAAAAGAACATTTCCTAGAGTATCACCTGGAACCTCATGAACCTTGTCATTTATGCTGTGATCAGATTAACTGACAAAGTTGGATTCTTAAAACAAGATACTGAATTCATATTTTATTTTAAATTAAAAGACAGGTTTATACTTACCTGTCTGTGTTTTTATGTTAGACCAAGACTTTTCCTTTAAGGCTATACCTGGGTTTGGAACTCAGAATGTTAGACCAAGACTTTTCCTTTAAGGCTATACCTGGGTTTGGAACTCAGAATCCTGTTTCTATTCCCTAAAACACACAACAGCTATATATTATAGTTTTTATCTATACCAAAGATAACACTCTATACACACTGCTCTGTACTGTGCTTTCATATTTACTATGTAGAGAGATTTTTCCATATCAGTAGATATCATGCTCCTTTGATTTTTTATTTTATAGTTGCATAGTATTCCATTCAGTGAGTGACATTATGATAGGCGCATGGGTGTTTTCCAGCCTTGTGCTACTATGAAAAATGCTGAGACTAACACCTTAGAAATATATGATCTTGAATGTGCACAATTATATGTGTGATGTAAATTACTGGGAGTGGGATTATTGGATTGCCCTCAGTAGGTATTGTAACTGTTCCTACTTTAACAGAAATGCATTCGAGTGCCTGTATTCTTCATTGCTTTGCCAAGAGAGTGTATTAACAAGTTTACACTTTTATCAGTCTGAGAAGTGGAAAGTTATATCTCAATGTGGTTTAGTTGTGCATTTCTCCTGTTTGGAGAGGAAATATGCGTAATGGTTATGAGTTCAGAGTCTGGAACCCATCACTGGGAATTCAATTCAGACCCCATCAACTTGTCAGCTCTGCAACTCTGGGCCAAAGCCTTAATTTTTGGTGCCTCCATATCCTCATTTCTACTCTGGAGAGAGTGATAATAACCACCTCGTAGAGTGGAAGAATTATATTTGTTAAAATATGTAAAGAGCGAGTGCATAGTACATTAATTAGGTTATTATCATTGTTGTTAGTGGAGTTGATATGGAGTTAATAGATTTTAAACCCATTATCATTCCTTTTCTGTGAGTTTCTGTCATTTCTTCATCTCTTTTTTTTTTATTATGCTTTCTTCCCCAGTACTAGGAATAAAATCCACAGATGCCTTACCAAAAGTGAGATATACACCCTGCCTTTTTTTTTTTTTTTTTTTTTTGAGACAAGGTCTCTTTAAGTTGCTGAGGCTGGCCTTGATCCTCCAACCTTAGCCTCCCAAGTTGCTGGGATTATAGGTGTGTGCCACTGTACCCAGCTGTTTTTTTTTCTCTTACAGATTTTGAGGAATTTTAAATATGTTCCGATTATCTTTTTATACATAAGCTGCTAATATTTGTTCCCTGTCACTTGTCTTTTATTATTGCCTATGATTTATGTCATGTATGTTTTGATCATTTAGGTAGTTGAATTTATCAATTTTTCTTACATGGTTTTAGGTTTTTGATCCATAGAGAAGTACTTGAAGGTTATGAAGCAATTATCCATAGTGGTTTTCTCTGAGATTTCCACAGTTTTATTTTTTACATTTTAATCCTTGATCCATTTGCCATTTATACTGGTATATAGTTACAGAAAATAATTTAATTAGCCTTTATCCAAGACCTTTTCCAAAGCACCAAGATTAGTTTTTAAACAACAATCAATCCTTTTTCACACTCAGAGTGCACCTTATGTAATATAATTGAATTGCAAAATTATAATAACAAGTGTAATTGGCAAGAAATACCAGCAATGTCTGCTCTGTTGCATAAGGGCTTGGGATACACATCATGTCTCACAGTCAGGAAAACATACCGTGCACAGTGAGATAAACAGACAAATAAATAAAACCAGGGTCACCTTGTCTAGCTTGATTTCCAAGTGAAATGAAACCTTTAACAGGTCTTCTTAAAGGTAGGCCTCCTTCACAAACCTTAGCAAAGTAACTGATTCCGTTTTCTAAATACTTTTGCCTCTGGACCTGCCTTTGACATACCCCATCCTAGTGGTACACTAGATGCTCCAGGAATGAATGAAGGTGTCTCTTCTTCACTCTATATATTTTGGTACAAAGTAATAGTAAAGGGAGGAAGGGGTAATAAAGCTGGCTGTGCCAATGAACTCTGCTTTTCTGGTTTCTGGGGCACTTGAGGGGCTGATATTTCAGGACTTATTTGGCTGAGTTCTCCAACACTCACAAGAAGCTGTTACTTCAAAAACAGAGGGAATACAGAGGGTGGCAACCCGGCTGCTGTCAAAGCATTCCTAAATTTCACAGTCTTTTTGGACCCTGAAGGAGAACGTGGCTTCTCCCATGTGGGTGGTCACTGTGAAGAGTCGCCCATTTCTGTCACTAGTTGCTAAGGAATGAAAGATGAAGTTTAGCAAAAGTGTTTTTGTAGGTGTTGTTACTTCTAAATTCAAGGTCTGGATGTTAATTATGACTTATCCTACCGGCAATAAAAGGAAATGTGTTGCAGTACTGTCCAGCGGTTCCTTCTATTTATTGAGTTAGTGGTTCTCCAACTTGACTGTGGACCCAAATCACCTGGGGATCTTGGCCTAGCTCCAGACCTAGTGATTTTGATGTACTGCCAGGGCTGAGAACCACTACATTAATCTTTATTTTATTTTATTTTTGTGAGAGATGCCATAGCAGTGGACAAAAATTAGGCTTTCTTAAAGTAAGATCTATGACCCACAGGTGTCAAAATTACCTCCGTTGTTAAAATGGAGACTCATGGACTTTGCTCCTGATTTAGCAAAGCACTATCTTTGCAGATGGCTGTATCAATAAGCATGTCAGAATATATACTAAAATAGATACTGGAATATTTGATTTTGATGTATGCTGAAATCATGTCTTAGAATGTTCAAAACTTACAAAATCCAGTGAGCTTTATAATATTTTCTTTCTGTCTTTCTCTACGTTTCAGAAAGTCTATTTTATAAGAGATTTAAAATATATAAAAACTATTATTTTTCAGTTATAAAAATATACACCAAGGAAAGAATAATGGATAATTGTCTAAGTACTTTATGAAGAAATTTAGAAGCCATCCTAAAGTGGGACTTGAAAAAAAATCTAAATAAATTACCTATGTTATGCATATTTTTAAATCCTCTTGATGACAAATTTGAGTTTTTCTGAATGTCTTACATAGAGGTCCTTTTCAATTAAATGCAAACTGCGCACTATCAAGAACACTGTAACAATCAGTAATTCATCTAATTATTCTGTTTCTACAGTCTTATAGTTTACAAATTTAATTTTACAATTTTACAATTTTAATTTAAATTCCAGTAGTTAAAGTCAATGAAAATGTGATCTGTACAGTTTGTCTCCCAACTAGAAAGAGATGCAGGGTGAAGCAAACTCATTAACTCATTCACTTCACCTAAAGGACAATTTCTTGAAAAGTAACATAATAAAATTTTTACTTATGCCAAGAAGTGAGCATGTTACCTATGAAAATGATTGATGTAATTTTGGTGCCTCTCATTCTTAGGCATAGCTGATAATGGAACATTCCACAGCTGGAGGCCCAATGAGATGTGAGGTTCCCAGTGGAACATCCATGTAGTAGTTATGTATATACCTTGGAATTGGATACACCTAGGTTCAAGTCTGGATTTTACTATGGGTTATGTTGATGTTGGATGCACTAGGAATCTTGGGAAGTCTTAATGTACCATTTGTAAAATGAAAATGTACCTTTCAATAATTTAATGAAATAATGAAGGTGTATAATACCTGCTCAGTCCACATTGGCTGTTATGTGCTGTAGATGTACAGATGCACCTTGAGGGACAATGGGGTTATGTCCTGATAAATCCAGCATCAATTAAAACTACCCTAAATAAGAAATACTATTAATCCACATAACCTACTAAACATTCTAGCTTAGCAAGTTGTTTCTCCTCCTGATTGAGAATTGTACCTCACTGTTATTGCCCAGCATCTCAAGAAAATATTGTACAGCATTTCACTAGTGATGGGAAAAGATCAGAATTCAAAATTTGAAATGTGGTGTCGACTGAATATGTATTGCATTTTCATTGTCATAAAGCTGAAAAATCTAATAACAATTGCAAATTGGGAGCTGTCTGTAGAAGTTCTTAGTATCAGATTAACACCAAGGCTGATGAATATACATATATTTATTTTGACAACGACCTTGAGGATTATTGTGTGTTAAGAGTATGTTTCTGTATTCCAAGTATATCAACTTCAAAGATTTATTCTGAATTTCCCATCTTTAAATTGGGAGTACGGAAAGTTGTTTCTTCCATTTTAAACACTATTTGTTTGTAAAACAGTAGAACAATTTTTAGGGATTTATTAAGTATTTTGTGAGAGACTTCAGTGAGCCAGGACCCTGTGTCAGGAACTGAATATATTATAGATAAATCCACTTCCTGACTTCAAGGAATATATATTCTCTTGTTAGGGAAAATGTATGTATAGAAGTGTTATGGTTTCTATCTGAGGTGTTCCCAAAAAACCTCATGTTTGAGATAATGTGGGAATGTTCAGAGTTAAAGTGATTAGATTATGAAAGTTGTAACCTAATCAGTGAATTAACCCACTGATAGAGATTAACTGAGTGGTAACTGTGGACAGGTAGGTTGGGGTTGAGGAAGTAGATCTCTGGGGGCATGTCTCTGGGGTTTATATTTTATCCCTCGTGAGCAGAGCTTGCTCTGCTTTTTGATTGTCATGTCCTGAGCTGCTTTCATTCCCCACACCCTTCCATCATGGTATTTTGCCTCACTTTGGGTCCAGAGCTACTGAGTCAGGTGACTGTGGGGTGGATCTCTGAAACTATGGGCCAAGATAAACTTTTTCTCCTCTAAGTTGTTCTTGTCAGGTCTTTTGGTCACAGCAACATGAAGCTGATTAAGAAAAGAAGCAATTATAATTTAATGTTATAAGTGCCATAATGCAGGTAATAGTGAACTGATTAGTGAACTTATTACTAAGAAAATGGCTTTGCTCTAATTAGGCATATGTGTTTGGGGACCATGGGCAGAATCCAGTTATAATGAAAATGTTCTGTACACTTAAGAACTAGTAATGAGATATACGCAGCAGAACAAAGGCAAGTGGGTAAATTTAACCAGATGCTTTTATAAAGAGTCAAGATTATTAGCAGAGCTGTTGACTAAGGTTTTAAGACCTGAGTGGTAGTAAGGTGTTTTTGTGTGGCTGCTTGAGTGACATAAATCTCTATAATTTATTGTATACCCAGTGACTTGGGTTGCCAGATAACATACAGAATGTCTAGATAAATTTAAATACCTGATTTAAAAAAATGAATAAAAACGTTGAGGGGAGAATGTCTCAAATATTGCAATGGGATATACAATAAATTATACCAAAAATTATTTTGAAATTCAACTTTTATTTATATAAAGTTCTAATTTAGTTGGAAAACCTGTTTTTATTTGCTGAATCTGGCAACTGTGCAAATGACCCCAAATGAATGAGAATAACCAAAATCTAGCCCTGCCTGACCGTGTCTCTACTTCTGGACTACTCTGTTCTTTCTTTCCCTAATATCCAAATTTCTCAAACTACCCAAGAAACCAGTTTCCCACCCCCTCTAAAAATGTACATGTGGAGCAGCAGAAGAAAAGGAAATAAAACTATTTGGAAATCAGGTATAAAATACGATGTTCCCAAAATAAGAAATGTGCAGCTCACAGCTCTGTCATGCTGAAGTTCAAGTTCCTTTTTTGTATCTAGTCAAATGGAACATCAGAAGGAAAGAGAAGGAGTCTGATGTTGCATTATTTGGAGATACCAATGATTAAAATTTTCTAAGAGATACATTTTAAAAATCTTTTTGCTTTTTTATGTTCAGATTTAACTAACATTTAACAATCTTGTCATTCATATCAGGAACTGTATTTGGAAAGCTTATCTTATAAAATAAAGGCTACTATTAGGAGTTCCCGAATTTAATGGAGCTTTGTTGAGTCTGACAATGTACAGTATGAAGAGAAACAAGATATAGCACTTGCTGCTGTAGTTGCACACGCCCACCAACTAAGTCCAGAGTTCATTACAATTTGAGTCTGAGAACTCTGCAAAATGTTTTCTTAGCTCAGTTAGTTAAGCATATAATATTTGTTCTTTCCTGAAAGACTGATTTTCAGGCTGGATTTTTAAGACCACACAGGGCTTTCTAGTGCTCTGCTGGTGGGTTTTATCTTCACTGTGTTGCTGAAAGAGGGTTGATATTGTATCTCGGTGTCCATTTTCATTGTGGAGCATGTTCCTTCTACTGTGTAGTCCCAAAGTTGTTTCAGCATCCAGCATGCATAGACTAAGGGTTTTCTTGCTTTTCTTTTCATAGATGTAGTATAAAATATGGCCTGGTTTATGCTTTCAATCATCTAAATTTGTCTAGGCATGATAGAGGATGCCATACAATTTTCTTTTGGTAGTTAGAGCTTTACTGACATAATTGCAACCCAATCACATTTCTAAGATAACTAGTACAATATGTACATATATAATTCAAAGTTTCCTGCAGGATTTCAGGCAAATAACGACCATGTTTTAAATCATCTAAAACACAGAGACTCAGAAGCAAAAACAGTTTTTCATCATCTGTGCAAGGTTGCTCTAGGCAAATTTGTTTACTCCTTCTGCTTTTGACATCTTTCTCCCCAGGGAACCCTGCTTCCCTTTTATCCCAGGACTTGCCTGAGGTTCTGGACGCTTCTACTCTTTCTGTCCCACCACCCAAGTATAATATGACAAACTATTATGATGAAATCATATCAAATGACCCAGAGGGTAATAGAATAAATTATTCTACTATGTTAATAGAATGGAATGGCTGGATGAATTATTACTCCAGATGATATGTTTGCAATTTAATAGTGGCCTTCTATGACTTGACACCATGTTGAGGCCAAGGTGGCAACATAAGAATAATTAGAATGGATAGATGTTGAGAAAAAGGTTTTTATGCACAGTTTCTCAGCTGAATCATACCTCTGAATAGCCAGTTAGCTGACCTAGAGTTGGGGCTGACTCAACATGTAACAATTATGAAGGTTCAGTTGGGGTGAGAACCCCATGTTGCCTTTAAAGTTCTTTATATTTTATAGTAATAGAAATAAAGTCACACTGCTTCTGTCTCTCTCTCTTCTCTCTCTCTCTCTCTGTCTCTCTCTCCAACCCCGTGTGTGTGTGTTCGTGTGTGTGTACGCGTGTGTGCATGTGCCTGTGTGAATAAAAATTCATGTTCTGTAGTCAAGTAGTAATAAAATGCAGAACATAGATAATTCAATAGAATATAGATAATTCTCTCTCATTTAGTTCACAGACTGAACTGAAACAGAATTGGAGAAGTATTGACATTGAAAAGATGCTAAATAGTAGTCACCAGATGGCTTGCCCAGAATAATCACAGATTCCTGATAGGTAACCTCTTGTTCTTTTCACCCTGAGTATACACTGGACTCCTAGAGAAAGTGGGTGTATTCAGAGAGTGAAACAAACGCACTACTGGAAGATTAGGAGAAGAGTAGAAGGACAAAAAAGTTGTGCTTAAATCAAAGTGAAGTGAAAATCCATTTGAAAATGGGGTGAAAAATCAAGAATCTTCTGGAAATTCCTTAGGAAATCATCTCTTAGCTGCATGGTAGCTTCCGATGACAGAATATCCAAGTCAAATCTGATTTTTATTTTCCTCATACTTGGAGTTCCATTTTTCAAGTTAGGTTGCTTGTATTCGTATTTGTTCCCTGGGCACATAACTGATCATTTCATCTTTTAAGGTGCTTGCAATGGATTAAAACAGATTTATTCATGTTACTAATATTCTCACACACCGATCTTCAGTTCAGATCTCCGTAAGGTCATTATCACACATTCTGATGCTTTTTGGGCCTCCCTTGTACAAGGACATGGAGGACTCAATTTGACACAACTGACACTGACATCATTGTGTATTTCTGTCACATTCCCATTCACCCTGAGTGTGGTAGTTGGCTTCCTGTCACTGCAGCAGAATATCCGAGATAACTTATATGGAGGAAAGGTTTATTTTGACTCATGGTTTTAATTCACGGTCAGTTGACTCTGTTGCTTGGGGCCTATGGTGGCACAGTGGATCATGGTGGGAGCTCACGGCAGAGGAGGCCTATTCACCACATGGCCGCTAGGGAGCAAAAGAACATGCAAGTGGCCTGGGTCCCAGTATCTTCTTCAAGTCTTGCTCCTAGTGACCTAACTTCCTCCAATGAGGCCCCCTTCTTAAAGGTTCCACACCTCTTAACATGCCACCAGTTGAAAACCAAGATTCATTTAACACATGAATCTTTGGGGGATATTTCAGATTCAATTTGTAGCACTGAGCATAGATTTTTTTTTTCCTTACTGTTTCCCTTCTTTCTTTCTTCTTTTAAAATCCAATCAATCAAATCTCATTAATTTTACCTTCAAAATAATTCTCAATGTTCACTGTCAAGTACGTTGAAATTTATTCTTTAAATTTCCTTCTCTACTTTATTTCAGTAATTGCTACCATTATCCATCTATTTTCATCCTCACCCTTTCACATCTATCTGGAACATAGAGAGAGCTAGAGTGATGTATCTCAAGGGTAACTCTCTTAAAGCTGCAGCATTAACTCCAAGGTCCTTGACCTAGGAAATTCTGCATGACCTGTCTCCAGCAGACTTTCAACCTGTATCTTACACTCTATTTCAGATTGAGTTGGATGCTCTATTTAAGAATCTGTTATAGTCATACCACATTGTATTTAAACAATTATTGACCTTTCTATAGCCTTCCACACAACCCTATTCTTGCACACAAACAAACAAACAAAAATGAGTAAGCTAAATATCTCTGTTCTTTCAGGGACAGAATCTTGCTCATTTTCATTTGTTCACAGTAGCATAATGGCTCTTCAGCAGGCCCTGAAATCAGACTGCATTTAATCTCAGCTTCATTTTTAGGTGCTACGCTGTTCCTAGTAAGATACTCAGTATCCCTGTGTCTCAGTTTCTGTATTTGTGAAATAGAGATAATGGTACCTACTTTGCAGGCATAAATGTCAGGCATTCAGGACAATATATGAAATAGACTAAACACTGTTATATATTATCATGGAAAATGTGTCATTATCTTATAAAACTAAAGGTGTATAAAGATAAATCTTTGCAGCTGGATTTGGTGCGGGTCTGGTTCTAGTGGTAAGAACTGATTTGAATCTATCTTTCATCAGGAAGATGAACTTGACCATATGTGCCTCCTGGTAGGTATTATTTAGGAAGTGAGGGAAATCCCTAAGCAGAGAATCCCCAGACCCATACCCTGCCACCACGCCCTGTTTGATTTAGTGTCCCAGTGTCTTCGCAGGATGGCCTGTCCTGTGTAGAACCTGCTTCTCCTGCCAGAGCTGGCAGGGGACACTTGGTCTAAATGAAGCTTGTTGAACAACTTTTCCCTTGTGCCTGTCTTGGAAGAGATTGGATACTATTATCAGGAAGACGTTTCTAGTTCATGGCTCAGTAATGGTGTGAAGATGATGGAAACTTGAAATCCAGTGAAGGATCCTTGGGTTTTGACTAATTTTTTCAGGCCTGCTCACGACCCCACTGTAGATTCTGATAATTCATGTGACCTCCAAAGTCCTGTTATTATGTTTTACCATAGACAAAAATTACACAGATTTAACAACAGTAGAAGAGGTTCTGCAGTTCCTCCCTGATTTCTCATATGTGGTTGGAACCCTTTTCTCTTTGCATGTGAAGAAAGATCCTGAGAGTGCCCTACAGGTGAGCCTGTGTAGCCTTGTAGTTTGGAAGACAGAATGTGGTTCTATGTGAATATTATGTCCTCAGAATGAGTGACACTCTTGGAAGGGATAAAGTCATGCCTACCTACATCCATCTTCATCTTTTACCCAAATAAAAGCTTCTCACACCTAGGTGAATATACTAGCAACTGAGATCAGGTAAATCAATGGGAATAGGAAAAGTCTAAGAAGTGCTTCTACTCTAAATATGAGAATACTTCAATGCCGGTATGCAGTGGCTCTCTCATGGACAATGTGACTGGATGTTTTAATTAATTAGTTTTAAACTGACAGATAGAACCCATGTGTCTCTACTGTGTACAACATATTGTTTTAAAATATACATAAATTGTGGAATGACTAGCTAATTAGAATATGCATTACTTCACAGTTACCAATTTTGTGTTGCCTTATCCCCTTTCAAAATTACAATATTTTTGTCAACTATAGTTACTATGTTGTACAATAGATGTCTTGTAAACATTCCTTATATCTAAGTGAAATTTTGTATCCTTTGCCCAAGATCTTCCCAAACACCTACCCAACCATCCTAGCCTCTGGTAACTACTATTTTATTCTCTGTTTCTAGAAGATCCATTTTTAAAAATTGCACATTGAGTGGGATCATGCAGCATTTAGCTATTTATCTTATGGCTTCTTTTTTTGTGTGTGTATGTGGGGGGGAGAGGTGTTGCTGGGTATTAAACCCAGGGCTTTGTGCATAGGAGGCAAGAACTCTACCAATAAGCTATACCCCCAGCCCTCTGGGCTTGGCTTATTTCACTTAACATAATGACCTCTGGGTTAACCCATGTTGACAAAATGAAAAATTTCCTTCTTTTTTGTGGCTACCATTGTCTTCATATACCACATAGTTTCTTTATTTATTTATCTGTGAGGGGAAACTTATGAAGTGTACTGCAGTAAATATGGGAGTGCAGATACCTGTTTGCCTTCAAATTTCATTTCCTTTGGTGATATATATATTTACAGAGGACTGCTGGATCATATAGTAGTTGTTGTTTTAATTTTTTGAGAGACCACCATATTGTTTTTCCCAGTGGCTATACAATTTCCATTCCCACCAAAGTGTGCGAACAGTTCTCCTTTCTCCACATCCTTGCCACTAAGATATTATTGTTATCTTTTTGATAAAGGCCATTCTTACTGGAGTAAAGTGATATCTTATGGTGATTTTAATTTGCATTTCCCTGGTGATTGGTGATGTTTGAACATTTTTTTTTTTCATATAGCCGTCAGCTCTTTGTATGTCTTCTGTTTACAAATGTCTACTCAGGTCCTTTCTCCATTTTTTAATTGGGTTATTTGTTTTCTTAGTAGGCTTTTTGTGTTTCTTGTATATGTTGGATATTGTCTCCTTATCAGATGTTTGGTTCTCATTCTGTAGGTTTTCTCTTCACTCTGTTTCCTTTGCTGTGCAGAAGTTTTTTAGTCTATTTTTTATTTGTCTAGTTTTGCTTTAGTTCACTATGCTTTTGGGGTCATGAGATTGGATTTTAACTGGTGACCTTTCCACCTTTTTTCCTTTTCTAAACAGTTTGCCTCACTATAAAAAAGTGAGATAGGTAAAAAATGTGGGATAGATCATCATTTTTTTTCCTGGCTCTTGAGAAATCACTCAACCAACAACAATTGGTGGTAATTGTCTGGTACAATTGGTTTTCCTGTGGTAAAAATAAAGAGTGTGTGGTAAAAGATTTACCTCTGAAAAGAGTGTGTGGTAAAAGATTTAGAGACAGAGGGCAAATTTGGGGACCATTCTGTAGTTGGTGTAACTTTTTTAGGCCACCAAGGTACCATTTAGAAAATTAGTGTTGTATTGATTAATTTTAGTTCCAGTGGTTAGTTCACAGAATAAGAGAAATTGGCTTGAAATGTTGAAAAAAAATCCTGATATATTCTCTTTGTGGGTAACTATAACTTCTAAATTACAACAAGCTTAAGTATTTTAAATTAGAAACAGAGTAATCTGTTTTCCTATGAATATTTAACACAGAGCTATAACATTTCAGTTAGATATAAATAGAAATTACAGCTTACAGTTAATTAAACAATTCAGAGATCCCTTCCTGTGTTACAATCTGTTTTCAGTATCAGGGTATAAGCTGAGTGAATTAAGTGCAAAGACCCATAATACAATGATTTGCATAAGGCTGCCAACAAAAATAAACCTGGCTGTCATTAAGGTTATGACAGTGGAGTAAGCTTAGCCATACATGCTCATGGCAGCACACAAAACAAGAGCAATTAGATTCACAAACTGATTTATTACAGCGGCTGCAGGTGTTGAGTTTTATGGGAATTGGGGATTATCAGACTTGCCTCTACATATTTCAGTTTAGTTATATGGCCTCTTCTTAAAAATCATTCATTGGAACATTTTCAAAAAATTAGACATAGTGTCTTAATTCATGAGTTGTTTTCTTTTTAAGTTAATCTGACTTAAAAATGTAAGACTCTAGGTTTGAGTTTTAGTAGTGTCAGAATAAAACCAGTGTTTAGGAATAATAATTTAATTCCCACCTATTGTGTAACTTCATGTCCATGCTGCTTATGGACCATTGCTGGGGAGTGCTCTCCTGGCAATGGGTAGATGGGAGGCAACACAAGATATTTCCCCTCTACTAACTGTTGAATTCTTGGCATCCCTCTTATTGATTACATACAGACATGTGCCCCATAACAGCATTTCAGAAACTATAGACCACACATACAAAGGTGGTTCCATGGGATTATAGCACCTCAGGAAGTCATAGCCATCTTAGTTTAAGCACAGTCCATGATGTGCACACAATGACAAGATCATCTAATGATGCGTCTGTCAGAACTTACCTGTTGTGAAGCAGCACCTGACTATATATATTTATAACCACAATAGAACATTGACTTAAAAGTCATGTATATAATGCATGTAGATATAATGTATATAGTTCCAATAATGCCTAGAATTAAATTTTATTGAACTCTTAAAGTTCACATCAAGTATGGACTATTGCCACAGTTCATTTGCTATTATTTTATTGTGGAAAAGAAATTGTCACAGCCATACTATAGTAGCAATTTTAGAGATTTCAAGCATATTATTGCAAGAAAGAATGATCTTGCATACCAGCAAAATTTAGAAAACCACTAATGTTTCTCTCTCTCGTGTGTACATTCTGCTTTTTACAATTTCCTTTTAGAAAAGAAAGTAGAAATTTGCAAAGTCGTCAGCTTCAAGTTGGTGGTTTGCCTAAGTATGCCATGTACTGTGGCATCTTTTGAAAGTACAGAAAATATCTCTAAACAACTTAGGAGTTCACCATTTCTGTTCATAAATATTCCTTTCTTGCTTTCGCCTTAAGAGAAAGCATGAACCTTAGACAAGTTTCAAAACTGAAGGCTTAATTTTTTTTTGTCTGTTAATGTGTTTAATGAATATTTATCGAAGCTGGCTGAAAAAATATTCGCATGTGTGTTTCTCATGCTTAATTCTGTTATTTACAGAGTGTTTTCCTTCTACATATTTTAGATTATAAATGCTTGACTTAAAGCAGCTGCACATTCACTTCTCTTCTAGCCTTTGGCATGTGCGCCTCGCTCTAGGCCTTGTCTTCATTTACCTTTCACCAGATTTCAAATGTGCAGCATTTTTTCTTGCACTTTTGAAACCAAGCAAATTATTCACAAATGTTATATGGTGACTGCAGCGATTGGTCTGCTTTCCTTAAAATTCCATTGCCCCTGTGCTTTACTTGAAAGAATATAGATTTTGCCTAGAGGATACATTGCTGAGGCCTAAAAGGAATTTGAATACACAAATAAAAATAATTTATCTCAACAACCTACTATGGATTATGTCTTTGTTTAAATAATGTAGCATTATTGTTACATTGTTGAACTTGCTTAAAATAATGTGTTGGTTAAGTGCGGGAGAAGTTTAATCTAAAAAAATAAGCAAACTGTATGTCTTGCAATTTTGTTTTTTCTAGGCTATATTGGAATCTCTGAAGTGAGGCACTAGTTTCAAATCTGCAAAGTCAACATATGAAATTATAGGCAAAGTCATTGTACATGCTGTTATGGTTTGGATGTGAGGTATCCCCCAAAAGCTCATGTGTGAGACAACGCAAGAAGGTTTAGAAGAGAAATGATTGGGTCATGAGAACCTTAACCCAGTCATTGTATTAACCCCTTGAGGGAATTAACTGAGTGGTTACTGAAGGTGGGTGAGGTGTGGCTGGAGGAGGTGAGCTATTGAGGGTATGCCTTTGGGAAATATATTTTGTGAATTGAACTTAGTCTCTCTGCTTTCTGATGATTATCATGTGAGCTGCTTCCCTCCACCATACCCTTTCACCATGATGGAGAAAGTTACCTATGGTCAGAGATCTCTGAAACTGTGAGCCTCCATATAAACTTTTCTTCCTCTGAAATTGTTCTTCTCAGGTCTTTCAGTTACAGCAGTGAAAAAACTGACTAAAACAGCATCAATATGATTATAATTTATAATAAAACTTGTTAAAACTGAATTTCATTTTGAAAATTTTCATAATCAATCTAATCAACTCTTTTGTAGACAAAATATATTTTTTAAAAAAATCACCTCTTGGGCTGGGGATGTGGCTCAAGCGGTAGCGCGCTCGCCTGGCATGCGTGCAGCCCGGGTTCTATCCTCAGCACCACATACAAACAAAGATGTTGTGTCCGCCGAAAACTAAAAAAAATAAATATTAAACTTCTCTCTCCAAAAAAAAAAAAATCACCTCTTGATAGATTGGATGTTACTCAAACTCCTAGTAATACACTTACTAAGGTTTGCTAACAGTGTGCTCTTTGCATAATCTGGTCTTCTTAACATGGAGACCTGAGAGTTGTATAGTAAAGCCACTAAACCTTTCACTTGCTGCATTTGAAATCTGGCTATACTACTTTCTATGTGCATGCTTTAGGGAGTAAATTGCTTAACCTCTCTAAGTCTTCTCATTTCTCATTCTCATTCTGTAAAATGAGAGCACCATGAGCAGCTACTTCATTGAGTTCTTGTGATGATTAAATGAGTTAATATGCAAAGTGCTTAAAGCTATAATATATTTGTTGCTTTAAGAAATCTTTATGTATTTATTGCACTTTTACCTGCCTAACTAAATATTTCATGTCTTTTCAAGTTCACTTCAATCCTCTGAGCTGTCAAAAGCCCTTACTGGTTAGTCATAACATTGATTATAATACATTGTTTGGCCCACAGGAAATTTTCAGTTAGTATATTAGTTGAGTGAATGAATGAATGAATGAACACTCCAATCCTCATTTCTTTATTTCTTCTCTGAATTTTATAGCTTTTATGATTGGTACATTTTATTTTGGCATTAAATTATGTACTGTTGCATTTTTAAAAAAATCACCTCTTGAAATGATTCAGTATTTTACTACATAAAATTTTACTTGGGAAAAAATAATGAAAATCATACTATTTAAAATGTCAAAAAGAATGAAAATACTTTTATCCCCTAAAGGGAATACAATGATATTTTAACATGTGGTATTGAATAAGAAGCATTTCAGAGAGCTCATCTGATGGAGTTTTCTATTAATAGTTAATTCCTCCTAGTGTTTTTATGTAGTAAAGGAAGGTGCTTTTCTGAGTTCAAATTCCTTAAGGACAGTTTTACTGTTTGTATATTAATGGCCATGATCTTACTGTTTGCGTGATAAACCACACTGGCATGATTCCAGGCATTTGAACTATTAAAGAGAACGCTTCAGTCATGGAGGTAGGGCAGTGAGGCTGGTGAGTGGAAGAAAGGACCAGATTCCAGGTTCATTGTTAACACTCATTCTGTGGGCAGGGGATGCCATGTGCCAGTGGCAGACAGTTCTTATTTCCTTGCACTGCTATCTTCTCTCCATATTTTCATTCCATTGAAAATATGACATATTTGTTATTACTCGATTAAGACACTTTTCAAAAGTAAATGAACATAAAAAGTACCTAGAAAATTGGGAGATTATATTTACTTAACAAGTCTGATTTGAATAGTTCACTGTCAGGGGCACATGGGCTGCCCTTACCCCTGCTGAGCCCACAGCAGTTACCAGAACAGCATTATAGCCCCCTTTTCCTGAACCAGTAGCAACACAGGCTGGGGACCAAGCCTTTATTATGTGAGCCTTTGGGGGACAGTCCAGATCGAGCCTGTTGCATGGGGTTAATATTTCACAATATGAATTTGAGGGAGATGCAAGTAGTCCATAACAGCTTATATCAGTCTCTGATTAAAAACTTTGTCAGACTTATCAGAATGACTCTTTTCTCTTGGTCCTACAAATAACTATAGAGTTCAGCATCCTCAAATAATGGAATTCCACTCCCCCAATGCTTTCTTTACACACACCCACCCACCCACACACACACACACACACACACACACAAAGAATGTAGTGATATGTAGAGAGTGGACCTAGGAAGCTGAGGTCCCAGGTTCTAGTTCACTAGGCCACTGATGGTCTTCAGATGCACCCTGACCTTGTGTCCTTTCTATGCTCCATAAAATGAAGGGGGGGAACCAGGGGATTGTTTAGTCTTCCCTCACAGCTGGTGCTTCAAGACTCTACCTACTATTATTTTTCCTTTCCATCATTAATTTATTTACTCGGATCAGCAGTGTGATTCACTTTAAGTGACTTTCTTCCCAAGAGGGATCACTGGTATCCCACTGCAGGAGCCAGAGCTCCTGGTACCTGTTAACCTGCCTGTTCCATTTCTCATATTTTCCTTCCTGTCAGTGTTGCTTTACAGCGTTTGAATCACTTCCTCAATGAAACATCTCTAAGTTTTCACGTGCCACAGCCTTTTCTGCTGAACAGATTTTCATGTTGTAGATACTTTTCCATATCATGTTTACTTCCAAAAACTATTTCCTAAAGATGTTAAAACTGTTTATTGTGATTTTCAAAAGCAAGTTTTAACATGTGACTGCGCAATCGATCCTAAAACCCCCTAATCATATCTTATTTCATATATATAGTCCCAGATCCTCACATATTTCTTCAAAGTACTTCTGTCATTTCTCTATAAACGTTGGTATTTGTGGATCCAATATTCTCAAATGTTTATAACGTATTTTTAAAGTATCTGTTTATAAACAACCAACCTTAAAATAATTTCATTAAAAACTTGAACGACAACAGCTTTTTAGTTCTGTTTATGTGTAGAATAACAACAAAAGTAACCAGTCAGGCTTAATTGTGAAATGACTATTCCAGCATTAGCTACCCCATGGTTACTTAATTAAGCAAATCAAGAAATCTTGTCAGTCAGTTTTAATGGTGGAGAATCATCTCCCTTCAGGAAGTCTTGTGGTCAGTGGGCAAAAATGGCAACCAGCTTCTCAAAAGTTGAAGGCATTATTATGTACTAAAGGTCACCCACAACTTTTATAATAGAGGACCAGCTGTGTAAACTGTAAGATGTTGTCAAAAGGAAGTGCCAAGTAAAACTTTGGTGCTGTTTGCTGACTATGCTGAAGGGCAGAGAAGCTCAATTCTTGCCAGTAGTTTAGAAAATTGTTGGGAAAAGCACAGACTCTGGGAGGTGCCTAATCCCCAGTGCCTGGGATCCAGTCCTAGAGATCACACTTGGCCCAGGACCTTGCTCTTCAAAAATCTACCTAATGACAAGGCCTGGATCCTGCAGGGTTGAGCTCAGGAAACAGCTGGACAGGCTGTGCCCCTAACTGGCCTGTCTAAGCTGCAAGTTCTGAAAACCTGGAAGTAATTCTTTAGATGGTTTGGAATCAGCATCAACTATGATGTGGTTGCAGCATTGTCAACTGAAGTGGATTAAAATACATGTCTGTTCTCTATGATGTTCTAATTAAAATAACCCAATTTCCAAATGGTGTGCAAGTTTTTGTGGGCCTCGAGCAAGAGTTCTTTCATAGTTTAAAAATGTGTTCATGTTCTGCACCACATGCTGTAAAACCATTGCCATTAGGTGTAATTGCACAGAAGCTGTCAAATGGTACTTGTTATACCCCTACTGTCTACCTGAGACTGTTCAAAAACATATACATGGGCCAGACTCAAGAAGCTTATAGTGGAGTTAAAGAGATCACACAGGCTTCTATGAAAAGGGTGGAGAGCAGAATAGTATATAACATGAACGACTTCCCTTGTGTATGTGTGTTTACATATGTATGTAAACACTTCCTATCTCTCTCTATATAGATAGGATGCATACATTTTATGTATACATATATTCATACTTATAATTTAATATATTAATTACTATTATAAAATATAATTCAATATGATGTAAATTGTTTTCTTTATATAAAATATATGCATCCTATAGTTGCTATCTATTAATTTTCTATGTTATTTTTAAATAAAACATTTGTAGTGTTTAATATATGGTTAAATAACCAATACCATTGTAGGATAAAAATAGTAAAGAAACTAAGTTGTAGAATAAAAAAGGATAGAAAAGTAATATGAAACTAGGGATAAAAAGAATAAAGAAGAATGTTCTAAAAAGTTCTAGAAGAGGGGTGGATGAAAAGCCAAAAAAAAGAAAAAAAAGTGATAAACCAATCTATGTGGGTTGTTTTTCCTTTTTGTTATGTCCACTAGGAAGTTGACTATGGAATTAACAATATCTAATTGATTAAAACATACCAGTTGTTCAAGGAGAAAGGCTTTCCTGACAGGAGCCCCTAATGAATTTTCTCTAATACATTTCCATCAAGGGATGTGGTAGAAAATATCAGGCAACAAACTTAGAGTACAGTGATAATAGATCTCATCTTGTTTAGAAATCCCTCTACATAGGACAGACTGCTGAATCACAGTTCAGTAAATTTCTAATTAAAGTCTGAAGGTAAGCAGTGTGGTTGAGGAGGTGCACAGGTCTGTGTTCCTTCAAGAGTAAAATTTAGACTATCCCAAGGAATCCAGGGGTCGGATAGTCTGTAGTTAATCCTTAGGAATGTTCGTTCTTTGGTGTACCTGGACTTACATAACTGTTTTGTTGTTTAATGGAGGGGTAACATATGCATACCAAAATGTGTAAAGACAGTCTAATCTCAGGCATGCAGTTTGGTGAGTATTTACATCATTTACATCTGTTTGCACCTACTTAAAATTATAACCCAGACCAAGATCCAGAACTGTCCAACAACCCAGAAGGTCCCTCATCCTCTTTTCCAGTCAATATTGTAACTGTGCTGACTTCTATCACAAATGATTGATTGTACATCTATGGGAGCATCACGGAAGTTGAGTCAGATGACATCTCTGTCTACTCTCCTGAATCCTGTTCAATATAGCATCTGTGAGATTCACCCCTGTTCTGCTTAGCACTGGTTCCTTCCTTTCCAATTGCTATGAAGTATTCTGTAGTATGAATGTATCTTGATATCATTGATGTATGTTTGAGAAATTTCCCCTCCCTTTTTTAACTGTTTAGAATAAAACTGCTGTAGAAATTCTTGTGTTTATTTTTATTGGACATAGGCACTCATTTCTTCTAGGAATGGACTTGCTGGTCATAGTATAGATGCATGTCTAAATTTAGATGATATTGCTACTGTTTTGGCCAAACCAGCGTAAGTGTGACCAGCAATGTTTGAGCTTTCTGGTTGTTCTCCATCTTCACCAACTCTGGATCTTATCTTTTAAATTTTAGCCATTCTGACTGTAATGCAGTAGTGTTTCATTACGACCTTAATTTGTATTTCCTTGATAAATTGAATGTCTTTTCTCACTCCTGTGGTCATTTTGTTAACCTTTCTGATGAAGGGCCTGTTACCTCTTTTGCTCATTAAAATAATAATGATAATAATAATAATAATTGGAGTTGGGCATGGTAGGGCACACCTATAATCTCAGCGGCTCAGGAAGCTGAGGCTGGAGTATCAAGAGTTCAAAGCCACCCTCAGCAAAAATGAGGAACTAAGCAACTTAGTGAGACCCTGCCTGTAAATAAAATACAAAATAGGTCTGGGGGTGCGGCTCAGTTGTCAAGTGCCCCTGAGTTTAATCCCCAGTACCCTCTGCAAAAAAAAAAAAAAAAAAAGTATTATCTGCTTTTTAAAAATTGTTTATAATAGTCCTTTATATATTCTGAATATGAATCATTTGTTGGGTAGCTTATAAATAAATTCTCCCAGGCAGTATTTTGATCCTTCCCTTTTTAAATTTTTTTTTTTTTTTTACAGGGTCAAAATCTCTTGAGATTTTGGTTGGAACTAGGCAGCACAGAGAATGCTGCAGATGGTATTCTCTGGCAAGAAACCCTATGGTGAAATGCTTAAATTATAGGTAGAAAATACAATGGTGGTGAATAGGGTAGTAATTGTATGGTAGATAGTTCAGGAAAAGTATCAGATCTCTCTAGACGGGTCTGGGCATAGATATATAGAGAATGTTCACTCTGGGAGGGCTTTGGAGATCATGGGCTTGAACCTCTCATTTTACAGATGAAAATAAAGCTGAAGAATGTTAAATAACCCACCATAATTACATTAAACTTAATGTAGAATGTGAGATTAGAGCTGCTTCTTAAATAATATGTGAACTACACCTGGAGTGATTTTCTGGGTTGGTCCTCACTTCAAACACTTGATCTCATTGTCCAAATAATACACTGGAATATCTAAGGTTGTTTCCTCCTACTCATTTTATTTGGTCAGAGAAGGCTTTGGGAAAATGTGGTTACCATTGACAAACCACCTACAAGTATATGGTCTCAATTACATCAGTAAAGAGTTGTCCCTGGTTCCCTGCTCCTGAATTTGGAACCGCCTGAGAAGTGACATTATAGTCACACTGACGGGAATCAAAGTAGCTCCTTTGTTACAGCAAAGGCTGCATTTGAGAGTGAGGCAGCCTGCCTGCCACCATTGGGTATAAAATATTCATCCACTTGCTCCCTTTCCCCCAGCATGGTCTTGAGGCAAATCCCTGGAGGGAGAGTTTGGATCTATCTGCAGGGTAGTTGTACATTCCCATAACCCCACCCTCTTGTCCTCTGAGGGCAGAAAAAGAAAGCAAGCCCAGCTGCAGGTCCTGACCTGCCTCTGTGATTCAGATGGCCTTATGGACTCCAGGACTGAACTGTGGCTTAAACTGGGGGGAGGTGAGGTAGAACCCAGCAGGCGAGTCTTCTCTGGATCCCAAAGGTCCTGAAAGCATCACACAGAATCTGAATCTGTTCCTCCCCTGCACCTGGCAGGGATGGGTATGTCATCCTACTCCCTGGAGGAGACACAACTGAGCAGCAGGGAAAGCTCCAGAGGTTCTTTGTAAATGCTATTCTCCTTAAAGGAGAAGAGGCTTCCCATCCACAGAACTTTGTAGAAGTCTCACTGGTAAAAATGCTTCCTTTAAAGCCCCATCCTGAGGGAAATTGCCCTGCAGCAACCCGTATTGTCCCACGAGCAGAAAAAAAGCACAATGCTTCTCCAAGTAAGAGCCAGAGTTCTGACTCTGCCTTTATCTCTGCAGTGGGCATTTCTCCAAGCCAGGCAGGTGCCTGAGTATGGGTCTGATCCTTATGCCCAGTACCAAGTCATAACCACAGCAGGTGTTCAATACTTGCTGTGGTGACTGCACCACCCCATCCAACCAGGTAACCTGATCCTCACTGTTGACCCCCCCCACCCCCAACTCTCTGCACCAATTAAACTCTATTTCTGAGATCCTGTTTTCTGAAGGGGCGTGGAGTCATCACAGGTCTCTTTAAAATCTGGCAAAAGCTATGGATTCCTCTCCAAAAAAAGGCGTATTAAAGAAAGAATTTTCTGTGTTATTTCAGGAGACTCCCATCCACAGAGCCCTTGACGTGACTTGGGCCTCAGTGAAAAGCCCCTGTCTTGGATGTAAAATCTTTTGGCAGTCCTTCAGTCCTTATCTTAGGAACTCTTCTGCAGAGTTAGCAACTAAAATTGGATTAAGAGAATCACTCTGCAGGTAAAGCCCAATACATTTTTAAAATACAATATGAAGAAAAACAAAAACCATAATGTTTATCCAGAGATAATTAAAAACTTG
This sequence comes from Callospermophilus lateralis, assembly GCF_048772815.1. NCBI lineage: Eukaryota > Metazoa > Chordata > Mammalia > Rodentia > Sciuridae > Callospermophilus > Callospermophilus lateralis. Next base: position 32,719,367 of record NC_135320.1, on the reverse strand, counting down.
GAATAAGAGCATCCAAAATTAGAATATTCTTTTTCTCTTTAATTGGCTTACTCTTCTATTCACTTGTACTTTTATTATTGATAAGTCTGTTCTCTATTGATTAAAATTTCTTCTTCCATCATTTAGAGGAAGAAGAAGACTATGAGGAGAGGGGATTTAAAATTCTCCATTGTCAAGCTTTTGGTCACCCATAACTTTTATTTTTATATGTATTCACATAGATTTATGTTTGCCAATCTGAAGTCAAAAGTTTCAAATTTGGAAAACAAAATTTGTTTTAGTTACATATGCACACACACAAAAATCACATTTTCCTCAATACGAACTCTTTTAAATATGGACATGAATCTGTGGTTGGAGGAAAACACTTTTTTATTAACATTGCTCTTAGTTTGACTTTGAAAACTACTTTTTTTTTTTTAACAAAAAACAATCACAAAATTTAGTAGACACCAACAAAAAGTTTGAAATTGAAATGTGAATCCATCAGATCCTCGCCCCACTTTTCATCCTTGGAATCCAGTCCCACTGATGAATTCTCATCAAGCTGTTTAGGAGGCTGGCAGACACAGTGGGAGGCTACTGATGGGACCTTGGAGCTTTGCATATGACTCACATGTGTACTGTGAAGAATTTCCTAGGTGTGGCTCCCAGCCTAGCACCTGTTCCCTACCCATTTCTCCTGAGAGGGGCCAGCCTGACACCAAGGCCTGTGCTCTCAGCCACCAGATAGGAGGGGAAAGGTGGTAAGATGGCTTGGCGGTGGGCTGCAGAGTGATCATGGACAGTGGGCAGCGTAATAGATCCCTAGGGCTTTCCCCTATCTTTCTAAGATAAGGCAAAACACAGTACTCTTGTGCAGGACTTCTTTGTAGATAGGCTTCTTTGTAAGTAGGCTGTCGGAGAAAAGTTCTGGGACACCAGAATGGAAGGCACCACGTTTTCTCTCTTCCTGGCCCAGTAACAGGCTGGGGGCTACTTGACTGGTGTGCAATGATTCTCGGATGCAGGTGGCATGATGTTGCTTCAGAATCCTGGAGGTCTGTGTGATGGTTTTCCTGTTGAAGCTGGTCCTATACTCCACGTGGCATCTTTCCCCTGCTACAAATCCCACCAGCACCCTAGAGCCTCCAGGTCCTATGACCCAGTTGGCAGAGCTACTTGCATCACCTCACTCTCTGTTTGTAAGAGACACTGGTAATGCTCCATGTTTCCCAAGAAAGGAGTGAAAGCCGACATATTTATACAGCATATGTCAGCTCGAAAGCCCATGGAGGCTGATCAAGTGTTGTGTTCCCTTCTCTATGGTGGGAGGTACAAGGTGCGATAACTGCTCCTGTCCTTCGGTGAGGATTTCCCAGTGTGGCCCAGTTCACTGAACAGGAGCAGCTGTGTGATTTGTGCTACCCAATGCAAAATGAAAAAGCATGAACTGGGCCACGTAGGGAAGTTCATGTACCCTACTCATGGGGACACCACTCCAATCCACAGCAAATGCATAACTCCCCCTCCCCAGGGATTCCAACCTCCATGCCTGGATTGGGGATTCTGATTCATCCATCCCACCAATCAAGTATCTCATCCTTAGTTAGTCAAACTCTTCCTCAGCCTGAAGGGAAAACAAGAAGCAAATCTTTCTGTCCTTTTTGAGGGTTAATGTGACAACAGAGCGAAGAAACAGCCCTGGTTGATTTTCCATTGGGTCCATTTTTACACGCTGCATCACTACTTTCAATACTTGCCTTCCCTCTTGGAAGTTTGTATACCCCAGAAAACACACACACACACATACACACACAATACTTATGGATATACCCCTATGACTACCACCAAGAAGAGAGGATATGATATTTTCAGCACTTCCATTCTACTTCTCTTCCAATTGATTCACACAAAGGTAATCTCTACTTTGAACGATGGCTTTGTTTTGCCTCTTTCTTGATGCCTACAAATGGGAATTGTATAGAATAGATGTTTTTGTGTCTGGAATCTTCTGCTTGTTCAATTTGACCATGTCATTATAGATTCCAGGAGTTTATTTTTCATTGTTGTGTAGTATTCTGTTATGTGAATATGCCAAACTTTATTTATTTTACTGCGGATGAGGGTGCTGTGAACACACTAGTACATGTCATTTGGTGAATGTGGATTAAGTTCTCTTGGAATGTAACTAGAAATGGAATTTCTGGGTTATAGGCTAGGTATATGTCTAACATCAGAAAATACTGACCAACAGCTTTCCAATGTAGTTAAATAGTTTGAATGCCCACCTGCAATGTGTGAGTACTCCAGTTATCCCATATCTTCAACTATTCTTGATATTAGTGCTTTAACCATCTTGGCAGATGAGCATTAGTATATTATTGTTTTAATTTGCATTTTCCTGATTAATAATGGTTTTTAATGCTTTTTTATGTGCTTATTGACCATTTGGACAGTCTTTTTTTTTTTTTTTTGTGAAGTTCCTGTTCAGATGTTTGCCTGTCTCTTATATTGGATTGTCAACATTTTTGTTATTGGTTTATAGGAAGTCTTTATATATTCTGGATAGAAGTGCTTCATTAGATACATACTTGGTGAATATCTTTTCCTAGTTCATGGCTTGTCTTTTTGCTTGCTTAGTGTTGTTTTCGACAATCAGAAATTCCAAATGTTAATGAAAACTAATTTTTTAAAAATAATTTTCTGAGCCAGGCTCAGTGGTGCATTCCTGTAACCCCAGCAGCTCAGGAGGCTGAGACAGCACGTTCGCGAATTCAAAGCCAAACTCAGCAAAGGCAAGGTGCTAAGCAACCTAGTGAGACCCCGTCTCTAAATAAAATACAAAATATGGCTGGGAATGTGGCTCAGTGGTCAAGTGCCTCTGAATTCAATACCTGGTACTAAAAAAAAAAAAAAAAAAAAAAAATCTGCTATGGATAGTGCTTTGTATGTCCTGGTTAAAAAAAAAAAAAAATTGTTCTTCCTCTTTCTTTCTAATTAGAAAGATTATAGATATGAAGCATTTCAACTAGCTTTCAGGTAGGCATGAGACTAAGCTGCCCACTAAAATATTTTGCCTACCCTCCTCATTTTTTCTCTTCTCCTTCATGAGGAGACAATTTTTTTTTTCTGTATTTGCTTTTGCTTCAATTTCCTAAGTAGCAATTATTGATGCTGCTAGTTATTTGAGGCCTAGACAGCTAGGAAAATTTAGAGGCAGAATGTAACAGAGGACTCTTGATTAACTTGCTTTGCAGTTGTATATTAAGCTCATTGCATAAAAGAAATTGTCCTAATAAATATAAGCACCACAAAGCAAAGCAGGATCATTTTTATTCCATAAAATTACAGACTGTGAATCTTGCCGGATTCCGGCACATACTAGGTACCGAGAAAATATTTTTTGGATTAAGTGTATTAATCTTAAAAAGAAAAATCAATAAATAGTATCTTATAGTCAGTGTAACAGAAGCTACCATTATTCTCAGCTCTGTGTGGGAAATGGTGTTACATATGCCTTTTTGGTCATTCAGTGGCTTTCCATTTATAATTGGAGAAGGTCTTGGCTAGTGTGTGCTTTTTATTTAAAAAAAAATAAAAATATTACTTGTGCATTCACAAATGAGCATTTCATAAGATATTTGCATATCATTTTAAATTTTAAAACTATTAATATCCAACTGTATTTTTATTGTATTTATTGTGTAAATTCTACTGAGTTTCGTGGATTTTTTGTGTTTCCACAGCAGTAGAGTAAAATCCATACATTTTAAAATTTATATATAGTTTCCTTTTCTTCTTCCTTTCAGTTAAAATATATGCTTAATGTCTTGAAATTTCATAATAGATATACAACTTGTTACCTAAAATTTATTTTAAACTAGTTTTAATAGTAGAATTAGAGCTCCTAGAATTTTCATGACTCAAGTTTTGACGTTTGCTTTTGAAAGTTTGTTCATCAGAGAAAAAAAAAATTATAATTTTCTTGGAATTTGAGAAATGGCACTTTTACCTCAAAAATTTTTATTAGACCTTTTAAAGTTAATAACACATAAACACAAGATCTTTTACTTTGTAATGGGTAGATATAAATAATATGTGCCTTCTAGGGTATTCTAAACAAACTGATATTTTGTTTAAATTTTTATTTAAGTTGCTTAACCTCTCTCTTATAAATTTCTAGTGGATAAGATATAATGTTTCAATTTCTTGGTGCTAAATCCATTAACATGTACTCCACAGTGCTGAGAAAGTATTACTTTGGACACACAGGCCTAAGAAATTAACTCAGGTTTTGACAACAGAAAAGGCATTCATGGGATCCTTACTTTGGGGCTGAAAAGTACTTATATATATATTTTTTTCACTTGAGAAGGTAAATAAATTGTTCAGAGACTCTTAATCTCTCAATTTTGCAGACAAATCCATGGAATTTAGTTGAATTGGTTCAAGACAATACATGTGTCCAAACGACTTAACCAGTGAGGAGAATAGAAAAACAGCACCTTTTCTCAGCCAAGTTGGTGCTTTGTAGTGTTGTAAAAAGGCAAACAAAGGTGCCTCACTCGGTCCACTTTGTATCCTGATAATCTCATTCACATACACACAATTCCCATTTACGACTTTCACATATTTCTAAATGAACGTTTTCATAATAAGTCCTTTTCGTTGATTAGAACTGTCATGATTAAATGCCCCTTTTTCTTAGCCCGTGAACATACATGATTAGACAAGACTTAGAATAAAATCGAGGAAACTTTAACAATACATTATGGATAAACTTTACTTAAGAGTAAAGCACTAGGGATTTTATTCTTTTTCCTTCTTTATTATTTTTTGTGTAGGGGGAGAGTAAAAGAAATTAGAACAAGATGAGAAAATGAAAATTTTAAGTGACTACATGTATCACTAGAGATATTAGGGATTATAAAGATCAGAGAAGACTTAGAAACCAGGGTAAATATCTTTCTCTTCCAGCTCATTGTTTCCAGTCTCTTTTGAACTGTTTGTGGAAAGCACAGACCATTACGTAAGAAGGATTTTTACATAGAAATGATTTTCCTCCGTGGACATAGCTCACTGACAGGTGTTAATGGGCAGAACGGGGGTGGGAAGCACAGTTGAGTGGTGTTCAGGTATCTTAGGAAATGGTATCCACTGTCGAGTGACAGGGTGTCTTCACCCTCACGTCTCAGAGGCTGGTTTTAGCTGTTTAGTGTCATGGGATTATTAGCTGTGATTTCAGGTGCTCTAAAACCATGTCCTCCAAGAACCAGTTCAAAGGGACTTTCTTCTAAGGAAAGTGTTCAAAACATACTGGTGTCGTGTCTGTTCATTCAACAAATATTGGTGGAACATGAACTAATCTAGGTGCTAAAGAAGACAGTAGCGAGCAATGCAAACAAACAAAGATAAGTCCCTACCTTCAGCAGTTTGCAGTCAGGGTGGGGGCAATAATGCCATGTACAGTAGGTAAAGGAAGAGAAGCCGGATAGGGAATAGGAAATGTTGAAGGTGAGTGAATTGTAGTTTTATGTTGGGGTAGGCCTCATAAAGAAGGTGTAATCTGAGCAAAATCTTGGGGAGCAGTGAGTAAACACGGAAAATTTTCAAGGTGAATAGAATACCTGGATGCAAAAACCCAATCAGGGAGTGCGTTTGCTGTGTTGGGAAGAATAGCGAAGAGGCCAGTGAATGTCGGGAGGGAGCTTGGGTCAGAAAAGTTGGGGAAGTAGGGGCCTTACTGTGTAGCACCTCATAGAACCTTATTAGGACTTTGGCTTCCATTTTCAGAGAAATGAAAGCCATTGGGGGTTATAAGCAAAGGCGCTTGTCATTTTGCATTCTTCCTGATACCTGCAAAGAATGTTATGCAAAAATAACTGTCCTCTTGTATCCCCACAGTGCCTCATGCATGGGAGGTGCTCAGTGAATATTTGTTGAATGGATGAATGAAAAGAGTGTCACACCCATGAACAGGTTTTTGATCAATCTGCTGATAAAAGTGCCTTATGGTGAGAATGTAGTGTTTCCTCTGTGACTAAGGGAGTGGTAGGCTTTTCAAGGCAGCCTCACATGCCTCCTGTGACTGTACCATGCGTGTGCTAAGGACTTGGCAACTGTTTCTCTACATCAGCAGACAGTGACTTGTGGCCTTCGCAGGTAGAGAGCTTTTATGTGGGGTTTTGATCCTTATGAGGCCCTTTTCGTCTACACCCATGATTTTCAGGGTGGCTCTGGGTTCTCCAAGGACAGAATATCTTAAAGTGACTCTTTAAGAAAGATGAGAGCATTTCCCTGTTTTTCACCTCTCTGTATAGATGGCTGTATTGGACTTCCACCGTTATCAGCGACAGATTTGCACTAGGACTTTATATCAAGTAATGTCAGTGGATAGCTTTGTTTACAAAGTTGGTGCTGACATTTTCCTACTCTTTCTACTTTTTCCTACTCTTTCTTAAAGTCAATTGTTGATGAACTTTATTCCTTCCAGATTAAGTTTGGCTACATGTAAAGGTATAGCTTATGTGAAGGGAAGCACACAAATCTCTTCCCCTGCTGTTTTAACTGTTTTAAACTGTACAATTCTGTGGTTTTAGTATATTCAGTGTCTGCAACCATCACCACTACCTAATTCTATACCATTAACATCATCCAAAAAAAGGAATCCCACACCCATTAGCAATAATATACAAAATTCCTCCCTTCTCCCAGGTCTTGGCAACCTCCAATCTAGTTTCTGTTTGAAATAGTTTCTGTAATTGGCTTCTTCTGCTTAGCATAATGTCTTCGAGTTTCATCTATGTTGTAGCATGTATCAGTACTCATTACTTTTTATGGTCTAATAATATTTCCTTGTATAGATATACCATTTTTATTTATTCATTCATCAGTGAATGGATTTTCAGGTTGTGTCCACTTTGTAGCTAATATAAATAATGTTGCCTTGAACATTCTTTTTATGAATTTTTATGTAATCATATGTTTTCCCTTCTCTTGGGTGTATACCTAGGAGAGAAAATACTGGATCGTATAGTAAATCTTATATTTAATGTTTTGAGGGATAGTCAAAATTTTTACCACAGTGTACTTTGTGTGTGTGTGTGTGGTAATTTGAACCCATGCAGGCTCTACCACTGACCTTCATCCACAATCCTTTTTGTTATTTTATTTTGAGGCAGGATATTGATCCTCCTGTCTCAGCCTCTCAAGTCTCTGGGATTACAGGCATGTGCCACTACGTTTGCCCATTGTATGTTTTTTTTTTTTTTCAATAATATATGAGGGTCTCAATTCTCTATATCTTCACCAACACTTGTTATTAACCTTTCAAGTTTTTTTTCAGTCACCTTAGTGCATGTTACGATATATTTCATGGTGGTTTTTTAAGTTTGTATTTCCCTAATGATTAATGATGGTGAACATGTTTTCATGTACTTATTGACCATTGGATATTTTCTTTGGTGAAATTTTCTACTAAAATCCTTACTTCAGTTTTAAATTGAATTTTTTATTATTGAGTTGTGAGCATTCTTTATATAGTCTAAATATAAGTCCTTATTAGAGAAATGATCTGCAAATATTTTCTCCCATTTTATAGGTTTTATTTTCACTCTCATAAGGACATACTTTAAAGCACAAGTGTTTTTGATTTTAATGTAGCCAAATTTATCATTTTTTTCTGTTATGACTTGTGCTTTTGGTGTTGTAGCTAATAAATCTTTACCTAACTCTTATATTTCTCTTTGTGTGTTTTATGGTTTTACTCCTAATTTAGATCTTCTATTTATTTTGAGTTATTTTTAGATTAAGGTATGTAGTTAAATTTATTCTTTTGTTTGAAGATATCCAGTTATCCCAGAACTATTTTGTTAAAAAGACTATTCTTTCCCTGTCAAAAGCTCTTGTTTCTTTTTTTTTTTTTTTTTTTTTTTTTGGAAATAAATACACCATTGATGTGTAGATTAATTTCTGGACTCACACTTCTAGAAATTGATCTATGATTCTGTCCTTATCCCTTACCATACCACCATTTGTGTGACTCCTCCAAATTTGATCTTATTTTTTCTAGATTGTTATGGCTTTTCTAGGTTTCTTGCATTTTCATACATATTTTAGGATCAACTTGTCTATTTTTATTTTAAAAATAAGTTGGAATTTTCATGTGAACTGCATTGAATCTATAGAAATTTGAGCTATCTCAAAAAAATTAGTCTTCCATTCTGTGAACATGGAATGTCTTTTCACTTATTAATCTCTTTTTAAATTTGTTGCAACACTATTTTGTAGTTTCAGTGTACAAGTCTTGCTCTTCCTTGGGTAAATTTATTCCTGGGTATTTTATTCTTTCTTGATGCTATTGCAAGTGGGATTATTTTCATAATTTTATTTTCAGATAATACATACCTCTTAAATGGATAGTTCAGTTTTACAGTTTTGAAAAATAAATACTTCTGTATGGCTGATTTTATTGAACTAATATAGATGAACAAATGAGTATAGTTAAGCCTTAATTAAAATTTATCTAGGCCAGAAGGAGGTTATGATTTAGAAGAAAAAATACTTTTGGATTTTTGTCTTCTTTGTCCCAGAAAAAATTGAATTCTATACATTTTCTATACAAGCTCTATAGTCTTTGAGACCAATAGGTAATGCACAGAAAGTTATAGTTTCTAAAACTTGGAAAATATCACATAGTTAAGGAGGATGCAAGGGATTGGATGGTTGGGTTAGAAAGAGGAGACCAGAAACTTTGCCTGTGTCAGTTCACTCACCATGTCATCACAGATGAGAGATTCAGGTGAATAGTAATCATAATGACTAAGATGATTTAGTCACTCGGTTGAATAGGTTTAAACTGTGAAAAAAAAATTCAAAATATTCTATGATTCTTAGGTTGCTTAAGGAACAAATCTAGTGGATATGGAAAAAATTTTCAAGAATTTATTAGTTTGAAACCTATTTTTTGTGGTAGCAACAATTGGAAAATAATTTCAGGTTCTATTTCAGGACAGACTGAGTAATAAAATAAACAAATGAAAATTATAGCCATCAAGCATTTTATTTTAAAAAACTCTACAGGGTCTAACCATTTGCCCAACTATGCAAACTTAGAGGAGGAACTCAACAACAACTCAACCATCTTCTTAGAGAAGAACTTGGGGGAAGAACCAAAGCTTCTGTTTTTGCCTGTGTTTTGATCTTTTTGTTGTGATGTTTTTCAGTCAAAGAGTTAGGATAGATAAAAAGGAAGCAATCATATAGTAAAAGAATGTTCACCGTGAGTTACCGCATAGTTCTTTTTGATTTTACCTTGCTTTTTTTCCCCGTGTCTTCATAGCATATAGTTAAATTTTGAAACCAGGTATAGTTCAACTTTCTTACATGTATTATGAAAAGAACATATGCATACAGTTTAAAAATATTCCAGTAGGACAAAAGATCAATGAAAAATAAACTTCTTTTCACTTTACACCTCCAGGTCCTTTAAAGGGTTTCTTATTTACCTTTTCACTAGATTTTTGTGCATGTGTATATACCTAGCCTTGTTTGTTTCAAACTACACACACTATTCTGTATCTTGATTTTCTCAAAATTAAATGGACTATCTTGCTAGTTACATGTCAACATATAAATATCTATTTCATTCTTTATAGCCACTGCAGAATATTCCATTGTATGGATGGACTATTATGTATTTAACTATTGTCAAATAAAAATTTTCTCTTTAATTTCAAATGACACATATTTTTGATATGGGGGAGAGAGAGAAAAATATTGTCTTTTCATTGGCTATAGAATTATTCTGAACATTCTAAAATGCAATGTTTATGTACATTACCATTTCACTATTTTATATGGCATTAAGGTAGCTTATTAAGATTGGTTGTAAGTGGAATTGAAAACCGTTTGTAGTGTTGAGTGAGCCTACCTCCTGTGAGAGCTGGGATCTTGATGGTATAGTTCTCTAGGTAGAGGCTTTCTTCAGTCATGCTACAAAACTTGGTGTTGTGGGGAAGCTGGATATCAATTGCTGAGGAGAGTGGTTTAAAACGTCATTCTCTGCTGCTTCTCTTGGGGGTGTGTTTGATTCCACCCTCAACCCTAAAGTTCTTTAGGGTTTGTGCACTCATCTAGAAAATAGTGTCCTATTAAGGGAAGGTTCTATCACTAGGGAAGGTCCATTTGAATTACGATTCTTTTTCTCTATAAATGTCCCCTTCCTCTTTCCCCTGCATACCTAGGCCATTTTGATAGATGGAACCAGCTACAAGGATTTTGTTCATAACTAAATGTGATGAGTTGGAATAAGTTGTTCAGAAGACCAAGCATGGACAAAAGAAGCTTAAACGAGCATTCCAGTGGCCTTCAGATAGGCATTTTCCAGAATGAGAAAGCACTGGTCTGCCCTCAGAGAAGATATTGGGCTGCCAGGATTCCATTTTATTAATGGCTGCTCCTGCATCATACCCCATTTGGGGTACCTACATTTCACCTCCTCTCCATCTATCTAATGGATACTGATTCTTTTAAGACTGATGAAATCATCTTCATGAAAATGATGCCTCCTCCACCTTCATGCAGTTCCAATTCTTGAAATACACAGCATTTCTCAGCTTGTATATTATGTTAGGATCTACTGTAAGATGTATCACATGTAATTTGTTGCCATTCCTGGTGACTTTTATGGATATTTTTATGGATTAGAACAGATTGGTAGCTATCTCTTACCTTCATCCATCTCTTACCTTCTCTCACACTGTGATCTCCTCTCAGGGTTCCACATGAACCTAACCCCCCCAACACTGATCTTCTCTCCCCCTTAGTTGCTTGATACCCTCCTTCCACAGAGCCTTTGAGCTGGCTGTTCTGTCTGGAATATTTCCTCGTCATCTTTTTGTCTCATCATCTTTCAGATCTATAATAAAGTTTCAAGGGAATCTTTACCGACATCCTTGACAAATGCCCCTAATTTATGTTTGCACAGGGATATAAAGTGGGCTGTGTCTGAAACTGTATATGTGGGATTATCTTTCACTGAATGGGAATCTCCATGAAAGCAGGGGTTTTGACATTTTTTCCTTCACCATTATTCCTCTTACCTAATACAAATTAGGTATAGACAAATGAATGGACTGATCCACATTATAATGTCATTTTTGAAGTGGGAAAGAGAGGGATGAATCTAAAAATACAATTCTGGAAATGAACATTAATAGGGTTAATTTTTAAAGCCATGGTGTTCACCTATCATTCTGATAATTTTGTAGTCCTCCAAATTATACAGTGTTTTACTCTCTCTAGATAGTAATGTGGCAATATAAATAAAGATATGCATCTGGAAACTCCATGAAGGCAGGGGCTTTGTTTTTCCCATTACCATTACTCCTCTAAAGTTGCATCCACACTCACTCCAGTTTTTCAGAGTACACCAGCTCAATGTATGACTCAGTGAGACAGTGTGAGTTGTACTTTGGTGACGATGCACTTAATGGCTGACAGTTAATTTATACAAGACACTTAATCTCTCTGATCCTCAATTTCTTCATTGTAAAGAGACATCATAGTATTACCAAGAGTGGATTGTTGTGAGGATTAAATGGGATTATACATTGTAAAGCTCTTCATGCCTGAGATAACAATAATGGCTTTTAAAAATATTTAATAACTCTTATCTGTAATAATTGATGAACAAATAGTTTCCTTTGACCTATTTTAAATTCAAATTTACCTGCGGGGCTATATCAACAACCAACAAGGAATTTAAGAATTCTTGGGGCACCATTCAAGGGAATCACTTGCAGTGATTGTGTGAGCCATCGCCCCATCTCTGTAGAATTTCTCTGCTAATTGACTTGAGTGAGGCATTCAGTTTCCTTTTGAATCTGTTGGAAACATCATATTTAGTCATGTGCTTTTCCTTTAACATAAAAAAAAATGTTGACAGAGAAAAAGACAATTGGCTAGAAGCAGTGTTTAAAGTTGGCTGAATGCCTTGTTTTAAAGAAAAAAAAAAAAAAAGAGACCCAGCTGTAAACACTAGCCTAGTCCAGGCACAGAAAATTTTACAAAAGAGAGAAACCCTGTTGCAAAATGGGGTTAATATATTTATGGTGGAATGCTAGAACATATATTAGGCTTCAAAAGATCTTTATTTCTATTAGTTTTGATTCAGACAATTTCCTAGGAAATAGTAGCAGTTCCTTCTGCACCATTATGTATTTGAAGGAAATTTATGAGACTCAAAATAAGCACACAAAGGGTTATTCCTCATTTCTAGTTTAAATTGAGAAAGAGACAGGCTATAAAAGGGGTTTGCATGATTTGAAATCAGAAGTAAAGTTTAGACATTTGATAACCACAGGTATGCCACAGTACAGAAATTTAATTTCCATAATATGATAACATCCTTTCTCCTATCCTGCCTCAAAATTTGGCCACCCACAGCACACCACACCACACATGTGTGTGCACGCATTCACACAATCATTTTTATATTTTGGGAAGTTGAAAGCTCTTTGCTATGGACGATGTACCCATAATCAAATAATTTAAGCAATTTCAAAATTTATTAATGTATTACTTTAGAGTGAAAATGTAACTAGGACAAAAGTAGTCTGGGAATTTAAGACTAGATCATTTTGTGGCATATATAAAAATATATTTCTTCATATTTAACTATATCTATGTATACACATATCTATATACATATATACACGCCTCTGTACATAAATACTCATACCTATACTATTCTTATGCACCCATATACAATTCGTCTGTTTCAATTATGTGTGCACATAGCAATATGTATCAATCTGCTTATTATGTAGTGTAGGATTTAGAAGACATTCTTCTTACTTTTAGAAAATAAGGGTTACATTAATTCCTGAAATTCACTTTAAAACCCAATTGTATAACAATTGTTTTTTCCTTGTGTTCAGATTTTCTAAGTGAACTGAATTCTGACCCTTTCCCTAGAGTAAGAGGCAATTCAGATTCTCTGCTAATTGAGTCCTGTGTGTCTTATGAAACACCAGTTTTATTAGGGGATGGCTATTCTCTGGGGCTTCAACCAGGACCACCAAATATAAAAATGTGAACCACACATACTTTAAGAACTACTAATGTCTCAAGATGAGTTAAGTAAGAGTAGTAAACTTTTAAAAGATGTGGGAAAATAAACATAAATGTCTGAAGGGTAAGATTTTTCTATTTTCATTTTTTTTTTTAAGTTCATTGGCACTGTAGTTTACTGTTTTAACACTAGGGATAACCACACCAACATTTCCAGCCAGAAACTAAAGGTAAATCAAACATGTTTCATCATATAGTAAATAGATATAGTTTTCTTTGTTTTTAAATGATGTATCTTGTGCCCATACAGTATTAAATCTGAATCATTACAAGATATTTTCCACCTCAGTCTTTAAATACATAGAACAGTTGAAAAAAAAAAGAAATTTGTATTTCCTACATGATTAATCTTTTCTAAATCTTATTAATATTTATTTAATCTTTCTTCTTTGATCAATGTGACTGATTTGACTAATACATTGGCAAGTCATTGAAAATCTCCTAGAGGTACATAATCCAGGGCTTTCACTTTCTAGAAGAGAACTCAGATTTTTGCAATAAATTCAGAGCTAGATTTTTTTCTTATAAAATTCATTCATGGGTTATGTATAAGTTCACATCAGAGGAATATCATTATTTCCATTGACCAATGGAGAAATGAAAAGGATAGAGAGGTATGTATTGACCTACCCAGAGTCTCAGATGTTAATATAAAAGCCAAAACATTTAAAGAAAGCAAATCACCTAAAATCTAGTATTCAATTTTATCTGTATTCTTTAAAATCTTGTTGGAATATGTTGCATAGATCAGTTGATTAGACTGTGTATTAGGGTTCTCTACAGGAACAGAATGAACAGGAAGTATAGTTACAAAAAGGGGACTGAGTAGGTTGGCTTACACGACCAGAAGTTGAATAGTCCACAATGGCCACCTTCAGGCTGGAGAGCTGGAAGAATCAGTAGCTGCAGATCCAAGAGGCTGAAGCCCTAGAACAAGAGGGAACAATAATACCCTCGTCCCAGATCAAAGGCTTCTGGGGAATCACTGGCAGAGTCTGCTTTGGAAGAGTGAAGAAGTGAGAGTTGGATACCCTCAGAAGAAGGGAGCAATAATCAAGAACCCATTTAAAAAGACTAGAGCTTGCCCCTACTGCTGCTTCCTTGTTCTTCCAATTTTTATTCCATCCAAGCCAACCTCCTATTGGACAGTGCTGCTCATGCTTAGAAAGGTTCTCCATTCTAGTTGGCTATCCCACCTGCTAATCATTTCAAGACACACCCTCATTGACCACCTATAAACCTCTTAATCCTTGGCATCTCCTAATCCAAACAAGTTGACAATTCAAATTAACCATTATAGACCACATTCTGGGAGACTCCTGGGGATTGTGTTGGAAAGACAAACTACCAGGCCAGTCTTGATAGAGAGACTAGCAAATAGAGAACACTTTCGCAAAGTTAAGTTTGTTGTAAATAACAGTTACTACTGTTCTCTAGCTGAAGGGGGCACTTATTAAAAGAATTCTGTCACAGCTCAAGATCACAGGTCTTCCTGAACAACCAACAGAAGTGTAGTACCTGAGGCAACTCAAAGACCTTCTCTCCAGAGTTTTGCCATTAGGATATTTCAGATATAATTACCTTCCATTTTTCTGTGCCTTCATTTTGATCAATGATCAAGAGAAAGATCTGATTGATCAATCCTAGACCATAATTTGTCCTCATAATTATGGCCAACAGAAAGATCAAGAGCATTGATATGTTAGACATGTAGGGCCCATATTTTCATACCTGGCTATTTTGAGAGAAAAAGGAACCCCTATGGGTTGGGAATACACCTAAGTATCATCTACTGAAGTCCAATGTTCTAGTAGATAAGGTGAAAATAATTTTATATATGTATGTGTTATATATGTAAAAACAATTTTGTTATATATATCTATACTATTCATATATATGTCTACATATATGATATATATTTTTACACACACCTGATTCCAGATTTCATAGAACAGAATCCTTCTGGTTCAGTGTCATGTTCTAAGGCAACAGGAGGATCTAATGTTTATTGGGTGTTTACAATGTGTTAAGCATAGTGCTAAGAACAACACATTCATCATTTCATTTGATCCTCCAACAACACTGTGAGGCGGGCATTAGTTTCATGCCCATTTCACAGGGAAGGAAGCCTAAACATTAGAGATGTGGTATAAATCCACATCCTCTACTTACCTATGTGGCAGGAGTATTTGTATACAACTTGGGCTCTAGAGGCCACAATTTTAAGAAGACTGTTCTCCCACTGAACAAAGCATACATAATCCTTAACACATTGAAATACAACTGTTTGTTTACAGTTTTTCAGTAAAAGAAACAACTTGAGCAACTTGAGGATGGATTGTCTCACTGTCTATATTTAACACCTAGTAGAGTGCCTGGCATGTGTCAGGTGCCATGACTAGTCTGGAAAAATGGAAGTAAACAAACGAGCATTTGACTTGATCAGGTACCAAGTTTCAAGCTAATAATTCTCATAGTAGAATTAGCTAAAACTTCCTGTTAGATGAAGTGTCAATTTTAAGAAGTCTTTGTTTAGCCCTTGCTAACTTTAGACAGTTTGAAGTATGGGTGTTCAAATAAATATTATATCAGATATATGGTCTCTCCTTAGAGGGCTTATGATTTACTGACAATGAAAAATTCATAAAGATAAATGTAACCATTTGATAAATATTAAATTCAAAGTGCTAGTAAATGAACAAAAACACTATAGGAGCTCAGAGGTGCGCATGATTTCAAAGGCTTGGGCAGTTTGGAAAGGTGTCATAATGGGCATAAAATTACTTGGGCATCAAACATATTGAATGTATGTAAACTAATGAGAAGGATGTTTTAGGCAGGAGAACAGCCTGAACAATAACACGTCACTGAGAAATGTTTATGACATGAAAGTTTTTACTGTGGTAAAATGCACGTAAGCATTTTAGAGTATACAGTTTAGGGGTACTGCATACATTCATGACACATGTTTGTGACATTTTTTGAAAGCAGTAAATTGTAACCCTTACCTGCTGGAAATTCCCTTTAGAATCTTCCCCCTGAGTCTCCATTCTCAGATTATTTATAAAAAATTGTGACATGATTTCCACAAAACCTGGAATAGTAAAACTGGAGTGCTTAGAAACAAGAAGTCAAAAGATACAAGATAAACCTTCCAAGATGAGAAGCTGATGAAAATTCTACTAGACTGGAAGACCAGACACCAGAGTTTTAATGATAATTCTGCTATTAAAGGTCTATTCCATTTCCCATTAGAATGAACTTGGGCAAGTTATTAATGTTTCTAAGGTTGTTTCCTAATATAAATCTCATGAATCCAAATGTATCATAATAGCTTAAGAGAAAATGTGTTGTGTTTGTCTGAAACTGGTGAGTAATTTCATCCTTAAGACTGGATGCAGAGATCCCAATAGTAATATAGCTCAGTTGTGCACTGCCCTTGGATCAATTATGTCACTGAGACTGCTTTTGAGTAGCCAAAACTTTTTCCAAATTAGATATTTTCCACTACTCTTCAATTCAGTATGGTGTCCCTCATTCAAGACTTTAAAGCATCTAACCAACAAGAAGGAAAATTCAGATTGTTCAAGACAATGGAGCATTACAGAAAATGTAATGACATTCAGGCTGTAGATATTGTATTGTGTAAACAATTATTATCAAGCTATTAATGCTTCAGAAAATTGTGCATGTATACTCATGCATAATAATGTATAATTTCTGCTCATATCTGTACCAGCCAATGAGTAGTTCAGATGCGATGTATTTTGATCTGCTATCATTTCTAGTAATGACCCTAATGGGAAGAGGCCCTTAGGCACTTAGAACCATTTATTAAGAAACTCTCAAAATTAATTATAAAATACTGAGTTTTAAATGGCACCCTAGAGACATGAAAAATCATTTATGACTCCAAAGATGCCAAACCTGAAAGAAGGAAATAGCTTATAAGTTGTTTAACACATTAAACAAATATACAAACAATGATGACAACAAAAATAAATTTGCTTCCTTTTTTCCAGACACTTGTAAAAATTTTTTATTCCTTCTCAAAAAGAAATATATCAGAAAGAATACTGATTTATAAAATAGTTAACACCTAATTTACAAACAGTTAAAATGATTCTAAGATCTAATCTCTTAGACACTATCTTAAACACAAAAGATATTTAAAAAAATTGGACTGCATATTTATTTTGCATATTTAAAATATATTTTAAATGTGTAATTTTCAAGGATATTAATTTTTAAAATTATGCATATGTGTACTTTTAATACAGGTATAAATCTATCTCCCACATTTAACTATTACTTTCAAGAAAAGAACTAGGCTCTGATACAATGAAATGAAAGAAATTTATAACTTTATTTTGTTAACTAAAAAAGTCTGAAACGGTTTAGAATATCAGTGTGTAGCTATTCATTTCTAACTAGTGTTTCATCTCATAATATAAATAAATGCTGAGGTATATGTAGAAATCTCATTGTTATTAAACATAAAAATTTAAACAAAAAGTATTTTTTAAATTCATGCAACTGGATGGCAGTAAGACCCGAGTGGTAAAAAGAATCCATTAAATCCTCAGAAGACTTCCAAAGAGAAGCAGTGTGAGACTCTGTCTTCTAGACCTTAACTTCCAGTGGTTCTCTTTTCTTCCAGAAGTTCTACTTGTGCAGATACATAAATACCTTCTCTGTGTTCTGTTACTTTTATCACTTTTTAGTGGGAAAACAAAAACATACTTAATTCAGAAAACAACTTTTTTTTTAAAAAAAGAAAACCACTTGCAAGTTACTCCATTGGGAAACATTTTGTCAAGAAATATAAATCTGTGGTCATATATTTATGGTGTGTAGCTGTCTTGAATATTGATTAAGGATTATAGTTCTACACCTGCTCACACAGATGATGTACATCCTTATTGACATTCTGCATTTAGCACATGTTCTCCTTCTCTTTTTGAAGGTTTTGGGTTCAAATGTAATTGAGTCAAGTCATACTGTGTGCATGTACAGTACTGCACTTGACTTCATACAAAGTATAAGTTTTATTAAGTGTTCTTCTTGTTTCCTGATGCTAGTGTTTTAAGAAAACTCCATCGACAAGCATTGCTTTTTGTATGTTTTGTTGTTGCTTGTACATGCAAAAATTTTTTTAACCTTCTATGTGTGATCTGACATAAATATCATGTTGCTAACATTGTTGCTCAGACATTTCTAGGGTCATCCCGAGGCCACCAAAACTGTTGTGAAGCTTTTCAGTACTGATTTGCCCATCATTTTAGAAATATTGCTTTCCCTGATCTAAAATAGTTTGATTAGTCTTTTGAAAAAAGCAACAAAATCAATTCAGTGCATAAAAGCATAGCTTTTCAGAGCAAAAAAAATTCAGTTACTCATTCTGGACATAACCTTCACTTCATCTGTCTTTTTCCCCCCTCCTATTTAATAGAAAAGTGACCTGTTTTATCAAATTTATATCCTTATATCACTTTGAAAACAATAGGTGATCGATAAAAAATTTGAAGAGATGGACGAATAAATAAAGCAATGCAATTATTTTTAACTTTGTGAATGATTTTGTCATGCCTTTTCTGATTCCAAAAAATCCTGTTCATAAATATTTTCTGACTTTACCAGTAGTATCTATAATCTCCAGGAGATTTGGGGGAATGTCTTATAGTTACTTTTTAAATAGTGATGACAAAAATCTTAGTTTAGAATATAAAATATTTCTGAATAATAAAGAGTAAAACCTTTCTCCTCACTGCTTTTTTCCTGTGAGCATCCTAAAATAATGTGATAGATTCCATCAATAAAAATAATGGAATAGGAGCCCAACAGTGATGCAATGATGGTAGATTTACATACAGAATCAAAATTTTAGCTAAGAAGTGACAATGTAGTATTCACATCCTTCAGGATGAGTGTTCTAGTTTACAAGGGCGGATGAGTGTAAAACATCTGCCAAAGAGAGTCCAGCCTTCCAGCACATCAACTGGCAGGACTGTTGTTTAATAATGAGGTTCCTGTAATTGATGACTGACTTGGTGATAATTCATAGAATTGTGCATGACTCTCTTTGTAGCATCTCGAACATTTTTTGTTCTCTTTCTTTTGTCTAATTTGAATCTCTTTCTGGTGTAAAATTGTTTGGTTTTTCTTATACTTTTAATGAGTGAAGGAAGCAATATAACTTTTTCTTGATAAAGAAGGAATGGATGACCTTTAGAACAGAAAGTTCCTAATGCTATGTTGATGAACCAGGAGATTCAGGGACAACTATCTCCTGCCTGAGGAGCTCTTGGAAAGGAAGGTGTGAATTGATGAGCTGCATGATGCTCATCCCTTATCCATCATGAATTCCTGTTGGGGGCCGCAATCAAGTCAAGATGGCGCCTGGCAGTTTGCCAGGAGGAGTGGTTTGTGAGGCAACGCCACCGAGCCATTAAGATGGTGGGGATTCCTTATTGGCTGACTGCTGTATCTAGATGATGC
Source organism: Callospermophilus lateralis (assembly GCF_048772815.1). Taxonomy (NCBI): domain Eukaryota; kingdom Metazoa; phylum Chordata; class Mammalia; order Rodentia; family Sciuridae; genus Callospermophilus; species Callospermophilus lateralis. The sequence continues at coordinate 32,699,753 of NC_135320.1, read as the reverse complement.
TAATTGAGTCAAGCTGTGTGTAATCAGTTAGGTATATATATCTCTGCTGTCCCACAATTAAGCAGTTCCCGCTTCAACCTTCAAGTTGCTTGTCACCTCCCAGTTATTTTGCCTAGCAGGACTTCGGCAAATTCCCACCTATGTAACATGTACTGGCAAAGCAAACACTCAACAAGGTAAGAGTGATAGATTAATATCTTTTTACCTAATGTTTAGTAACTTTTATTATAAAGGGGATTGTACATGTGAACACATGTATAAAATATATCTATATAGTTTAACAAATAATTTAAAATAATTTTGATACCAGGTACCTCGGTGAAAAAATGGAACTCAACCAGTACCTTAGGTTTACCTGTCCTTGATGACATCCTTATCCCACCTCCCTACAAGACAGAAACACTGATTATGTCTTAAATCGCCCATTGCTTTTCCTATGTCTTACCATCTCTTTGTGTATATATGTGTATGTAACATATTAGGTTGTTAATATATTTTCATCTCTTAAACTAACTTAAAATAAAAACACTATTGTATGCTGGTGAAGATAAAGACAAAATGGAATTTATTATATCAGTGGCTGTGCTAAATTGTACTGCAATTAAACCCTATATGCCCTTACATTCTTCCATCTCCTATGTTATCAAAAGTACACAATTTTATTTTATGCATTTATTCCTTCATTACTTTACATTATAAAATTCATTTACTTTCATACAGTTTTATACACAAAACTGTGTATGTGGTACTATAATTTATGAATGCAAATCCACTCTAGCAAAAAGTAATGTGATAATAAATGTTAAAAACCGAAAAACTTTATATCTTTTGTACTATTAATTTTACTTTGGGGAATTTATTGTAGAAGTATATTCTTCTTTTTTTCCTAAAAAATAAAGTTACATGATAAAGATCTTTATTTTAGCATTATTTGTGATCTCCAAACATAGAAAATAATCTAAATGTTGAATGGAGACAGTTAAATAGATTATACTATTTCTTCTCAGCAATTATAGATAACAGTATGATGACAATATAGAAATATTAGAATTTTTAATTTAATGTTGGATGCAAACAAAAAGGAAGACATACAATTTGTATATTGTTATACAGGAAATATTGTTACACAGGAAAACTTGAAAAGACTAATAGTTAAAATAATTAATTTTTTCATTTAGTTTGTGTAATAACTACTTTTACCTTATTCATAAATTTTCTGTAATGTTATAGACACTTTACAATTTAATTTTAAGAAAACTAGGTTGTTTCCAATAGAAATTCAAACTTCTATGTATGATCAAAATAAATTGTTGTTATTTTCTGAGTCAAATAGGAATAATTATTTGCAAATAGGACTAAAATAATTCAATCACACTCTCGCTACAATCATAAGTTTACTTTTAAATTGGGAGCATTGATATTGGCTGCATAAAAATTTAACATGACAGTTTCTCTGTATTTTAAGAGTCTTTTCAAGGAAACTAAAACTACACAAAACAGGCCATAGCAGTGATAATTCACCAAGATGTACTGAACGGAGTATAAAAAAATTGACAGATTCATGAAAAGAGTAATGAGATTTGTATTCATAAAGTTAACTGGAATGAAAGAGCTCTCCTAACCTTCATTTATGACCCTAGAGTGTTTTATTCTTCTGTACAATGTGCTGATATTACACTCTCAAGCATCCCTAACTCACTTCTGCTCCCACTGATTGAGTTGTGGACTCAATAGGAATCAGTTGCTCTCTGTTTGTGACTGTTATATTCATTGTGCAAATACTATGTGCAAACCACAAAATTATATGAAAACCATGATATGTTTCTAGAAAAAGATTTGAAATTCTTTGGGAAAACTAGCTAAAAATTGTTACTCTCTAATTAGGTGTGGTCATAACTACTGAAAAGAGGAAAATGAAGTTGTAAAGTCTAGGATGCTGCATTAGATTGCTTCATGAGTGTCAAAGTTCTAGTCTAACATGCTCAAATTGGAATTCATAGACAATACCTCATTGATGTGGTTCATGTAAAAATCTATTTTGAATTACAATCTCAAAGAAGCCTAGGTTCCCATCTCTATCTTCAGTTTGTTTGTACTGTTTGAACAAAATACCATAGACTGGGTGATTTATAAACAGTAGAAATTTATTTTTCATAAATCTGAAGACTATAACTCCAAGATCATGGCATGAGCTGAAGAGACAGTGAATTCTTTGAAATATAAAGATTGTTGTTAGGAAGTTTGCAACCTATAGGAAGACAGCTGTAGGAAGTGTTTGGAAATTTGCCCATGGATGAATAAAGAATAGAAAATGTAGACAAAGTAGTGGGAGAGAGCAATGCTGGGGGAGAATAATAGGGAGAGTATTGGCTAAAGAAAAATTATTTAGATATATCAGATAAAATGTTATATGAGTAACTACCTAAAGAAAAGTATGTATGGTGGGTTCTTTTCTTATAACATTGGAGGTGATCCAAAAAGACACATTTGGTGAGTTTAAATCCCAGTTTATGTAGTACTTATAAGTTTTAAATCTATAGAGAAATACTCTTTACACTAGAGAAAATATGAAGGTAAGAGAATTTCAAGAAGACAGGGGAAATTTAGGGATGGTGACAACAAGAAAATCAGAATTAAAGACTCTGTGGTCTTTAAAAATTCAGCAATGGTTCAAAGGATTCAATGGTTCAAAGGTTCAATGGTTCAAATGGTTAAAGGATTTTGTAATAGCTCTGAGAGACCAGTAGGAACAGGAGACTAGAGAATGTATCATAGTTAAGTAAAGGACATACTCACACATACATGTAAATGCATGTATCCATGTCCTAAGTATGTGAATCTGTTCATGTGCCCATATGAGAGACCGACACAGAAAGAGAAGGTACCTATGTGGGTCAAAAAAACAGCTTGAACATGATAAGTGGTTCCTTATGTCAGTGTCAGATATGGAGCTTCAAGCTGGATTAACCTCAAAGATCATCTCATCCAACTGTGTCGAATGGTACATGGGCCTTTCCTGGGCATTTACTGAACGGGTCCTCCAGCCTCTGCTTAGCATTGTCCAGTGAAAACAAGCTCATTGGGTTTATAAGGCAGTTTGTTCCATAATGTAGAGACAAGTAGAAGAGTCTGGAGGGAAATTCTCTGTATCTTTGTGAGATTCATCACCATGGCTCATCATTTTGTCTTTAAAACTATGGTTCATGAAACCATATGCCTTTTGTTGGTGCTGCCTTATATAGTAGCCTCTAGCCGCATGTGGCCAACGCGCACTCAAAGTACAGCAAGGCTCAGATTAAAATGTGCTGTATGTACCAGATTTTAAGACTTGGTACAAAAGAGGGAATAGAAATATCTCACTAATAATTTTACCATTGATTATATGTTGAAATGATAGTATTTTGAGTTGAATAAAATTATGTCACTAAAGTTAATCTGACATATTTTTGGTTTTTAAATTGTAGTTACTAGAAAAATTTTAAATTACATAAATTTACATTTATGTATAAAAACTCAACATTATATGCTCACGTTATATTTCTATTGGACAGTGTGGGTATAGATTATATTTATAGACGGTTCTTTTAGTGATATATCTTTGCTTGCTAAGCTCTAGCTTTCACCAGACAATGTGATTAACACAAAATCTAAACTTCCAAGTTTTAAAATTTCTAGCCCAAAGACTTTAAAGTTCCACTTGATGTTTTCCCATTCTCTAGAAACTATGTCATTTAACTCAGTATTTTCCAAATTTGAAGAATTTTGTTTGCTAGTACCCCTGACTAAACCTCTCCCAGTTCTCAGGCAATAGCTCCCATGCCCGGCCTATGGCCAGCATGTTTGAAACCCTTCATTAGGAAAGATTCCGTGACAGGTTTCATTTCTATAGGATGAAAGATGAACTTTTTGAAAACATTCACAACACTGATAAGTCTTGTCTTTGCACTGTGGTCTCCTCCTTCCTGCCTCATCCTCACCAAAGTGAACCCACACTTTTATGTTTTTAAGACTTGGTACAAAAGAGGGAATAGAAATATCTATTTCTTGCCTTGGCTTTGAATTCTGCCTAACTCCTTGGCCCCAGTCTTTCTAAGCCTCACGTACTCTATCACTTGTTACCACTGTCCCCATGAGAAGCTTTACTGCAGATTCTCCCTACTCCAATGCTCTCTTTTCTGTTTTGTTGTTTGTTTGTTTGTTTGTTTTGGTTGTGAGGATACACATCCCAAGTGGCACATTAGAATCACCTGGAAAGTTTTAAAAGCTACTGATGCTCAGGTCAGATCCCTAATATTTTTGAGTTATTTGGTCTATGACAGGCCATCAAAATTGGAATTTTTTTGGAAAGCCTCTCAGGATACCAGTGTTGAGAATCCCATTTGGTGGTTTGAGCTGATTCCTGTTTCAGAGCTTTACCACAAATTAGTATAATTATTTGTTTACATTTGTCTCCTCATCCTACAGTGAGTACCCAGAGAATGTGGACTAGGACTCATTGTCTTTGTATCTAAAAATGCTGGTTATGGAAAAAAAAAATGCTCAAGTGCTTTTTAAATGAATAGTTAAATGAACTTGACTTTGTGTGGGTTCTTGAGTAGATGAGAAAGGCATAGCAGCATGTCAAGAAAAATCATTTAAGTTAGTCTTAAAAACCCTTAGGAGAAATGCCTTTCTGAATATATATGCTGGTAACCTGGAATGTACTCACAAAATTAAAAATAGGCTCGAATATAGGATTAATTTATTTACCAAAAAGAACAGATGTTTGGCATGTAAATTGAAAGTTTTCTTTGAATAACAAAAAATAATAATTGAACCAATGAGAAGGATTTTGGGCCTAGGAATATAAAAATATTTGTACTAACAGCATGTTGGAAAGATAAATAAAACATATATAACTGATTTCTCAGAGTACTATGAATAGAATAGTATTTAACATAAATATGGAAAAAATAATATAAAGGAGGAAGAAAAAACATTAATAAGAGAATACTTACATTTGAAAGAGCAGCAAATGTTAAATTCATTTACAACAAAAATAGTGAAAAAAGTAAGAAGCTTATGCAGACCTAGATTAATATAAAGATAAAAGAATCAAGGCAGAGTCATAGATATTTTATAGTTTTACATTGATGGAGAGAATGAAGTTAATGTGGCCAGTTTGGAGATTTAAAAAGCACACTACACCAACACTTAAAGACAGAATAATTGAGAATGTTTTGAAAGCAAGTGCAGATATGAAACAAAGAGGAAAGAATTGAGTTAGGTACAGATTGTGTAGAAATTAAGGGCAATAATCCAGTTCTGGAAGTGAGAAATATAAAGGGATTTGGTCGAATTCCACAGTATTTGGGGGATTTCTCCAGCAAATTTCAGTTAATGAATGGAGGTATGAAGCCAAAGAGCATGCCTTAACCAGCACGGGAGAACGCTGGGTTTAAGTCTGAGATTATGTCAGAGAAATGTGGAAAGTCTTTTAGTAATTTGCCCAAATACGTTTTGGAATTACATCAGTCAGTCTGTTAACTCCAGTTCCTTTCTAAATTCCAGCCCCTTCCCATTTGCCCTATCTCCCTATCTAATTTAGAGATGGTGAGCCTTCGTTTTTATAACACTCTTTTATCAACATCCTAAACCTCTCCTGCCCCTTTCTTAGGACGTGTATTTTCATTTGTTTGTTTCTTCCATCTGGCAAAACCCCACTCTTGGATAAGCCCAGCCACCCATCTCCTCACCTCTGAGCTCCATACACATTATCCAGTTGCTTCATTAATGTCTTCATTCTAAATGTCATAAATGTACATTTAACCCAATCACACAAAATTGGACTCCGGAGCTTCACCTCCACATCTGGATCTTCTCCAATCTTCTTTATCTTCAGTAGGAGACTATAGGTAGCTGCATATGAAGTACTGTAATACTTATTTCCAATTTTAGTTGTATTTCCAATTTTAGTTCTTGGAGGTTGATGGAATGTGACTGATGAAGAGCATACTCTGGCCACATGAAGTGATGGACTCTAAGATGTTCTTAGGAATAAAAAGGGATAGGTGGAAAGATGAAAAATTAGTGAATTCCAGTCCCAAAAATGAATAATGAAAGTCTCAGGAAGCACTGCTATGATTCTTAACACTGGTATTCTAAGAAACTTTTGTGGTTAAAGGTAAAAACATGTAAAAAGAGTTTTAAAGAAGCATCCTAAAAGCCTGTGCAGTAGCACATGTTTGTAACCCAGGCAACTTGAGGAGACTGAGGCAGGAGAATCACAAATTGGAGGCCAGCCTTAGCAATTTACCTTGGGGATGTAGGTTGGTGGTAGAGTACCTGTGGGCTCAATCCCCAGGACCAAACAAACAGACAAATAACAATAACAACAAAACCCACCATCACCTAAATCTCTGAGTATAAGAGTAATAAATAAAAGGAAATTTGGAAAAACAAAGGAAAAAAACTATTTCATATACCCAAAGCCAGATTAACATTTCATCTTTCAAATATTTATTTCTGGTGTTCTGTGCATATGTATATGCACACATGTAATATATAAACACATTTCAAATCTATTTTCTTTGAACCATCAAATTTTCCATATAATTGTCACTGAAGATATACTTTTGAACAAATTGTAATTCTAATCCATCATGCCAAAAATTTTAAAAAATATTCTCCTACATTTTGAATATTTTGATTGTTTTATATTATATCTGTGCTATTATACTTATTGTTATAATGAATATGAGAACATTAGGAATTTAGTTACTAGGTCCAAAACTCATGTACCCTTTGAAAGTTATTAATATATAATGCAATCATTTTCCAGAAAAATTTACCTATTTTGATGAGCAGTGAATAAAAATATCTATACATCACTATACTGTCATCAACATTAACAATGTTGTTTAAATCCTTCCCAATATAAGGGATGTTAATAGTATTAACATGTGGACTTTTCTGGTAATTAATGAAAATGAACATTTTTTTCTGCTTATCAGCTGTTTGCATTTATTTTTGCATATTTATATTCGTTCATAATCTTCATGTACTTTATACACGAAGGGGTTTATACCCTTTAAGGAAGTTTAAAGTATCATAGAAATATAATTGCATTTCAATTTGTACATCTGTGTTTATAATTTTACAGTGAATCCAATCTGATAGCCACAGATTGCAATTTCTTACCCTGTGGTCTTCTATTGAACTTTCTACATTTGATGGCATGAATACCATAACTTAATTCAACACAATTAGACAGAACTTTTTCTATGAATGTGAGCTTCACAAAACAGATTAATCTGAGAAGATAAAAAGTGCAGAGAGCCAGGGATAGTAGAGAAAAATTGATATTATACAATATGACAATGTTGGTAATATGGAGTAGCACTACTAAAAGATGAAAAGTCATAAAATCCATGGAGTACTGTATTAGTTAAACTTTGTATCACTGTGACCAAAATACTTGATAAAAACTACTTATAGGAGGAAAAGTTTATTTTGGCTTATGGTTTCAGAGGTTTAATCCATGGTGGGCCAACTCGATTAGTCTGGGCCCAAGTTGAGGCAGAACATCATGGTGGAAGACATGGGGGAAGAGTGCTCCTTACCTCTTGGTGGCCAGGAAGCAGAGAGGGAGGAAAGGAGGGTGCTACAGGGAAAATAAACTCTTCTAGGCTCACTCCTAGTGGCCCCCTTCATCTAGCCACACCTCAGGTAGTCCATTCAATGTAGAATGGACTGATTAGTTTATAGAAATCATAATCTGTATGACCTATAATTTATATTACCTAATTAATAAATAACAATCTATATTACCTCCAAACATAGGAGCTTTTGGGAAAACTCTTCATATCCAAAACATAATAAACATACATGGAGAGATCTTTGGAAGAGGTAATTCTGATCTTTTGTAGGCTTTTTGTCTTTAGTTCAATTATTTTTACAAATAAATTGGTGGAAACCATTTGGTAGTAATTTAAGGCAAGGTATTGCCGCAGTCTGGCTGCAGCAAAATAACCGGGGAAGGGTGACAAACAATTTGTGTACGTTGATACAGCAGGAGTGGAAGCCATTTATTGTAGGACAGGAGCGGTATTTATACATTCCACACAGCTTATCTAATTCACATAAACTAGATACAGCAGTCAACCAATAAGGAATCTCCACACTTAATGGCTTGCTGGCGTTACTTCATAAACCACTCCTTCTGGCAAAATGCCAGGTGCCATCCAGACTTGTTTACAGATTCTAACAAGGTATGTTAGACTGACTGTAAGTTGAAGAAGCTGAGAACCCCAAAGAAGACAAGGGCCTAGTGGTGAGCAATAAAAGATGAAGAGGGTTCCTGCCTTTTGTGATGGAAGAAGTGCAAAATTTGGGTCCATGACATATGTCACTCTGTGTAGCATAAATAAGAAGACAGTTATCAGTAATGAGGCTTCAGAGAATGGCAGATCTATCAACTTCAGAGCACTGTAGGAGCTCATTGCATTCTTTGACTTCTACAGGGCATAGTGGATACTATTTTATTGCCTCCTAAGTGAAAAGAGACTTCAGGATGGCTAAACAGCTGCCTTACAATAAGCCACAATTAGAGTGGCATTGCTTTCAACTTCCGAAAGTCTGAGGCAAACAGGCAGTTCTGTTAGACTCAACCCAGAACCATAGTGGTTCTCCCTAAGTAAAGGCATTAAGCAACTGGAGGATACAGAGATATAGTTAGAAATAACCAACAATTCCTAAAATAGCAGTGTCATAATTCAAATAACCATTTTTAATATTTATACAGAGTGGGAAGGATTGCAGGTCATCTGTCTTATCAACATTTACAACATAATAAAAAAGAAAAAAAATTATTATATGCCAATATAGGAGATTTTACTGAGGTAGTGGATATTGCTTTAAATATTTTTAAAATTATGTGAATTTTAAGGCATATGGACCCTTAAAAAGATATTGCAAGATATTGATTTAAATGTTTTTATGTAGAAATAAAACCAAATACTTAAATATATATAAAAATGCATTTATATACCAAGCAATCATGTCTGAAACTGGTCTAGTGCAGCTTTACCTGTTTGAGTCAATTGTGTTCTCCAAGTGTCTAGTTCTAGAAAGGAAATGAGTGACATAAGCATAGGAGAGAGTTTTTGAAGCAAGATTGAAAGTCAGTAGCACTTGCGTATTTATTGATTTACAAGAAGTTTAGAATGATTTGTGATGATAATAATCTTGATGTAAAATACATATCTGGAAAGCAGCACTTAAGTTAATATGTATTGATACCCTTGCTTTAAAACATAAGTTTCCAGTGCTTACATTCTTACTGTCATCAGGTATCAAAATAGGCAAAAGATAATTTTATCTTCAGTATATACTCATTGTAAGTCTAATTTTGCATTTTACCTGATAGTTTTTCTTCAAAAGAGTTTCACTGAATAGTCAGTCTTTGATCATCTGTTAATACAAAGTCTCCATTTCAGCTTGTATTAAATCATTAGTGAAAGTATAAAATATGGTCTTTTAAATGCTGAATGATATAAATGGACAAAAAGAAGGTAATATGGGATAGTAGTTTTTAAAAAGAATGAGGATAGATGATGAAGGTAGATTTTTCAGCTGCTGAGCTCAGTCAGACTCCAGAGGCAGGTTCAGAATCCCTTAAAAACACACATACACAAAACTGTAAAATGAAATGAAACAAAACGTAAAGAATTCTATAGTGGCAGTGTTAAAACACTGGGTTAATTATCTTGTGAAAACTCAGAGAGTTTTCTGATAGGCTCCAATTTCAATTTTATTTCTCTCCAATTTCACACACGGTTTGAATTAACATCTCTAACTCTTGGAAAAAATATTACATTTTAAAATTACACTTAAAACTACATGTTTTCCACAAACAGGTTGGTAATGGCTATCTAGAGGAGTATTTTTCTAATGATAGTTTTAATATTACTACCTGCCATAAAGTAAAATCTAGTTGATGGTGTAGACAGTTCTAATCCACATTCAATGGTTACTAGTAGAATCCCTTTATAAAGTTATGAGTTCAGATGTAAAACTCCAGCTCCTACCTTTCTAACCTCTGTAGGTTGAGTGCTGTATCAGATGCCTGCTGTGAGCAAGAAGCAAATAAAGATGTTCACCACTGAGAGCACCAGGTTAGCTCTTCTCTTGCCTTGATATCAAGTGGTTCCCCTAATATCAACTCCAAGCAGTAACACCTCCTATTCTTACATTTCTTACATCTTCTTTTTCTCATTGACATATAAAAATCATAAACCTAAAAAACTGACACCTAAAATGGAGCACTGTGTGATGTTTCAATATGTAAATATATCTACTGCCTCAAATATTTATCATTTCTTTGTAGTGAAAACATTCAAAAATCCTTTCTTGTAGTTTTTTTTTTTTTGGAAATAGTTTAATAGTCACTCTACTGCGCAAAAATGCAATCAATACATGAAACAGAAATCTGTGCTCCTATTGTTTGTCACAATACTCTTCATAATGGCCAAGAAATGGAATCATCCTAAGTGTCCATCATCTGATAAATGGTTAAAGAAAATGTAAATGTACACAATAGAATAGTATTCAGCCTTAAAAATGATAAAATCTTGTTCTGACATCTTAATCTGATGTAGGTGACTAAGTCCTCAATACTGTTGTGTTATATCCTTAGTATCAAAGTCTGTCCACTTATAGTCTTTTTTCTGTCACTGTTTCTGCCTCCTTCCCCTTAATCTGTGGTCTCAAGTTCTGTTATTGGAGAATAGTGCCTAATTTTGAATTGTGCTTTTTGAAAATTCTCAAACTAATCTTTCTTGTCACTGACTTCTTTTCTGAATCTGTGTTCCTACATTGTTCCTTGGAAACTGGAGAGGAATAGAACTATACCTGTGTTTTGATTCAATCTTGGGAATCTCTCTCTACTCCCATTCCGATGTATCCTGCTCATGAACTCCTTCTGCTTTTTTAGAAAGAATATTGGGCCTTGATTCTAAGCTTAGGAAAAAAAAAAAAAAACACCTCATTTTATTTGCATGGTCACCTAATTGCAGTAGAATAATGTGACAGAAGTCAACTGAACATAAGTTGTGCAGTATAAACACAACTATTAATTCTTCTCCTTGGGAATAAACACTGTATAAAACCAACCACTCAGTCAGTAGATATTAATGGAAAACACAATCATGTTACATGTGTAGGAGTCCGGTTATACAGAGTTTGGGATTCAAATTATCGCATAGTTCATCTTCCTAGAGAAAACAAAAAATTAATTTTGTTAGCATTGGTAGCAATACTTGTTCTCTAAAACTTCAACTTTTCTAATTTTTTTTTTTAAATCTCCTTTACAAATGGCCAAAAGTTAAATTTTAAGATTTCTTTTACAAAGGGGTCTTCGGGCTTGGAAGATTAGAGAGTGGGCCCAACTGGAGTTACAGTGATACAGTGATATTAGGTCAAACACTAACTGTGTAGCCTTCAGTCTGGAGGGTGGACTTGAGGGGGTACAATCTGGAAATGAAAGTTCTGATTGAAACTGCCCCGTGTAAGATTGTGGGCAATCAGTAGTGCACACTCTTCTTGCATTTGCTGATTATACGTTAAAGACAATTCTTCTAATTTCTTCAAGTCTCTGAAATCCTGACCTATGCCTGGCGTAGATTTTTCCATGTAGACCATCAGAGAACTGTAGAGCAATCAACCCAGCCCAGATGAGCTCCAGGGATGTTCATCATCAGTTTACTATCCTGGAGCAATTTCTTAAACCCATGTTTTAATATCTATAGGGCATGATATCCTTCTATTTCTCTGAGGCAAATCCTACTTTAAGTAGCCCACCTAACATATGTAGTCTTGTAGTTATCTGATTGGTGGATGACATTTTCTGTATGGTATACTAATTCTCAGCAGCTGAGATTATATAATGAGTATGCGGAGCTAGCTGTGATTTGATTGTAAATCATGGGAAAATAAAAATGTGAATTATAACCCACATAAAGTATTTGAGATAAGATTTTATAATATCAGGCATCTTCCTAAGCATGTTTTTGTCTGTGGGAGAATATCTTTACTATTCCTTTAAGGGGAGCTTGTACTATATGACAGTATTAAGAGGTGGCACCTTTAAGAAGTGATTAGGCTGTGAGGGCACCCCCTCCTAGTATACGGATTAATGACATTATTGCAGAAGCAGATTAATTATCATTGGGGTGGGGTCCTGGTCAAAAGGACGAGTCTGGCTGTCTTCTTTTTCTCTTGCTCCTGGTCTGTCATGTTATGATGCAGCAAGAAGGACCTCACCAAATGCTTGCTCTGTGCCTTTGGACTTCTTGGCCTCTAGAACTGTGGGCTAAATTAACTTCTGTCATTTATAAATTACCCTGTCTATGGTATTTTGTAATGGAAGCAAAAAAAAAAACAAAACAAACTAAAATAGGCAAAATCCATCTTGCTCTGCAAATGGTCTACATGTAGACTTAAGTGGGCTGCTTCTTAAGCATGATCTTGGTAGGTCTGAATCTAAACTCACCATCTCCACCTTCAAACCTTCTCATAGTTAGTCTTACCCATCTCAGAAAACACCCCATCCTTAAGAGAACTGCCTTTCTCTTTGTCAACGTGTGTGGGCTTCTCTCACTTAGTTTGCATGTCTGGTTAGTTATCAAGTGCCGTAAAGCCCTCCCTAAACTCCTCTGGACCCTGTCTCCTGAGTTCACTTACAGCAGTCCTGCCTGTGTTGCTCACAGAGCTTCCAAATGCTCCTTCCATCACCCCTACCAAAATGATCTTTCTCAAGCAAAACCGATCGTGTCATTCCCTCATCAACAAACCTTCCAATGGCTGTCTATTGCTTTAAATATAACATCCACATTGGTAGCTTAACACATGGAGACTTTTGTGATTTGGATTCTACTACCATATCTTCTGACTCTACCTACAACAACAGTCCCTATCATCACGCCCCATGATAGGGACTGCTGTTGTAGGTGGAGTCAGAAGATATGGTAGTAGATATAATAAGATATGATAGCTGCCTCACTGCTATTTTGTCTTAGTAGAAATGCCTACTGACACTTCACAGTCATACACCAGTCTTTACCTGTGTTTATACTTATGCTGATTTTTCCCCTGTTTTCATTGGTGCCTTATAATTATGCATAATGGTGGGATTTGTTGTTACTTACTTGTTCATGAACACAATCTGACAGTATAATTTGGCCAAGAGTTTCTCTACCTTTAGAAGACACCTTGGACTTGGCTTACTCTATCTTTAAAAATAATTACCAAGTAATGCTTATTGGACACTTAGTATGTGCTGGGTCATGTTTTAGGAATTTTTACTTGTCTGAATACATTTATTTCTTGTAATTGTCCTGTAAGATGTGTGTGTTCATGATCAGGTCTAAGTCACAAAACTAGATAATAAAGTTTTTTGAATTTGCTTACTTAATTATTTACTTAAGTTATTTATTATATATAAATGTGCTATATAAAATAATTGCTTTAACTAACTAACTAACTGAAGACCACTTGTGATCAGGTTAGTTGGTTATGATTAGGATAGAGCTGAGAATTTGTCTGCTTATTAAGTAGCACACTACTTGACTTATTTCCTTTAGTACCTGTAAGTGCTCATTGAATATTTGTGGAATGAATGACTGAGCAAATACTCTTACATCTGAGTTAATATCATAAAGGAAAGGATTGATAGAGTCCATTAAGTTTTTAAACTCTACTTCTGTGCCACTAATACCAGAATGAATGATAGGGCAAGTAAATCCATGAATGATGTGATTATAGAGGGTCCAATGAGGGTTAACTGAATGACTTAATTGGAATATATGAGTCTACCCTGACATACAGGTCCCAGAATCATGGTCAGATGGAAAACCATTTAACAACACTCAAGGTATATCATGGGACACCAGCAGGTTGACTGACATCCTAACTAACACATAACCATCTGTTAAACTTCAGCTTTGATCAGCCATTACCAAGATTCTTACATACCCTTACCTCCAACATATAGTGGGTGGGGTAACCACTTGGTCACAATCCTTCCCATTCATTGAAGGCCAAACAAGCTCAAGAAATCAAACAGCAAATTACAATGGAGCAGGGAATTTGGATGGCGGTTCTGGGAACGATCTATGAATAGGTAGCTATGCATTCTGGATCTAATCCCAACTTTGGTATTACCTCATACTGTGAGTATGGAATAAGGTGTTAATCTTGCTGAGATTCAGCTTTACAGAATCCTCTAGGTCTTTACTAGCCCAGCTATTTGACAATCAAGCAGGGTCCCTACAGCAAAATCTCTGACTTTGTCTTTGGGTCCCTGACTGTTTGCTCCTTGAAACCTGACTATAGCCTGGCTCTCCAAGTTCCAGTTGACTTTGAGTTTACCTGCTCTGGCCAATCCTTTTCTCAGGATTTTCCTTTTAGCTTCGATCTCCATTAACTGCTCTGGTCAGTAAAATCCATGAAGATATCCTCCAAACCTCAATACACAGACTTGGCCCTTCCTTGTGAGTTTTGCCATGTTGCCATACAAGCAGCAGCCAGAGACCTATCTTCTGATATCCTCTGTCTTCCCACAGTTCCAGCTATTACGTCTGAGCCAGTGCTTACTCCAGCTTCTCTGAGCCTTCTACTTGGATATCCATTCCTTTTCTCTCCACCCATGCACGCTTTCCACATTTCGAGTATCATATCTTTCTTGAACTGTCACCCAGCATTCACTCTGCGTTGATCAACCCTGATAGCATTTCCAGCCTATACCACTTGTTTTAATCTTATTAAATATTTTAAGTGTCTGTAATTCTTCCATAAAATTTTGTGATTTTGGGGGATAAAAACTATGTATCTATGTCATTCTTCAGTGCCCAGTACAATATTATGTATAAGGTAATAAATATTTTTGAATTTGCTTTTTTAATTATTTACTTAAGTTATTTATTACATATAAATGTGCTATATAAAACAATTAGACTAACTAACTAGCGGAAGACCACTTGTGATCAAGTTGATTAGTTATAGTTCCAGATTGGATGTGTTGTTGTTGTTGTTGTTTACCTTCTATAGGCCATTCTTGGTACACCAGGAAAGAAAATATAAATTAAAGGACATTTCTGTTTATTGGGTTTTGATGAGGATTAACATGACAGTAAGGAATTTATCTAGGATGCCATTGTAGTATTAGAAACAGTTTCCAATGGTTTCTAGAACACGTTGTATATGACTTATTTAAAGTAGATTTCCTTTCAGGTTCCTGACAGGCTCTTCAAATTGTTATACCCCCTTTGGTTTTGTTCTCTGTGAAAATTTTTTTCCCAACTGCTTGTTCCTTTCAGAACTGGTATAAAACTCCTGCCAATGTCAATTTTTTCAATACATAGTCTCTTTAGATCATTTAGAACTGTTTATTCAAAGGACATCCAAATCATCTCTCTAACCCTGGGGACTATGTGGTATATAAATAACTTTACTTTAGTTTTCTCTAATTTACAATGAAAATTCTTGAACTTTTGGTGACCTGGAATTATTTTTTTTCCCATCTTCTAATTGTACCCAAGATCTTTTATTTATTCTTTATTACTTATTTATTTTTGTGGGGTTGGGGATTGAAATCAAAGCCTCATATATGCTAGGCAAACACTTTACCACTGAGCTACATTCCCAGATCCATCTCTTATTTTAAAGCATGATTTTCCTTAAGTTTCTTTAAAAAGTAATAATAACGCATGAAATAAAATGCCTACATAATATCAAGCTCTGCACATATCTGCCCACAGAAAACCTAAAAATGCTACATACACTCTTTATAATTTTAAAGGTCCATAACTCTCTTACATATTTTAGAGATAGAAATAATGAGAATCACAAGAGTATTCTCAGGTCCTGGGTTATAATGCTGTTGCTTTATAAACTTGTTCCTAGTTTTAGATCTTGCACCAGGGAAAGCTAACATTTGCACTCTGCTCTTTCTGACACAGTCCATCAATATTTTGGGAGAAGGAATAAATGCCAAAAATATTTACTTCAACAACAAGGACTGATTTTTTAATTGTGCCAAGAATGAAATTATCTAAAAATATAAGAAATTCTGAACACAATAACAGCTTTTCCTCAACCTAATGAACAAAAACAAATGGAAAATTCTGGTAGCTTAACAAATGCATATGGTTTTGTATATGTTCACACTGATATACAAGGGGGTATACATACAAAATCAATATAGGTAGATCAAAATACAGTTAGACATACAATTGGAACTAAGAAGACATTAAAAATATGCATGTCATAATAAATATAATTCCCTGGAGTGCTCTAAAGTTAAAATATAAGCATAAAATGTAAAATGTAAATGTATTGTTTGTTAAAATAGTTTACAAAGAGGAAATAATGTGATTCATTTTAAAGTACCCCTAATGAGAGTTACTGTGTTTGAGTAAGGATGACCTTACTCTGTTTCCATGAATGTACCTTCAAGGCAAACATTTTTCAATCAATGCTCATTTGCATATAATTTATAAAGAGAGAAGTGGTGCAAAATAATTTTGTTTAAAGATGTCCCTTTTGTTTTAAGTGTCATTAGCAGTTCTGACTAATCTGATTTTTACAATCTCATCAGGCGCTTTTAGAAAACCTCTCTGAACTCATCTGGAGGATGCATTTATTCCTAAGTGTCCTATATTGCATTACAGCACAGCAGAGAGGCGCAGTCTGCTACAGATGTTTATGTGAAATGCAGTTAACACTCTGCCAATTTAGTTTTTATAGGGACACAATCAATTTTTATTCATTTAAAAACCAGAATGCTTTCTTTTATTGTGTGCAGCCTCTCCTGATTATATAGCTAAACAAATTATTTCTCTGTTTGTACTAAATGGTACTGTTGGGGAAGGGCAATGGCATGGTATAAGTGTACCATATATACATCAGGCAAATAAATAACGGTCTCAGGGTATGTTCCTTGGAATGGGCTATTTAAAACATTTTTTTAGTTTTACTTACTGTAAACACACATAAATGAAATGTAAATCTTGCATTGGGTAGTCTGTGGGCTCTGTCATCTGATCTTATGTTTTAATAGACTTCTATAGTTTATAGTCTACTTTCATGTACATTAGATTACATCATTTAAGATGCTTGGTTTTTTATTATTAAGACTGGAATATTTAGGTGTTTTCATTGCTCTTTCAGAAGATTCCTGTAGCTCTACAAGTTTAATTGTACTAATATTCCTTATAATAAGCAGCAAAAGACTTAAAAGATTAACATTAAAAAGAACTTGGTGAGGTGGAGAAGGATTTTTTTATATTTAGATACTTTAAAATCCATCTTGTCTAAGTTTAGTGGAACTTTAACAACAGAGTGGGGAAACATAGCAACATTGGCCTTGTAGACCCTGATCTTTACCAAACTCCTGGTATATTTGAATCTGTGAAATACTGAAATGGATTAAATATTGCCAAAAGAAGATCCTAGATCAGGAGATTTTTGTAGGAGTTGACAATAGAGGCTAGAAAGCCTCTCCATGGACCCTTTTTGTAATAAATTTTATTTAATTATAGTTCTATAAAGTGTGTATTTGAGATTTAATCAGCATGGAAAATACCAGAAACATGTTTAGGAAAAAGTAAGCAAGTGTCTAAACAGTCTCCCAATTTACCTTAACAGAACTTTCCCTGGAATTCTTAAATAAGTGGTTAGGGCTCAGTTTTGTTTATCTTTGTTTCAAAAGATAATAGTAAAAAGGAAGAAAATGAATGTATTTTGCCAATTACATATGATTAATCTATTTATTTGATAAGATATCATAATGCCCCAGACCACAATATATTAACTTCCCAGGAATAAGCCACATGTACTTTACCCTCCTCAGTTCATTTCAGTAGCATAGGTTAAAAACTGAAATGACAAAAATAAAACTGAGTTTAAAAGAATGGTATCAGCAACAAAAGATATTCTACGGGGCAATTGTGATTCTGGGTCATGTGAATGTTATCATAATAAATGGAGTGAGTTCAGAGAAGAACCACAGTGATTTGGAGAAACATAAGAAGGCTTCTCAGAACCTTGAATGATAGATAGGAATTGATTAAATGGAAAGCATAATTCTGGAGAAGCTGACCTTTGTCTGCTTGAAAGATATATTAGTCACATTTTCAGAATTGTAGTATTTTCATGAGTCTATAAAAGGAAGCTGCATGGTCATGTATAGCATGTATGTGTATGTGTGTGTGTGTGTGTGTATATATATATATATATATATATATATATATATATATGTACATGTAATTTTTTTTTTTAGAGAGAGAGGGGGGGAGAGAGAGAGAGAGAGAGAGAGAGAATTTTTAACATTTATTTTTTAGTTTTCGGCGGACACAACATCTTTGTATGTGGTGCTGAGGATGGAACCCGGGCCGCACGCATGCCAGGCGAGTGTGCTACCGCTTGAGCCACATCCCCAGCCCCCACATGTAATGTTGAGTATATTTTTGTGTCCAGACATATGTAGTATATGCATATATGTGTGTATATACTTTTTTCTTACATAAATTCTGCTTCAGTAAAATTGCTCTAAGTAAACTTGAGTTACCTCTGAATATATTTAGGCTTTTAGTTACACATATACTTTTTATAAATATTAACACTCAATTTTTTCATTTTGTCTCATTATTCGGATTTATTAAAAAATTTCTGATTACCAATTGTTGCTTCTCTGTATCCTATAGCCACTATTTATAACATTAGTTATTGATTAATTTATACCCAACTATGAATAACAGTAGTTCACATCTCTGTGTTGTTGAACAACTTCTAGATAAATCTAATTTTTCTTTTGAGAAGGAGACTATGTTATTCTACTTTTCTTTCACCAGGAGAACCAATGTAAACAGCTTTGCTGAGTTAAATTAATGTCATGACTTATCTAGTTGGATGAATCGTTCCCCTCTACAACAATCCTCTCATCACTAAGGTAATGTGCAAAGAATATCCTTTGAGAAACAGGTTTACAGAAAAATATAGAGGCTTTATTCTATTGCTTACATATAATTTTTATTATAGTTATGAAGGAAACATTGGAGTACTTAAATGTGTGAAATTTGTGCTTGATGCTGAAGCATGTCATTTTTCAAGCTTTAAACTTGCAAGTAAAATAATATCTAGAAAGTTATTCTTCTTGGGAATGGGAATTAACTTTGAAAGTATTTAAATATATATTTCCTGACAATTTCATCCTTCATTTTATTGGGCATAAATATCTTGGAGCTACCCTTAATTACTCTTTCCCCTTCATACTCCCCATACAGTCTGCTCACAAATCCATTGAGTCTACCTACATGTCAAGAATAGACCACTTCCCAATAACCCAACTGCTAGCTCTCTCAGGTTGGCCACTGCTATTCCTCAAATGGGTTACAGAAATATCCTCTTCACTTGATATTTCATCTACTTTAGTTTGTTCTCCACAACCAGAAGTGTTCCACTAAAATGCAAGTCAGGGTCAGTCACTCCTCTATTCAGAAGTTTCCATGCCTCCACACTTCACTCAGAGTGACAGCTGATGGCCTTCAGCACCCTGAATGGTCTAGTCCCTGTGACCTTGCCAACATGACCTCTTACTCTTCTTCCATTTCGAAAGTTTCAGCTGGCTGGCCTGTTGTTCCTCAGACCACCAATCACACTCCCTAGATCTTTGTGTTTGTGTTTCTTGGTGTCTAGAATGTTCTTCATCCTGACATTTCTATGGATTGCTCTTCTGCCAGTTTCTGGTCTTTTACTAACATGGCATTTTCTTGGTGAAACTTTTCTTCCTTTCATCCTCATCGAAATTACCACTCCTAAAATCCAAAAGGAAACTATTGCTTCTGTTATACTGATAATCATTTAATGTATGAGGTGCGTTATTTGTGCATTTTTCCCTATTTGAATCTAAGAATTGGGTGCTGTTTTATTTAGAACCTTTCATGTACATTGGAGAATATACTTATACTCAGTTCCTAAAATCAAAATAGTCTAAGAAATCTCAAGAGAAACTAGAAAAATCCTGAAATTTTCATATTCTTTTTCCCCTCTTCCAACAATTCTTCCCACTTCTTCAAATATGCAATACTGTTATTTTCCAGAGATAAGAGATCTATGAAAAGTTCCAAGGAAAAATTCCCAAATATATACCTTTCCTACTTCTAAAAGCCATACCAGTTGGGTCTAATGGAGGGCTTCCTGAGTATGCCCAACTTGGTATTTGACCGCATGGATGTTTGGTCCTATTAGTAGTTCATGTGTCTTTAAATTTCTGGTTTATGTGTTCTCTGAAGAAGAGAACATAATCACAGAAACATTATCATTTTAATTTTAAAAGCTTTATTAGCATGCACTAGGCATTATTCTGAAGTAAAGAATAATATAAGTTTAAAAACATCTAAAGCAACATTAAAATGAAAACTTGGGGGATAGCTGTGGTGGTTCTTACAATGTCTAGTTGTCTTCTTTCAGTCTTTGTTTCATCTGTCAGCCTGGTGGTTTCCATTCTCTTGATTTATTATTCAAAGTCATCTGTAAAAAGGCTGAATTATGCCATCCCAAAATTCATATGTTGATGCCACCCAGGACCTTAGAATGTGACTGCATTTGAAGATTGGGCTTTTATAGAGACAAGGCAAATTAAGGCCACATTATAACTGGTGTCTTTAAGAAGAGTAGATTAGGACACAAACATGCCCATGCATGCAGAAAAACAAGGCAATGACACATCAATAAGATAGCCATCTATAAGCCAAGAAATGAGGCCCCAGGAACAAACAGCTTACTTGACATTGAACTTCTAGCCTCCAGAATTGTGAGAAAATAAATTTCTGTTTTTTAAGCTTCCTAGTCTGTGATATTTTTGTTATGGCATCTCTGACAAACTAATATGGCAATCAGTTGATGAAAATCGAAAAGTAAGTATGGTAGCCCCAAGGCCTTTTCCTTCCCTGATGAGTCACTCTAAAAGCACACTGCATCCAGCCTACTTGTTAGGTAGATGTTAGGGAAGCAAAAACTCATGAGATTCTAAATTGCAATTGTTGATATTTATTATTTTTTATTATATAATCATCTTTACATCTATGAATAAAGCATTGTTCCAGTCTCTAAGTATGCAAGTAAAAAAAGCAAAAAAAACAAAACATCATTCTTCATGTAGAGAGGCTTATCTTTCTCTATTTAAGAAAGCAGAATATACATAGTCCATAAAAATAAGTATGGCAAAAAGTTCATAGACAGAAGAAATCCTAGTGATACTTAAGCAAAATCTTGACAGTTTTGTGAGACTGAGTCTATTGGGGTAGTAAAAACTATATACACTGTAAATAAAAAATATGTAGAGGCTTGGATAATCTAGAATATGTAAGTATATCAGACTAACTGAAAGGAGGAGTCATATGTTGACAAGTTGTCAAATTTAGAATTCATAAAGCCGGATTAGAGGAGCCTCTGAAGATCATGATCAGGTGGCTGGTCTGTGCAAAATAACCTTTGGAAAAACAACATGGTAAAAATGTGTACAGTGGTTTGGGGGGTGAGGGAGACATTGTGTAAAAAGGATACCCTTTTAATTAATTTCATTAATAAAAGCTCATATTTCCCAGAGCATTATCCTCACTTTCCTCAATAGAAGACTCTCCACAAAAGAAGAAATTCATGTGTAAAACAAATTTGGAAAATTCTGGAGTGTGGTGTCTTCATGAGGAAGACCAACACAAATTAGCTTATTTGAATGTCCTTAAGCAGTTCCTCAATAATCACTAATGGATAGCCCTGTTTCCTTTACTTGTCAAATCCTAGGCCCTTATCTTTCCTTTCCTTTTCTTTTTGGATTGGTCAATGACTCTAAATATCTCACAGAGTGAGTCATCCATAAAGACAGGCATTAAGAATTATAGGTATAGGGGCTGGGGTTGTGGCTCAGTGGTGGAGTGCTCGCCTAGCACGGGTGAGGCACTGGGTTCGATCCTCAGCACCACATAAAATAAAATAAAGATATTGTACCCACCTAACACTAAAAAATAAATATTAAAAAAAAAATAAAAAGAATTGTAGGTATAGGGATTGGGGATTTAGTTCAGTGGCAAAGCACTTGCCTAGCACTGCAAGGCCCTAAGTTTGGTCCTCAGCCCTAAACAAAAAAAAAAGGAAGGAAGGAAGGAAGGAAGAAAAAGGGGAAAAAAACTGAAGTGGGGGCAAAAGGAAATGAAAGAGAAAATACTGGAGTCCAGAGACATTTCAAAGACAGACAGAGTTGACATGATTTCTGTATGGGTCATGTGAAAGAGATGTTCGCTGAATATAAAAGTTTGGAGGAAGGGAGATTCTCCCCTCCCTATCCAGAAAGGAAGCCTGGGAGACAAAGACTGTATCTTATTTTCTTACTCTTTCTCATTGCACTTAACAGAGGACTGAGAATATGATCTATATTCAACAGAGGTAGTTATAGATTCCTTTCCAGTGTCTGTGTTCATACTAGGGAGAAGACCCTTTAAGACATTATGTTCTAGACTATCCACACTGTTGAAGCTAAACTGAACTTTCCTGAAACACCCTAAGAGGGCTCCGGGTATCAACTTTGACTCTGCAAAGACTTTATCCATTCTGCCATGCTCTTGGTCCTGTACGCATTCTTTTCTTGTTTTTGTTTTCTGCTTACTGTTCCCTTTCAGTTTGTCTAATTTTCTGTCTTTTGGTTACCCTTCACCTCCTCCCATTGTGTCTTTAGGTTTGATCTTAAAGTGACTTAGGTAGTTTTGACTAGGCACTCTACAAGGCTTGTATTCTCAGCCTCTGGCTTCTCCGTTACTAGCTGCTTCAGGAGCCCTTACAGCCTCAGACCTTGTTGGTTTGGGGGATAACAGCTCCTTGGCCAGCATCCCAGATGGGCTGGCTCCAGCCTCCCACAAGGGAATCAATTATTTACCATGAGTTATTTCTAGACATGACACAACTGGAGGTTCTTAGCCCAAATCAAGGGGTGATGATGTGGGGCACGATTCCAAACATTACTGATTCATGACTTCCATCTTAGCTCCCCTCTTTTCTAAGATTTTAAAATAGGTTCCCCAGTATTCATTTACCTAATTTACTGTGTTGTCCTACTGGATTCTCAGGATAATCATTACACTTAAGTATAGTTATCAGGCAATGATTTTAGACCTTCAGCCCTGTCACTGACTAGTTGGGTATGGCTCCAGGAGGTGTACTTAACCTCTCTCTGATCATCAGTCTCTCCCAACTATAAACAACATGAAAACAAAAATGATTTTTTTATTATATATCTTTAGTGGTTATGGAAAACATTAAATAAGATGATATACATAACGGATGTAGCAAGGATACCGACATGAGGCAAGGATACTATCAAGTCTCTCAAAGAATATAAAACCTGTGAATAAAATTTTTTACTATAGGATTAACAAATTTTATGTAAAGTATGTTTATTTACTTTACATTTACTTTACTGAGTTTAGTTACTCAGGCCATACCAATAAGGCATTCATGGTTATTTTTAAGTTATTTTTACTAGCATTAATTTATTTTACATATATATAAATTTTTACATATATAAATTCAATACATGTAAATATATAAATTCTTAAATATATAATATATTTTATAATATACCTAATTGGCATATATGTTAAAAATATATAATACATATAACTACTAAATATAAATAAATATAAATTCTTATTCCTAATATCCCATTTTCATAACTCTTATCTATAAAACATTTGAGTGTATTGATAACACCAAAGTTAAACTACTGTGTAATTTTTGTCCAAATGATCAAAAATAACCCATTTGGTAAATCTCAATAATTCCTATATTCATAGTTCACTTTAATCTTGATAGGAAAAATCAAGCACTAATGGTACATACAGGAGAACTCTTCTTTCTATGTACAATATTATCCCCAAAGGACAAATTGTGTGAGAAATTATAAATGCTACCCAGAAGTACACTGTCCATTTTCCATGAAATAGAATAATAGATTCTTAGCTTAACACCTCAATTTCTTGAAGTCAATAATATTTTTGAGGGCCTAATATTTATTGAGCGCCTACTATGAATCAGACTTTATTTGTCCATCCAAAAGATTTTGAACAACTCATTATATTAAGTGATTTTTTAAAGATCTATGTTATACAGGTATTGATGATTTCTATACTGCATTTTCAGCCACAAATAATTCTGTATATATTTTACTAACAGGTGCTTGCCAATGTAATTTAACAATACAGCCTGAACATTTTTTAAATGTTAGAAGTATGTTTGGCAACATTTAAAAAAAATATTCTTTCTTCCCCAATCAACTTGGTTGTATACTCAAGTGATTAGATGTCTTTAATCATTTATTAAAATGAAAATGTTTTGTATAATATTTAGATTCAGTTTACTGGTTAAAATCTGGAAGGTCTGCGCAATGAGTCTATAAAATATTTTCATTTCTTTAAGGAAGTCTGTATCCAAGCTCATTTGTTAATTCTAATGGGCTAGTGCTTTCAAGAAAACGAAGGAAATGTTTGAAAAATGAGGACTTTGACATTCAGGATAAATTATATATTCAAATGAATTTGGCAGAACAAAACAGTCTGAGGCACTGCATATAAACTGTTTTGAACTGATTTCTTCTCCTATAGAAGGTGACCAAAGACTTCCATCAAAGCAGCTAATACCAATAACTCACTTTCAAGCTCGGCTTTCCTGGGTCTCCCCGTGGACAGCCATGAAGGCCTCTGGGGTAGTCAGGTTCAGTGAGGCCTGTGGAATAATTGTAGAAAATAAACACCCCTAGGAAGTATGGAAAAGGTGAATGGTAATAAAAATGTTATTAAACATAGAGATTTCAGCTTTCTCCCTTGTTTCTCCTGGCATTTTTCAAAGGAAATGCCACAGTGACTCTGAGGTTTTCTAAGTCACATGCTGAACTTGCAACAGTATTAGAAAGGAAAGCCATTGTGAAATAGAAAAAGAAAAGAGCAGTTAGGACACTTTAATGAACACTTGAATGCGCCTCAAATGAAAAACAGATGTTCTTTGTTAAATTTAACAGCATTTCTTATTCAGATTGAGGTAACTAGACGAGCTGGTGGGGTAGAATTGGCTACAGCAGGATCTTGTTCTAGGAAAGTTTGTATATTTCATGTTCTGTACTATTTCCCCCAGTTTTGTCTGCCTTTAGATAAAAGGGAAGCATTTGAAAGTTTATACCTTGAAAATTGATCTTATTCATGCATTTTGCACTACAAATTTTTTAATATACAATGGAATTGTGCACATTTTAAATTCATGAGATTATTTTAGTTTTGTAATAATTGCATGAATCTTCTGACATCTCATTGGATTTTTTTAAAAATGCACCATGGCCACACAACAACATAAGCTGGGGACTTGGGCCATGGCTCAGTAGTAGAGTGCTTGCCTCGCAGGAGTGAGGTACTTGGTTCATTTCTCAGCACCACATAAAATAAATAAATAAAGGTATTGAGTCTGTCTACAACTAAAAAAAAAAAAAAAAAATGGTAATAATGTTTTAAAGCAGCAACTGATAATATATTTAATACATTTTATGAATACTCTCCTCCCCTAAAATAAATGTTTATTCATGATTTCCCCCTATCCTCACCCATTCAAAAACAAAGACAAAGTAACACTAAACAAAGCTCTTTCTGGGTAATCCATTTCAGTCTATCAGTCAGCAATTCTTACTCCTGTGTGCCAAAAACTTGCTTTCCCATCTCAACTGATTCATTCAATGAAAACATGGTCACGAGCCAATGCAGACTCACCCATATGACCCTTTCCTGAAAACATAAATTATATTACTGTTCCAGCTCTAACAAGCTTTGAGATGCACTAGGTTTCTCCATTTTCTTTGGTTTTCAGCATATGTGTTGAACTGTGCTGGCATTCCTTGTGTTAACATCTCATTAATTTTTAAATCAGTGCCTTCACTAGGCATGTATAAGGTATGAAAGAAGGCACAATCTTGGCCCAGAGAAGGAAGTGATTTACTCAGCAACCTTCAATGAGATAATGATAGAAATACAGCTAATTCAGATTATAATCAGTTGCTTCAAATGAACTTAACTGTTCCATGTCTCTTTATTTCTGCGTATGTTTGGATTCAATGCTTGGGAATTTTTTTTCTCTCTATCTTGTTTTTAATCTTTATCATTTGAAAAGAAAACCCATAAAACAAAACTACAACCAGGTCATTAAACAGCAGGGGAGATGATAGAGTAAGCTAACCAAACAACATAGGAAGGAAGGAAAGGATCGACAAACTGTTATCTTTTAGCAGGGCTTGCCTCGTGTAAATTCCCAGCTGAAGTGACATCAAGGCCAATGTCAACAACCAAAAAGAGATGGGAAAAAACAAAAATTTGCAATGTTTGAAAGAATAGAAATCTTGGCTCCAAAACCATTTCTGAGCTTAATTCAGTCATAAGGAAGAAAGTAAAGGCAAGATAATGCTCCAACACACACCAGTTTACTACTCTATTAGAAATCACCTAGGTCTCTCAAGTCGTGATCACTATTGATAGTGTTGGACCATCCATCTCATGCATATTTGAGGTCATAGCTTCAGATTTCTCATTCTGATTCTTTTTTCAGATTCTCCCCCCGCCCAACTTTTCCTTTCAGAATCTTCTGGGGTAATGCATAAATTAAAATTAGTGTTAATGTAAGATTAAAATGTCCAGGGTTAATGCAAAATTAAGTAGCATAAAATTTCCAGTTACACATGGAAATACACTTTCTTAAAAACAAAATATTTTAGAAAAAAGCTAATGAAGAGTCCAACTACTGCAACATTAATGGGGATTAGATACGGGAATTGATTTTTTTTTTAATGTAAAGTAAAATGGTAAATTTTTGACCTTTGACATTGCAAAAATTTTTATTTGGGGGGGAAAAAACCTGATCTCAATAAGGTAGACATGGTTGTTTGCCGCAGTCTGGCCGCAGCAAACTAACCGGGGAGTGACAAGGAACTTGTGAAGGTTGATACAGCAGGAGTGGGAGCCATTTATTGTAGGACAGGAGGGGTATATATACATTACACACAACTTATCTTAATTAACATAAACTAGATACAGCAGTTAACCAATAAGGAATCTCCACACTTAATGGCTTGCTGGCGTTACTTCACAAACCACTCCCTCTGGCAAAATGCCAGGCGCCATCTTGACTTGTTTACAGACTCTAACAGTTGTTTAAATATGAGTGAGAAGGTCTAAAAAGGACAAGGAACTCAATGAAGATGTCAGCTGTATCCTTTTCAAGAACAAAGTAGAAGACTAATGCTCCCCAAGGACAGCCCCACTGTCAGGCTGAGGGCCAGCCAGGGGAACCTGCCCCTATGGTCTCCATGTTAGTGGTTACATCCTCCCAAACCCCCAACTTTTTCTCTCTTCCAAACTTCTGTGATACTTCTTTAGAAAGTCTTTGGCAAATGGTGGATCTTGTGCATTGAAGATATCTAATATCCTTACCATCCAGTGTGGTTCCTTCCCTCGCTTAGCTCCTACAATTCAAAGATGCTTCACATGTAAATGTTAATTCTTCCTTGCTTCTTAATATCTCCATATAAGAGTGAACCCAGATTGCAACTAAAAGTTCTCTTAGGATTATAAAATCACATTGTTAAGAGCTATATTTTGCATCCTATGGTTAAATAAGGAAATTACCCACAATAATCAGTTTAGGCCATGCTAAAGTATTTGATTAACTTATAAATGCATACTCTTATTATTCAACATTGTGATAAATCAACCAGAACGGATGTTATTATAGTTCCTTCTTTGGTCTTACTCTCCTAACCTGAACATCCTGGAGGAATAAATACACTGTTGTATCTCATGAAATGCAGCCTCATGAGGTCTGTGTGATTTTAGTCAGGACCTTTTCCCCTTTTCTGTCCTCCTAGACCTCTAGACAGCCATCCTCCAGCTGAGTTTTCTCAGAATCTCTCTTTTGGAGTCTTTCCCGGCCACTACCACTGGCAGAGCCTCCTCTCAGTGCTGGTCTGTCCTGCGATTCCCTTGCACGTTGCCTTTCCTTCCCCCATTCCAGCAAGTATGTCTGTTTAGGCCTAAATACTGAGGAGTGATGACAATGATATTGGTGACACCAAAGTAAACACACACACACACACACACACACACACACAGACACATACCTGTAAGGGCTTACTAGAGAACACATTTCTTAAAGAAAACACCTTTATATGTCCAAGAATAGTCAACTCTGGATAGGAATCAGTCAGGTGAAGCTCTTTAGATGAGGGAAATTTCCCACTTCTTGGTTGCACACAGAACACATTTTCCCATTGTGTGTGTGTGTTGCAGGAAAGATATTTAATCACATTTAAGGACATGTCATAAATGAAAACTAATGTGAAAATTTTATAAGCTTTGTAATTTAAAAAAGGTAACATTTCTTTAGTTTTGTAAAAATTGTTAGCATACCTTATTTCTTTTACAAATTACATTTTACTGTTTCAAACATTTGTTTTCTCAACATACCCCTCTTTTAAGAAACCAAGTTTTAAGATGGGCATGGTGGTGCACTCCTGTAATCCCAGGAACTCAGGAAGCTATGGCATGAGGATTGCAAATTTGAGTCCAGCCTGGGCAACTTAGCAAGGCCCTAAGCAATTCAGTGAGACCTTGTCTCAAAAGAAAAAATTAAACAAGGCTGAGGATGTGGCTCAGTGGTTAAGTGTCTCTGGGTTCAATTCCTGGTACCAAAGAAAGAAAGAAAGAAAGACAAGAAACCAATTTTAAAGTCTACATTTTCCTAAAATGTAGAAAATTAATCAGGAGACTCTGTTCAGAACTTTTCAAAGTTCTACCAGGCTTTCTTTAAGAGTTTTGGTGACTTTGCCTAATAGAAAGCTGATATCACTACTCTCAGCCTGTGTACACATAACCTGGCAGTTCCATAGGAAACCACCCATCAGGCCAGGCTAAGGACAGACACTGGAACATCACCAAAAAAAAAAAAAAAAAAAAAAAATCCTTACCTTATTCAAATTAAAACAAAACCCATAGCAGGCAAAAGTTCAAGGGGAGCAATCATTGATCCTGTTGAACAGAGGAAAAAAAACATGGGCAGACTATGAAACTACTTCTCTAGCTGAATGGACAAAGTGACATTCACAAGGTCTGCCATCTCACAGAAAGCCACACTCCCAGCAGAAAAGTTCTGTCTCTAAAGTATTTGAATGGGATTCACAGTGTATTGAGGTGAATCTTGGATTTAGGGGAACTTATGCTTTCACAGAAGTGTTCCATATATGATACATGTTCAAGTTGTAAAATTCCAAGATTCTTCTGAAGCAAAGCATTTTAGGACATTTCAAGGTCAATATTAGAATTTGAATGTTTATTGGCAACAGTCATGCCTATTTTATTTACTTTATAAATCATCATAGCTACCAAAATCAGTGAACTTTGACTCACATGGAGTCAAAATTACACACACATGCTAGGCAAGTGCTCTACCACTGAGCTTCACCCACAGCCCACACTGTACTTTCTATGCTAAAAATTGACTGAAGCAAACATTCCACCACATGGACACACCCATTACCATTGCCAATGATCAGTAACCAGTATCATAGTGACTTTGCCTAATAGAAAGCTCTTTGGAGAAAATAAAACCCTTAGTGTCTCCAGATGGAGAATGGATTAGAAAATTTGTCCTACACATCACCAGCCTTTTCCCAGAAAAATTCAGCAGAGTATCACTTGACTTCTCTGTAAAACAGAACAAAGCAATACATACCTGTCTTATAGTGTTGCTCCTAATAAATGTATGAGCAAATATATTAACTAGAGATCATGGATATGATTGCAATAGTTGTAGGAAATCTGATTCCTTATATAATGTCCCAAGAAATGTATTTCCTTGGAAACATTCTGTTATCAAAACCTGCTTGGCCCTGGAACAGGTGATGTCATTGCTTAGGGAGTAACTGTGGGAAGTGGTAGATGTCTTTTAGGTAATTTTATCAAATTTAATTTTTTGTCTTGTATTTGAAAGCAGCAGAAAGCTTGCAATTTGTATAAGGAAGAGGATTTTTTTTTCTTGTTTAAAATCAACTTAAGATTATAAAAGAAATAGAAGCCTTATCAAAAGACACGGGAGCAAAGTATAAACAATCCAGCTAGCTAGAGTGATCCCAACCTGCTATCCAAGATTGTATTTACTTAATTGTTTTCAGGTCTTGCTTATACATTTTATGGGAAATTTGTATATTATAGAGGTATTAGGAAATTCATGTATTTGGATAAAATCTTGCATTATTTACTTTAAAATTATTTTATGAAAAACACAATGTGGGTATTTAGTGGAAAAAATTTAAATGATTTCATCACACAATTTTGAATAGTAATATTGTATATCTCAAAAACAATAAGTGAAATCACCAAAGAGACATTTGTTCCTATCCTTTCTCTTGTTTGTCATGGGTCACTAAATCTGTATGCAAAGATACAATCTAATGTGAAGAAAATGAGGGTGACTAAACAAGAGGACGATGAAATGTTACACACTTATTGAAAATTCTTAATATTATTTGGGTATCCTAGAGAAATAAAATCAATTTAACTATGGATTTCTCTTGCAAATCTAAAGAATAAAGCCAACACTTCATTTAAAATGTGATGGATTAGAAATTATAAAATCATTTCAGGACAATCATGAGAGTCACATTGGAAACAAGAGTATTCAAATGAGAGTCAATCCTATTCGTACTGTTGTTGGAGGGAAATATTTCAGATGGTTTAGAATGGTTTGCCATCGTCATTATTTAAATTCAGTTTTAATGAGTATTTGAGTCAACCTATCATTGTCCTGTTAGGGATCTTTTAACTTTTGGAATGGTTACAAAGGCCCACTACAATCAACCACAATAGTATGAAAACATAATACCTTTGTGAATTTAGTATCGTATAGCTTCTTATAGTAAAGGGAACATGTACTTGAAGTTTAAAAAAAATAAGGCTGGATTTGGATACTGATTTTGGCATTTATTTTGGCAATATAAGTTTTGGCAGATCCCTGATTTTAGAGTCTTCAAATGGACAGTGGCAGTAATCATACATGTCTTATAGTGTTGTTCCTAATAATGTAAATATCTGTGTATAAGTTCCCTTCCCTGAGATTGCACAAAGATAAAACCCTAACAGTGAACACATGGGTAATGAGTCTGCTGCGGGCCTTGTGCTCTCCTTCTTCTCATTCCCCTTCCCTCCTTCTTTCCTATGTTGTTTTTCTTTTCATGGTGCTGGGGATGCAGTGTTCTTATGTGTGCTAGGCAAATTCTCTACCACTGAGCTTCACCCACAGTCCACACATTGTACTTTCTATGCCTAAAAATTGACTGAAGCAAACATTCCACCACATGCACACACCCATTACCATTACCAATGATCAGTAACCAGTATCATAGTTTTTGGAGAAAATAAAACCCTTAGTGTTTCCAGATGGAGAATGGATTAGAAAATTTGTCCTACAGATCATCAGCCTTTTCCCAGAAAATTTCAGCAGAGTGTCACTTGACTTCTCTTCAAAACAGAACAAATATCTGAGAGACTTCCCCATCAAAAACAAAGTGACCGTTTTCTTTTGTCACCCCAAAAGAAATTTCAAGATACAGGAATTCTCATCTTTAACTTAAGTGAAACCAGAGATTCAGATAAAAAATAAATACATACAAGAAAGCATCAGAGCACTACAGAAAAAAATGAATCTTCTTTAAAAATTGATAACTTGGGGCAATCATTTTTCTCGGTGGTACACAAGGTACCCTGAATATGGATACGAGTAATTCTCAAACCTTAGGATTCCTTATGTCCATGTCAACACATTCCCTCCCTTTGCACCTCAATACACATGAAAACAACCAATTGCTTATTTTGCAGGTGTATCAGCAGATGTAGAGAGCATGTTAGTTCAGTTTTGATATCCCATGAGTCTTAATTAAAGGTTAAAGTGCTGCGGGGGGGGGGCAGTTTCTAGGAGGCCCAGTGAAGAGCAAGACAAAGCCAGCTCACTGCGTTTGTGTACTCTCTGGCTGACCACTGCCACCATCCAGTGACTGTTTAAAGCCCTGCGTCATTTGTGTCTATAAATGACTTTCCCGTCTGCAAGTTGCCCCTTCTCTCCTCACATGCATACTTGAGTTTGCCGTGATGGATGTACATTTTGAAAAGCATTGACTATTATGACACCATCATCAAAAAATTTCTCTTGGCAACTTGGTCTAGTAGGAAAAAAAAAAAACACCCCTATTTTTGGCTAGATTCTGCCATTAACCAGAGGGCCTAGATTAAGTCACCTTTCTTGGCCTTTATGTTTGCATAAGGCAGTAGTGGGACCAGGAGATTCTAATGCTCTTTCATCTCCACAGTTCTGTCATTCAATGATCAGCTTTTATCCAAGGGTATCATTCAGGCAGATTTCAGTGGAATTCCTCACACTAGCCCCAAAATGAAAGGAACTGACTGGTCATTCCCAGGATTGAAGCAATGAGCCACTGCTCACCCATCTCCATCTCCCTGATGAAGAGGAGGAGTTTCCCTGACAACACAGTTCCTCCTTTCCAAGCATGGAGTATCCCAAGACTCAGGTTTCTGAGAGTGGACCATTTGCCCCAGATATAGACCTAGTGCTCTGATGTCAGTGTGCTTATTCTGGGCTGTTTAAACACAAATTTGGACATGAAATATTAGATTTAATGTTTTTTTTTTAAATCAAAAGAGTATGCCTGGTCTACATATTGTTATTCAGCACATTACTGGCAGAGGGAGGATTAACTACCTGGACCACCTGGCTTAAATTTTGTAGTGTTTGCACCTTTGCCTTTCACAAAATGATGCTTGTAAAAATAATATCTGATAGAAGAATGATGCCTTTCACCATTCATATTAATTCATAACTGATCACCTGTAACTGAGCTAACTACTTAGACTACAATTTTACTATTCTAGTCTGGCTAAGTGCTTCTGGAGACTTGAAGCACAAAACTCTGCTCACTCAAAAAGCTTGTTAATGGGTCCCTCATGACTCAGCTATCAATTTTTTAGTATCAGATATACATGCTGTATCCATTATTACTCTCACTTAGAGCCAGATCTGACCTGACTCTGCAGCAGCTTATGAGATTTTGTTTATTTTCGTCTTAGTAATAAATTAAAAAATAGACATGGTGGTGCATGTAAAATGTGTATTTTAGTAAAAAAATGTCTAGTGTGCTATTATAGGTGTAGCTTCTTTCTAGAAGAATTGTTAATATTTTTACATGTTTTTCACCTTTAACATACCCTAGGTTGTTTAAATGTGCTTTGTAAGCAATGATAAAATGACAAGTTATCATTGATCTGTCCTTTCTTCCATCTCAGAGGGATTCATTAAATAATGCATGCACCCATGTGAATTGCTTTCTTCACTATAGTATCCCCAGACCATTAGCTAAATTTAGCAACATTAACATCTTCTAACCCTTAGAAACCCTTTTGGCTTTCATTTAATTAAATTATCCCATTATGAAAACTCTTATAATGAGATTAAATTTAATTATTTATTAGACACTTATTTGCACTGGGGAGCCCATCAATTATGCATGTTTGAGCTAAACATTTCTCAGCTCATCACCTTTTCTTTTCAAGGAAGGTACAATTTATTAAGTACATTTGGGATACTATATCTAGGAGGCCTTAATGGGAATAAGTCTTTAGCCCTCTTAAAAGCTACTATAATAAGGATAAAAATTACTATGTCTGAAAAATAGACAAGAGAATTGCTGTCAGATATTTTAGTGTTCTAGACTTCCAGGGTTTTTTTAAATATCTTCCTAATATAGTTTGTAGTTCATCTAAGAGGATTTTTTTTATTATCATTCAGTTATCAAATATATCAAATATAGCTTAAGTTTCAAATACAGAAATAATTATGAATCTAGTGAAATAGATTTAAAACAATCTTATATTAATTGTTAATGGTGGTAATGTGTTAAATTTTGTTCTAAAAATAAATCATTATGGAAATTTCAGAATAGAGAAGAACTGGAAGTATGGTATAATGAACTCCTAAGGAATCATGTTCCAGCTTCAACAATTTTTGACTCATAGCCAATCTGGTTTCAACAGCCGCTTCCCATCTTTGCCCTCACAACTGAAGCAAATCTGAGTTTCAACAGCCGCTTCCCATCTTTGCCCTCACAACTGAAGCAAATCTGAGACATGATATCATTTTGATAGTTTTTATAAAAAGAAAACTGAGTGTCTCAAAGGCAAAACATGTTTTTTTTTTTTTTCCAGTGGAGTACATTTTTAAGGAGTGCTCTGATAATAAATGCCAATTCTTGGCATGGATTCTTCTATGAGGTCTCTTCAATATATGTTTAATGATTTGTAAGTCAAGATGGTAGGAAGAACATGATTCGAACACTACAAAGTATAAATGATATTGATGTCGTGTGTATAATAATATGATGGACTGCTGTCACCTTGCCTGGTTGATCTCCCTACCCACCCTCTTGGCACCCTCAAGTTTGTCTTCCACTCAGCAGCTTACAGTGATCCTCTTAAGGAATCCTCAGGTTATACCTGAGCTCAGCCCCTCCAGTGGGTCTTCATGACATGCTGGATAGTCTCATCATGGTGCACAGGGCTCTGCATAACTGGATTCTGTATTTCTGGCCTTCTTTCATTCTTCTTTCTAAGATTCCCAAGCATCTTCTAGCCTCCAGCTTTCCCTGATGCTCTTTCCCAGCTGTCTTCAGAGTCTGCTTTCCTACTGGCTTCAGGCTCCTGTCAGATGACAGGGGAGCCTCCCTGGTCTTGCTGAATAAAGCTGCAGCTCCTGCCTCCCACCATCAGGCTCCATCCCCATCCTGGCTTCTTTCTTTTCCCTAGGGCCCATCATCATCTGACAGATATTTGTTTGTTTGTTTCCACCTGCTGCCAGAAGTTAAGTATCTTGGTTTTACTTTCTTAGCCCAGAGTGCTGGCACTATGGAGAAGGGTCTGCAGAGGAGGAGCTGTGGTACTGGAGGACCCAGCTTTCCCAGCACTGGGACACAAAGCAGGAGGGAGCAGGGAAGGAATACCCCTCTCTCTAGGCCTCCTGTAGCCCTCTGACCATCCTCCCAGAGCTTCCTATTGGTGGAGTCCACCTGGAGCCAGCACAAATCTGCAGAGCTCAGCTGCCTGTGGCAGAGGAAGAGCAGAGAATGGATCTAGGAGGAGGAAAAGCAAGGAAACCCTAGCAGAAACTTCAACATGTAGATGAGTCACACGCAGGCAATGTCTAATTGTCATTAACCCCATATTGGGATACTGAGAACAGTTTCTTCTCTGTAGAGATTAAATAAAATATCCTGATAGTATGATCAAGAAAATTTGTCTTGGTTTCTGTTGGATCTAGCTTGAAATAGGAAATGTCAATGAAGAGCTCTGCTATCTTTGGTTTTACTTTTGTTGCTCAACGTGCCCCACAGGAGCCACAATGCCGCTTTGTGGCCAAGTCCCATCCATAGAAGGATGAAGCCAATGCAGGGGAAGAAGCAGCTTGTGTCACCCTGAAAGCATTCCTGGCAAGGTAGAATGTTTTGATGGGAGGGAAGCACAATTTTACAGTGTTGGGATGATTCCCAAACTAACTTGTCACCCAAAGATGCTTGAAAAACCATGCAGAGTAGATAAGAAGACAGACTCTGAAATCAAGGTGTGTGTGTGTGTGTGTGTGTGTGTGTGTGTGTGTGTGTGTGTTTGCATCCTGGCCTCACCTTTACTAGTTTTGTGAGTTTAGACTAGTTATTTATTCTCACTTTCTATCAGTTTTCTCCTCTGTAGGAAAAAAAAATGGGAGCCTATAAAATGAGAATAAGAGTAGTATTTACTCTATTGAGTTATTATGAGAATTGAGATAATACAAATAAAGCACTGAAATTACAGGTGACACAGAGAAGGTCCTCAGTGGTTAATAACTTTGTTGTTGTTATAATAGGGCTGACTATCCCATATCCAAACAAAATAATTAATGAGAATTTTTCTTTTGGTGAGAGACAAATTTAGTAAGAGCTATATAAGTTTTTTGGAAATGGCCAAAGAAGAAGAAAATTGAGGTGGCCTCTTTATCAGAGGATGTCACCTACTGGAGAATCACTGATATGTCTCCAATTCCCTTCAGATAGCTTCCACATAAAACTGCTGAAAACTCTCAGAGGATTCCTGTTTCTCTTCTGTTAGTTATGTGCATGCTGATGCCATCAAAGAAAAACTTCAGTCCCATAAGTTGTTTTTTTTTTCATAGAAAAAATTTTAGTTTTCTATGAATAAATGGAGTATTGGCAATGCCTCAGAGCATGTCACATTTTGTCATTTCAGTGATGGGCTTTCCAAATGGTCATTTTGATTCGAAAGTCACAAATTTGATCAGAGTTCTGTCTTTTCCAGAAGTTTAGTTCTTCAGTGGAAATATACCATAAGGGTTTTCTTTCTCTGCTTCAGAAGGAAGCTTCCAGATTTTCCCAGAGATCAAGGGTTTAAAGCACTTCCCTCTCAAATGGACACTGCACTTTCTCCGAATGAGTAGGAAAGCCACTCTGAATATCTGACTAGATAGAGTTCCAATACAATTTGGCTTACTTTGTGGCAAATTTGACATACATGTTTGAGATAAATATTTTGATTCAAGAATCTGAAGCAACTTTTTCAAAACAGGCATAGAAACCTGTTTTAGCCCCCTACTCAAAAGAGAAAAGGGGACTGCAGGTAGGTTTCCATGTGAAACTTTCAGTGCTGTGAAAGTGTATCTAAAGGCCAAGGACAAGAGTGACAAAGCTCTGGTCATTTCTCTGCAGTGGAAATTAGAAAGACTTTTGCTGGGCACAGTGGCACACACCCGTAATCCATACAGCTCTGGAGGCTGAGGCAGGAAGATCTTGAGTCCAAAGCCAGCCTCAGCAAAACAAGGCACTAAGCAATTCAGTGGGACCCTGTCTCTAAATAAAACACACACACACACACACACACACACAAACACAAAGACAATAGGCCTGGAGATGTGGCTCAGTGGTCAAGTGCCCCTGAATTAAATCCCCAACAACCCCCACCCCCGCAAAAAAAAAAAAAAAATTAGAAAGACTTTAAATCTTGTCAAAGATTACAACATAGACTTGTGAAAGCAGAAAATTCCAGGACAATTCAAGAAGTCTTAGAGAGTTCTAGTGTTTTTGATAGAAGCCTTCTGTAGTAAATACCATTGTATGCTACTGAGATCCCTTCAGGAATGAAGCAATTATTCCCCAGCTTCCAAAAGAACTGCTAGGGGTGCTACTTAAAGATGCTCCCCAATTATCATCTGTCTTCAGAATTGCCTTGGCTGGGAAACACAGCCATACCCAAGGACACACCCTTCTTGGGATAGCTGGCATCCCATGACTGATTGATACGGACACACAATACCCTGGCCTCCAACCTCAACTCTGGATAACTCTTTGAGGCCTTCCTTCTGGGACAGTCAAGCCTTTCTGAGATCTGCCTTGCAGTTAACCTCCTTCTCTATCCAGTCCTACTTTCTTCCTCACCCTTCCACAGTGTTAATTTCAATAGCACCTCCTAATGAATTCCCATGTGCCAATCATTTAGATTCTATTTTCTAGGAAATAAAGCTTGGGGACACTTTCACTCATCTAACAGAGGGAACAAAGTAAGATGTTTCCTTTCTTGCCACTTACCTTTATGAGTAAGATGTTTAACTCTGATATTAACTACCTGAAAAATCAAAATCAACCGAGTATCAAAGATGACACAAATACCTTTACAGCATTATTTTAAAAATAGAGGTTTGCTTTTGAACACAATTAAAACACCTTTTTCCACATACAACTTGAATTTTTTTTCTTTTTTATAATCAAAAATTATTTTTTAAAAATTTATGACATAAAGATGATTGTTTGGGGGCTGGGGTTGTGGCTCAGTGGTAGAGCACTCACCTAGCACATGTGAGGCACTAGGTTTGATCCTCAGCACCACATAAAAATAAATAGATAATTTTTTTTTCTTTTTAAAAGAAGATTGTTTGGTGTCTGCAAATTTGGAGTAAATTTCTAATGTAATAAAATAAATAGCATGCCAAATTCTGTATGTAGGTGTTTATGGGTATTTTATCCTGGGGAAATGGTCCATGCTTTTCACTGGATTCCCAAAGGAGTTCAAAGCCCCAAAGAGGTAAAGAACGATTGGTATAAATTGTTAAAATGAGAAGCAGAACTAGGATAATATACCAAACATATGGAAGGCACTCAAATACATGAATACTGACGGGCAACTGGAATTGCTAATGTAGGAGACTGAAGAGTTTCTGTTGGGGGGCTCCTGCCTGGGGTGTCATCTGGTGCTGTCATGGCCACTACCATATACCAGACAGACACTTAAGAATGGAGCTCCAGCACACTTTTATTTTTATTTTATTTACATTTTAAAGATAATCTCTGACGTTTTGCTCATCTTTGATTCAATTCTACCTGATTCAATTCTACCTCCCAACTATCACCTTTGAAAAAAAAAACCTCTTTTCACTCTGGTCCATTTTTCTTTTTGAAGAATTAAAATATTGCTGTTTACCTGTGACATTAGCTTTGGGCTATGATTTTGCTTTCTCAATCTGGTTGTGCTACTTTACACAAATCCTTCTGACCCTTCAAGTTTAGGCTCAGAACTGTACCCCCACCCCACCCCTGTCTTACCACTGCTTCTCAAGTGGTATTCCTACAGATTTTATGATCAGGAAAGTGGAGGTAAAGAAGAATCAGGATAGAAATCAAATTGGAGGCTGTCATGTTGTGGAAAGTAGGAGCAGTGTCGGATAAGGCAGGGATCAAGATGATGGTTTAAAAAGATGCCCTTAAAATTGGCCATTTGGGTTATTAGGGATTTGCACAGAGCAGGATGCTGAGGAAGGAATCTCCTTTTTAGCTTATTATTATGTAATATTTTAAGTATAACATAATAGACACCCATATATGTTACCAAGATTTAACACATTCTCAACCTCTGTCTTATTTCATCTTGGGTAATCTGTCTTCATCTACACTGTATTACTTTGGAGTAAACTGCAGACATCATAATATTTTATCCATAAATATTTCAGCATGTATAAGGTCACTTAAAATACATTATCATCATATCATTTTTGCATCTAAGATTGATGAATAATTTTTATATCATCAAATACCCAGTGAATGCTAATTTCTATAATTGCCATTTTCCATCATTTTGTATAAATGTCATAACTTTCTTTTTTAAAATTTGAATTAAAAAGATCCATGCACTGAGATTCTTTAATACCCTTAAAATCTATGTTTCTCCCTCTCTCTCTTATTTTTTCATTTATTTTTATTGGTCATTGTTGTTTTAAAGAATTACTGAGGTATAATTAATGTGCCACAAAAGTTCAATTTATTGAGCTTGGATTTATGCATACGCTAGTAGCTAAAAAATTGAGTTACTTGTTTTATAGATATTTGCAACAGTCTGGATTTTGCTGGCTGTCTCCCTTTACTGTATATTTCTCTATTTCCTATAAATAACAGTTGAACCTGAGGTTTGATGAAGGAAACCATATATTAAGTGTTGAGGGGTGAATGCAAGTTGATAAAGGAGAGATAGCAAAACTTGACTAGTTTTCCTAAAAGTTTAGCAGTGATAAGAAGGAAAAAGCTTAAAATTTTTGTTGAAAGTTTTGTTCTTTTTTTTTATTTTATAAAAGTTATATGAGAAGCTCATATGTTCTTGTAAAATGATAACAGGAAAGATCAAGATAGATGCTGAAGATGTAGAAAGGATGAACATTTAAGTAAGTAAAGACTTGTAAAAGATTAAGTTAAAATTTATTAAATGGCATATCAGGTATTTATTTACTTACCCATTCCAATCGTTTGCCCTCTATACACCGGACAATTTAGATACAGAATATTGAGACTGTATGTGTGTTTTTCATGTTATTGTGTGAGCGAGAAAGTAGAAAGAAGAAATGAATGGAGATGAAAGTCAAATCAAGTGGTGTTTACAGTTTATGTGGAGACTGGAGTCATTCTTCATTGCTTTTACTTTGCCTCAAACTCACACTGGACATACTACTAGATACTGGGGAAGTAAAGATAAAACAATAACAATGAAAATACCCTTCTGTACATTCAGGAGCCTTCTGGCTAGAAGATAGAGACTACCATATGAACCCATAATGGAATTAAGTGTTAATAACAATTTCTTAGACATCTGTTCTGGCAATAGTGTGTGTTCAGAAGGGGAAGGAGTTGAGTCTTTAATTCTTATGTTCCCAATTCTGTGCATTAAGCAAGAGGGATAGTTGCCCAGGAAAATGATCGGAGAGGAGAAAGTAAGGATGAATTCATTCAAGAGCTTGAGGAATTGTTGTTCTAAATGGTCTCTCTTGTTTTAAAAAAAAAAAGTTCTGTTGTGAAATGAGCATTGATTCGAAAAAGAAATGCAATAAGGGTAGAATTTTAGGTGCTAACAGTAGGGCATGTCTATGATCATTCGCCTTTCTAGAATACTTGATATGGTATCGTGTTAACACCTATATACTATTCTTACTGATGAGAATGTGCCTGGATCCTACTTTTATTCAGGCATCTTGGAGTAGACTTTAGGTGGAGGGAGGGTTCCTACCAATGGCTGTAGCTATTTAAAACTAGATGAAGTATATTACCCTTTGATTTTCTAATCTGTTGGATCCTAACATCATTTGATGTTCGCTTTCTTCACTTCACAGTCTATCAGGTGATCCTTCTGTCAGTTTCACCTCTAGAAGCAATGGCTTTTAAACATTTTAGATTGCAAACCATGGTTGGAAATATTTTCCATCATAATTCAGGACTAATGTACTTGTATGTGTGTGTATATATATATATACACACACACATATATATATGCAGCAAAAAGTCCTTACATACATTTATATATATATATATATATATATATATATATATATATATATATGAAAGAATTAATGAAATGCTGTCCTTGTTAGGTGTGAGGGCTTTTGATATTTTAGATTCTACTTCATTTTTCAAAAATATAAGTAGCAAGCTATTCAAGTCATTTAAGACCCACTAATAGGTCATGACCAGCAGTTTGAAAGCCATCATCCCTATACTTTCTCCTTTGTTTCTCTTTTTTCATAACTTTTTCATAACTCTATGGTATGGATACCTTCAAAGACTCCTCCTACTCCTGCTCTGAAATTTTATTAGTTTTTTAAACATACATTTGTGCCTTGGTCACTTTCTTTGTCAAACACTAGACTCCTAAATAGAGTTGAAGTATGGTAGTCCTTCCGATCTGCACATCATTACTATTTTCAATCTGAACTCATGGTTCTTTCCTTCTCAGACACTGTAATTGACTGGTATCCGCCTCTCAAAAAGCACAACTATTATTAAATGTCTTTAATGATCCATAAAGTCACAAAGCACAAATATGCACATTAAGAAGTAAAACAATCTAAAGACACAAATAAAGGATCAATAAGTTTCTCTCAACTTTTTTCCATTCTCCCCACTTTGAAGAAACCAGTGCTAATAATCTGTGGAGTATAATTTCATAACTTTCTTTTATTCATAAAGTTTAGGTTTTGTTTCCAAGTGGTATCATAGCATACATATCCCTGGTCAATTTGCTTTTTCATTTGCAGATGGACATCCCTGCAGGCTCATTGATATGACCCTATCTGATTCTTTTTA
The DNA here is from genome assembly GCF_048772815.1 of Callospermophilus lateralis. NCBI lineage: Eukaryota > Metazoa > Chordata > Mammalia > Rodentia > Sciuridae > Callospermophilus > Callospermophilus lateralis. The sequence continues at coordinate 32,657,923 of NC_135320.1, read as the reverse complement.
GGAGGATCATACAGTTTGTTCACACCCAGAAGTCATCCATTTATTTCTCAGCTTACAGATGATCAAGCAGATTCCATATTTGCCATTATCAAAATGATGCAGCAAAAGTCCTTACATACATTCTTTTTTTTATTTCAATAAACATATTCTCAAAAGTGGTCACAGTCTCTATTTGCAAACTCTGAAGTTTGATTTTGATGTAACACAACCAGTTTCTGTCGCCACTCTGTTGTGGTATTCTTCACTTCTGCCAGCATCAATTCTTTACAGCTGCACCCTCTACCTGCGGTGCCTGCTGCCTCTTGAACACTTCATGTATACTTGAGAGTTCACTTGGGTTGCCAATTATGATACATTTTTTTTCATATGTTCACCGGCCATTTGGATTCCTTCTTCTGCCAATTGCCTGATTGAACAATTTTCTATTGGATCACTTGTCTTTTTCTAATCAATGTGTGGATTTTTACTTGTTTGCCATTATTAACCCAATTTCTGTCAAATATTTTTCCACTCCGTCATCTTTGATTTCGGTTGTGCTGTCCTTTGTCATACATCAGTTTAAAATGTAATCAATTATGTTTATCTTTTCCTGTGTACCTTTTGGCTTTCCTATTTGTCTGGAATCTCATCTACTCATGACTTACACAAATGGAACCCTAGGCTTTTCTTTTTATATTTTAAAAATTATTTATTCTTGAATTGTTAATCCATCTGGAATTAATTTTTGTGTAGAGTGTGCAAGAAAAATTGAACTCTGCTTCTTTCCAGCCAATTTTACTTGCATTATTTATTAAATAAGCCCTGATTTCTCCACTGAATTATATAATGCATTCTTTGTCATAAATTAATATCATATATATTTTGATTTATTTTTGGTCTGTCTTTTCTGTTTCACTAATTTCAGTATATATTCCTATGCCAAAAGCATACTGTCCTAATGAAATAATCTTATAATAACATTTGTTATCTGGAAAATCAAGTTCTGTCTCATTCTTTAATTCAAAATTTGGAGTATATTCTAGAACACATTTTATTTCATATAAGCTCAGAAATAAATTTGTCTAGTTCTCACCCCCCCATTCAAGACACTTTGCTTTGAATTACATTATCTATATGCGAAAAATTTAAGTTTTAAGATAATTTTAGAGTATTTCCTATCATTGAATATTCCATTTTATTCATGTGTTTGAGTCTATAACATTTAATAATAGTGTATTGTTTTCTTTATAAAGCTCCATACACTTCATGTTCAGTTCATTCTTAGGTCCCTTGTAGTTTCTGTTGCTACTGTGAATGAAATTTTTACTTCACCTAGAATTTTTCTCACCACTTGTTTTCACCTTATTAATTGTGCATAAGCCCTGGACTTCATTTTCTTGACTCTGAAACTGAGCAAAGTCAACAGTAGAAGGAAAAGTTGCCTCTTAACTGAGATCTAGGGAGTTAGAGCACAAATTTGTGGTTCCTCAAGGGAACCTCAAACGTAAGAACCTGCTCATTTGATGCGTGGGGTTCTCAGGTGGCTCAGTTCTAACAAATTCACAGACATGGAGAGGAATAAACTAATATGCAGATATACTCACAGCTCCTGAGGTTGGGAAAAGACCTTTATTTGTATCAAGCAGAGACTGTCGTAGAGACATCATCCACTATGTAACAGGGAGCAACCACATGACAATCCTCAAGAACAGAAACATCACTGACATCTACTGTCCTCACTTCTGTCTCTAATTAACAGAACTTAATAGCCTGGTTTGTATGGATGCAGAGGGAAAATAAAAGTCACAAACAGACGAAGAAAAACTATAATTCATCTTATTGGCACTCATTGAAAAATTCAGAAAGTCATAACAGTAGTAGTACCAACTAAAATCCAAACCGGAAAGACCTTTCTGAGTCTCCAATAGACAGATGTGAGTGGACCTAACAGCAGCAGGTGTAGATGAAGGGAAAACAGATAAATGACTAATGACATCCTGGTATAGTTACGAATATAATTGCTGAAGGACAAGAGGTTACAGCTATTACCTCTCAATAAGGAAGCAAAAGGGGAGGTGATCAGAAAGGTGGAATGGATTCCTACTCCAAAAAGAGAGAACACCTCTCCTATTAGGAGATGTGATGAAAGGAGAGCCCACTCATCTACTGAAGGGCATCTGGGTTGGTTTCACAATTTAACTATTGTAAATTGTGCTGCTATAAACATTGATGTGGCTGTGGCCCCATAGTATGCTGTTTTTAAGTCCTTTGGGTACAAGCTGAGGAGTGGGATAGCTGGGTCAAGTGGTGGTTCCATTCCCAATTTTCCAAGAAATCTCCATACTGCTTTCCATGTTGGCTGCACCAATTTGTACATGTTTTTTTTTTTTAATTGCAGATAGACACAATTTATTTACCTTTATTTTATTTATTTATTTTTATGTGGTGCTGAAGATGGAACCCACTGCCTCACATGTGCTAGGCAAGCACTCTACCACTGAGCTACAACCCCAGTTCCTATAAAGCCAATATTAACAGGACATGCTAATGCAATTCACAATAGCCAAGTTATGGAACCAGCCAAGATGCCCATCAACAGACAAATGGATAAAGAAAATGTGATTTTATGTATGTATGTGTGTGTGTGTGTGTATATATATAAAATATATATGTATTTATATTATATATACACACACAAAATGTGATTTTATGTGTGTGTTCATATATGTATACATACATATACATACATACATACACATACACAATGGAGTTTAACTCAGCCGTAAAGAAGAATGAAATTATGACATTTGCTAATAAATGGATGGAATGAGAGAACATCATGCTCAGTTACATAAGCCAGATCCAGATAGTCACGAGTTGAATGTTTTCTCTCATATGTAGAAACTAGACCAAAACAGGACTGGGAATGTGGCTCAAGCAGTAACGTGGTCGCCTGGCATGCACGGGGCGCTGGATTTGATCCTCAGCACCACATAAAATAAAATAAAGATGTTGTGTCCACCGAAAACTGAAAAATAAATATTAAAAAAAAATTCTCTCTCTTTCTCTCTCTCTCTCTCTCAAAAAAAAAAAAAAAGAAAGAAAAAAAAGAAAAGAAACTAGACCAAAATAAGGAGGGAAGAGTGATTCTATAAAAATAGAAGAAAGATCAGTAAAGCAGAGGAAGAGGGTTATGGAGGAGGAAGGAGGGATAGGAAAAGGGAGGAATAGAGGAATGAAACTGACCAAACTATCCTATGTACATGTATGAATAAACCACAGTGAATTTCACCTTTGTGTATATCTATAATGCACTAATTAAAAAAAACTATAAATAAAAGAGAGCACATAAAATAAAAAAAATAAATAAATAAATAAAATTTATTGAATACTTGCTCAACACCACAAATTAGTTAATTAATTAATTAATTTGGTACCGGGGATTGGACCCAGGGCACTTAACCACTGAAGCACATCCTCAGCCCTTTTTAAAATATTTTATTTAGATACTAGGTTGCTTAGGGCCTTGCTAAGTTGCTGAGGCTGGCTTCAAACTCATATCTCAGCCTCCCAAGCCACAGGGATTACAGGCATGCACCACTGCACCCAGCTCAATGCCACAATTTTTCGGCCCTTTTTATTATTATTATTATAAAGGATCTCAACCTTTAGAATAATCTTGGGAGATATGCAACTATAATTATTCCCATTTGACAGATGAATAGACTGAGCATGGAGAGCTTAAGTAACTTTCACAAGAGGCCACAAGAAAAGACAAAAATAATTCAAAAACTGGTACTCTTAATTACCAGCCAAAAGAACAATTCATAGCAAAATCTGTAGAAAATGCTAATATGCATATGCTTCTATGTTTCAGAGGAAAATGTGTAGCTTTAAATGATTTTAATTCTGGTAAATATAAATGTATAAAATTGATGATTTAGCTGCAATGATGAGAAACCTACAAGGTAAAGAAAAGATATTGGAACAACAGTAATTAATAAAAAAAGAAAAAGAATACACTTGAAGTTTGCCCTTTGAAGAGACTGATAAAAATAAGGAGATTTTTGCTGTGCCTTACATTTATGAAAAGGGAATTTTTTTAAAAAATGACAGGTGACTTTAGAGACAAGGAGATATAATCACATATATGGAAGAGAAAGGAAAATTGGGGATATGGAGTAAATCTATAGCACTACATTTGAAATTTAGAAAAATGGAATAATTTTCTAAAAAAAGGTGAACTAAAAAGATGATTCAAAAAGAAGCTAAAACCCTGAAGAGGGGCAATGACCATAAAGCAGGTGAAAAAAGATGAAGTTCTATTTTATAAAAGGTACCAGGACTTCCAAGTACCTTTTATTCCAGGATGGAGTAAGCCCACGACAACCTATCTTTTTCACTAACTACAACCAGAAACTGAGTAAAATACCAAAAGCAACCATTGAAAACTGAAGAGCAAAATCAGGAAGGTTAGAAAGAGAGGTGAAAACTTGATGAAAAGCCAACCTAGGTGGACATAAATTGCATTTTAATATTCTCCTTTCTCCTCATGGCTTTGAGGGTGGTCTATGGTGATGGAACTCAGAGGCTCAGGAAGCATAGAAGCTGGGAAAATACCACCTTTGTGGACACAAAACCAGGAAAGGAACCAATTTAGAGCAAAGAGTATGGGGGTAAAACTTCAGGATTTTTCTTTTTTTTTTTTTCTTTCTCTCCCACCCTCTTGAGCTATGGGTGAAGGAGATGCAGAACACTGAATCTTCTGAGAAAAACCGTATCTTTCTGCCCAGAAGACCTGGGGAAAAAAGATCCCTATGATCTGAAAAGTATGGGGTGTGGGGAATCCCTGTAATTTTTTTTCCTTTCTCTTTAATTTTCATGTTTTGACTCAAGGGCAGGACCCAGGCAAGGAGCTGTAGCTGCAATTCTGAGAGAAATTCCCATCTTTTAAGCCATAGGATAAATAATAACAGGCTGAAGTATGTATGGTAGAATCTTAGAGAGGAGAAAGTTGGAGAAGGGGACATCTTCATTCTGTGTTCCCAGTAGAAAACACCCAGCCAGCATTCATATATTGCTGGTGGAAATGCAATTGCTGCAACCAATCTGGAAAACAGTATGGAGATTCCTTAAAAATCTTAGAATGGAACCATCATTTGACCCACCTAGCCCACTCCTCAGTCTATACCCAGAGGACTTAAAATCAGCATACTGTAGTAATGCAGCCACATAAATGTTCATAGCAGCTCAATTCACAGTAGCTAAATTGTGGAACCAACCTAGATGCCCTTTAATAGATGAATGGATAAAGAATCTATGGTTTATATACACAATGGAATATTACACAGCATTAAAAGAGAATACTATCATGGCATTTGCAGGTAAATGGATGAAGGTAGAGAATATCATGTTAAGTGAAGTAAGCCAATCCCCCAAGACAAAAGGTCAAATGTTCTCTCTGATAAGCAGATGCTGATCCATAACGGGGAGGGTATGGGAAAAATGAAGGAACTTTGATTGGGCAAAGAGGGGGAGGGGGCATGGGGGCAGAAAAGATGGTAGAATGAGATGGACATCATTACCCTAGGTACGTGTATGACTGCATATATGGTATGAAACTATATAGTGTACAACCAGAGAAATGAAAAGTTGTGCTGCAATTGTGTACAAGAAATCAAAATGCATTCTGCTTTCGTATATACCTAATTAGAATAAAAAAAGAAAGAAAGAAAAGAAAAGAAAAAAGAAAGAACAAAGAACGAAAACATCCAGCTGGGTGTGATGGTGCACTCCTGTAATCCCAGAAGCTTGGAAGGCTGAGGCTCTGGAGGACCACCAGTTCAAAGCCAGCCTCAGCAACTTACCGAGCATCTAAGCAATTCAGTGAGACTGTGTCACTAAATAAAAATATTAAAAAGGGAAGGGCATGTTGGTTCAGTGGTTAAGCACTCCTGGGTTCAACCCCTGATACACACACACAAAAAAAAAATTTAAAAAAAATCCTATTGTCATTTTTGAGTTCCTCATGAATAAGACAAACCGAGAAGGACATGATAAAGACTCTGAGTACTGAACACCTATATAAACCACTGTCCAAGCTCCAGACTAGCCCTTATGTGAGTCCCATATGGATAAGTCCCAAAGCAGCATAGTAAAGGCTTTGATACCTGAACTGACATTGAAACTGCCACCCATACAAGGTAATGTAACGTGCAGTCTAAAACTAATCAGAGTCATTGCTTGCTAAAATAGACTTTTTTAAAAAAATCAACATTTTCCCAGGAGATTTAAACAGGATCCATAATTTTACCATATAATAATCAAAATGCCTAAGATATAATCCAAAATTACTTTCCATATAAAGAATAAGGATAATGTGACTGATTCTTGTAGGAAAAGATATTTAAATTTTTATTTTAGCTCATACAAAAAGATGGTAATTTCTCCTATTCATTGTTATTTAACAGTGTAACATTTAAAGATAAATTTTAAAAAGAACCAATTAGCCAATTTCACATATAAATGCATACCCAAGATTTTGAAAACTTTCAGGGAATTTGATTAAAATATCAAACCTAATGGTGTACTAAAATAAGAATACACCATGACCAAAGCAAGTTTATTGCAGGAATTTAAGGATGATTTAACATAAGGAAACCCATTAACATGTAAATCATTACATCAGAATTTTAAGTATATCACTAAATTTTTTAAAAGTGTCTGGTAAAATCAGCAGCATAGAAATTTATAGATTCAATAATAGAAGAAAAGGTTAAGCATTAATTGTGGGAAATATATATATATATGAAATACTCTGAAGTAAACAAGGGATCGATTAGAAAATATTGATCAAGAGACCTCAGATTTCCAATTGAACTATTCACATTAAAGTATAAGAGGGTCTGATGGGCAGATAGAAAACCCTACTAGGAAGTGAAGACCATTAGGTTAAAATCATGTACCCAAGTCAGTTTCAAAAAAGATTTTAACATGCATCTACCACCAGTCATACATAGATCATCAGATTTTTTGACTCATTTTTTTCCCCAAGTATTAATATCTTTTGCTTGGATAGTTTTTTCATGGTGTTGATTTTTCCACTTTCAAAAGCCAAGCCCAGTAAAAGAACAGGAAATTTCTAAATTGGACCTCTCTGATAAAAACTGCTTGAGTAGTACAGAATCTGCTGTGTCTATTCTTTCTGAAAATCATGTCTTACATGAAGGGTATCTAATACATCTCATTAATGGGGATTTCTAATTCATTCCAGGTCTCCTTGAACCTGAATATCGTGAGCCTGTTTTGTTGTTGTTAATAATTAATAGAAGAGAGAACATATATGCTGACATTTTTGCTCTAAAGTAGGAATTTAGCAATCTAATTAAGTATCACTTGCTGTATTTTTATATTTATAATACATGCAAAAATTAAAATCCAAAAAGATAAACAAGCAAACTTTGTACTAAATGTTAAATCCCATTGGGACAGAAAGAATGAAAAGATTGTGAGAATTTCCTGCCAAAAATATGTTTTTCCTATAGAAAAAGAGTGGGGCAGTGGGGCACAGAAGGCTGAGAAACCTTGTTTAATTCTTTCCTTCTTTTTTTCTTTCCCTCTCCCTCTCCCTTTCCCCTTTCCCCTCTCCCTCCTCCACCCCGCCCTCTCCCTCCCTTTCCTGGGGGGGGGGGGGCTTGTGGTTGTTGTTGTTTGATTGTCTTGGTACAGTTCTGAGATGAAGCAGATTTGGCATTCTGGTGTGGAGGGTGAAGGCACCCAGGAGAGGAATGCTGCGTGTCTTTCAGTCTACAGAGGGACATGTGTGCAGGAACTGGCAGGCATCCCAAATCTCCTGGAACTAGCTGGATGCTGCAGGGTTTCCAGCATACTGTTTGATAACTAGGATCAGCCTGTAGAAGACTTGATTTATATAATTCAATTCATTTCCAAGCTGATTTTGACTATCATTGTGCTTATTAAAATTCACTTCCTCTGCCCTGAGCACCTGAGCCAAGAAAGATCTGCTCCTTTCCTCTTTCCAATCAAATGCATGTGCCAGAGATTCAGCATCATAGTGGCAAGGAGTTCTGTGTTTTCATTTGTGTAATTCATGCCCATCAGAAGTTGGGAAGGTATTAATATTCCTCAGTAGCTGAGATTGATGCTACCTGGAGATGATCATGAGTGTCAAAATTCCAGATGATTCCAAGATCATCTTTCTTTCCTTTTTTTTTTTTTTTGGTACCAAGGAGTGAACCCAGGGGTGCTTAACCACTGAGCCACACCCCCAACCTTTTTTATTTTTTATTTTGAGACAGGGTCTTGCTGAGTTACCTAGGGCCTCACTAAGTTGCTGAGATTGGCTTTGAACTTGCAAATCCTTCTGCCTCAACTTCCTAAGTCACTAGGATTACAGGTGTCTGCCTTTCTTTCCCTTTTCAAAACTTTTTATTTGCAGTGTGGGGATTGAACCTAGGACCTCACATGTGCTAGTCAAGTGCTCTATAGCCCACTTCAGATAAATAGTTAAGCCATCACAACTATTTCGCAACCTGTAAAGCTCTTAACAGATAACAGAATAACTAGGATCACTGTCTGGCCCATGTGCCCCTCTGTTTCCTTTCTTTCCATTGTCAGAGCCAGGCTTCTTTACAGGAGTCCTGTGAATTTGTGAACTCCATTTCGTGACTTTCCTTTTATGCCAGGTAAAATATTGCACATTCCTGTTTGAACCCTAACTTACTTGACCACTTTGCTTGATGATCTTAGGGATCACTGGCATCAGGAAGAAACAGAAATTTTTCAGTCTTTGAAATGTGGCAGGACTAGGTTTGAATTTAGGTTAGATTTAACAACAACAACTTCTCCTCCTCCTCCTCCTCCTCCTCCTCCTCCTCCTCCTCCTCTTTCTTCTTCGGTAGTTCCTTTTTCTTGACTGGAAGATGGGTCTGCTATAATGATAAGTAAGTCTTGGAGTTATAGATGGTGCATACAAGCTTAGCACAGTTCTCCTTTATTGACATCTCCTCACATGTCCCATTTTGCTGAAGACTCCTTGTCTGGGCTTAACTGTGGTATCAATTGTGGCCTCTGCGTCTGCCCCTATGCTTCTCATTACACGCCACCCTCAATGTTCTCCATGGCTCATGCTTTGCATTCTAATAATTCTGCATTCTAATAATTCCCCAGAATGTATTTCCAGTTCATATCTTACCTCCAAGACTTCGCTGAGAATCTCCACCAAAATATCTCATTTAGAGCATACAGAAACTGCAGCATCTTTCCTAGAACTTGTTCCTTTTCTTTATTCTTGATCGATCTCTTTGGACACTATCACTATGTCTGCTATGACCCACAATTAGACATTTGTGAATCGCTGCTGCACGGCTCTCCCTCAGCTCTGCCATCATCTCAGTCACTCAGTTTCAACAATTTACTGTCCAACTGTTTCTCAGATTTTGCTCTTTTCCTTCAAAACCCCTTATGTCTCTTTTCTCTGCTCTAGGTTCTTATCTCTCATCTAAACCATGGCAGTGGTCTCTTAAGCAGTGTTTCTGTCTTACTTGTCTCTCTTAGATCTACCCTTTATACAGTCTATCTAAATGAGCTGCTGGTGCTGCCTCTTTTCCGAAATGTCAACAGCTCTCTTCTCATAGACTGATATAGACACGTACTGTTTCCATTTTTTGTCCCCTTGCAAATGCTGTCCTGTCATTCCCAGCGTCCCTGAATGGCTGCCATTCATTGTCTGATATTTAGGTCCATCATCACTTTCAGTAAGTTATCACTGACTATCACACTCTTCCTTCTCTACTGTCCCCCATTTTTTCTCTACTTACCTAGCAGGCTTCAAATAAGCCTATCTTATATCATATCATATCATATCATACATCATGTTCCTGGTTGCCCGTTAGATCATGAGCTTTATGAAGGCAGGAACAGTCTCATTCACTTATATTCTTAGCACTTGGCCCAACTGGGCTCCCGTGAGGAATAAGAATATGTTCACTGGCATGAGTTGAATTAACCCCTTATCTGCTCAACAAATTCCATGTTAAGAACTATTTCACGCAGCTGAAAATCAGTAAGATGAAACTAAGTTGTCTGATTCACTTATGAAAATTTCTGCTTATTGTTATTTTTGAATCCAGATTGTCAGGAAATAGCAGAAGGTAACATCTCTTCTTTTTTAAACTTCCTTATTCTTGACCTCGCTCATGTTGGCATGAGCAAGTGATTTCTTCCCCTGCATTCTTTCTGTAGCCCTCTGATATTCTAATTATGCTTGAAATATTCTAAATTTTCTAAAATGGGATGGCCAGTGAAGGAAACCAGTTTTCCCTACTGAAATCTGAACCAATGGTGTGAAGCTTAACAACTTTGGGTCAGAGGTTTTATTTGTTAGGTAAGAAAGTTGGATCAATCAGCTATTGTGAACTCATGACCTTTTGGTTTAGACAGTGTTGGTCCATAAAGAGTTGAAAACATAATGTACAATTGCAACTTTTAAATACTAAAACTTTCTTATGGACAGTATGGATTTCTGGCTCCTCTGAAGAACTCACCGAGGAGTGGCCCACTCATGAGGCCCCTGTGCTCCCTGCCTCCACCCCCAGTCCTTCCTTTCTATACTGGCTCCTGAAGGCTTTGCAACTTACCAACCCTGTTATAGGTGTTGACCCTGTTTTTGGAGACAATGCTGATCTGAGATGCATGGGTGCTTCTAGGTTTTTATGACTCAAAGAGCTTTAGAAGGTAATAAAATCAAAGAAGCTTAAAAAAAAAAAAAAAGAAGAAGAAGGCTGAATAATTTGACCAAATTGACAGAATTATTATTTCTGGAAAACAGAAACACCTTTCTAAGTGGTGTGAAAGCAATACAGTACAGCATATTTTTTTACTGCAAACCAAACAGGAGTGTACTTTACAGCTACCTAAATGGTGCAAAGTCAGGGTTAGATTTTCAAAGCATTAAATGGGAAATTATCCACCTGATCTCTATTAGTGCTAATAAGAACCACACAACTCTGTGCTTTGAACATTTCTCCTAGGTGTTTCCCCATGAATATTTATGCAATCAGAAGTAAAATGAACAGCTAAGTATAACCAACTAGATAGCATTCATTATAGCAGAGTTTCAAAATTCTCTAAATGCCAATGTAAATATATTTACTGAGAAGTTGTTTTTTTTTTTTTTTTTTTTTTTAAGCAAAGGAGAATTATCCAAGTGTCACATTCTGGGAAAAGATTGAATTAAATTTTGGGGTTAAGTATCAGTCTGATGCATCTCTTTGTCCTTCATCTCTCTGAGCCTCAGTTTCCTCATCTGTAGAACAAGTATATTACCTGATCTTTCTAATCTCAGGATAGTTGTGGACCTTCAATAAGGTTGAATGTGGGAAAGCTCATCTAAATAAAATAAAGCATTAGTAAAAAAAAAACCGCCAAATTTGGCTATTGAATCAATAGATAGTTGTAACAAATAAAATGCATTTTTTTCTGCTTGTTTCTTAATTCTTTTAACCTTCATTTCTATTTCCTCTCAATTTCTGTTTTTTTTTTTTTTTTTTTTTTTTTTTCAGTACCAGGGATTGAACTCAGGGTGCTCTACCACTGAGCTACATGCCCAGTTCTTTTTATTTTTTATTTTCAGACAGGGTCTCCCTGGGTAGCCAAAACTGGCCTTGAGCTTGTTAGCCTTTAGAGTCGCTGGGATTACAGGCATGCACCACCATGCCTGGCTTAATTCCTCTTTTCCAGAATGGCTAGAGTGAGGCCCGTTAAATTATTCCTTTAGAATTAGATGATAATCTGTTATATCAAGATTTGAACTCACCCATTTGCTCTGTGCCAGGCTTCTCCTGGATATTTCCTAGTAACTCATTGTATTTAAATAATAGTTCTTAATTTACTTTCTCATATTACAAATTAAGTGCTGACATTATATCTTGAAAGCCATTGGTTTCATTCCTCAATTAGTAAGTTATAAAAATTTTGGATTATATTTTAATAGTTTAAATCTATGAGAAACTACTTAGGATGGTCTGGTATAGCAAAATAAAGTTGATGAAAATGACTTTATCAGTGAGGATCCCGTTCTGAGAACTATTAGTATCAGATCAAAGCACATAGTCTATATGCCTTAATGCTTACAACGTGGGTTCATGGGTAAGATGCATTTCTTCCTCCAGCACAGCCATTTTCTTAAGAAAGGATTCTTCGCTGATTTTACTTTCCACTTTTCTAAGAAATAGAACTGTCTAAGGATAATACAGTTGGAGGTTTAATGCAGGTGTTTTAACCACTTCACTCATTCATATATTCACTCAACAAACACTTATCTAGCAAATATTTGGCTGTTCTGAGACACTCCAATTTAAAATAAGACACTCCAATTTAAAAATATGTGAAGGCTGATAATGTAAGCAACATGAAAACAACCAACTACCTTATCAGATAGTATATCATCAGAGGTTTAAACTCCTCTCAGAGAGATTAGATATTGGGCGCACTCACAGATCACAGAGTAGATTATAAATATATAAAGGAATTTGAAATTGCAGTGACTATCTCTGAGAGGCAATAAATTATTTAAAAAGGAATATAAAGATAGTAACATTTTAGTCATACTTATTAAGGAGAAGAGTTAGTATTTTTGTTCTTTAAATTTTGAAATATTTTAAGCATGTTGAAATAGTAGTATAATTAAGATTCATATACACTCACCTACTTTGGAAAATGTAGCATTTTATTATTGTATTCTTTAAACCATTTTATTTTCCTGTTTTTCTCCCTTAATAAATAAGACATTAATGAAGCATTGTATCTCAGTGGGCATTTCTTCATATTCAGTCTCACTCCTTCTTCCCCAGAGGTGACTATTGTTCTGGATTTGGTGTTTATCATTCCCACTCATGACCTTATACTCTCACTACAAATCTCTATTTATAGACAATTCATATTATTTCATGTTGCAAAACTTAAATAAAAAGCAACGTATTATCTGGGTCACTCTTAAGCTTGATTTACTTCTTCAAGTAAATGATATACAGATTATAGAAGTGTACACACACACACACATACACACACACATGCATTAACTTGAAGGAATAAAGCATATATTATATATATACAAACAAAACATCTGCTCATGCTTATGTATGTAGCTGTAGTTTATTCATTTTGTTACCCATAAAATAGCAAATATACTACAATTTAAAAATCAAGCTGGGCATGGTGTTGCACTACTGTAATGCCAGTGACTTAAAGAAATTGAGGCAGGAGGATCACAAGTTCAAGACTAGCGTCAGCAACTTAGCAAAGCCCTGAGAAACTCAGTGAGATCCTGCCGCAAAGTAAAAAGGAAAACAGGCTGGGGATGATTAACTGCCTCTGGGTTCAGTACTTGGTACTCACCTCCCCCCAAAATTCTCCTGGTTATGGAAACTTGGTTATTTTTGAAAACCCTTTTAGATAACATATATATAGATATATATAGATAGACATAGATATACATATATACATACGTGTATATATGTGTGTGTATGTGTGTATGTATATAGTTATTTGAAAAAAATTCATGATTTTTATTTTTGTACTGCTAGGTATAGAACCAAGGCACCTGTATGCTGGCCAAGCACTCTATCACTGAGCTACATCCCCAGCCCTATAGTCGATATTTTTATATATTGTTCTTTGTGCTCATATATGAGAATTTCTCTAGGGAGTATATCCAGAAATTATTGAATATTACGTTAGTCAGCCTTCCATTATTATAACAAATACCCAAGATAATCTACGTATAAAGAGAAATGGTTTATTTGGGTTTACTGTTTGGAAGGTTTCAGTACATAATCAGTTGGTGCCATTGCTTTGAGCCTGTGGCAAGGTAGACTATCATAACAGGAGTATGTGGCAGAGCAAAACTGCTCACATGGTGGTCAGGAAGCAAATAAAAGAGAGGAATAGGCCAGAATCTCACTATCCCCCTTGAGAACATAGCTGCAATGATCTAAGGGCCTCTCCCTTGGTTCTACCTAGTAACAGTTCTACCACTACCCAACAGCACACCCTGGGAACCAACACTTCACAACATATGAACTTTTGGGGGACACTTATGATCCCAAACAACAGCAGGCATAAAGGTATCTTTATCTTTAAGATGGGTGTACCTTTCTTTTCTTTTCTTTCTGGGTCTGGTATGTTTTGCCTAATATAATATCTTCTAGTTCCCTCCATTTGGCTACAAATAACAGGATTTCATTCTTCTTAGTGGCTGAATAATATTCCACTGTGTTCATATACCACATTTTCTTTATCCACTCATTGATCAATGGCCACCTAGGTTGATTCCATATCTTTTTTTAAGTTTATGTTTTTATTTTAATTAGATATATATGAGAGCAGAATGCATTTTGATTCATTGTACACAATTGCAGCACAACTTTACATTTCTATGATTGTACACAATGTAGTATCACACCATATGTGCAATTATACATGTACTTAGGTTAATGATGTCCATTTCATTCCACCATCTTTCCTTCTTCCATGCCTCTCCCTAGCTTCCTTCCCCTTTGCCCAATTAAAGTTCCTCCATTTTTCCCATGCCTTGCCCCCTCCCCATTATGGATAGGCATCCACTTACCAGAAAGAACATTTGGCCTTTGGTGTTTTGAGATTGGCTTACTTCACTTAGCATGATATTCCCACCTTCATCCATTTACCTGCAAATGACATGATTTAATTCTCTTTTAATGCTGCATAATATTCCATTGTGTATATATACCACAGTTTCTTGATATATTCGTCTTTTGAAGGGCATCTAGGTTGGTTCCACAGTTTAGCTATTGTGAATTGAGCTTCTATGAACATTGATGTGGCTGCATTACTATAGTATGCTGATTTTAAGACCTTTGGGTATAGACCAAGGAGTGGGATAGCTGGATCAAATGGTGTTTCCATTCCAAGTTTTCTAAGGAATCTCCATACTGCTTTCCAGACTGACTGCACTAATTTGCAGTCAGAATGGCAACTATCAAGAATACATTCAACAATAAATGTTGGTGAAGATGTGCGGGGAAAGACATACTAATGCATTACAGGTGGATTTTTTTTTTATATTCCAAAATAGTGATAAGAATTCCATTTGTTCCCAATTCTCCAATATTTGAAATTGTAAGAGTTCATAACTTTGATTGAGCTGGGGATTAAATGGTATATAATGTTAATTTGCATTTTGTTAAATGAGGTCATCTTTTAAAACTGAAAAAGCAAAAGTTGCTCTTAGCAACCAGTGTAACTGAGCATATCTTGTATTAATGTTATTGTCCCTCAAAGGAAAGTTGATTGAGTGAAGGTGCAGTCTTTCTCCAAAATTACAGTTTTAGAATTTTTAAAAATCACAATGTCCTATCCATTTAGTTATGTCATTTTTTCCAAAATATGGACCAATGCCAATTTTCCATTGTTATCATAGTAACAAAAAAAATTCCCTTTATTATAGAATCTTCTTGAGACCTAGAAATTGGCATACCTTCTATGAGCTGTCAGTGCACCTTGTGCTATGATTTAGCACATGGATTGAAGCAGGGGATTGCTTTATTTAGAAAATGTAAACCATCAATTCACAGAATTTCTAACTGAGGAAACTCTAGAGATACATAATGCAACTCTGTTTTATTTTATGCAATGATTTAAGAAATAAGCTTACATTTCCTTTACTTGTCAAGGAGAAAATGCCATGCCCTTTTAAAACATAACATTGCTTATCTGTTTCATATTAGTGTGTACCTTTTAAGGAAATAAATGGCATCAATAAAGAATTAAAAGGAAATTCTTGTAGTATAAAATAATATTGTGTGCTGAAATATATTTGATGTGAATATAACAGTAAGTGTAATATCCTTACAATGTGAATAATTCTGGGATAGCTTCAGCCACTAGAACAACACTTGGGTACTTGTTTTTTTAAAATTTATGTATGACTGTGGAGGTAGGGAACCGGAGATATTTTTTATATTATAAATAGCTATTTTAGCAACTTGTACTGCAAAATAATTTGCTATTCTACATGATAATTTGTTACCACTGTGTAAGTACTACTTCAATTCAGTATAATTTTAATTATGAAAACAAAGCTTTTATGTACTTTCATCTGGTTTTGATTTCTTCATTTTTATTATAAGGTCATTTTATAAATATTATGTAATTGGTCTGTGGTTCTTCTAAAATGTCTAGTTTTGTGTTAACAAATGGAAGATCAGACGGTAGCCTTAATATACACATTCTGTGTCTTCTTGCATGTCATTAGTAAAAATAAGGATGGTTGTGATGTATAATGAAAATGCAGATTCATAATAAGATTAGCTTGTCGTAAAACAAACTTCAAAGTTCTCCTGGTGGTAAAGACATTACTCTGGATCTCTGCACCATTTTGTGTACAAGACATGTATTCTATATTATAAAAGCCTAGAATCAACCTGTTATCTAAAATACCAAAAAATCCCCCAATGACACACTGGAGGGAGATAATCATAAATTGTTCGCGTGAAATGGGGAACCAAGGGTGTGTGGTGGGGAATGAATGTGTTGAGATATCTTGGCCTTCCACTAAGAGAATTAGAAAGGGAGGGGCAGAGAATTTTCAAAACAATTTTTAGATGCATTGGGTGTCTTCATGATTGGTATGTACAACTGTGGAGCTCTGGCTTTACATCATACCATTAAGATGAATTTATTCAGCCATAAAGAAGAATGAAATCATGGCATTTGCCAGTAAATGGGTGGAACTGGAGACTATCATGCTAAGTGAAAAACGACAATCCCCAAAATCCAAAGGCGGAATGTTCTCTCCCATATGTGGATGTGACTCACAATGGTGGGGGAGGGAAGGTTCACCAGATTGGATGGGGAAAAGTGGGGGAAGGGAGGGGGGATAGGAATGGGAAAGACGAATGAATCAGATACAACTTTTCTATGATCATATATGAACACGCAACCAATGTAATTCCACACCATGTACAACCACAAAGATGAGAAGTTATGTTCTATGTATATATGATTTGTCAAAATACATATTGCTGTCATGCATAGCCAAAAAGAACAAATAAAAAGTTAAAAAAAAGATTAATTTAATCAAAAGGCTCTGATAAATGTCTTATACTCTAATAAAAATGAAATTTAATTATTTTTTTGTCTTTCAGCAATAACCTTGCCGATCCAGTTGGCCCTAGTCATTATGTGCATGGGTCTTGTCTTAGGCTTCAACCTGGTTATATTCTCCTCATTCCCTTTTCTTCCACACTTTCTCTATGTTCTCATGTGCCCTACTTCCTGGCTAGTATAAAAGAGGTTAAAAAGAATTAAGTCAAGTTTCCTCTTGCATTGGCATATAGAAGACATGAGCTACTTTTAGACTGGGGTGAACAGAGGGGAGGGTAAGACAGAGACCGATTTCCTCTGTGTTACCTGTTGAAATTTACTTGGAAGCACACTATAGTCCTACTTTGCTTTCTTTTAACGTAATATCTAACTGGCGGTTTCAAGGACCTTTCAAAGAATGGAGTAAAGCCATCTTAAGGAAAAGCATGTGCATCCAAGGGAGCTCCAGGCAGTCCAGGTCTGCTAGAGCAGAAAGGATGAACAGGTCACCTTGGAGCCAGGCTGACAGGTTGACAGGATCTAGGCTGTGGAGAGCCTGGCAAGCTGGTATGTAGATGGGGGCTTTTGTCTTTGACAGTGAGATGTTGTCAGCTGTTGAAGGGTTTCAAGCCCTGCAGCAAAATGGCCTACATGGCAGAGTAGGAAATAAATCCTGGCTGGCTGCAGTG
Organism: Callospermophilus lateralis; assembly: GCF_048772815.1. Classification (NCBI taxonomy): domain Eukaryota; kingdom Metazoa; phylum Chordata; class Mammalia; order Rodentia; family Sciuridae; genus Callospermophilus; species Callospermophilus lateralis. The sequence continues at coordinate 32,640,113 of NC_135320.1, read as the reverse complement.
AGGACTAGAATGATGGACCCACAGGACCAGCTAGGAGGCACCTGAGCTGGGCAAGGATAGAACTTGGGCAGGACAGAGGGAGCACAGGAATAGGTGGGGTGGCATCAGCTGGACTCACCTTTGGATTTGGAGGTAAAGAAAGAAGAGTTGAAGAAAACATGACTGTTTCCAGCATGGGTCACTAAAGGCTGTCCCCACAAGAAAAACAAAGATATGGAGAAACAGGTTAGGGGCAGGAATACAAATTCAATTTGGTGCAGATGACGTTTAAAGTAGTGATAGGACAGCTAGTTGGTCACACTAAAAAGGGATAGGATTATGAGACGATTAGGGTTATACTAATAATCCTAGGGACTAGAAATTCCTAGTGCAGGACACAGCAGAAAGGTGTAAACCATAGGTCAGATTTAGGGAACTACTGGCATCTCAGAACAGCCAGAAGGAAAACTGGTGACATTCAAGGCTGGCCAAAGTGCCTTGTCCTGCATCATCCAAGACTGCTAGGGAACGTCACACTCAACCTAGGAAGGATTTTAAAGTGAGAGATAGGACAAGCTTGATGTTTAATAAAGATGGTCCCAACAATGTGGGCCCAGTGTTGTGGAGAGATGATTTTGGGCTTTGAAGAAGTCTGTTGAATGGCTGCTGTTACAGTTCATGCATAACTCAAGATGTGAAATGGGAACTAATTTTATTTTTCACAACTTATTGTATTCTGCTTCCAAACATCCAGTAGCAAACCAAACACTAACCACACTACAAACCCTCACCCATGTGGTTTCAAGGAAATAATCTCTGCAGGGGCATAGGTGATCCTTTCCAGGTTAATTCTTGGTGGTTCTAGATCCTCCAGCCTACCTCTCCTCTTCTTCCCAGGGTGACGGAAGTTCCCAGAACCCATGCAAAGTTTCATCCTGAATGTGGGTTAATGGAGTGGTTGAGTTACCTGTGCTGTGCTGCATGTTTTCTTTGATTCCAGTGAAGATGTCCTTGTCCTGCTTGGGCCCTGTGAGCCTTGTGTGGAGAAGGCATAGGTGCGGCTGTTCCCGTGTGGTACTGTCCAGCAACATGCTGATCTCAGGTACATGCTGGTCCCAGGGACATTCTGGACTCTTCATGTTTTGGGTCCCCATCATAGCCTTTAGGCTCAAGGGACCAATTTGTGGCTACCTCTTTCTCACAGGAGACCTCCACATAATCAGGCTCACATGTGCACTGGGGATCCAGGACCCCCCTGCTGCTTTCTCTCTACTGTCCTGGAATGAGCATTTCATTCCTGAGAGTTATGTATAGAAAGGAATTCCCACATTCACTTGTTAATCCCAAAGCTTTAAAGTCGATTTACGGAACTTCTTTTACTAATAAACCTGTTTATTTTTCACAAAATAAGAATGATTATTTTCATTTAATTTCATTAATTCATGAATTTGATCTTTTTTAAACATTAACTCTAATTAGTTAATCAATTCCCTTATCTGTTTCAAATTATGGTCAGAAACCTACCTTCAAACCTTAAATTATCAATAATAAAGGTTTCTGATTTCTTCATTAAATTTCTTTGCATTTTACATTTTATTGTGAAATAAAATCCATATACATTTCTTTATCTTGAAAAAAAATGTATTTCTGTATGCTCCTGGGATTATGATAATCTTACCAAATCCTAGGAGAATGAGACCCCATACCTGGCAAGAAAACTAGTTTGTTCCTGACCATCTAATTTTGTCAACTCATGGGACCTGGGTTCACATTCTAAAGAGATTCAAACTTAAATCCATGATTTAGGATTAGTCTCCTTTCTTATGGAAACCCTTTTCTAAGCCCACCAGCTTTAACAAGTTATGGAAGTTTCTATTTCCAGCAGTGGGGGCCCCAGACTGAAAGACTTATTTGTTTCCCTTCTTGTCTTGAAGAAGTTTTCTTCCATCATATCTTCTGCCTTCTCTGCCCTTGCCTCAAAGCCTAATTTTAATGGTAGAAAGTCCATGGCTGTAGGGAGTGTGGGTGGGCCATAATTGCAGAAAAAGAACATCCATTAAGGAGTCTTTCAATTTTTAAATAATTAGCTCCGTTATATTAGAGATGGTGCTGTGGTTATCCCTTGCATGTGTGTAGTAACTGAGATGTATATAGGAATAGGGTCACATAGGAGGAAATTCCTGAGAGCCAGGCTTTGCAGAGGAAATGGAGTCAATAGAAAAAGAGCAACTTTCAAAGGAGACCAGGATGGAAGAAGCAGTAAAATGGAGCAAAGCATACCAGAGGAGTTTTGTGATGGGACCTCTTGAGGAGAACATTTCAAGGAGAGAATAAACAGCAATGTTAGATGCTGAAATTAAGATTAAACTAAGATGCTTCCGTGATGACTCCAAAGGACATATGTTTTATGGCTCCACTTACATGGAGCACTTAGAAGAGTCAATTTCCTAGAGATGAAAACTGTAATGGTGGTTACCAGGGGTTGGAGGAAGAGAAAAATGGGACTTAGTGGTTAATTGGTACAGAAGTTGAAATTTTTCTGGGGATGGATGGTGATGGTGGCTGAACAGCCATGTGGATGTACTTAGCATGCCACTTAACTGTACATCTAAAAATCATTGAAATGGTAAATACAATGCTAGGCATATTTTACTACAATAAAATTGCTACAATTTAAGACAATTAAGATACAGAAACAGGTCCATTCATTTTGATTGTATGCATGCAATTTGTAACTTTTGCAAGAATTTCAGTGTAGTGATGGGTATTTTTCTTATGTAGAGCAACATTACAAACACCTTTTATTTTATATGCTCATAGTTTTGAGGATTGACTGAGCTCCAATTGTGGCCCATCAGCTGGTACTGCTTGGTTTCTCCCAATTTCTGACAATTGGTAAATTGGGCTGAAATATTTGATATGGCTTCTTTCTCATGTCTATCTCTTAGTGGCTGTCTGGTAGGCTAAAATTTTTCTGCCACCACTTGGCTAGCATAGGCTTCTCTCAGTGGCTAGATCCAGAGTCAGCATTCCCAGGATCAGCCCCAGTGTGCAAGATGATCTCTGCCTGGATCATCCTTGCTCATTCACCAAACCTAGAAGTGGGAGAGGCATGGTTCATTTGGGGTCATCCAAGTCTACCAAAGATGAAAGTCAGTGGTGAATAGAAAGTTGACTAAATAGAAAAAAGGAGGTAAAAACATTTGTTGTCAGGCTGGTGAGTATGAAGAAACATACCTACACAGACACCTAAGAGAGCTTAGTGCATGTAGTCACAAAAGAGGGGGAGAGGAGTGCCTGTGGGCAGAGGAAAGGATGCACTGGACAGTTGGACAAGGTAGTCAAGAAAAGACTTTCATGCAGCTTTCAATTTAGATGCCGACTGTTCAGGCTGTCTGCGTGTTTGTCCTGTTATTGTATGAGCAAGAAAGCCGAAAGAAGCAATGAATGGAGATGAAAGTCTCATCAGTGGTGTTTACAGTTTATGTGGAGACTGGAGTCATCCTTTATTTTTTTTCTTTGCCTTAAACCCACATCCAATCTACAACTCATATTGGCTCCAAAATATGCCCTGAATCTGACTACCTATCAACAACTCCCCACATAAATCTAGTTATGCATAGATGTCCAGCACTTCTTATCTGCACCCACTACACCAAACCCCCAAGTACCTTCTTGCCTCTTACTACTGTCTTATAGTTTACCTTCCATGCAGCAGTCAGAGGGGTCTTTCTTACACATCAATCAGATCATGTCACTTTTCTGCTCAACAACAACAAGGAAAATGTAAGCAAAAAAGAGAGAGAGAGAGAGAGAGAGAGAGAGAGAGAGAGAAAGAAACCTCTACATCTCTAGTACCACTCTGTTACATCTAAAATGAAATCCCACATCTACCTGAGCTAAGGGACCTGTGCCCTACACCCAGCCTTAGGCCTGTTCCTTCCTTGAGCTCACTATCATCCACATTTCTTTCTTCCCTTACCTTTGCCAAGTTTGTTCCTTTGAACTTGCTGTTCTTTGCACATGCTCCACTTCCTATTTCCCCCGTTGATTTTTTCAAGTAAGTTACGTTTTCATCCTTTAGGTCTCTGCTCAATGACACCTCCTCAGAAGATTTCATAGACCAACTAAATTAGCACCAACCGCTTCTCCCATGTCCTGTTTACCAAATTTTACCTGAATTTACTTAAATATTTATCAATAACACACACACACACACACACACACACACACACACACCTACCTACATAGAAACAGTATATCTCTATTTCTATTTTTATTTTAATCAAAATTGTATGTACATCATTTTAGAAGTCAAATAATTCTATAAAAATTGTTATGGGTAAGGGGACTGTGGTTGTGGCTCAGTGGTAGAGTGCTTGCCTCGCGTGCTTGAGGCCCTGGGTTGCATTCTCACCACCATTCCATTAAAATAAATAAATAAATGCAAAATAAATATATCGTGTTCATCTACAACTAAAGAAATATTTAAAAAAAAATTTATGGTGAGGGTTTCCTACTTCTCTTTCATCTTCTGTCCCTTTCCTAGAGAAAATACTTCTAGTTTTTCCAATGTTATTATGCTATCATTCCAAATATTGTTATATTTTCTATTTTTAGGTGTTGTTAATTTTCTATTTTTAGGTGTTAACTGCTCACTTGTCACTATGGAAGATGAGGATGTATCTCTCCCTCATCTCACTCCAACCAATATGTATGCGCTCCAACACTGACAGTCTTGCTGTTCTTTCAGTATGGGTATCTTCTGATTTTTGTTAGAAATCTTTTGGTGTTTGCATTATTACACCTATACATGAGCTCTTACTGCAGCCTGTAGTATTCTCATTTCTTTTTAAATTGTATTTACTTAATGTGCACAACATGAGGGATGGCAAGATATATATCTAGTGTATGTATCCTGAAATGATTACTAGAATCAAACAAATGAACCCATCCACTGTAATTATCTATTTTTTTTTTATTTTTGTGTATGGTAAGAGCACCTAAAGTCTACTTTCTTAGCAAATTTTCAGTATATAATACAGTAGTGTTCATTGTAATCCCCAGGAAATAAGTTCGATCTTTAGATGCATTTATGCTATATAATGGCAAGTTTGTACCCTTTGACCTACTCCCCAACCCCATTTTCTCCCTCTCTGTAGCCCTGGTAACCACTATTCTACTCTCTGTTTTTTTGTAGTCAACTTTTCTTTTTCAAATTCCATATATAACTAAGGTCATACAGTGTTTTGCTTTCTGCCTGGCTTATTTCATTTAGCATAATTGCCTTCAGCTTCATCCATGTTTTCACACATGGCAGGATTAACTTTTGAGGGCTGAAAAACATGCCATTATACCTATCTATTCATTGTAGACCATAAATATGTACAAATGTTATATATGTCAAAGAATAACAAATGCAGGTAAGGATGTGCTAAAGGGAAATTTTTATACACTGTGTATAAAATAGATCTACTATGGAAAATGGTATAGAGGTGCCTCAAAAAAGTAAAATAAAATAGTCCCATTTTTAGTTTTTGTGGACCCTCCAAAATAGCAGTTTCAATTTACATTGGAACTTCAAGAGTGTACAAGGAAGGGTTTCTTTTTCTCCAAACCCTCTCTGATAACATTTTATCTTGACTTTCTGATCATAGCCATCTTAACAGAGGTAAAGTGATCTCATCATGGTTTGATTCACATTTCTTTAGTAATTAGTGATTATGAGCATTTTTTTCATGCACTTGTTGACCATTGTTATGCCTTCTTTGGGAAAATGTTTAGATCCTTTGTCATTTTTTTAAATTGGTTTACTTATTTTTTCCTATTGGATTATGGGAGTTCCTTATATATTTTAGATATTAACCCCTTATCAGATATATGGTTTGTGAGTATTTCATAAACCAATGACTGCCTTTTCATTTTGCTTATTATTTCCTTTGCTGTACACAAGATTTTAGTTTAATATAGTACCACTTTATTTTTGGTTTTGTTGCCTGTGCTCTTAGTGTCCAATCCAAATAATAATAATAGTATATATAATTAAATAATTAAATATAGTTAAATAATTATATACTATATAATTAAATAATTATATAATTAAATAATTATATGATTAATTAATTATATGATTATTATTAATAATTAATAATTTCCAAGACCAATGTCAAGGAGTTTTCCCCCTATGTTTTATTCTAGCAGTTTTAGGGTATTGGGTCTTGCAATTAGGTCTTTAATCCACTTTGAGTTGATTTTTGTGCATGGTGTAAGATAAGGGTTCTTGCATGTGGATATCTGATTGTCACAGCACCATTTTCTGAAAAAGTTACCCTTTTCCCATTGTGTTTTCTTTGTAGCTTGTCAAAAATTAGTCGACTTTATATGCTTGGGTTTATATGCCTTTCTAATCTGTTCAATAGGTCTGTGTGTCTGTTTTTATGACAGAACTGATTAATACTACAGTCTTAACAATATAATTTGAAATCAGGAAGTGTGATACCTCCAACTTTTTCTTTCTCAAGATTCTTTGACTATCCAGGGTCTTTTTGTGGTTCTCTACAAATTTTATACATTTTTTTCTATTTCTATGTAAAATAGCATTGGAATTTGATGCAGATCACATTGACTGTATAGATTGCTTTGAGTAGCATGGACATTCAAAATATTAATTTTTCAATTCATAACAGATATCTTTTCATTATCTTTGTTTTTCGATATCTTTAATCAATGTTTTATAGTTTTCAGTGTATAGATCTTTCACTTCTTTACTTAAATTTATTTCAGAGAAATTCATTCTTTTTAATTTTATTATAAATGGGATTTTTGTTATATTTCCAAATGGATCATTACTAGTATAAAGAAATGTAGTTGATTTTTGTATGTTGATTTTTCTGTTCTGTTAACTTCACTGTATTCATTTAGTAGTTATAGCAGTTTTTTGTTGTTTTCTTCTCTCTCTCTCTCTCTCTCTCTCTCTCTCTCTTTGGTTGTGTTTTCATTGTTTCTACCTATAGGATCTTATCATCTACAGACAGGGATAATTTTACTTCTGCCTTTCTGATTTGGATGCCTGTTTTTTCTTGTCTGATTGCCTTGTTAGTATTTCCAGTACTATCTTGGACAGATAGGAGGAGAATAAGCATTCCTTGCCTTGAACCAGATATTAGAGGAAAAACATAGTTTCCCTCTGTTGATTATGCAACTGTATATAATATTATACTAACTCTAGGCTTTTCATAGATGGCCTTTATTATGTTGAGGAAGTTCCTTCTATCCCTGTTTTGTTGGGTTTTTATCAGGAAAGGATATTGAACTTTGTCAAATGTTCTTCCTTTACCTATTGGGATGATTATATTTTTTAAAAATTTTATTGGTTCTTTTTAGTTATACATGACAGTAGAAACCATCCTGATATGATTATACAACCATGAAATATACCTTATTCTAATTCAGCTAATGTGCTATATCACAATGATTGACTTAGAATGTTAGATCAACCTTACATTCTAGGGATAAATCCACTGGGTCATGTTGTGTAATTCTTTTGATGTGACAATGAATTGTTTGCTTATTCCTTTTAATAATTCAATTTCATGCTCTCTCCAGTTTGTTTAACTCTCTTCTCCATGTGTTCAGATGTATCAGTCCATTCTGTCAGTTGCATTCATCTTCATGAAAACTTTCCCAGAACCTTTTAACTTTCTCCAATCTGGACTGCAATGCCTGGTGCTTAACTATCATTCTAGAACTTCCCTTTACTATCAGCACCGGGAATTATTCTCATCTCTCTCCTGTTTGGATGAGTTATTTCATAAAGATTTGCTCCATAATTTTCATGAAACATATCTTCTATTAGCTTCTTGAGAAAGGATATGTGGGAAATGAATTTTTTGGGGGGAATTCACATATCTGAAAATGTCCTTAGTTTAATTCAAATGTTTAATTTTCCTACTTGTTATAATGTTTTGGTAAGGTACAAAATATTTAAATTATTTTTTTCTTAAGAAATCTGAAGACAATTTTATTTCACATTCCAGAAATACATATTCCGATTAAAAAATGATGGCCCATACTTCGTGCGTGGTCTGTTTTTTTCTCTATAAGAAGGTTGTAGAGTCTACCCTTTTCCCAAGTGTCCTGCGATTTAGCAGTAGCCATTGCTTTGGGTCTGTTTTGTTTCATTTTGTTGGATACTCATTGAGTTTTTCAATCTGAAAATTTATGTCTGAGAAAATATTTAAAAACTGTTGGTCTAAATTTTTTCCTAAATCTCCAGTTATTTGGATGTTGGACCACCAAGACTACAACTTATCATTTTCCTATATTGTCTATATTTTCTCTCCCATTTTCCATCTCTTCTTGCTCTCTTTTCTGGGAAACTGCCTCAATTTTATTTTCCAAACCATACTGAATTTCACATTTCTGTTATCTTAATTTTTATTTCCAAGGGCTCTTTTTTTGTTCTTGGATGTTCTTCTTAAAAACTTTATTATTATTATTATTATTTCCGTATCTTTCATGGATGAAGTATCTTCTCTTATTCCTCTGGGGATTTTTATGAGAGTTTATTTTACTTTTCTTGACATTTGCTTTTGTCTGATCTCTGCTTCCTGCAAGTGGCTTTTTTCACTTGATTTCTACATTTCTGGGAAGAGTCTTTCCTCAGACTCTTAATAATGCCTTTTATGGTTTATATTTCAGAGTGGGGCACTTTTAGTTTGGTTGATGAATAAGGAGTTGCTGACCATGGTTTTTACTGTAGGTGATTATTTTGAGTGGCAGACCCCCAGGTATAAGTATCTCAGATCTTTCTATTTAGAGTGGTCAGAATTCTTAGTGAAGTTGGTTAGGCACTTGCCTGGATGAACTAGATCTAGCAGGCAGTGTTGTAGGAACCCTGCTGGGGAAAAGGTAATGGTGGAGGGTGTGGAGGTAGCTGTCCAGTGTTCAGTGTGGGAATGTCTTTCTACCTGCCTGTTGCCAATATCATATTCCCTTTCCACAACATACTCCAAAGCTTCTCCTTCATTCTAGCCTACTTGCTGTATTACCTATGAGGAGGAGGAGAGTGGATCTAACTGCTTCTCACACTGATTTGTACCCAATTCTTTCTTTTTTAGTTTTACTTTAACTGTCACTTATAGAAGTACCTGATACCACCTAATCTAGAGACATGGTAGGGGCATGGAGGGGTGGTATATACTAAGTTGTTTTTCAGTTTTTTCTCACTGTCAGTTTTGGAGTCAACTTTCTCAGATCTGCTACTTCTCAGATCGGTTACTAATGGTCTGGCTGATTTTTTTTTGTTTGTTTTTTAAATTTGTTACTATTTTCATATTGCCTGCCCTGTTTGTCCTTAATGACTTATGCTTAAAAAAAAAATCCCTTTACTGGTGCTTTGGTGGGGTTCTAGAAAAAGCAAAAATAAAAGCTTGTGTTCAGTCATTAACTTACATTCTTCTGTGTACTCACAATAACCTAAATTCCTTAATGGCAGAAATTCTGTCTGCCTGTTGACTGTTTCATTTGGCATCCCTAATACATGGCACATACTAGATGCTTAATAAATATTTCCTGAGTGACTAATCATTGGCTGACTGACCAACTAACTTGATTGGTTACCCAAAAAACTTCTGAACACCCAAAGGCTACAAAGTTTGAAAAATGACAGTGTCGTTCACCCATTTACAAAGAGGAATTTTTGAAAGACAGATGTAACATTCCCTTAAAGACACGTTCATTCTGTTGTGTATCCTTTCAGAATTGTTTACAATTTTTTCTGAATGTTTTGGTTGGGAAAAATAACAGTGCTTAGTTAGTTATAACTAAACTACAATGTGTAGTAGCATTTATTTTATTTTCTTTTAAAATTTTTCTTTGTTCTTTTTAGTTATACATGACAGTAGAATATGTTTTGACATAGCATACGTACCTGGAGTAAAACTTCTCATTTTGGTGGTTGTGCATGATGTAGATAGAGATGCATTGGTCATGTATTCATATATGAACATAGGAAATTTATGTCAGGTTTATTCTACTGTCTTTCCCATTTCCATCCCTCCTCCCTTCCCCAGACTCAGTCCAATCTCATGAACCTCCCTCCCCACTCCCCACCTCTTGTGAGTCAGCACGTGGTGTGGTAGCTTTTAAAAACTATTGGTCGTTAGCTTTTTATTCCACTTTCCTGTGTAACTCAAAGGCTTACATTGAATATAGTGATTTCGGATATGTTTCAATTTCTTAATTTTCTTGGAGTTTGGTTATTCCCTATTGTCAGGATGGTAAATTCCTAGCACAGTTCCAATGACTTACTTGTTCCTTAAAAGTATGTTCATTATGTTTTTGGATGTGAGAATGAATGATAATAATGCTCCAGTCAGTTCAGAGTTTTAGAGTTTCCAGTGTGGGGGAGCCGGGGGGGACAAAACAATGTGAAGAAAGAAAGAAAAAAATGGAAGCAAAGGAAATTCAGAGAAATCATTTTTCTTTCACATATCAGAGCCATGTTTCATCAAGTAACCTCGTGTGTGTGTGTGTGTGTGTGTGTGTGTGTGTGTGTGTGTGTGTGTATTAGACTTAAGCAGCACTTACTGAGCACCTGCTGTGTTTCCTGAGTTGTGTTTAACCCTGAACTCACCATGCCCTATCTGGGCATTCATTCCCCCACTCATTTGATTGAACTGACTTGACATTCAGTTTTCTGTTGCTATTTTACCATCCATGTGAGCTTTACCATAACAGTAAATACTCATTCTCATGTCATTTTGATAAGGGGGCCTAACCTTACATCTATCTTATAGTTAGCCAGCTTTTAGATTATAAATTGAAAGGATGAGTAATTGATAACAAAATCACACACACACACACACACACACACATACACACACACACACACACACAAAATGTCAAAGCCAGAATTAGAGCTAATGTGAAGTCTCCAGAACATTTATTTTGATCTAGTATGTACCCTTGACTATAATAGATGTTAATAATGCTACATAATTAAGGAAAAGAATAACTTGAAGTAATGATAGACATAAAATCCAAGAATATTGAAGGATGGAATAGGAAATCAGGCTTGTCATATGCTGCTTCAGAAAGATAATGTAAAATTGTCCCAAGTTTTTGTTTGTTTGTTTGTTTGGTTTTTGGAGGGGGGTGAGAAGGATTGAACCCAGTGGTACTTACCCATTGAGCCACATCCCCAGTCCCCCCCCCTTTTTTGGTATTTTATTTAGAGACAGAGTCTTGCAGAATTGATTAGGGCCTCCCTAAATTGCTGAGGCTTCCTTTGAACAGCCTTGAGATCCTCCTGCCTCAGCCTTTGAAGCTGCTGGGATTACAGGTGTGTGCCACTGTGCTCGGATTTTTTTTCTTTTTTCTTTTTCATGTATAGGTGGTTCTTAAATTGATAATGGGACATGACTTGGGGAAATCTAAATTATAACCTAGAGGTTTAGTTTCTCCCCTTTAATTGTCTTCATAATTAACCATGATTGAATCTGTTTGGGGGGAAGTTAGGCCATCCATATTTGTTTTTATTTTTACATGTGTCAGATACCATTCCTCACAAACAAGATAGGGACATCAGTGACAGCTTTGTCTATTTATAATGCAGAAAATCTGTAGATCTAAAAACACCCTCTTTGTCCCTTAGAATTGCTAAGTCAAAGGCATTCATTCTTTGAAAAAGGCCTGGGATTCTTGAGCAGTTTTCTGATCATTGAATAACTTCTCCCTTGTCCTGCTCTGTTCTGGTCCGGTCTCTCCCTCACTTCTCTTAGCCCTCTGCATCCACTCTGGCTGGAGGAGGAGGACTGTCCTCTTAGGCAAGGACAGGAAGGAAAGTGAAGAGCCATCCCAGGAGGCCAAGCTAATGGGGGCTTTGCGGATCTTTCAGCAGGGCTTGTCAATGAGAATCATGCAGCAGAGGGCTCCTCCACGGGGCACTCTGACCTCTTAGTAAACTATTTGTTTTTCCTTGTATTGATTAAAAAAAAAACAAGCCTCCGAACAGTAACTCCCTATCAACCAGGGCGTTGTTTTCAAGAATCTTACACATTTAAAATACTATGACTCATTAAAGCCCAGACCCCTGTCTTTCATGTACTCTGCAATCCAGTTAAACCAGATCATTGGTGATATTAAAACAGAATCCCTGAAAGGAGCAGCAGATGCTTCCAGACTTGGACTTTTTTTTTTTTTTTAAACAACTTGAACCACAAATGTAAATAATCAGATAATACTCAAAATACAAAGCCACCTCAAGTAAGTGTTTTTGTTAATTATGAGTGCCTAAAGACTGAAATATGTTTCATCTTAGTGACATGTTGGTACTGGAAAGGTATGCTTTCTCTCTTTAAGTATTTGAACAAACCAAAGCTACTGTTTTTCTTAGTATGTAATGGCCAGTCTACCTTTTTGTCCATGTGCCACACAGCATACTAAAATAAAATTCAAAGCCCCAAGGCAACTTGATTGCTGCAAGGATGAATCTAGCTTTACAGTGGAGAGAAATGCCCAGGTTGTATACATTGATGTGACTGAATAAAAAAACAGTAGAATAATGGTGCTTCTGGTTGTGTTTCCAATAGCAATGTGATTGCAGGGCACTGGATTAAGTTACCGGTCCTTTGAATTGTGACCTTCTGTCTAGAACAGCTTTAAAGGTTACCACCCCCCACCCCCATTTGGGAGGCAGAGGGAAAAAAACTTACTACTGCTTGAACGGAGAAAAAAATTCTATAGGTTGCTAGATTGGAGGATGCCCCCACATCCTAGCAATTTCTCTCTATAGGTTGTTAGATTGGGGGATGCCCCCACATCCTGGCAATTTCTAATAATTAATAGAGTTTCTTGATTCTGAAGACTTAAACTCTATCTCCAAATGCATCTGGAAACTTGGAGTGCAGTTTAATTATAATTATTTCCTCAGTGAACAAATCAAGTGTTTACCGTAGAGTAGTGTTTACTGTATGTAGTAAGATCAAAGTGTATCCCACTGGATACCTCAAGTCAAGGAAGGCAGAAGGGAAGTAACTGATATCAACTGTGAAGCACATAATTTGTATCATCGCTTGGTATAAACTCAGAACTTCAGGCTCTCCTTTGAGTATAAAGAATAGGTTTGGGATATTTATTATCCCTACTTTAGGAATATAATTCACCTTTTCCTATAAATGATGAGTAAAAAACCATGAACCCTGATTTGATAATTTCAGTTTAAGGATTCCTCACATTTTTTTTCCCTACTGACCCTTTAATGTACATTTATTTTTGAATCTGTAAACTAACTGACAATGTGTTTATAAGTAATCAGATATTTAATAGTGATTATGTCTATTCCACATTAATATATATATAAGCTTGATATGTATCAATATAGAGATATATTATTTTGATGTATATATTATTTTGATGTATATCTATATTTGACATATCTCATTTCAATAGATCACACACACACTTTTCTGGACTTTCTTTCTTGGATTTTCCTTGCTCCAAAATCATGATACAACCAGGGGTCATTAATGTCCCAGTGCTCCATCTACTGTTTAGAAGTGACCTGATGGTGCTAGAAAATTGAGGCAGATTCCAGAACAATTTAGTTGGGGAAATAAACACCCATATTTTTAAAAGCAGATCATACAAACATGAAATGCCTATCACCGTGCCTGGCACACAGTAAGCACTTAATAAATGCACTTAATAAATGCCTTTCCTTCCTCCATGAACTATTCTTTTTTTTTCTGAAGAATTTAAAAACTGTGAACTCAGCTGTCATGGAACCTGGAAAACACAAAGCGAATTTCCAGATCCTTTTACATGCTCTGGGAGGTGCTGACAAGATTGGTTTTGCCCATGGCTTGGAGGGAAAAAAAAAATTGAAGAGAAGACAACCTGGGTTTTCTAGGTTGCTTCATGTCAACAGAAATCCCTTTTACAGTTCAAGAAGGCAAAATAGCTTATTGCTGAGATTAAACATATGCTTCCAAGACCAATTATTTACATATTTTTGACAGAGAAAGAAAAACTAACTCTGTTTGCCATTTTGGAGAATCAGATGATTTTTAAATAGAAAACCTGTTGTGTCATATTTTTCTTAAAGTACTTAGATATAAGTACTACACCTCATGCCCTTTTCCGAAAAACCTGCCACTGCCCTGTCATCATTATTAGTTTCAAGAAGTGCTACTCAAAGTTTCTATTAAGAATAATAATTTTTTTAAAAAACATCCTAGAGGCAGTCATTACTACATAGGATAACAAGTTCTCCACCCTACATAAATAAATGGTTATGATTCATATATAATAACCAATGTACTTATTAGGAGGTCAGGAAATAGGTTCTATTTTCATTTTGTGCTGTATAAAGACCATAATATTTATGAAAATAACTTTCCATAGTACAGTTAATAGTAATTGCCTCCTTAAATTTACTGTTAAAAGCTATTCATGTTGGAGTTTGAATGGAAAGCATTTAGCAAAACACAGGTAGACATTTAGTTTAGTGGATTTAATATCATTCTTAAAATAAATAGAGGATGTTTTACTTGGTAGTGTTTCAACAGAAGTGTACCCTGAGCAGGATCCTCATTGTAGTACTCATGCCAGTCGGGAAAGTGCAGGTCATGAAAATGGTCATTCCAAGTGGCAGCAAGTATCCAGATCTCAGCCATCCAGGACAGTTTCAAAGGTTCCACAGAGAAGCCACAAATGTAGTGCCATCACATGGACCACAAGCAAAAGAAACTTATCGGGTAGCAGACGGACTAAAAGTATGGGATTATGGAACACTTTATTTGCTGTTCTACTTTGAGCAGTTTGAATTGCAAAATCTTGTCTTTCCAGATATTAATTTTAATAATATAAGAGGAATAATGACTAAGATTTTGCTTTTGGAGAAAAAGCATCTGTCTAGAAGTTCTAATTATACTTTGCAGCTAGCTGTATCATTACTCTTGAAAAAATAATCATCTCCTCTAAGAATTTTAGGAGCAGAGAAATTTAGTAAACAGTTGAACCATAGCATTCATGATTAATTCTAAAATTATTTCATGATAAACACAAGTAGAAGAAAAATATATCTTGACTGAAAACTCCACAACCATTCACCAATGTTATTGTCCTTCCTGGAATGGAAAACGGAAAGAGCCACATTGGATTTTACCCTTTGTTTTCTCAGTGTATTTGTTATGTTTAATTTGATGAGTCAGCTGTTCACTCAAGTAGTTTTGAGATTGCTCTGATGAGTGCAGTATGTCTGCCCTTTAAAAAAATTTAAAGACATTTATTTTTGTGATCATGCCTTTATTTAGAATTCTCTGCTAATCTAAAAGTACTGAAAACTTCTATCAAAATTGCAGACTTTCATATAACCACTCAGGTATTCAGGCAACAGCTGGTTCTGTCAGATAAAACCTGCTAGGAGGTACAAAGATGAAAAATCTTTGTATCTCATTGAGGGTACTTGAACATTTCACTGTAGCTGAATATTTCCAGTGTTTTCCTTTTTCAGATAAAATTATATGGATATTTTTGTTCTATTGGGGAAAAGGCATATAGGAAATTTTTAATGCTCTCATTTATGTATTTACGTGTTGAGATTTATGTAGCAAATATCAGATAGTAATGCTTTCTACTATTACCTAGGAAAATTTTCTAAGTTCTCTTTTAATCTGTATGAATGTGTTTAGGGAACAGTTTGGACCTTCAGAGTATATAGTTATATAATTATAGTTAGTGAAAATTTCAAAATAGGAAGCTAACTGTCCACTTAAAACTGGATCTTAGTAAGTCTTAAATTTGGGTTATTTATCATAGAATAACTTATTTTTCTGGTTCAGGTTGTATGTAATAGTAATTATTGTATATTTGATAGTTAGTAGTAATTACCAGACTAAATTTATGAGTAAACACAAGATTGTTTTTAATCCATCTGATTTACTTTAGGAAAAAGAACTATTAGAAAGTGGTCAATATGCACATGCATATTACTTTAAGCCAGTGACTAAGCTCTTTGTCACATAATTATGAATCATGAGCTATATCATGTCAATTAGTGGTCACATTAAATTCATCATGCTTTTTATAATTTTCTTCATAATTACATGCATCATTTCTTTAATGGCATTTTGTTTGGTTATATAAATAAAAAATGAATTTCAATATAAAAGCACATGTAATATGATAAATTTGTAATGTAGACAAGTAATTTGCATGCAAAGGTGGCATACTTTACATGATATTTCTCCTCTTTGGACTTCATGTAGTTTATGTATTCTGGATTTGCCAATATAATCTTTCATGAATCAGAAAACAGTGTTATATCCTTGTATATCTAAAATAATTTTTAGATTACAGGAAGCATGTGTATAATAGCTGATTGCAGGCTTCAAACAGGGTTTAATCCTCCAAGCAGCACCTCAAATTTTATATTATATGGAGCTTAGTAATAAATCAGATTGCAGTCATTGTGTGGGTGTTTTATATCATAGATTGAATTAATGTAGCACTACATTATATCTGACAATACTGGAAACCTCCATTACAGACTCTGTTTTGTTTTCTGCATAAATACTGTGGCATATTGAATAACTGATACTTCTAGTCCTGTAGGTGGTAACATAATTCTATTTCTGCTGTGCATAGGAACAGATCCAATAGCAATCAACTGTTTTTTGATCTGCTTCCCAAATATGGTAGATGCCTAGCCCATGATTCCTTGCCGCTGCTATACAAAATAAAATCCTAGGTGAGATTGCAGTTTAAGCTGTCTCTTAGGTTTGACAAAGTGTTCCTTTCTGAGGAATTTAGATTGGCATCCTTGGGGAGGGGGATGGAGAGGATTAAAGTCTGTATTGAATTTTGGTCATTATAAACTTTTCATTTTGTTTTGTTTGCATTGAAATGGTGCTTTCAGGTACAAATTAGCAAAGTAAAAGTAAGACTGTGACTATCTGCTTTATTAGTTGATGATCATTTAAAAAGTTACTATGATTTTTTAAAATGCTTTTCATACCAAGGTGAGAGCCTAAGAAAAAAAGGAGACTTTGATTTTTAATAAAAATTCCAAATACATAATAGTATTATTTGTAGTGACAAAACGGTTTTAAGAAATAAACAATGGGGATAAAAATTTTATTTTAGAGTGCAAATTAATTATGATGAGTAACTAGTATCAGAATAAACATTTGATTTGAATTATGGTATAGGGCTGGCAAATTAAAATATAATCATTACTTCACATAAGTGATGCCTTCTTCAAATATTTGGGATCAACATAGTGATTAAGTCATTGATCTTATAAATGAAGTCATTTATCTCCATAAAGCATGATATCTTAACTGAAGCTTAACTCTCTAAGGTAAATCTTACAGCTCATCATGCACAGATTCTGAGTTTTTTTTTTTTTTTTTTAAAGAATGGACTGAAATGAAAGTTATAAGTGAAAAGAATCTTTTCTCAAAAATAATTTTAAAATATAAACACTGAAATACTGTCTGGTTCATATCCAAAGAATTGCTCATTGAAGACTTGCCATCCTAGAAATCCTTGCAGAATCATGAGTCAGTCTTTCATTGTTAAAGTGATAATAGCTTACGTTTGCTTTTTCTCTCCTCACTTAGTGGAATCAGCCATTCCACTTTTTATCTTTGCCAAACCTGTGAGTAGGTAGGCACATGAGGGAGGGGAAAAATCTGAAAAGATCGATTCCCCAAGTTTCAGGGCCTGAAAAAAAAAAAAAAAAAAGTTTTGGAAAAGTGTAAAAGATAACGTGTAAACCAACTACTCCCCAAAGATCTTAATTGGGAGCTACTGCAGCAGGAGATGTGCGTGTGTTGACAGTGTCTCACACAAGTTATTCTCACACAGCTGTTTATTCAGATAGCGTGGGGCGCGTTCATTTACATAATAATTTTTTTTTTAAAAGCAGTTAGGTTGAGTCAGACAGAGCAGTGCTCCTTTCAATTGTTGCGTTTAAACCAATAAGGTTAGGACAAGAGAATAGCTGTGGTTTGCGTTGCAAAAACAAAAAAAAATAAAAAGAGAGAGAGAGAGAGAGAGAGAGTGTGAGAGAGAGAGAGAGAGAGGAAAAAGAGAGAGAGCCCCGAGGCTTCATGGGCAGACCTACAAGGCTGCGCAAACAAATCGAAGGATGAGATTCTGCTGTTTCTTTGTCTAGAGTTCTCAGATGCTATCTGCGGCTGCAGTTCGGTGGGGAAAGAGCGCAGGGCGCAAAGCTGTTACCCAACCGAACGGTGGGAGCTGATGGCTCCGAGTTTGGGGCGAGGTAGAAACTCTCCAGTGCCACTTCCGACTGTAAGCCTTCCTGTTGCCGTCCACTGTGGCGGGGTTCTTCCTGGGGCCAGCGATTTCGCTCAGTCGCTCGGCAGCCCGAGCCTGCAGCAGCGCCCGGGCGCCTTCCCCCGCAGCCGGGCTCTCCCCGGCACCCGCGCTCCGCTTCCACGAGCGCCGCGGCTCCGCTGAGAGCGCCGCGGAGCCCTCGCACGTCCCTCCCCGGAGCCCAACTATGTCAGGAATGGAGGCTTGCTAAACCAGAAAACGCGGAGGAGTACATTAAACGGGTGGATGCGGCAGATGTAAGCGCTGTAAGTACAAGCTGACCGTTTGAAAAATTGTTAGTGACTGATAACAGCTGTCCTGTGGGCAAAGTCCGAGATAACAGAAGCGCTTTTATGATTGTTTGGATTTTGTTTTAAAAGAAAAAGAAAAAAAAAAACATTATGGCACGTGGAAAATGATGACACTTTTTGTACCTAATACTTTATGAGCCACAGGGTTCCATCGTAAAAGTGGAATTCTTAACCCCCAAATTATCTGAGCAGTTAGGATCATTAAGAGGTAATTACAAATTAATTGCTAACAACGATTTGTGCTATCTCTGGAAATCAGTAGGCAAGGCCAGAGTCTCCTAAGCAGATTACTTGGAATCTCTTTTCTGAATTGCTGCACAAACCTCAAATATTGCGCGATGTTGAGTTACACATCCATCCACCACAACACATAGATGACTTTCCCTGTGCAGTTTAAGTTGATATGAAAAAACGAGGAGAGGTTTAACATTTGAATGGACAACAGATAACAATTGATATTTGCTGTTTAAAGAATCCTTTTTGCTTCAATAAACAAATTTCCCAAACCTTACATTAAACAGGCTCATCTTCAAAAGGTGATTACAATAAACATTTGCCCAATTAATGTATTTGTCATAGAAGGGCACTTTATATGACTTGAATGGACCTTGGAGTTGAAAATTCAGATTCTTAAGACTTTTTACTTATCATTTAAAATGTTTGCCATTCAAAATCACTATATGAATTGCTAATGACTCATGGGCTTATATTTCTTTGGGGGAGTTTTTTGAACACATTTAAGTATAGCATTCGCAAGAATTCAGTAAATTCAGAGCTGTCATTGAATTTAGACAAGCATTTTTGTTTCATTTCTTAAAATAGTAAAGGGGTACAAAACGTTGGTACTTAAGTATATAGCGTAGTTTATAGGTTTGGAGTTGTTTTTATAATGTCTTTCAGGGTAGGTTTTATTTTATGCTTGTGTGAGACTTTACCCTACTACTTGGGATTTGAGGACATGCATCCATGAATAGTCATGCTTTTGTATGATCAAACATTTGATATTTGATTTCCTTGATACTTGAATTCGCCTAAGGCCCAAATTGTTCACTAAGTGAGCAGGCAACCATAGATTTTCAGTCTTTGAAAATTCTTCCCGGTGACAGACATAGAAGCCTAATTGAGTCACTGGTCACTTTTAGAGTGCCAAATGGAAGTCAACTGCTATATGAGTTTCACAGACATGATAAATGATTTTCTCAAAAGAAACTTTCCATTCCAATGGGGAAATTTTTTTTTTCAAAGAATACACTGGAAAAAAAAAATGCAGTGAGAATAAAGTCACTTTTATTTAATCAGTTATCAAAAGTATTTTTCTCAATATTTTACATAATTGCTATTTTTTTAAAATAATACTCTAAAGCTATAGGTAGAATACTGTTATTTGAATGCTTATTTGGTTTTAGTTTCATAAGGACTCTCATTTTCTTTAAACGAGATTTTGCAAAAAGCAATATAGGATATTTAAATGAGTAATCAGTAATCAGTAAAGCATTAAGGCATTTACTTATGGAGTTTTCGATAAAGAAGAAAATATAATGTTAACATTTTAACATTATATTTTATGTCTCTCCCTACAACTTCATTTCAGTTTTAGGGTTAGATTTTTCTTTAAAATATTGAGGTTTTTATTGCAACACTAACACCACAGTTGGAGATATTGATTAAGGAGAATTTTTTTATATCTCTATAACATACATTCTGATTAGAAAATTGCCATTGTCTTTCAAATTTGGGAGTACTCAGGTTGATCTGTGGTTGGACAAAACTAGCTCGCCTGCCAATTCTATTTATTTAGATAAGTTCAGTACTTTCACTTTGAAAATTTCTTTTCAGTTTGAAAAAAAAAAGTTTTAAATTATAGTCATTTTGTAAAAATTGCTTTTAGTAAGCAAAAAAAAAAAAAAAAAAAAAAAACCCTATGGAAAACCCATAATTTGGACAAGTACCTACATTTTATTTGCTGTGTGATGCTGAGATTTAGAATCCCTTTCCATTTACAGTTTACTTTTCACAGAACATTATTAACTTTTTGGCTTCATACATGATCTTCTGTCAGATGCTTTTGATTTGTAATTTAGCAAAGTATAATAAACAGTGCAAAAGTCATGAATTTTGCTTTGCATCCTGAGCTCTGTGGTAGGGAAAATGTGATAAAATGTGTACCTTAAGTCTTGTTTGATGATCTCTCAAAGCAAGTTTGCCTTCTGGAAATAATTTCTGGGGCTGAAGAGCATGGTATTAACAGATTTAATGTGGCTCTTCAATGGATTGGAGAAGTACTATGTGAGGTTTAACAAAATGAGAGAGACAAATTGAACATCAACAAAAGTTACATCTGTGAAGAATTATAAATTTAATTAGAAAAAAAAGGCAAACTTAAAAGACCTCATTAACTAATCAGAAGTCAAAGTTACTAGTTGAGGATCTTTGAATTTAAATTCTAAGGAGTTCTGCTATCTTTTCTTGGTATTTTCACAGCTCTGTGAGTGTGCTACTATGTGTATTCTATACGAAGAGTTTTTAAAAGCATTAAAGTGAAATGACTTCATTGTAATGTAAGATGGCCATTTATAATGGAATGGGGAATATTTCTACACTCATAGAAGCATTTGAATTAAAAATACCAGATTAGGAGATGACAAGAAATATTAAGTTTATGAGTGTAAAGCAGAAAATGTGAGCTTACTGAACGCTTACCAACACTTCTGTGGAAATATTTTTTCTCTTTTGAACGAAAATATCCCTAGTTAATTATTTTTGAAACACATTATGGTTTGAGACCTTTAAAATACAGAAATCTCCTTAGACATTGTTAAACATGAGAGAAAATCAACACCAATCAGAAATAGGTGTTCTTTTTAGATAAGTCATTATAAGAGTATGTTTCCTTACTGAACTGTAATCTTGTACTACACATAAAAAACTAAAAGCATGTGAAGTGTAGCATTTTGTAAACTGTAACTAATTTTGCTCACATCTGTGTCTAATTGTTGTCTGCATTCGCATTCTTGAGAGTAGATTTATTTTTCCTGGACCACGATGTGGATTCAGCTGACCAGCCTAAGTGAGGATTAGTTGTTTTAAAGTTATTTTGATTAAAGAGTCATTTTTAAATACAGTAACACACAACACATGGTTTAAATAATCCTTGAGTCACAAAAGAATATATCTGAAGTATACTTAATGAAATGAAGATCATGGCTGTGGACTTTCAAAAATTGTAATGTATGAAAGTACAGTAGAGACTGGGTTGCACCAGCATAAAAGAAATGTGTTGTGAAATGCAATTTTTTTTCAATGAGGAAATGTGTTAGAACAATTCTTGAAATTGTTTTTATTAGCAACAGTTTTGACTTTTAAATTTAGATGATAGGTTAAACTTCAAATATAAGCAAACTTTCAAAGTACACAGTGAAAACTAAAATTATATTTCTAAGACTATGCTTTCTAGCTAATGTTAAAATGCAAATGGATTTTAACATTTAACAGAAAGTGTGCTTTACATACTCTCACATAATTAAGCCAAGAGAGTTCTTAAACTAAGTTAGTTCTCACCTATAATTTATTCCAGGTGTATTAAAGTCGGGGGGGGGGAGAAAAAGGGAATTTATCTTTGGGGTATATTGTTCCAGTTTCTGAAAGAAACCATTTAATCTTGTGTGAGAACATTAATTTTAACAAAAGTTGCAGAAGTCTGTCATCATAGAAAGGCACATCTGCAGGCACTAAGATGCCATTTCTACTTAACACTCAAGCATCTTTTAACAATTGTTTTTTGTCTCGCACATATTCTAGAAACCATACCTAGAAATTTCACATAACTCCATACCAAGACATGTAGACCTTAAGATGCTTTATTCTTGCCAGCAAGATAATGTCTTAATTTCATAAATCATAATTTAAAAAAATAACAGGACTCAACAGGAGATGTTTGGTTGGATAACTTTAATGTCATTTGAGATGCTTCAGTTCTCATCTTTGTTCTGTGTCCCTAATTGATGTCAGTTCAGGTTGAATGAAAATGCACATCAAAGATTTGGAATTCTGAGCCATTTAAACATTATGCAGAATGCTCTTTCCTGCCTGCCTAGTTGTTAGGCTGAGCTTGGAAGCCAGCAGCAACCTAGCTCACCTGAGCTTTGTCACCTGCTGGCAGTTAGAGCTGCCTCTGGCAGTAGGGCAGTGACTATTAAAACCAGCACAGTAGTGAAGTTAGTTGTTCAGTGAAGTCCCCAAATACAGATTCATCTAGAAACAAAAGAGACTAAGGAGCTGGCTTAACTGGGACATTAAATTGATTATTCGACTACCAGTCTCTTTTTAATCTAAAAGACAGAAAATTATCCATCCCCACTCCTCACCAAAAAAAAAAAAAAAAAAAATCTGACCACTTTGGTATGTTGTAGGGCAGAGCTGCATAAGCACTCATTGACTTTTAATTTGGAATGGGTAAACAAGCACATTGTTCAGTGATGTGACTTTGGGTATGAAAACTTGCTTTTGCCATTTACCCTTAATCCTTTTGCCTGAAAGGTGCCCAGGAGATGTTTTAGTAAACGTTGAATAACAAATAGTAAATGTGGGAGCAAATCATCGCGATAAGGATAAGATATTGTCAGGAGTCAAAGGGGTGGGCGGGAGCTGTGTTTCAGTTGGTGATAACAGAGGTTGAAAGAGGTTCTGAGGATGCTGGGGGATTATTGCTTGAACTGCTGCTGCTGAACGCACTCATTTTGTTAATAGCTATTTTTTTCCAAGCACCTTTTCCAAGCTGCCTGGGCAAGGCTGCTTTGCATGTTGATTGGGGGAGGGGTAATCCCGTTTGCAGCTGTCATAGGCCAGTGATGAATCACTATCCCGTCATTTGGCTGCCTTCCCCCCTGACAAGGGGAGGAGGAGGATAGACCTGCAGGAGGAAACAACAGTTGAGACCTCAACTTAAAGACAATATGCCTTTCACTGCAGCAGTATCCTCTTTTTTCTCTTTTGGTTAAAAGAGAGCATTGTCGGTCTCTGCCATGTGCTCTGTATAATTAAGAGCTGACACTGAAGCTCAGTAACAACAGCTTCTAATTTTTTACCCCTGACCACAGGTGCAAACATCTCAAACCAGTTCAGATGTTGCTGTTTCCTCAAGTTGCAGGTAAGGATATTGTTGATATTTGACGTTTTTGTAGATTACCTTTCTGTGACCCAGACCTATTTTTGTCTAGTATTTCTTAATTATTTCTATTAATAGCAACAGCCTCAGTTGGCAATTACTTAACAATTTATGTGTGTGTGCTTGTTAAAAAAAAAAATGCTTAAGTGTGTGGGACAGGAATAGGAGCCTTGGTTTAAAAATGATTATGGGGATATTTTCTGGTGTTAGGAAAACTGATCGTGAAGTGGGAATTGGGAGAGAAAAACTGCACTTGAAACCATTTCCAGTTTGATTTCAAGACCTGAGGAAGTAAAGCTCTATTTCAGAAGTAAAATGGTTCAAGTTAAAGATGTTTGAAAAACTGATATCGACAGTCACTTTAAGTGCAGCCTCTCAATTAAAATGACTATACCTTTTATTGATCTGTTGGGGATGAAGAGCTTCATATATAGAACATTAAACCTCCCCCCTTACTTATTTATTTTTTAGAAAAGCACATAAAGTTTAAAATGAAGGGAATGTGGGCCTCAGATGTTTAAAACATAGCTGTCAGAAAACAGAACATGAATGTGTTTTGAGTGACTGTAAGTCCTCTCTTCTCTTCATTAATGAAAGTATTAATTATAAATCTAGCTCTGAAATTGACTTTTGGACCTCCTCAGAATAAGTACCTGCTAAGTCTGAGACCTTTCAGGAGGGACTGGCCTATTTTCATATAGTAAAAAGTGCAGCATTATAGGCAGAATTGTAGCATTGAAGTAGAATTGTCCTCATTTCCCTCAGTGACAGCTGAGGTATTCCGAGTGCTAATGCTCATAGGGACTCACTGTATGTTGGCCTTATCCTTTTTCAATTGGGCACGCTGTATGTAATCCACAAAGCAAACAAGTGAGCCGACATCATAATGTTTTAATGCTGCATTTGTTTCAAGGGAAACAGAGGAACAATTAAGTAGTTTGCCAGAGTAAACACATGCATCAGGACTATCTCATTCCCTGTCACTAGACTATAGGTTTCAAGTGTTTTATTTGGTTTGGAGACCCATTAAATTACAATTGGGTGGTAAATTATAAGGAAGTACCTAGAGCTAATTTATTAGATGAAATAGATTGAATAGAAAAGTGATTTTTTTTTCTATTACACTTGTTTACATAGTTTCCTTTCTGTTTTAGGGGGAAAAATGCCTTTGGGGATTTTTTTTTTAATATAAAAAGAAAACCATGACTACATTTTTTAAAAATGAAAATAGATGTCACTGTGTAGCATTAGACCTTATGACTTGATAAATTATGTAAAGTTCCAAAAAGGAATTTTTAAGAACTCTTTATGAATGTTGGGCTGGATAGGTAGAGTAAGTGACATGCTTTAATAGTGCAGGTAGTGAAAATGACTGAAGTAAAATGCAGAATGAACTATTTTGAGTCTAAGAAAAGAGATACAATGGGACTTTTGTGTGAGTGTGTTTCAAAGAAGGTGTCAAGTCGTTAGCGCATTAAATAGCAGTGTTATGAATTTGGTACATCTGTCAAATGGAAGGCTTCTTGTCTTTAGGTCTATGGAAATGCAGGATCTAACCAGCCCGCATAGCCGTCTGAGTGGTAGTAGTGAATCCCCCAGTGGCCCCAAACTCGATAACTCTCATATAAATAGTAATTCCATGACTCCCAATGGCACCGAAGGTGAGTGTCTGCCTTCTCACTGTTTGCTTTGCACCTTGTTTCTTCCTCAGTATACGCTTCATTATTAGGTGGTTGTGATTTCAGTTGTCAAATCTGTTATACTGCTGTTCTATTTTCCCTTTAGGTAATTTGACTTCTGAATCAGTAGTCCTCATTAGTTAGCTGCTGGATGTTACTAGTTACGGTTATATTACAGACTGGTTTTATTTCACATAGATGCATATATATGCACACACATCTTATACATATGTGCATGCATGACATTTTGAACCTGGGAGTGTATTTTATCTCCTTGTCGATCATGTCTATAGTACACTATCAATTTTCTTTGTTTTACTCTATGAGCAATGAAAATTTGGAATCATTTCCTTTATTTTACTTTCCATTTTGTTATTAAATACAATCAAATTTACTTAACTGTAAAATTGGACTGGATTGTTTCTAAAGGTCAATAAAATAATTGGCATGCCTAGTGTTCTTGTGGCTTTGGCAATTAAAATATAAATAAGTAAAAAAGAAATACTTAATTTGTTTACCAAATATGCAGGATTATTTGGAAAATTACTTAAAATTTATTTACTTTTTAAAAGTTTAAGTAGTATAAACAGTGCTTTTAAAATTATTTTTGCATAAATAACACAGGAGTAAGTTTTATATGAACAGAAATACCTTTTTAATTCATATATTCCTGAATCTAAATATACAAGGTTATATGTATGTATCAATACCTGTTCTGTGCATTTAGGTTCTATGTATGTTTTTGTAATTTCAGCACATAGAAGGACGTGTTACATATTACACCATATTTATTTCTATTTTAGCTTATTAAAAATTACTTCTTCACAGATATTTTTTGCATTATTTATTTTTTACTAAGCCTCAGAATGTTGATGAACTTAGAAAATAAGTTTCACTAGAAGTCCAATGAATTATCCATGTTACAATTCCATCCAGAGACAAACCCTTAACCATCAATTCCAAACTACTATGGTGATCTTTTTTTTCATATAGTTTTGAAAATAAAAGTAAATGCTATAAAATTATTGCTAATATTTATTAGTGAAACTTTTTGAGATCTATAAAGCTATGACATTTGTAAAAGATAAACTATAGAATCAGTTATTTCTGACATAAGATGTCTTGATTTGTGTATCAACAGTAATTGTTTTCATATATTCTGTGTTTTTCTTGAAGAGTATGTGTATTCATTTCCAGTGCTTATAGAAACTGGTTGTTGTCAAAAGTAGAAACTTTGCTGATCTAGTTAAAAAATTAATCTCTGAATAAAGTGCCTTTTTATCTGAAACTTCTTCCCATTTCAGTAGTCAAAGAGAAAAAATTACTTATAGGAAAATAATTCTAGGGTATAACAAGTAGATTTCATAGAGCGAGTTCGAGTAAGCAGCCCTCTTTCCACACCTTCTGGGATTTGGCTGCAGGTGGAAGCAGGCCTGTAGGACGACAGACTGACTGTGGATATAGTCACACAGCCCACTTCAGGTCCCTGCTCTGACACCCACTCCAGGGCCAGCATGCTGGGTAGCCACAGAAGGGCTATGGGTGCAAGCCTTTAACAGTCACTCCATCACTGTAAAGGGTAGATAAGACAACAACTTAAACTAACTTAAATCTAAGGGAGACTTAGCAGTTGAACTATTTTGCCGAATAGAATACGCCAAAGAGTAATCATTAAACACTAATAGCTAATTATTTGTATATGAAACAGTGGAATGGAAGTAAGAAGTTTTCATTTTCTCAACATGTTACTGGCAAGTCATCTACAAAGAAGAAACACCCTGTATTGAAGCAGAGTACGTGTTTGGGGATGGCTTTGTGTGAATGAGGTGTGGTGTGACTAGTGCTAATATATTTCTGAATATTTATATTTCAGAGCTTGATATCACATTCATATTCAGGGATGCTGTGTTTTGTGAGATTTTTGCATAACCAAAATAAGGTTGAAAGAATACAATATTTTAGGTACTTGGAGGATCTCTGAACCATTTGGTCTGGGAAATAATCAGAAATTATTTGTTTTTCTTTAAAAAAATATTCTATGTCTTCTAAATGCATTTTTTAGACCTGATTTAAAAAAAAATACATGGTATTTCATCTCTGTCCTGTTTTCAGGCATTCTTCATTGGCATAATTTGCAAGGGTTGGAAAGTGAAGTTAGAAGTATCAGTATGAATTATTCAAAGCACAAAAGGAATTTTTGGCAATCCTCTGAAATGTTTAGCTTTATTTCACCAGACACTGTGAAAGTATGGACCCCAAACTTTCTTCATGGTCCATGCTACAAAGCTATTTAGATCTGAACAATATCATAAAGTTTTAGGTTGCTGTGAAGATGTGAAGTCATTTATTGTGCTACTTATATGTTCCATTATGTACTTGTTTCATTCCTTTCAGCCACCGCTAGAGGAGTTAAGCTTAAAATTAGTTAATTCATTAACATCTGGCAAGCTTCCCTGGGATATATGATCATTATAGATTTTCCTATTCCTTTAGATCTTATTTAGTTAGAAAACAGCAGTGTTTACCAATGCCTTAGAGGAATGAAAAAAAATGAAAATAAATTCATTAAAATTTAAGTCTTGAAAATATCACCTCCCCTAACTGTACCACAAATATTTCCAGTTACTTACACACACACACACACACACACACACACACACACACACACTCTGATTTGGATTTAAGTGAATTTTCTGCAGCCCAATTTAAAATAGTCTCAGCTCAATTGAAATTAATTAGGTCAACGAAACTCCATTTACTTTACACAGTTGCTGGGGTTCCCTGAGTCTGTGTAGGGTTGTCTTCTCTCAGTCATTTTTTTCACTTCCTGTCACCACTTGTCCCTATAATGAGGCAAAGAAAACAAGAAAATCTCCTGAATCAAAAAACCATAACTTCATCTAAAGAACAAACAAGAAGGGAACGGAATGAAGAGGCAGAGAATATTGAGTTTCTTCTTACGTCTGCTGCCAAATTATCATAAGACTCAGTGTTTGTAGGTTCTGTCCCTCACAGGCTAGTGCCTACTTTCAAGGTTCATCTAAGGGATCAAGATGGAAAGGCACTGAGCTAAAGCCGCATATACTGAGCTTTTTAATTTCCTAGAGTAAATGTTCTTCAGTTATAATAGTTTGAATGTTTTAAAACTTTCAGCTCTTCTCATTTTGATATTGCAACCTCTCTGAATCATGATTGTTGCAGTTAACTGTTGGTGTTACCCAGCTTATACATCTTTGAAATATAAAGTACAAGCAGCTAGATAAAAATAGTAAAAGAGTAACGTAAATGATTGCTTGACCTGCATTGAGAAAAAAGCACCATTAGGAGTGATAGGTTTTTCCAAATGAACTAATGAACATTTTCATTGCTATTAAACAAAACAACCCAGAAGACATTAATGAATGATTGTGAAAACAGTTAATTGTGATCTTTCTTTTAACTCTTTCCTCTGGTGTTTTGGGCACTTTGTCTTAATAGACATTTCTTATTAGATCGTTAAAGCATAATTTTTAAGAAAATAGGCTTTCAGGGGTGATGCTTCTTTTGATAAATATCAAAGTGTGGAATGTGAGGGAGGAGTATCTTCCAGCCTTTATTGGGGAAGGCTTTGTGTTGATATTTGGGTTAAATGTGAGAAGTAGTTGGAAACCTTTCCTTCAGAAGGACTTGGAGCCATAGCAGTAAAAGGATTTTTATTTACCTACCTAATTAGGGCCTTGTTTGCAAAGCAGGGATTCTTTCCATCTTTGTTTTCTCTGGTTGTCTTAAATCCATGGGAGCCTGGGATTGGTCAGTTCCTGTATTGCTACTCAGAGTGTTTATTTTGGGTTGTTTTGCGGGGTAGGGAATGGGAAGGACAAAAAAGAGGTGTGAGTAAAGCTAAGAGTTCCCAAACTGGGAGTTTTCTCTATTGTAAATTCAGATTAAAAAGCAAGAATCTTAAACCAGTCTTGATAATTTTGTCTTGAAGTGACACAAAACCAGATGCAATCAGAATTTTCACTGTAAATAGAATTTCAGGAATTCTGATGGTAATTCAAATAGTAATTTTGAATTGACATATCAGATTTCCAAGGTGATAACAGATTGTAATCTTGAATTAGATGACTAAATTATCCGAGTTTAAAATTTATTCAATGGTATTTTGCATACTTTCAAATGATAGTTTAATTCAATAACACACTTATATTATCAGAATATTTTAAATTATCATCTCATTTCTGCAAAGCTGAGAACACTGGCAAATTATCTGAATTTTTTTTCCTCCTTGTAGTTTTGATTTACTAAAATATAATTCTATGCAGTGAGAGTATCTTTAAGAAATCTTTTCTTACAGGAAATATCTAAACTGGAGTGGATGTATATAAAATTATGGTTTGAGGCTGCATTTTATAGGCTATGTTTATCTATCTGTGGTCAAATATTCTGAAGTCAATAGAAACATGGTAATCTAATTTTATTATTGTTTACATTCTGCGCAAAATTTAGTTTCTGGAAGATTAAGGGGCATCATGAATAAAGGAGTTTGTAAGTGGCATTTTTAGAATTTGTTTATAGCCACAAAATTGGCCTCATAAATTATTCTTAAGCAAAAGCCATGAAAGAAGGAACAAAATAATTTGTTAGGATTTAATATTTACTATATCATATACATGGGAATAAATTTCACATTCATGTTGCTAATAATAAAAATGGCTGATGTTAATGAATAACTTGTTGTTAGTCATTATGCTGACCATTCTCTGTTTTGTTTTGTTTTTTTAATTAATCTTCAGAAAATGCCTTGAGATTGCCATCAGAATGGTTGAGAGTGTGGAGTTGAATCCTGGCTCCATGATTTACTAGCCAAGTGAACTCAGGCAAATGAGTTTCTGTGTGACTCAGTTTCCTCATCTTTAAAATGGGATAATAACAGAACTTACATTGGGTTTGCTGACAGCATGTCATATAAAAATTGTAGCAGGTTTGAAACTTACTCTAAGGGCTCTATTTATTAATTACTATATCATATATAAACCATAGTCATAGTGATACCTGTTCTCTAAACCAAGCCTTAGAAAGTTAAATGCAAGTTTAAAGAAAGATGGTCCATAATAAGTTCTCTGAGTTGGTATATAAATTAGTTCTGTCTCAGTCGGGAACCTGTACTTTTAGAACCTGTATTATTATTCTATGAAGACAATGTGATTCTCATCCTCTGCAAATGCCTTTTCTAATACCTCCCTGGCTTTCTCTTCCACACTGATCCCTTCAAAATGGAGAAAACCATTTCCTAGCAAACAGCAGAGTTGTACCAGAACAACATCAGAGGCTTTGATGACAGAGGGCTTCCTTATAAGGATGACTCCACAGGGTAGTTACGCTCTGGTCTTCAAGTTCTGGTGTGTGCGGGTGTGTGAGTTTTCTTCCTGTGGTCATGCGTGCATGGCATATTGCATCAATAGGTTAACTTCGGGGTGGTGGTGGGGGATTGTCTCTAACTAGTTTTCAAAGCTTCAGACTTAATTATAATTCCATTAGCCTTCTGTCTGTGTTAAGCCTCTTGGAGATCAAACAGAGATGGGAAGTCATCTCTGCTTTTCATTATAATAGTCATTATTATATGCACATTTGGATTGCAGCAGTATTACTGTGAAATTCAAAAAGCAGTTGCAGTTGCTACTGCTCAGACTAAATGGTTTCTACCTCAGGAAATATTTTGAAGTTGATGGTAAATTTGGTCCCAATTTGGTCACATTTCTCTTGACTTTGAGAACCCCGGTTGACCAAAGGACACTATGTTGGCATTTGGTAGGGATTCTATAGGAATAGTAGTTGCCAGAGCCAAGAGTTGAGAATATGCTTGGTATGTTCTAGGAACAGCAAGGGGCTGTGTGTCTGGAGAGGAGGTGAGGTCAGAGGAATAAAGGGGTAGCATGTGAATAAAGTGATGAGCAGGGTGACAGATGCACTCTATAGCCTATCATCTGTAGCTCACTGAACTTGGGAATTCAAGTGCTTATTGACTGCATCTAGGTTCATGTGTTCTAGACATCTGGGATTTTTGATAAACTAGTAACTAGATACAGAAAGCCCTCAGTTATTTTCAGTTGCTAATAGGTCAGAGAATCATAGGTCTATGGCATCTCTGCCCCGAATGGGCCAGAACTTCAGTATGAACAGAAACACATCTTCCCAAGATCATCCTGTCGCCTGGGAGAAAATTCTAGTTCCCTCCAAGGAGACATGAACTTTTAGACTAATTCATATCTCTTTGTTCATAGATTTCTTGCTTTAAATAATTCCTGACTTCTTACTTCCAAGGGTGCCTTGGGGTGAGCAGTGTATAGATAAAGTAATGGTGGTGGTGGTGGTGGTGGTGGTGGTGGTGGTAGTGGTGGTGTATGTGTTGTGTGTGTGAATTCTCACCTTGCTTACTTGGAGTTAAGGGCTAAGGGTAATTCATTCTTCTCTCTTGAACACTAAGCATACAAGATCATAGAAGAAATTTATATATTACAAATTTACCAGTTTTTAAATTTTTACTTTGAATTAGGAAAAAAAAATCTGCCCTTTAGCTGTTCTTTGAATGCTTGTTGCCTTTACTAAGAGAGAATGTATGTTCTGAGAGGCTAATCAAGATTTATGTCGTCAAGTTTTAGTACCCCAAATTATTTAGAAATGAAAATTTACTTTGGGTATGTTCATGGTAATTTGCTAGTTTTGCATATTTTTCAGTTTGATTTTATGCATCCAATATCCCATTACACCCCCAAAATGCAGATGAGCCCCACCAAACACATTCCAAGGAGGTATGTTTATGTGCTTCTCATAGAACAAATTAGAAACAGTGTTTCCTTCTGAAAAGTGAAACAATATCTAAGATGCTTACCTATTTTACCATTACATCTATTACTAATATGGGGAATTTTAAATGGAAAGAATCTGTGTAGCAAATTATGAACTGAATTTTTACTATTTATTTGAGCACATCATTTTATTTTAATATAATCTTTAAGGTGACTTTTATGCCCTTGATTTTAAAGAGGTTAAATGTCTAGCCTGTGTACATGGCATGTTAGCTGTATTGGAGAAGAGATTCAAAGGCACATCAGGCTAATTTCAGAACCCACGTTGTTAATGCTTTTTACGTTTCTAGACATCTTGATGAAATACCTCATCTGTCTAAAGAAATTTTTATGTTATCTAAGATTAAGACCAAGATGAAAAATGTTCAACATCACTTACCTGCTTGTTCTGTCTGTTAAAATCTCCAGGCTTCTTAGAGGCAGGAGAACCTTGTTCAGTATTGTATCCCCAGCATCCAGCAGAAGGTTTAGCACTAAATGTTTATTAAATGAATGCCCTCTGGTACTAAGCAATTAATAAAGGTGATTATAACAGAAAGCATCTAATCATTCTACTTACAATGCATTAATAGGCTCAAGAAGTTTTCTAGAGCTTGGTTTTTAAATTACTGAAATTCACCATTTCACAGACCAGTTCAGAGTAACTATGATAGGCTGTCCATCCAGACAGCATCCACAGTCAACATTGTTACTGGTTTTGAATTTGATCATGGTAACTGGCTTGCATTTGACCCACACTAATTTGTTTCATAAATGGGAACTTTGTTGGAATTAAGTATTTTAGCAATGATGCAGCAACTTCAATGTAGTATGTAACTGAATGACAGATAAGGCCGCTCATCTACTTAGGTGTAGTACTTTTGTAAGAAGTTAAAGGAATGAAAATTGGAGACAAAATATTTCAAAGGTGGGGGGAAATTGAAAGAGTGATGTTACATCCAGGCTGTAGTAAGAGTGAGAATGTGGTTTTTACAGTTTTGGCAAAGACTTTCCTAATTGGAAGAGTGTGTGCGTGTATGTTGTGGGAGACACGCACAGTGCACAGAAATAGGGCCAAGACAGTCAGCCAGGTCACATGCTGAAGGCCTTAGGTATCGTGTTCAGGAATTTGAATTCATTTGCACAAGAGACCTGACGGCTTACACATAGGTGAGTGATGTGATTGGGTTTATGTTTTAAGAAGTACCCTTAAGTAGTATTTTGAAACCATGTTCAGAAGGTGGTGGGCAGTGAGAAAGGATGCTAGGTGAGAAGTAATGAGGACATTTGACCTGAAACCATGTGTTTACTACATATTATTCATTTAATGACAGCTCAATAACATCCTTGCCTTAAGGAAAGTAAACTGGGAAAGGAGTCAAAATATTTAAAAATAGGACATCAGTATCGCATGATGGTGAAAGCATGAATTTTCCAGTCAGACTGATTGGGGTTAAAAAAAAAATAAGTCTCAGTTTGGGCCAGGTGCAGTGGTGCACACTTGTAATCCCAGTGGCTCCAGCCATGGGGAGGCTGAGGCAGGAGGATTGCGAACTCAAAGACTGCCTCAGCAAAAGCAAGGCACTAAGCAACTCAGTGAGACCCTGTCTCTAGAGAGAAATACAAAATAGGGTTGGGGATGTGGCTCAATGGTCAAGTGCCCTTGAGTTCAATCCCTGGTACTACTACAACAACAACAAAACAAAACTCAGTTTTGCTATTAGTGCAGGATATAGCTAAGGCAAATTTTGAGAAGCAGCAGAGCAGGGGGTCAGAGGGAGTTCTGAGGCCAGGCCACTCACCAGCTACCTAGTGTGATACCTCTGCATCTTAGTCTGTGAGATGAAGATGGTAGGGCTGCCTACCTGCCATGTCACTAGGTTGGTTAAGTAAGTTGAGAATAGAGTCGAACTCCTAGGAAGTGCTTGCTATCCATTGGCTGCTCTTACTACTTCTGAGCTTCTGCTTCTTTCAGTGTAAAATGAGGATTGCCCTTTTCTTACGGGGTGTCATGACATGGGTCTGTCTAACACACAAAGGATGGTTACTGTCACTGACTGCATGTTAAAAGAAATAGCAGTTATTATTAAGTAATATTACATGTTATATTTTTTAAAAGAAACATATTCTTTGGGACTGACTGTGCAATAGTAAAGGGTATTTTCTCCTCCTTTGAGCCCCACACATAGTGGCTCAGCCTCTGCCCGTGCTGGCAGTACTTGCAGTCCTTAAGTGCTCACTTGATTAATACTCAGTGTGGGGAGGGTTTGTGTCTGGATGCTCCTGTGAGTGGGTGAAGGATGGGAAAAGGGTACTAATCATTTGGTAGATTGATTACATTTTAGGTAAATAAGTCATTTCTCCATATTGATGTGATTGAGATTCTGAGTCCAAGCCAACTCATCTGCTTCCAATCTTCATACACTAGTTTAGTTTACCATCTGTTAATTTGCAACATACACTGATATACTTTTATTCAGTGCCCTGGTATTCTCAGACAATCCTATTGCCCTGTTGCTCACTGATTTCCTACGTCTATATCAGAGCAGTGATTAAGGATGATAGAACCCTAATTGGAAAATGCTGAACTCTTCGGTGGATTTATTAAAGATAAATTAACTTAAAAGTTTGAAACTAGTGTTGTGACCCTGGGCTAGTTGTTTTACTTCTTGAGTCTGCAGTTTCCTCATCTTTGAAATGATACAATTGTAATAAATGTCTCATATAGTTGCCATAAGCAGCAAACCAGCTGTAAAGTTCTGAAGTGTTTGTTTATAAAGTGCTTAGCACTATGCCTGGCATATAGGAAGAGCTCAATAAATATAAACTACTTTTAAAATTGTTACTCTTCCATTCAGAAAGCTATATGAACATTGCCTATGTAGGAAAATGAGAGCATTGTATTGCTAAATTCTTAAAACAGAGGCAATCTTTTCATATTGTTGTGCCATGCTTCCATTATCCTAATAAACTAAAAAGTTTAGATCCTATGTTGGTTTCTAAATGCATGTATCTTTTAAAAGTCATTGAATGGCATATTTAAGATTGGTTCATTTCAATATATATACATTTTACCTAAAATAAAAAGAGCCATAAGTAAATATAAGCTCTAGTTAATGACATGGATGCTGAAATGTTTAGGGGAAATGTTTATCTCTGTAACTGATTTTGAAATATATGAGAAATAAGATTTTTTTGAAGGATAGACATAGCAAATATATAGTAGAATATTAATTGTTGAATCCAGGTGCTAAGTTTATGGTTATTCACTACATAATTATTTTTATGTATGATAAACTTTATAATACAATGTTTAAGGAAATGGGAAGCAAACATTTATTTAGTTTTGATTGTGTATGAAGAGCAATACTAGATTCTAGAAGATAAACACTACTCCTTTAAGGAACTCATAGTCCTGTTGGAAGATATAAGACTTTTGAATACTTGGCAATACTTTTGAAAACTAAAAGGCAATAATCTGGGTAAATTATGAAGGCTAGAATTTTTCATTTTGTGGCTCAGAGTTCCTGGGAGACAGGGAACTAGTACCAAAGGTCAGCCAGTTCTCTTATGTAAAAAGCTTGATCCATTGAATGAGAAAATTGACAAACCACACGTGTTAATGATTATTAAAATACAAATTTTTATCTATAGATTCATAGTAGGTTTTTGTCATTCTGCACCTTCTTCATCAACAGAGTAAACATAGGCAATCATTTGAGTTCTGCAATATTTTGGTTTTAGAAAGAGGGCTTCATTCCCAAGCAGGTTAGAAGCCTCTGATGCAAACAAAAGTCCTCTCAGTTCAGAAGAAAGAGCTCTTCAGCTGGCTAGGGTCTGGCCAGGCTTCAAGAAGGAGATGGAATTTGAGCTCAGTGTTGGGGAATGGGTAGAATTTGAATAGGTCAAAAAGGGATGGAATGCATTCTAAATGAGGGAACAATAGGAACAAAGGTAGGATAGTTTGGGAGACTGTGAGGAGACCAGTTTAGCTGGAGAAGGAATTGATAGTAGATAAGGTTGGGAGGATCTGCTCCAGCCAAACAGTGGAGGACCCTGAACACTAGGCTAAGGAATTTGGACTTTGTGGTGGAATAGAGAAGCCAGTAAATGTTTTTGAGGAAGGGACTGATATGATAAAAGGGGTTAAGATTAATCTGGCATCAATTTCAAGGATAGATTTGATTGGGGGAGGGATGGGCTACAGTATGGAGGCTTGTGCAATCGGTACAGAGTTTATGTGGTAGTTTAAGCAGCTAGTGAGACAAGAATGAGAGTCGCTAAAAACAGGAAAGTAGAGTTGCAAAAGACACATCAAAGGTGCACTCAATCTTTACCATTAATTAGCGCTTCTACAGACAATGTCAGCTAGTCTAGCTCTCCACATAAGTCACTGTTCACCGTCACTACTACACTTCCTGTGAATACCAGATTTTGGAATTGATTAACATTCAGTGTTGGTCTTGTATATCCTTAAGTTCAAGTTTAGTCAAAATGTGTTAATTTGATTTTCAGAAGGTCATACAGTTATGCCCTTTTGAAGAGCTTGTATTTTTTCTACCCTCTTCTAATATTAAAAAAAAAAAAAAAAAAGATGACTTTAACATTTAGAGGGATGATAATCTTATGTCAGGCCCTAGAGCCAGTCCAAACATAAAGAGACACCTCATTTTCTAAATGGAAATTAACTAAAAATAAAACATCTAGTTTATGGATTTATATATTTTTCAATGAGGAAATAGTTCAATGGCTACTGATAGTAATTAATTCAATCATGTGTTTTTAAAGCATGGTATCATAAAAAAAATGTAGGCGTTTAGAAATGTGATTTTCCACTCTCCTGTTTTATGGAACAGTTTTATTCTTTCTCTTTCCATATATATGCCTCTAGTGCCATTGTCCCTTTTGGATCATTTGACAAAGATTTTAAAAGCATACCTTTTCATTTCTGCCTTATGGTTTAAGAAAGAGAGTCTTTAAATCTGTGAGTTATATTGTCATTGGATCTAAACCATGACATTAGATGGTTGTGTTTTTCTTTAGTGATCTCAACAGCATAATCATGTGCAGAGTTGCTTTATGAAGGGCTCTTTTGAGGCATATTTGCAGTAATATTCAATATTTGCCTTTGGTTAGTCATGCTTCATGAATTATTATTAAATCTATGATAGTTTATTTCTCTTTTTACTGATTGAGGCAGGGTCTTCTCTAAACATACAAATGAATATTGATTGATATTATTATGCTAATGTGTCGTCTCTAAAAAGCACTTTGTTTTTTTTTTTTTTAAAAAAGTATGTTACATGTGTTCTGTCAATGAGACACTTTGCAAGAACTTGCACATAAGTTCACCCACCGAATGATGATTTGGGAGGAACAAATCTCATATTATGTTTCAGGAGTATTTTTAATTGCCCCTGTAATTGTCTAATGGAATAAAATTTGTTGTAATCAGTTTTTTACACATTTTTTTTAACCTTTAACCATTTCTACAATAAATACTGCATTCCAGTTGCAAGGCAGGCATTGTGCTAAGTTCTAGAGAGATATAATAATGTAAAATGGTGTAACTCCTACCATGAAAAAGATTTATTCATTAAAATGAATAAGACTATAAAAGACAAAATGATCAGATAAAAAGGAGACACAAACACAAACTTAGAAGTTCAAGGGGAAGTCATACCTGAGAAATAGGTCAAGGAAGACTTCATGGAACACATGGAATTTTGGTTGCAATTTCAAGTATATGACTTAGTCATGATGAAAATATATAGATTAATGTCATGGGGTAAAGCACTAGCAAAATGGAAGTGAGGAGGTAACTTTGAACATGTTATTTGGCCAGTTTGGCTTAAATGTCTGTGTAGGAATATGTGGAGTTTTATTTGTGGAATGGGGATTGTCGTATCATAGGAAAGTTAGGACAATTAGATAGGACAGTGTATTTTTAAACACTTTCATATTCTTGTAAATTACTAACTTTTAGGCAAATATAAACTATGTGAGGGGAATGGGAAGTTAACAAAGAGGGGCTTTAATACATGATTAGGGAATAGAAACTTAATTCAGGAGAAAATGGAGAGCCTGCCAAAGACATCAGAACAGGGGTGCCAGGCAAACCTAGGCTGTAAAAAGATAAAAATCTGCCTGAAGTAGGGAAAATGGAAGCTGGAAGGCCAACCTGTGAACTTTTTTTTTTTTTTTTTTTTTAAGAGAAGAGGTAGATGGTAATTGGGATAGTGGCCCTGAAATTACAACAGTTATGAAAGATTAGAGAGGTAGAATTTATAGACTTGATGTGTTTGTCACTTTACCATCACTATAACAAATTCCTAGGATGATCAACTTGAAAAGAGGTCTATTTTAGCTCAAAGTTTTACAGGTCACAGTCCATAGTAATGGTTGGTCCTGTTGCTTTTGAGTCTGTGACAAAAGCAGCACAGTATGGCAAGGAGTGTGTAGCAGAGCCAAATTATTCACCTCACTGCAGGAACAGAAGAAGAAGAAGAAGAAGAAGGGGCAAGGTCCTTTTAAGTGCAGACCCCCAGGACCTGAAAACTGCCCACTAAGCCCCTCCTCCTTAAAGGTTCCAAAACCTACCAGTAGCACCATACCTTCAGGGAATACTTAAGATCCAAATTATAGCACTTGAAAATGGGGATTGAGGAAAGAAGCAGCAGGAGAAATCAGGTTGGAAGGGAGACTTTCCGTCTATGTGACTGAGAACATTAAGTAAAAGAGAGATGACTACTATGGAGGGATAAGATGGCAAATTTATGTTGTGGTAGTTTTTTGACATTGTATAATTGGGACGTAATGATTGGTCCCTGTGTGTAGGGGGAGAGGGGGATGCACACACAGGTAAAGACTTAGAAGTTGTCTGCATGAAGGTCATTTAAATTAAAAAAAAACAAAACCTACAGTAAGGAAGAAATTATTGTGAAAGAAAATTCAGACCGGTATAGAGGAGGTGAAATTATAGAACCATAGAATAAGCAAAAGAAGAAACTCTGGAATAAAGAAATCTATTTGGAGAAAGAGGAAACTATTGCTATATCAATCAATGAGACAACAGGCAAGGAGTAGAGCCCATTCTTCAGAATAATGAAGAAAAATCAAGATTTAGGAATGTTTGTATTGGGCAATTATTAAAATAATAGCTACAAAAGGGATGATACAAAGGAGTAAAGATAGAGGGCACATGCTAAGGATTTGAAAGTAAATTTTCAGGAAATTTGGCTATGAAAAATAAGTGTCATGGATGAGAGAGAACCCAAAATTAGGAAAGTGTTGGAGGTAGCTCTGTGATAGAGCACTTGTCTGCTCTGCTGGAGGCCCTGGATTTGATCCATGGCACCATAAATAAGTCATAATAGGAGAGACCCATCTTTAGAAAAATGGGAAGCAACCTGTTCATATGGAGTTATTGAGAATACCAAGAACCCAAATAATGGAATAGCATCGTAAAGAAGATATGGAAGAGGCAGCAAGAAAATAAAAAAGTGTAGGTATTAAGCCTTGCTAAAGGAAAGGACACTTCCACTGAAATTACTGAGAAAAACTGGGAAATGTTGTGGGAACATGACAGATTTAATTCAGTTTTACAAAATATTTGGTGAGAACATGTGCTAAGAGAGTGGGGAGTGAGGTATGGTTCAGGAGCCTGAGGGAAGTGGAAGAGACTCCAGGGAGACCATTCCCAACAGTTGACAAGAGATGGAAAAGAGGGAATGTCAAGCAACAGAATGATTCAAGGGGGTGAAGAAAGATGGGATTTATGTGCACTCTGTCAGCTTGCTCATTGTGACCCATTCTACCTTGCTTATCCATCCAGAACAGCAGCTGAAGGGCAAACAGTGAAAGATTCCCCATCCTAGGATTAGAGTTTCCAAATAATCTAATTTGATGGTTGAGAAAATGACATTTTCTGGTGGAGCTAGACATCACTGGCTCTGGATTCCAGTCTGAGCAAGTGAGACTAGTGATGCCAGAGCAGAGAATGGAGAGGGCTTTGGAAAGATGGAATATTCTAGTGGACGATAAGAGCCTGTCTGGTGAAAGTAAGCCAACGCAGGAAGTGAAAGGTGGAATGTCTTGGAGGTACTAAAGTTGTAGGCAGTGATACAGCTGAGCCATTTAATAACCAAAATTGGGTGAAGGTAAGTCTCAGAGATGCAGGAGGAATAGCGGGATGTTGAACTGAGATTTTGAAGCTGCTGGCATTACAGTAAGAAGCTAAATTGAGAGGAACATAGAGTTTGCGTCAAGCAAAGAAATTGAAGAAAAGTCACGAGAAGAGCTTGGATACAGGCTGGGGAGGATCTGCTGGTCATGTTGGCCAGTGCCTTTCCTGTGTGTACCTAGACAACTTGCTCAAACCACAGCTGGCTCTCAGTGCAGCAGACAGGGCTACCCCTTGGGGATCAACTTGCTTTAACTGCTCTCTTAATTTATTGTGAGAAATATATCTAATCTAATGGACCTTGTCTCCTCTGATTAGCCTGTCATCTCCTTGGAGATTTATTTACATGACTGTAATAGTCAAAGTACAACCAGAAGTTACTGGATGGACATGGGATCATGGTGGAATGGCTTAATTGGATGGTCTTGATTGTTATGTCATCACACTGTGATGGATAATTCTTCACTTAAATTTATGGTGAAGGAAGACAGGTTCCTCATTTTCAGAGGCCAGCTTACCCTAAAGTGTGATAGAAAGAGATGGCTACATCTTTCCCCGGAATTCTTGATCCCAGCTCTTTTGTATACCATCCTCCTCTTCCTTCAGAAAGAGCATTCACTGGCCTTACTGATGAAGGTAGCAGTTTTCTTAATGTAATCACAATTTAGTCCTGCTTTCCTGAATTATCGCCAGGTTACCTTGATTGGATTTTAGCTATCCTGAGACGTTGCCTTATGATCTTAGAAAAGTCACTTCACTTTAGATTCTTCTCATTTACTTTTCAAAGGATAAGCCTAACTTTAATGTGATGCTTATGACAAATTTTGATCCAATCAGATGTATCTTAAAAATTGCTTTATGGGGTAGGGATATAGCTCCATAATAGAGTGCTTGCCTGGCATGTGTAAGACCCAGGGTGCAATTCCCAATACTGTTAAAAAAAATAGGAAAAGAAAGAAAAAAATAGGAAAACAAAGGAAAAAAAAAACGAAATGCTTTGATTTCTCAAAATTAAATAATTAAAGAGATGATATAATAGTAGAGGGACTGACTATAAAAAGCATGGAATCTGGACCTAGTATAGTGCTAAGTGATTTATAATAATTTATCTTTTATGGTTTTCATTGGTGTATTTATAATTATGATAGTGGAATTCATTGTGACATTCATATATGCAAATAATCTAATTTGATTAACCTCATTCCCTACCTCTCCTTTTCCCTCCCCATAACCTACTTTTTCTATTTTACTACTCTCCCCTCTACTTTTTTAAATTAGTGCATTATAATTATAGATAAAAGTGGGATTCTTTGTGGTATATTTGTACATGCACATAGCAAATGGGTCAATTCTATTTCCAAGTTCTTCCCCTTTCCTTCTTTTCTCACTCCCTCTCAATTCCTTTCCTCTATTCTACTGGTTTCCTTATAT
The DNA here is from genome assembly GCF_048772815.1 of Callospermophilus lateralis. Taxonomy (NCBI): domain Eukaryota; kingdom Metazoa; phylum Chordata; class Mammalia; order Rodentia; family Sciuridae; genus Callospermophilus; species Callospermophilus lateralis. The sequence continues at coordinate 32,598,195 of NC_135320.1, read as the reverse complement.
TTTCATTTATCTTTATTTAATTCTCTCATGAATATATTGTAATCCATATACAATCCCCACTAACAGGTGAAGAAGCTGAGGAGCACATAAGATTAGTAAGTTATTCCATATTTACACCATTGATGGCCAAGCTAGACTGAAATTCAATTGATAATTCCAAAGCTGGTACTTTCAGCTGTTTATTCAATATTACTACCTGGTATTATTCTCCAGCAGAAAATACAAGGGCATCCAGCCCAAAAGAAGAAGAACACTACTATGACTCTTTGTGTTAATGGTGATAATGAATATAGGTTCAGCTCCTACTTGATTCCAGGTACTTTACATAGATTTTTAGGAATCCTTATTGCATTCTTGTAATGAAGATAAAAGGCTTTTAATTTTGCACACAAGGTAATTAAACTCAAAGAATCAAATGTGTTTTAATAAGTCTTAGAGCATTTAATTGCATTCTCTGACTCTTAACACCAAAGTTTGAAGGCATTGATTGAAAGGTGGAATTCTAGATGGGTGCTACTCTAGAGAGTTTCCCTGCATAACTCAAGCCTGGAGTATGGGGCCAATTAAAGGTGTCTGGGGGACCAGAGAGATTAAAGGGACAAAGAGAAGGAATTTCTGAAGTTTTTAAAGGATGAGTATGAGTAGGTCCTTAAATAGATCAGATGGAAGATTGAAAACTTGAGAAAAAGCAGACATATTTGAATGTGGGCAAGCAAGAACAAAAAAATTCAGTCTCTTTTCTAATAGGCTGATAGTAAATGACAAAAAAGTGTCAGGGAGGTAATACTGGATATTTAGAGGAGCATAGATCACTCACAGATTTTGCTTTTCAAAAAGGTAGCTTAGATGGGATAGCTGTTCCCAGCTGTTACAATATCTTAAATATCTAAAACGTAAAAAACTTCATGATGTGATGTTTTTAAGTTCAAAATCATGGAGAGGTGGTCCATTATGTCATCTGTAGCCTACGGTCAATGTGCTCATACCAGTGGGGATGAAATGGGTAACATTTTGGTTGCTAGATTATTTTTGTCCTTATAATTCTCTAAATAGGTATGTAGTTGGCAATAACAAAGCCAGCATAGTCTCTGTTCTTTCTGACTTTCCCTTGGACACTATTTTACATCCCAATAAATCAGTAGTCTTTTTAGCATCTGGTCCCTGGCAATCAAAGTATTCAATTACAGGACCTGATACAATCATGAATATCCTGGTAGTTACTTTAAGTACATCCTCTTCCCTTCAACAGTGAACCTTTTAAAAAATTGGATTCATTGGGAGTCTTTATTCCTCAGTGTATAGATGGGTATATTTGAACAAAGGCAAAAAGCAATGAACTTGGATCCTAAAAGAAAACCTATCATCTTCCCTTCCTTTCTATTCTTTTTGCCTAGTTTTAATGGATTTCAAGTATAACAATGTGCCTCTTGGGAGTGAAAGTTACATTTGATTAAGCTACTCACACGGAGAAGAGCTGGTGTAGGTTTTAGGGGTACAGGGATTGATGTTATAGGCAAGCTTTTACAAAGCAATTGTATAGTCTAATCAATAGAATTATAGACCGTAGATTTTGCAGACTTAGAAAATAATTTGGAATAGCACTCTACACAGTACAAGAATTCCCTTTTTCTCTTTTCCCGACACTTGGGCATTGAACTTCTGCTTCAGATTTTCCAGCAAGTTTACTACACTACAAGCTCTGAGAATCTTGGAGGGCAGGCAGGGATTGCTGGGGTTTCATTTTCCATTCTACCACAGTGTGTGACACTGTGACTCGGCTGCCTTGCTCTCATAGAGTGGCTCTAACAATGGGAAGTGCCACTTATTATCATTATCCAAGCTTTGTTTGTGGTCCTTGGAGTAAAAACACATTGAAAATTAATATTTATTTTTGTCTCTTCCTCTGTGGCTTTGGGCAATTTCCTACCCTCTCTGGTTTCAATTTTTGCATGCAAAACAAGAAAACAATACCTGACCAGGGAGTTTATGAATGAATTCTGAGATCTACGTATAGAGTTGTCTTGAAGAATTAATGTCTATAAAGACTGACACAGAGTAGGCACTTTACATGACCTGCTTCTATCACACCTTATTCTGATCTTTTGCTAAGCTTGTGGGGTTTGATTCTGAGTTCAGAATCCCAGTGGTTATCTGTAATATAGAACTATTGTTTTTATGTGTACAAAGCATTACATGTGTTCTTTTTTAAATGGGATAAGGTGTGATGTGGACAATTGGGGAGGTCTCTTTGAAACTGCACTAGTCGTGGAATACTGGCGTTCCTAAAGCCCTGGGAGTACAGTGGTTCTGAAGAGCAAGATCATTAGGTTGCTGGTGGCATGGAGAAAGAAGGGAAATACAGGCTTATGTCAGAATTTGTTAACATCAATTAAGACTTCTAACCCAAAACAACTGGCAGAAAAGCAAAAACTTCAGTTACAACTTCAGTTTCACTGTTGTGTGGTCTACATGAAAACAATCAGGCCCAGTGATTTCATTAGTCTCGCTGTTTTTTTTCCCCCAACCTTGTTTAGAACCCATCTAAATAATTAATTTTTTTGAAAGTGACTATCTGATACATCTATTTATAATGCTTATTTGAAAACTACTCATTATGCTTTTGTAAAATACTTGGAGACCTAGGAGTGGAATGAATTTGTGTTCCACTTGGTATTTCTTAGAGCTCGGCCATGTTGAAAGAAGGAAGTGCTACATTTCACTGTCATCTTCTCAGCTTTTAGAATATGTTCACTTTGTGAGCAAAGTCTCCCTGATTATTTTCTTGTTGAAGTTTTCAATTCAGGAAACATATCAGGAATTTTTAGGTTGCCTTTAAAAATTACTGTCCCCTTTCTGAAAAACCTATTAATGGGGAACGAGTAACTTCCACAGAGTAGGGTAGGCAAGTTCCAAAGATGGCCTTTGATCAGAAGTTTCCAGGAAAAACAAATAATCGTAGCTCCTCCTTTGAAAACTAGGGAGGAAAAAGGTAGATGTTCTGAGATGGTCTGGCTCATTTAGTGGAGTACAATAATTCGATTAATCTATCAAGGGAGAGGATTACTTTGGAGACTCTGTAGCATAAATTTCCTGCTTTACCAAAAGGAACTTTATCAAAGATCATTTGTATATAATTAATCCACAATTGTCTCCTATCCTTCATTCTATTTTGAGGTAGAAAACTTCATTTCTTCTTCATAGTGTGTTGTTTCTGGTACTAAGTATATATAAAATTTTGATGAATGGCAGTTTTATATGACTTGGTGATAGTTCTAAATTTAATGGCTTACTGTCTCTGATTCATACTACATAATGTGATAAAGCATGTGTGTGCACCTGTGTGGTATGTATGTACGTACCTTCCCTGAAGTGTCTTGAAATCCTGCTGGTGTTTAGACGGAAAATTATTTCCCCCTGCTTCAATTCATTTTGTTTTATCTTTTTGACTGGCCAAATAATAAAAATTTTTCTATAAATGCCAGGAAATATTCCTATCACATTTGAAAGGTATTATTTATTAATATTATTTAGTAAATATATAAGAGAACAATGAGTTTACTTATAAAGTGTTGCTTTTAAAAGTAACTTGTAATAGGTTGCTTTCTTTTTTTAATTTTTAATTGTAGATGGACACAATACCTTTATTTTATTTACTTATTTTTATGAAGTTCTGAGGAGCAAACCTAGTACCTCATGCATGCTAGGCAAGCACTGTTCCACTGAGCTATAATATCAGCCCCGCAGATTGCTTTCTTAGGGGGAAAAGACATGATTTTTTTTTTTTAGAAGAGATTCTTTTAAGAATATTAACCTGATTTATATTCCAATGGGAAAAGGTGAATTTCTTGCCATTATTTGAATGTTGTACCAAGCCTTTACAAACAACTATTAATTGGATATATGATGTATGTTTATTTTTGTAGTTAAAACAGAGCCAATGAGCAGCAGCGAAATAGCTTCAACAACAGCAGACGGGTCTTTAGACAATTTCTCAGGTTCAGGTAAGGAACATATATTAGATTTTCACACTAATATTCAATATTATTCTAATGTATTTATATAGATGTCTGTGTGTGTATATATATACACACACACACATACATACATACATATAAAATATAGCTTTACTCAGAATCACATATGACCAAATTTGGATATTTTTATTCAGTGTGATGAACTGTTTCTCCATTTAGATCTTGTTTGTATCCTTTCTCCCATCATGTGAATTTGGGCAGGCAGAATCTGACCTTTACTTCTTGAATAGACTTGCCCATCATCCTTTTAAATAATTATCATGTAAATGATATATCTAAGTTAAATAGACTCTGTGAAATAGTATTAAATTCTTAAGTCATATTTTATCTCCTTTCCATTAATGGAATCTATCTAAAGGAAATGGCCAAGTTTTATATCTGTCATGACAAGATTACTGACAAGAAGGTAGTGTAGTGATGAAATAACTGTGAGATACTATTTGCCAAGTTATCCAGCTTACACTATTTCATTTAAAAGTTCTTTATATCAAAGATATTTTTAAAATTTTCAACCCTTCTCATAATGTCTGCTATATTTATAAGACCTCTCAGTCAGAAATGCTGTACTTTCATGAATTTGTGACTGTTTTAATCTAGCTCTCAGGGTTACATATTTAATATACATCACAACTAAAGGGGATTATATATAGAGAGAAAATTAAATGCAAATGTACACTTCAACAATACTAATGATACCAGGTAAGAAACAATAAAGAAATAAGAAAGCATAATATTATATCCATTTGTTCTTTTGGAAAGCATTTTTTGGATTTTGGCTTAAGCCAGACAGTGTGCTCAGACCTATTATGAATGCATAGATGTATGGAAATGGTCTTAGTTCAGGGCATGATGGAGTGAAGAAATGACCAAACCTTCATAGAGCTGTTTGGTAATGTCAGAGGGAAGACTGGGAAGCCCTAAGAACAGGAAGAGACCCAGTGGAGACCAGGCTGGGACGGGCTGGTCAGGGAAGGTGTCCAGAATAGGTGGCTTCGCTCTATTTAAAAAATTGAGTAGGAAGAAAGCACATGTAGAACTAGAGAAGGAGATGTTGGACAGATGGGCCCCTCTATGGGCAGGGACCACAGTACATAGTGCATGCAACTTGGGAAAACTAAGGGTTCAGCATTCTTAGTTTGTATATGAGCAGCAAGGATGTGCTGCAGAGGGAGGCCAGAGTCTGAAGAGGCTTGTATGCCCTCCACAGAGTTTGTTTCATCCGAAGTGCAATGGGAAGCATCACAGGAAGAGATTTCATGCTTATATTCATAATTCAGAGCGATGGTTTGGGGATGTTTAACTGGAGAGGCCAATTAGAGAATTTTTTGTATTAACTTGGGCAAGAAATATTGAAGACAACATAAGTGTTGTCCCTAAGTATGGGAAGGAGGGATTCAGTGTATTTATGAAGTGAGATTCATAGTCATTAGTGATGAACGGACATGGGAGGTGAGTGTGGCTGAGAGAGAGGAGCTAGGAAATAGGAGAAAAATTGACAAAGAAAAATGGTGACCTCAGTTTTGGGCATGTTGAATACGAGATATCATCTACCTGAAGATGTCAAGTGGGATTGGAGCCCAGGAAAGATTTGAAAAGGGAATTTTGAAACTATACTGGAGATAAAAGTTAGCAGGCAATAATAGGGTTCAGAAAGAACCCAGGGAAAACACACATACACACTCATATATGAAAGAGTTGGGTAGAGGATCAAATGGAAACAGAAGTGATTAGGGAAGAAGAGAAAGCATTGAATAGAAGTGAAGGAAGGGAAGAAGGTCAAGGAAGCACTGTCTACATGACAGATTCATATGTAGTTTTTTTAAATGACATGAGAAAAGGTTAACTCTAAAGTAAAAAGCAGGTTACATGAGAATAACATGTATAGGATAACCAGTTAAGTTTCAAAAGAAAGGCATTTATGTGTATAGATGTGTGCCTCTGCATATGGGTACAAAAATTAATGGTGACACTCTCTGGGTGGAAGAATAAAATTTGAATTTCATTCTTTATGATTTTGGGGTTTTTTTCCCAAATATCTTTTGTTTTACAATGCATGTGTGTAACATTTGTATTTTTCAAAAGTAACAATTTTTAAGTACAAGTTAAACATGTGCTACAAAGAGATAATTGATTTTTGAAGGTATATGCAGATAATAGTATTGCATCACTGTTTCTCCTGATTTTGATAATGTGCTATGGTAAAGGAGTTCCTTGTTTAAAGAAATAAAAACTGAAATATTTATGAGGACAGAGACATCATTTGGGTAACTCTCATACGTGCTGACATACGTAGGGAGACATTGGTTGTTCACATGCTCCGAAGGCTCTGCGGGAAATGCAATTTGAAGTTCACTAATGGTAATGTGACTGTATTGTTTACTTTGATAGATGATCTGGAGACATTCCCTTTGCTGTAGGTTATTCTGGTCCCAGGAAATTAAAATTAATCTGGATTCCTGGATTATTATTTAAAATATTAAAGGAGTTTTAGGCCATACACACACACCAAACACTAACACACACACTCACACACACATTTATATATTTATTCATTTCTGGGAAGCTCCCCCAAAATGTGAGATTTACATGCGTATATATTCACATAAACACAGTGTATTGAGTATAAAGCTTATATAATACAATGGTAGAGAATTTGGATGAAGGCAATCTGGGAAGTTTTCATATTATTCTTGTAACTTCTCTACAAGACTCAGATTAGGACAAAGTCAAAACAAATTAGAAGCATCAATGGATGTAGCCTATGGCAGTTTTTGTGGACAGGGGGGCTTTACTTTTCCTTTCCCCAACTCGATCACACATCCCGTTTTACACATCCCATTTCTGTGTGCCCAACCGAGTTCCTAGTGTGTAGCAGGTGGTCATCAAGATTGCTGAGTGGGTGGGTGACTGGGAGAACAAGGTTAGGAAGGAAAAGAGATCTTTCAAGAGCATGGTGGTAAAAGGAGGGGAAGAAAAGTCAGTTTTGGTAGAGAAAGGGATGACATTGAGAAGGTCAGGGAGGCTTTATGCTACAGACACAGAATTTATAGGTAGTCAATGAAGGAAAGTCCCTGATGGGACAGCAATAGCTTCAACCCCAAACGGAGGTGGGTCAGCTTAGGCAAGGAAAAACTCCTCCACTGTGGAAGATGAAGTGGAAGGTAATGCAGAAGAATTTGAAATGGAGGAGAACTCCTGTCTGATTCCTCTGAAAGTCTAGAGTCTGTAATTAATTCTCCATACTTCCCTTCCTTATCCTTCTTACTACTTTTCAAATTATGTTTTAGTATCTGCTTTCCTGCTAAGCTATAGCCCTATGAGAATAAAGATTCTGTATGGGTCTTTTCCAACCTGATCATAGAAAACGCTCAGTAAATGTTTGCTAAGCAAATGAACGAATTGGCCAATGTGCTTATGGCTTGAGACCATGGAATGGAGAAAAAAGGGGTCTGGATGTAGTATGAACTTAATTACTGAAGTAGGAGGCCAGATAGAAGACGACCTAGAAAGACGGAGAAAAGTGTTGGATGTACAACCCAGGGTAATGTTGGGGCTCATCTGGAGATGCAGCCAAATACTAAAGGTCTAGGAGGTGGACCATTCATGCAAGTGGGAAAGAGCTCTCAGGAACCTCAGAGAAAGAGTGTTTCTGCAGGAGAGCAGGAAACCAATGCTTTGAAGAAGCAATGAAGATACATTTTCCAGGGTCTTTATGATACCTAGAATCTGGGATAAAGTGCACCTTCTACTTGGAAAAGATATGCAGGAGAATCAAGGGCTTAGGAAACCAACCTAAAGGGAGGTGTACGGATAGTTTGGGCAAAATCTAGAAAGGGTCTTGTTTTCCACAGATGGATTATCTGTGTTAAGAATCAGGTGGGGAGTTGGGTCAAAGCATAGGAAGCACAGAGATCATGGAGGTGGATGTTCTTGTACAGCCTTTCACATTTTTTCTCCTAGCTTGCTTCCTTCCTTCCTTTTCTCCTAATGAGAAAAAAATACAAAAATCAAGGAATGTTAGGATGGCTGTGAATAGGGCTTTGGATTTATAAAAGAAAGAAATCTCTAAACCTTTAACTCCAAAATGATCTTTATCTCTGCTGTAACCATTCCTACTTCCTTGTCCATGATGGCTTAAAAATTTGTGTGCACCCAAAAATGCCCATCCCAACTGCTCTTGATGTCTTTAGAAATAAGACAGAAAAAGAAGAAATGGAGCCACTCTGATATTGGGGATAGTAACCCCGCCTCTGGCTGTTAAGGAATTATATTATTTCCAAAGCACTAAGGAGGCCTCAAGGGTTCCTGTGCTCCACGGAGTCCCTCAGGTATCCTGGTGTGGGGAGACTGGTTGGTTTTCTAGGCATGTGGCTAACTTAAAAATTATAAGGTGGTTTATCATGTTTTTAAAGCATAATGATCTTTTGCTCATTCTTTACCAACAGAAAGCAATATGGGGAAGATTTAAATTTTAAGAATCACAGGGATTGAAAATAATGTGTGTACTCTAATATCTTTACATGTCACTTTTGCCATTTTCCCGAAGTCTAAATGTGTTGTTAAGTGGATAGAATGCTAGTCAATGAAATTAATTACACAAAGTTGATATCCAGTGGTATTAGAAAAAGGAAAATAGAAACAAGAATACTTCTGGAAGACTGAAAAAAATATGAATGATATATATGCAGTTGTGAGATTTTTAATAGGTCATAAAAAGACACAACTTTGTGGGTCCTAATCATTAAGTCAGCAGTTCTTTGTCAAATACCTACTATATGTGGGAATATAGCAGTGAGATGGTGGACAGGTCCCAGTCTTCATGGAGCTAGCATTCCTACGGGAGAACCAGATAATACATAGGTGAGTGGTGAGTCTTGCGTGCCTAACTCAGCCTCTGAAAAGTACTATGAAAAACATGAAAACTCATCAAAGAATATAGTGAAAGGGTGGATGGAGAACTCTTAGAGAGGAGGTCTCCAAGGAGGAGGCATCAGAACAGAGATTTTGGTGAAGTGAGGGAGGTAGTAGGGAGTTGAAGGTAAGGTGGGTTGTGGCAGATCTGATTCATGTTGTGAAGGAGATCACTGTTTGTTACATGGAAAAGGCATTGTGGGATGAAGGATGGAAAAGTCCAGGTGGAAACAGGGAGACGGGTATTTCCCTAGCCCGGAAAATGATGTCTGTGTTAGCTCATGTTAGCTGTATTAGCTTCTAGAAGAGCCACTAGAGGCAGGATTAAATGTTCCAGGATTTTGTTAGGAGAAAGAAGTAGAGGAGAAAGGGAAGAAAGACAGGTTAGGTTAATTGGCAGTCTCATGATGTATGAGCAAGGCCATCAGTAGAGTAACAGGTCTTCCAGGAACAGGCCTGCCTTCCTATCCCCAGCATTGTTATTGGCCAGGAGAAGCCCTTCCCCGTGTGGCCTCCCTGAATTTATATGGATGGATTTCAGAGCTCAGTGGCTGGGCGTTTGGTCAGTTATACACCCTACAACAGGAGACATGAGAGGTGCATTTTCTAGTTGCCATAGTGTTTGCCACCGTGTTGGAGATTAGAATGGGTGGTAGATGAATCAAAGTAAGAAGTTGTCAGATTCAAGGTATTTTTTGGAGAGAGAGCCAACAGGACTTAATGATGAAGGAGGATGTGAGTGTGAGGGAAAGAGAAGGATGAAGACCTATTTCTAGACTTTTTTTCTTTTTTTGGTACTGGGTATTAAACTTGGGGCACTCAACCACTGAGCCACATCCCCAGCCCTATTTTGTATTTTATTTAGAGACAGGTGTCACTGAGGTGCTTAGTGCCTTTCCGTTGCTGAGGCTGGCTTTGAACTCTCTCTATATAAAACAGGAGTAAGGAAGGCTGTTTGTAAGCATTTTGCTGAATAGATGGCGATGTTGTCCTTTAGACTTAAAGAATAGAAGGGCAAATTTGGGGCAAAGGTAGTAGGGATCTGAGAAAATTATCATTTATAAGCACAAATCCTGTATGAACAATTTTATGTCAATTATCTTATTTAGTCTTTACAACAATCCTAGCAGGTGTAGGTGTCATTAAAGCCATTATTTTTTATGAGGGCATACTGAGGCTTAGAGGGAATGAATAACCTCAGACCTTATATGAGTTAGGCTTTGAATCTGGGCTGAAATTAAATTCTGATTCCAGAACATGTTCTTAATTACAATAATCTGCAGCCTCTCAAATCTCTCTTCTCCTTTATACACATATACTATGCATATGCTGTAAATCCAAACTTCATGGAATTTCTCTTACTCTATTAATACACCTGATTATCTTCTATCATTTGTTTTTTAATTGTTGGGTGCATCCTATTGAGTTTGTGAACATTTCTTAAGTCATGGCCCATAATTTGAAAGTCATATAAGTATAAAGCTAGAAGAGAATCAAAGGTTTTTCTTGGCTTCCACCATGGATTGGCATTGCATTAATTTATTTTTGAGCAATTGTTTTAACTATGATTGTCCAGGGAAGATATTACTCCTCCAACAACCCACTGGATATATCCACTTTGTCCTTGGCCCCTTTTCAGGCTTAGAAAGGAGGAATAAAAGGAGCTGCAGTCAGATACCTGGGCAAGTGGTAGTCCTTGTAGTCCAAGTGTTTCCTCACTAATCCCTCCCTTTTAAAAACAGCAGTATTTCACTAATCCTCCCACAGCTACTTGTGTGTCAGCCTTCCCACAGATCAAGGACAGAACTTGTCTTTGCATGTTTGCTCTGCAGCATCTTGTATGGTGCCTGGAACTGAGTCTTGAGTCAGTGTGTACCAGAAGACCAAGGTTGGGGGAAGATGCTGGCTGGACTGTCCTTCCATCTCTGCAATATAGACTCACTCTGTCTCTGCCAAGCTGACAGCCAGATGGTAGAGGTCTGGCAGCTGGCAAGAGTAGGACTGATCTAGATCTGTCCTATTGGCCCTGGGTTAGGCCTTGTTTGTTTTGCTTGGAAGGGATTATTTATAGATATTGAGATTCTAGTCCAACTCTACTACTGTCCCCTTAAACACAAGCTGGAAAATTAAATGTGAGAGCCATAAATGCACTGATGTGACAACATGAAAAATACATAAAACTTTACATGGAATTTTATGAAAGAGTTTCACTGTAGAATACAGTTAATAAATAATAAGCAACTCTGAAGACAGTGACTATTAGTGGAAGAAGGAAATAATCATGTTTGTATTATAATAATTGCATTCAAAGAATATCTGTGTTAGCCAGGTAAAGACTAGGTAGTTTTTTTGGGGGGGAAGTATGTATACACACATAAATGTAAATATGTGTGCATGATTTCATATGGATACACATATACACAACTGTAAATATATCTGTAGATCATTCTTACTTGCAACAGAAAAGGCTGTGAATTTCTATTTTATGGGCTTGTGTTAGTTAAAATGGATTTTGCTTCTTTAATTCAGAATGGGTATGAAAACATTTAAAGGTTCAGTGCACTTTGGAAATACATTGATTCAAGTAAATCTGATTAAAAGAAATTAGGTTCTGCTCGAATGCTTAAATACCTCTTTAAGGAAAGAAGAAGAAGAAAAGTTTTTTGCTTGAACATTCAAGTTGAACACATATATCTAGAAGGCAAAAACAAACAAAAAAACACCCGGATCAGCACAAGAAAATACAGGCTTAGCCTGCAACTTGAGAAATTTAAAATAGTTATAGGAATGCATTTTTACTAAAAAACATTGCTAAACCAATGCAGGCAAATGAAGATCTATCCTATTTCTACTCACCTGAGAGAAGATTATACCATGTTTCTTGGTAATTCAGGCTCAGGTTTGTGTGTTCCCATTGAGCACAGACAATAGACCTTTTGCTTTCCTGCCCAACCCCACAATTCAGCTTGGTACCTCCCCTTCCAGTGTGTTCTTCCAAAGAGTAGCCAAGACTCCCTGTACCATTAAAGTATTGACCCTGTGAGAACCATCACAGCATACTGATGGGTATTTGAGACTGTGACTATGTTTTCTAAGAGTTCAATTAAAATGAGTCACTTAATATCAGTTCTTATGGTGACCTTTTTATACTTTCTTATACTTTAACTTTCTGTTAGACATACCCGTGTGAAATTGCCATTTCTGCAGGAAACAAAGGTCCACTATCTGACATTTCATGTTGTAAAGCCATAATTCAAAATATATCAATGTTTTCTGTGTATTTTCTATTTTCTCTTGGATTATTCTGTATTTTTTTTTTCCTTCTCAGCAATCGGGAGCAGCAGCTTCAGCCCAAGACCAACTCACCAGTTCTCTCCACCACAGATCTATCCTTCCAAGTAAGATGTATTTTCTCTTAATCAATAAATAACTTTTCTGAGTAGACTTTTTTTTTTTAATCTCATTTCAAGTCATATCTGTGCCCATGTTACATCTTAATTGAAATGTAAAGTGTGTTTCATGGAAGCTTAAATATATTTATGCAAGTTTATTTTTGAGCATCACTGAAGTATTTCAGTGCTTAGACTACTGTATTTGAAATGGTTCTTTAAGATACATGCTTTAACTGGAATTTGTGATGTGGTTGTTAATTGGTTACCTTGCATGTTTCCATCTAATGCATGGGCTTTCTATTTTCTGTCATTTCTGACAAATAGCAGACCATACCCACATATTCTCCCTACCCCTTCCTCACAAACTATGGCTGCATATGGGCAAACACAGTTTACCACAGGAATGCAGCAAGCTACAGCCTACGCCACGTACCCACAGCCAGGACAGCCTTACGGAATTTCCTCCTATGGTGAGTAGACCTGCCATTGTTGTCATGGTGGTTACTAGTGGGCATTCTTGTGTTTTTGAGAGTTCCTTAAAGATTGTCAATTATGGGCCACTTTAGAAAGTGTCGTCCCTTTTGGTGTCTCAATTCTTAATACAGTGGTTTCTAGTGAGCATGGTAAGAACTAGTGACTTCTTATCTTGAGGTCAGAGGTGGTGAACAGATTGCGGGGCTCAATATGCCCTCTTGCTTGCCTTTTCCTGCACTGATATCTCAGCTCTGAATTTGCCATCTGAGCACTTGGCTCTGGAATCCAAAGTATTTTTGTGCATATTTGTGATAAAACTTCTGAGAATGAAGTCTTTTGGGGTAAAGATCCATTTCCTATTTATCAGATGTCCACCTACCATTAGGGAAGTACACAAGGAATTTAACAAACCCTTGCTCTAAACTTGGGGGGTGGTTGCGTTATCAAATTCCAGCATTATCAACCCTTATGAAAAGGGATCTATGTATCACCTCCTGGACTGCACTTTGAAGAGGCAAATCAGGAAGCACTTAAAATTCACGTGGTCATTTGTTCCTTCCCACCTGGAGATTATCTTTATCTTGGTGTAATTTAACTCAATTGTTACTGGGTCAACACCTGTAAATTAAAAATAAATCCAGCCAAATCCCAAAGTTCAACTTAAAAAAGCCTTCAAATTTTAAAATACCTTTTCTTCCATTGGGTTGCAACTGCAATTTTAGACAAATTGAATACAAATATATGAATTTTTGCATTTTAGTGAGAAAAAAATAAACTGGTGATCCAGAAAAAGTACATGGATGTTAGGGAGAGGACTAGAAGAATAATTAATTTTGTTCTTGTTAAATTTTATATGTATACACACACACAAAGAAACCATATATCAAACATAGATACATTCAATTGAAATATATATATATATATATATATTTTTTTTTTCTTTCTTTCTTTCTTTCTCCATCCATTATTCTGATTATAGTTCTTCTGGTATTGTTGTTTTGTAATATTTTTTTTCCTGCAGTATACTGAAAGAATCAATGCTCTTTTAAAGCATTTTTTTTTTATAGTTAGGAAGCAATTTACTTTATTCCTTTTAATTCTCTTTACCTTAAATTGACCATATATAAATTTCTTATAAAATATAGACAAATAAAAGTCTAAATAATGTGTAACTTCAGCTTTTTGTAGTTTTATTTCAAAACTATCAGAGATAAATGTTATTTAGTTTGGTGTTTTTAAAACAGACTCCAGAAGCAGCCTTAAGGTAGACTTTCTAAAATTATCTTTCATTTTCATAACTTTTTTTCTAAAGTTTCTCACAATAACATTAAATATAGATCACATTTATCTATAATTTTCTTTTAAATTGCTCTTGGGATAAAAGGAAAAAAAAAGGTCTGTGATTTGAACTGTACAGCTTTTATTCGATGATAAGAGTCAAGGCAATCTTCAGTTGATATGTCCAACCTTTGAAAGGTGATTATTTGAAGTGCTAGTGTACTTTCAGCACCCACATTAATAAAGTACTGTCTGCCGACCAGTGTTGCCCTGGGAAGTCTTCCTGTCACTGCTTCGGCTGCCAGCCTCCAACTACCTCTCTCCTTTCTCCTCTCCATGCAGCTGGGCTAGGGGCTGGGCATCCTTCTTGGCCAATTTCCAGGCTGTGGGGTAGAATCTACTTAAGTTCTAAACCATTAATGAATGGTCCTTGTGGTCTGAGAGTTATTTCAGGAGAATGAAAGGAGCCCAGGGGTGAGATGAGAAGAGAATCAGAACTAGCAAAGTGAGGATGGGGATTCTAATGAGACAGTGCAGATGGGAGAAGGTGAGAGGAAGGCTCAGTGTTAAGAGCTTTGGTGGCAGAGATTTGCATGGTTTATCAGTCTCCTAGGCATAGTTCTCAGTCCTACCCTTTCTCCACCCCACCCCCCTTTTTAATTCATTTTGGGCCTTGAATGCAAGGAGGCTGATCTGAATTTTGTGACCCTCTCTTTGTCTTGGGCTGGTGCATTGAACAATATGGCAGGCAGCCTTCTCCCACTTGGCTTATTCATGAAGAAGAGCACATAGTTCAGGGTTTTCTCTGCTGCCTCTCAAAGTTCAGATAATCTTTTTTTTTTTTTTTTTTTTTTTTTTTTGGTGGTACTGGGGATTGAACCCAGGGCCTTATGCATGCTATACAAGCCCTCTACCAAATGAGCTATACTCCCAACCCTAGTTCCAGATAATCTTAAAATTTTGACTTTCTCTGAGGATTTGTACCCCTGTATTTATTAGATAAACATGTTAAAAAGAACCCACAAAAGACAGGCATATCTTTTAATAGTGAAAATAATAGATCAATGGGGAAGAACACTTCATTCTGTTGTTGGCCGGATCTGCTTAGAGTCTAGCAGGGAAATGAGTTAGAGGCCTTGTGGGTATAAGTTACATAGGTCTGGGTGACTGTGGGTGTTTTCGACCTCTTCCCGCTTTTCCATAGCTGTTCTGATCATAAAGATTTCCATCCTGAACCTCCAGGCCAGAAACAGATCAGGACAGTCTCAAGTAGAGAGAAGGGGGAAATCCCTACTGGTGACATCATGGAAAGAAAGGGAGTTTCTAGAGCCATTAAGCCACCTGTGTTGGACAGGTGCTTTTCCCAGGGATCATTTACATGTATGAGTTATTCATTGGTTTGGAATGGCTTATACAGGGAAAAAAATCACATTTTTAAGAAATGTTAAGGTTGTGCTAAGCCTTAAATGTTAAGGTCATTATGAAGTACTCAGAGATACTCCAGGAATTAGAGTAGGCACTCTCAGCCAAGAGTTAGATTCTTCCACTGCCTTCGGACAATTACCGAACTCCGTTCTGCTGATGAAATTCCCCTAAAATGGAAATAAACTGTAAGACTACTGTGTATTCTAGATCCTAAAGATATCATTTATCTTAAGTGCAAAGTAAAATTATTCAAAAATGTGACTTCTCTTAGCAGGAATGTTCCTCTTCTCCCTCTGTGGGAATTTAGGACAGTTGTTAACTTTCATGACTGTCTTTAATTATGATTCAGAACTGAGCCCTAAACCTCAGCGCTGCCAAGCCCTGAGATGAGGGTGCCAGCCTAGTGCTGTGGGAAGTATTTGGAGGCCACAAATACATTATTTTTATAACACTATATAAAAATGTAAATTTGTTTTTATGTAATTATGTAAAAAATTAAAGTGTACTTTACATTTGAAACAACTGTATTTGAATATTTGAAAATGAACAAAGAGAGAAGTCCTGGTCAACTTCACTGTGTTTATAAATCACTCTGCTGTTTTAGAGGATTCAGTTCTTTGGTTCTCTGCTTCTTCCCTTTCTGCTTGCTTTCTAGTGGGGTCTAGATACTCAAGAGAAGGTTTTCATTCCTGCTGCTTAGTTTTATGCCCAGCATTGATTGTTTCCTCTGACTTCAAAATGAGTTGTGCATTAGCATCACCTTTATGGTAGAATAATTAAGAGAAAAAAGAAAGAAAGGGGGAAAAAACCCACTGTGAATCACTTTTTAGGAAAAGAAGGAAAAAAAAAGATTTTGATTTGACATAATAAAATTGAACTAGTCTAACTATTATTTAATTATAGCTATTTCTTGGCTATGAAAGAGCTGATGATCAACTTCTATGAAAAAAAGAATATAGAAATGATATTCCTGTAGTTATAGAAAATCGGATGCAGGAAAATGAGATCCATGTGAACAGGCATTCAAGCCTTCAAGTTGGTTATAATCCTAGGATTTTTAAGAATTGAATTTGTTCTTTATGGTTTTGCTGTAAGCACATATACCATTTATTACTGAGATAAGATGGGAAGGGATTTGTGACTACAAGGTTGTGGGAGTGTGTTTTTGTGTATTTACCAGCTTCGGAAAATGAACAGATCGATAAGCTGTCACTAACTGATTTAGGTGCATTGTGGGCAGGCATCAAGACTGAAGGAGGATTGTCACAGTCTCAGTCACCTGGACAGACGGGATTCCTCAGCTATGGCACAGGCTTTGGTACCCCACAACCTGGACAGGCCCCATACAGCTACCAGATGCAAGGTCTGTATACATCCTGACGCTGCTGCTTCCCTTCACCCCATAGCTTAGGGCTAATGTCTACAGCAGAATCTGAGGTGTCAGGTAGATAGGGGAGGATGATGGCAAATGGACTCGGCTCAGAGGTTGGACACCCGCTTCTAGTTTGCATCTTCATTTACCTGTTCTCTAAGCCCAAATTTCCATATTCATATCATCAAGTGGTTAGACTAAATGATCTTCAAGGTTCTTTTGAAAAGCTCAAAAAATTTTTATGAAGTTTTCTGCCTTTGTCTCTTCTAACAATAAAAAAAAAGGAATGAAAAGTAAAAAAAAAAAAAAAAAAAAGAAAAAAGAAAAAGTCAACCATGTAAGAGGTTGTGGTGTGGTATATGCTAAAACTCCTGCGTTTGATGTTATCTACCAATTTTTCTGAAAGGGCTGTGTTTCTTCATTTTTACAATGGGGAAGAGATTAGGGAGGCAGCAATCATAACTCTAGAAACTGTATGTAATATGTGTTGACTTAATTATCTACCAAAGACCAGGAGGTCACATTTATGGCTGCCCAGCAGATCTTCACCAGGAACCAGTTGGCAGGCTCTGTTTTTGAAGCTGTAGACAAAACATAACTTAAGTGCAAATCAAATGGAGTGACAGTGATAGAGCCACGTTCTGTAATATTTCGCAATCTGCTGTTTTCAGTAACAAATACATTGCAAACATCTTTGAATATCAATAGATTCTTTTCTACAGCATCATTTTAATGGCTACATGATACCATAGGTATTTAAATAGTTCTCTACTGTTGGACATCTAGACCAATGCTATGCATCTGATCTCATTTCTTTCTTTTTACTGTTTATGTGAGGAATTTCTAGGCAAACCATTTTATATTCTTATAGGGATTTCTCATATATTTATACAAGAAAGAGATGTGTATTAGATGCATACATTGGATGATATCTTACTTCGAAAAATTGTCATCTTGATAGGTACAGGATTTTGCTGTTTTATATGCATTTTTTTAAAACAATGGAGATAAAACATTTTTTTGTTTGCTGATGTTCATCTTTATCTTTTTATTTCTCTACATTTTATATTGTATACTACATTTTCTGAATTTATTTTTAACTGATAACTTAAAAATTGTACACATTAGTAGGTACCGTGTAATGTTTTGACACATATTTACATTACATAATATTTAAATCATGTTAAACATATTTATGTCCTCAAACATTTATCATTTAACTTTCAAAATCCTTTATTCTAGATTTTTCAAATGTACACTACATTATTGTTCTCTACATTCACCCTACTGTGCAAGAGCACACCTGTACTACTTCTAACTGTAACTAAGTACCCACTGATCAACCTTTCTCCATCTCTTCCCTACTCCTACTCCCCTTGGCCTCTGATAGCCACCATTTCACTCTCAACGTCCATGAGATCAGCCTCTTTAGATATTCCATAAGAGAGAGATCATGTGATATTGTCTTTCTCCACCTTTTTTTTTTTTTTTTTACTTAACACATGATCTCATTTTCCATCCATGATGTTGCAAATGACAGTTTCGTTGTTTTCTATGTCTGAATAGTATTCCATCATTTTCTTCATCCATTTTCTATAGCTGGTAGACAGATAAGTTGTTTCCATTTCTTGGCTATTGTAAACAGGGCTGCCGTGAACATGGGAGCACAGACGTCTCTTCTGTGTACTGATTTCAGTTCCTGTGGGTATATATCCAGTGGTGGGATTTCTGGATTGTATGCTAACTCTATTTTTAATAGTTTTTGAAAAACCTTCATATTCTTCTTTACAAAGGCTATACTAATTTCCATTGTCACCAACAGTGTGCAAGGGTTCCCTTTTCTCAATGTCCTCATCAGCACATGTAATCTTTAGTCTTTTGATAATAGCCTTTATTTCTGGGGTGAGGTGATACCTCATAGTGGTTTTAATTGGCCTTTCCCTGATGATTAGTGATGTTGAACACTTTTTTCATGTCATTTTCCACGGTCACTTTTTATACTGTTTCATACATTTATTTTCAGTTTACCAATTTAAAATGAAATTTTTTTCCAGTTTTTTTCATTGCACAGTAAGCTAGAGTTTTATTGGGCAAGATCCATTAAACTTTTCACATTTGGTTTTGCCTTTGGTAGGAGAAGGTCCGCATTACAAATTTTGATATTTTTCAGTGGCTATAAAATAAAACTGTCCTATAACAGATAGCATTTATTGTTAGAAGGATGCTACTTATGTGCCAGATTCTAAAACTTTTAAGCTACCTTGGAAAAGAACTTTATTTCTATACATGCTGAATATCAATCGAGTGAAGGCTAAAAAGAACAGTGATGGAGAGATTTTGTTAATGAATTTAACAGTCCTGGGCTCTAGTAGTGAAAGGGATCATGAGGCAGACAAGGTCTTTTTGCTCATAGAACTTTCATGCTTGTCAAGAACAAAGATAGTAAGTAAGCAATCAAATAAATTATACCATTGTAGATTTTCCCAGGAGCCAAGGCGGAAACAGGACACCATAGTAGGTCCCTGTTGTCCCCTAGGCATATAGACCTCATGTAGGAGAAATGATCCTAATGTTAAGAATAAGGCAGATGAAGGTGCCCTCCATGAACAGAGGTACCCAACGGTTGGTCCCTAGGCCTGAGCCCATCTGCAGCCTATGGTTACTAGTTCACCATGAACTAAATGCAGAAATTGAGAGTTCGCATTTAAAACTTTCAGTTGGTTGACAGTAAATTTTCTATTTGTTAAACCAAATAATTTTTAAAAATGGAACTTGTATTCTATCTTTTAGGAGATTTCATCCTTTTAGTTATGTATTATTATTGTACTTCACTCCATTGTCAATTCATAAAGGATTGTGGGGTGGGGGGGGAGAAAACCAATCCTTATGTGAGATAGTTTGATAAGTACATTTCTCTGAAATGCTTAAGACCAGAAGTGTTTTGGATTTCAGATTTTGGGGGAATATTTGCATATGCATAATGAGATATCATGGGGATGGCACCCAAGTCTAAACATGAAATTTGTTGTTTCATATACACCTTCTATGAATAGGCTGAGGGTAACTTTATATAATCATTTTAGCATACCTGTGTTTTGACTGTGACCCATCATATAAGATTAGATAAGGAATTTTCCATTTGTGTCAGGTCGGCACTCAAAAGGTATTTTGGACCTTTTTGGATTTCAGTTTTTTGGATTAGGGACGCTCAACCTGTATGGAACTTAAGAGTTACTTTTTAATCTAACTCATCTCCCAGATTAAAGGCTTATACAGCCAAGATGGTTCATTCAAGAACTGACCAGCTATCAGAATATATAGCACAGTGCTAGAATAGAGTAGATATGAAAGAAGGAAAAAGAAACTTAATTTGGAAGGGAAAAAATCTGTTTTTGAAAAGAAATAAGGACATGTGTAGCAAATGAGGCATTGCTTTTATATTTATAGGTTTTGTTGCATCTGGGCTTATTAAATAGTGCATTAAAACATTTTGGGGTTTTTTGTGTGTGTGTGTGCATCCTCTATTTGAATGACCTTTCCAGTGGGATTTTAAAACTCATTTTTCATAACTGAGGTATTATTTTATATGGATATTTCTAAGATGGTTTATTCATTCAATTTGGGATTACTGGATATAATGACTTCTGCATATCAAGCCAGAGGATAATATGCTATTCAGCTTGAAACTTATCTTGCCTATATGACGATAGATAATTGTATACAATATGCTGTAGAATGCCTGTGGTCAGATTTGGGTATGCAATGAAATTCTAATTAATATGTACTTTTAAATGAATTGTGAAAAATACTTTGCCATTATTTAGTGATTTCGTGTGTTTTATTTTGGGAGTCTGTAGGCCTTGGAGTGTCTTTTAAATACATGGTTTTTTCAAAACAGAAATTCCTATAAGGTCTAAAATTATTTTCAAATGTCCTCCAGTTCCATTAAGCCTAGATGAATAACAGTGATTTGTGCATACAGCTAGTATCCTAGATGACAGCATATATATTTCAATGATCTGGGGAATTTTTGCCTAACTTTTTCTCCAGGAAGGTCTTTAAAATATAAGGTATGATGATTAGTTCCTTGGAGATTTAGCTGCTAAGATTTAATAGTAATAGAATTTTATAATAAAAGGAGAAACACTCTAGTACCCCAGGTGACTCAAGCAAACTGCAGTGTGATATGTAAGCCTCCCTGAGTGACATACTGATTGATTTAAGGCAAGTGTATAATGATGACCTCTTTGCTGTCAGACTTAAAGGCACTGAACTGAAGACTTGGAAGCCTTGTGCCCTGGCTTACAGTAGAGCTCTGCAGCTTGACTGCAGGTCAGGGGCTCTGCCTTTGCCTTCTCTGGCTCTCCAGCCCGAGACCTGACTTCTTCACCTCTCCACTTCTCATCTCACCTAGAGGGATGATACCTACTGCCACTGTTCAGTGTTGGGCGGAATTGAGATTTATCTTTGTAAATCAATCTGACCAACACATGGTGCATAGTAAGAACTCAGATAGTTGTTTTCATTCTTACTTCTTTCATTGTGGTGATGACATAGTTACTACTACTATTATTAAATATTATAGTCCAACTTTCTGGGATAACTTCAGATTAGGAAGCATCACCTCCTTCCCATTTGCCAACGAATGGGGATGTGTGTGTGAGTATATTTACGTACATGTATATGATATATTATAATGTTAAAGTATAGAGTAAAAATAAAAAATATATATTTAAAAAAATTACCAATGAAGAGACCTTAAAGAACCCCATAACAAAATAAGCACCAGGGGAAAAGAAAGCAAAACAAAAGAATAAAGAGCTGGATCTAACTAAAAGTAATTTTCTGCCATGGAAAGAAAATTGCTGTCAACAAAGATCAGGCTTTTTGTACACGATACAAAAAAAAGAAGAAGAAGAAGAAAAAAAAAGAAGGGTCAAAATAAGAGGAAGCAGCCAAGGGCACAAAGAAGAAAATCAAAAGAGAAGGCTGCACTGGCAAGAGTGGTGATAGGGTGTTGATGGGTGGGAATGGTGGGGACACAGAGGAGCCATTGACAGAGAAGTAACTGGGCTCTGCACTATGGGAAAGAAAGAGCATCAGCCACATCCCCGTGATGCAGTCATTTCTGCGTTCACCTGTCTACTTTGAGTGCAAGAGAAAGACAAGGCAATTGCAGTTTAAACATCAAATTGTTTAGAAGATTAGGGAAGAAGATGGAGGGAATGTGAAGCTCTGCTCTGTAGAGGGGCACAACTCCAATTCACAAACAGCAAAATAACAGCAGACATTTGCTGAATACTTTTTATAAGCCAGGGGTGGTTTTAATTATTTCACAAATATCTCATTTCATCTTCACAACTCTGAACAATGACTTAAAGCATATGAACCTGAAAATACTGAAGAATGCATAGAAGTGGTGATTCGTTGAGTTTGTATCATATTCGTGACTATACAGGATCGCCACTCAAAATCAAGCTGGGGAACGGTTTCACTTGATCAATTCTGCCAAGCTGTATATACACCCAAGTACAGTAGCTCTTATGGCGTAGAAGAAGATGCAAAAGTGATTGCATGTGGTGTTTACTTGTTCTGAAGATCAGACTTTGTTCAATAATATTGAGACACTGCATTGTACACTGGCTATAGAACTAAGAAAAGACATATCCTCATTTTGTCCAGATGATCCTTTTGGACCCTTCTTCTCCAATAGTCAATACTTCTGTTGTGGGAGACAAGTTTCTGTGAAACTGGTACATGCCACTTTAAGCCAAACAAAGATCAGGTTTGCATGCACTAACCCTAAAATCCCATGAAATAAAACCCCAGTGATTAGGAAATCTGATTGTTTTCACCTTTGCTGTGCAAGATCACTGGAAAATTCTATTTCTGCTCTAATTATTTTGTATATCCAGTGGAAGATTAGAAATTGAAGTTCAACTGAGAAAAATAAAAATGTTCCTGTTGACCCTGAAGAAGTGAAATTATTCTTGACCTCACCTTGTTCCCCAGTATTTACCTTCGCATTTCTGGGAGAAGATCTATTATGGTCTGAGCAGCTTTTTTCCCACATACCCTTGGTAGACCTTTTGTAGATAAGCTACCCAAAGGGATGGGAATGGGGGGA
Source organism: Callospermophilus lateralis (assembly GCF_048772815.1). Lineage (NCBI taxonomy): Eukaryota > Metazoa > Chordata > Mammalia > Rodentia > Sciuridae > Callospermophilus > Callospermophilus lateralis. The sequence continues at coordinate 32,575,182 of NC_135320.1, read as the reverse complement.
CAGGGTATTTATAGACCCCTCAGTCAGTTGTGCAGAAAAACACTGTGTTAGTCAGCTTTTTGTTGCTGTCACAAGAATTCCTGACTACAACAATTTAGAGGTGGAAAGATCTATTTTGGCTCAGGGTTTCAGAGGATTCAGTTCATGGTCATTTGGCTCTAAGGCAGAAACAAGGTGGAAGGGCACGAGAGAAGAAATCTGCTCAGGTCATGGCAGCCAGGAAGCAGAGGAGTGGGGGCTGGGAACAAGGTATGGCCCCTAAAGGCATGTTCCCAGTGACCTACTTTCTTCAACTATACCCTACTGCCCAGTAGTTCACCCAGCTATCAACAGATTAATCCATTTGATGGATTAATCCATTGATGAGATCGGAGCCTATTTGATTGAATCACTGCCTAAAAGCCCCACCTGTGAACTTGCTGCATTGGAAACCAGACTTCCAATACATGAGCTTTAGGGGAACATTGCTTATCCAAACAATAGCACACAGTTGTTTTAATGCTGCTCGCTACTCAAAGGCACTGGCAGCCGAATTGAAGCGGGTGTGCATCTGTGCTGTGCACTTGCATGCCTACACAAACATGCATCTGTGTATATACAAGGGAAAAAAAACCACTTAGGGAGGAACTTAGCCTCTGATTTACCGACTGTCTGCTCAGTGTCTCATAAACAGTCTTTATTCTCTTTTTATGTACAAGAGACAACTAACTTGAAATCAAGCTTTAGTTACAATTTTCTTTTCAGAAACGCAGATGTTTTTAGAAGAGCAAATACACATTCAAATGAGAATGCAGGCTATCTCAAGAGGGAGACATCTTTGGGGAAGACATTCAAGGAAGAATGTAGACCGTCTCCAGTGGAAGAGAGAGAGCCTAGTAACAATTTTTTAAAAAAAAATACAAGTTCTGAAACTATCACTAGCATCACTATCCACTTAAACCCCACCTACCACATAGACTGGTAGTTCCATCTAGCACAGAAAGCACCAAACTCTCTTCATAACGATGGTTCTGAGCCGTGTGAGGAAAATGAAATTTTGCTTAGCAGTCTGTTGGAGGCAAGGAAGTGTGTGCATTTGCAAAAAGTCTTCATGGACACACAGACACAATTAAAATTAAGTCATGTCACTTAAATGGTTAAGGCTCAGCTTTGAGGAAAATTGAGCTTTCCATAATTTGCTTTTATCAATTCTAGGCTGTTGAAGGTAGCAACCATCTTTCTACTTTTATCTCCAGTATTTAGTATTTCTGTGTTTAAAATATACAAATGCTTGTTAACAGTGGAGCAATCTGTAACTCAATGAAAACTAGAAATGAAGAATCCACGACGACTCTTGTAAGCTTCATTTGAGAAAATGAATTTTGAATTTTGCACAATAAAAATTTCGCTTGATTTTTTGCGATAATATATTCAAAGTCGTCTTCCTGGGTTGCTATTAGCAGAGAGCAAGCTGGCTATAGGCATCTCAGAGCCATCACATGGAGGTACAGAGTGCCTCTCTATTTTATTGTCCCCAAATAGTGGTGATGATATGGGACATTCCTGTCATTCTAAACAAGGGAAGGTGTCAAGATTTGCTGTGATGGAGAGGAGGGGGACTACACAGATGCACATGTACTAAACCCAGGCTTGGAAACTTGGCTTTGTTTATTTTTATAGGCCTTATTGCTTTCAGAGAGAGAGAAAAATAACACAAATCTAACTCCCTCTTTGTATATAATGTTTGTTCTGCTAAAGAGATTGGGGTTCAAGCTAGTGAGGAGAAACAATAAATCAGGGCAGGGGTTTGGGAAAGGGTACATGGAAGGGCACATGAGTCGGCCACTATCTACACCTCACCCACCCATGGCTCATGATGTAGTGAGAATGATCTGAGAGCGTCACCCTTGTGTCCTTTGATCTCCTGCCTGGAGCTTTTCAAATATACAGCGGAACCATTTTTATTAGTTGTTTAGAACCTCCAGATTGCCTAGAAAAATGTACTGTTAAATTCTAAAAATTTTTACTATCTATAGAAATGGTATTTTTTTAATAGAATGATTTCAAAGGATGTAGCTTTAGGAAAATATGTGTCAATTCTCTCTTATAATCTGCTATGAGACAGCTTTTGAGGTTTGTTCTTTCTGGCATAAAAGGACATGATAGAGTTGGAACTGAAGAAGAGCTGTTGCTGCCTACAGTGATGTTCGAATATTACCCTTAATTGCTTTGCCAGTCAATTTATATTTATTTTTTGGTTCTTTTTTAATTTTTATTTTTAAAAAGTAACAACCCATTTCAGTTCATTTGGCATCTCATATATTTCAAGTGTTGAAAATTATCTAGTAAATCTTCTTTTGAAACCTGGGTTTAACACTCATTTTTGTCCAATTTCAATTTTATTGTCTACTTGAGTTTTTTAACATATACATATATAATATGCAGAAATGTTATCAATAAAGATAAATGTAAAGGCCTGCAACCTTTATTACCCAAGTTAAAAACTGTCTTTGAAATAACTTAAAGCTGGTCCTTTAAGATCCATCTTATACAGAAGGGGACAAACCCTGGTTTTCAGTAGCCCATCTGTCCCTCTGAGGCTTTTCCCCAGGGGTGAGTGCTAACTTCTGTCACAGAGATCGCACCCGATGATGGACATAGCCCATGGCAAAGAGGCCAGGGAAGGAAAGCAAATGGACTTCTGTGAAAATACACGAGGGACAGACAGCATCCTGCTTGCCAAATAAGTGCTAGAAAATGCTCTGAAACACGGGAAGTTACAGACAAGCCCCAGCAGGTTCCAGCATTCTTAGGTTGACTGAGATTCTGGCTTTTAATGTGAGTCCTTGTTCTCTGTGAAGTAGACCTTTGACCTACATGTTACTCCTCTTAAAAAAAAAATTGTTGTTGTTGTTGTTTTGTTTTTAAGTTATAGCTGGGTAATGTTCTCCAGGTTAAGTCACATACAGAACATTGCTTTCATATCTTCAGTCGTGTTGAAAAATCAACTCAGGCTATTTTCTTCTTAACTATGAAAAAGTAGAGATGTACTGATAAAATTTCGGGGGTGGTTGGTTTTTAAATTGCAATTGCTTAGCAGCCACAGAACTGGGTGTTTCATACAGAATTGTCTAGCAAAGACTGTTTCTCGTTTGTTATGGTTGACAAGGCTGTTACCCTTTTGACAGTGACAACAAGAAAGCAAAATCTTCTGATACTGTCCCTGGGTAACCTGATATAATTTACTTTTAACTTCACTAGCCTAAAAAAGATTTATAATGAAGGTCTTTTTAGAATTGAAATTGTTTGATTCCAAATTTGTCTATTAGTTTTTTGGGGTTTTTTTTTTTTTTTTTTTTTTTTTTTGGTACCAGAGATTGATTGAATCCAACGGCACTTAACCACTGAGACATATCCCCAGCCCTTTTTTTAAAAAAAAGTATTTTACTTAGAGTCAGGGTCTTTCTGAGTTGCTTAGGCTGGCTTTGAACTCTCAATTCTCCTGCCTCAGCCTCCTGAGTAGCTGATTTATTAAATTTCATAGGTGCCATTGTCTCTATTCCTAGTATATCTGTGATTTTATTTTTACGTAACCAAAAGTAATCCTAATTCTCAAAATATCTAATTCCCTTTTAATATTACTGATTCAGAATGTCTGAAAGATAGATGTGCCATGGTGGATTGGAAAGTAGCAACCTGAATGTAGAGGTAATGGTCACTCTAACCCAGAGACTGCGTGCAAGGAAATTTTCATCTTCTGCACTTCTGGGATGAAAGTAAGGGTCTGACGATCTCATTAGTTTTCTTATAAAAAGTGTGTTTTCCAGATAATATTTGAGAAATAAGCTCAATTATTATTTATTTTCTGTTTTCCTCTTTGTTTCTTAATTGTTGAACAAGTAAGGAAGGGAGGAAGGATTTTTTTTCTCTCCTGATATCTTTTGTGAGCCTTAAAGTTAGCCTTCCAAATGGACTACCACCACCACCTGATCCTTTAGGATAGTTGTGTTCTCATTGAACTCTCAGTCACTTAACCACACTGGATCGAGTTCTAAAGCAACCATTCTGTCTCCTTGAGCCAAGATGAAGCCCTTCAAAGACACAAGTCAGACCCGGTTTATCCATCTCTGTGTGAGGCAGACAGAGTAAGTACAACAAATGCATTTAAGGACTCAGGATTAGAATGAAAACCAGACTAAGGAGAACTTTGTGTAGCACTGGAAGAGGCAAATTGTGTGGGATCGATTATTCATGAGCTGGGGTTCCTAGAAGGTAAAGTCAATACAGATAGAGAAGGGAGGCTTATTGGGATGAGACGACTTGAGCTAGATCTCCAAGGATGGGAAATGGGGACTGACAGAAGCGTTCAGTGAGAGGAATGAGACCAAGGTGAGTTTTCAGGATAGTGATGACTACATCCTGGGTTCATGTGGTGGGCCTTGCCTGGGAGCCTTGGGAAACAGCCTGGTTAGCACTTTCTCTCTGCACCACCATCCCTAGCTCTCCACCCCAAGCCCGGCTCTCCTCATCAGGCCCAGATTAACACATGCGTCCTTGAATTTATTATAGCTCTCCCTCCATCTTTAAAAGGAGAATCAGAATCCTAACATTTCCTATATCTCAGGATATTAACACCAACATGCCAAATCTTCAGATTTTTGGATTTTTCCATTAAAAATATCATTTATTTTCCTGAGCTGTTTTTCTTTTCTTAAACAAATAGTTGAGAATCTTCCATAGCCCACCCTCAGACTCCCTCCCCACTTCCCATAAACCTTTCCATCTCTGATCAGAGGACTGTGGCAGAGGACTTCACCCTGTGTCAGGAGGGCACTTCTTGCCCTTTTCTGTGAAGTCTGTCTGTCTTCCCCGTCTAACCTGGTGTCTTCATGCCCTTTGTGTGGTGCCCAAGGAGGTAATGCAAGCTAAAATGTCTATGTGTTGTTTTCATGATTTGGTGGGATTTTTAAGTTTTCCTGAGGAATGACTTGTTTTTAGTCTCCAACACCTTCTAGAGTTGTCCTTGTCCCTGTAGTAGGCCAGTTGTTACTGTTGATGGAAAGAACCTGGAAAGGGTGTTTTGTGATTAGAAGCATATAACCTATGGGGCTGGGGTTGTGGCTCAGTGGTAGAGCATTCGCCCAGCATGCACAAGGCACTGGGTTCGATCCTCAGCACCACATAAATGTAAAATAAAGATATTGTGTCCACCTAAAACTAAAAAAAAAAAAAAGAAAGAAAGAAACATATAACCTAGCCAGGCACTGTGGTGCCCGCCCGTAATCCCAGTAGTTTAGGAGGCTGAGACAGGAGGACCATAAGTTCAAAGCCAGTCTCAACAATGGTGCTAAGCAACTCAGTGAGACCCTGTCTCCAAAATAAATACAGAATAGGGCTGGGGATGTGGCTGAGAAGTCGAGTGCCCCTGAGTTCAATCCCTGGTACCCTCCCTGGCAAAAGAAACATGTAACCATTCATAGTATAAAAATTGTCTACTTTAAAAAGAGGCCAGTGGATGGAAAAAAAACATGTCTTTCAGATGTTCTGAAAAGAAAGATTAAAAAAAATTTTTTTAGAAATAAGTGTATCCTCTCCATGCTCTCCCAAAAGTATGGCTGTGATTGTTCAAAATAGTAAATTAGTATATAAGATTTTATTTATTAATTAATTTGTTTGTTTGTTTGTTTATGGTACTGGGAATTAAACCCAGGGTCTCACACATGCTAGGCAAGTGCTCTACCAATGAGTTACATCCCCAGCCCAGATTTTTGTTTTAACTACTAGGTAAGAAGGTACCCCTTCTCTTTCCCTGCTTGAAGCATAAATTAATTTGAGACTCTACCAAGTACTACTGGAGGTGTCTCTTGATCCAATGTCTGCCAGGCTCCTTGATGGAGATACAATGGGTTCTGAGTGGGAATTCTTTCTACCTTGGGGAATTTTCATAATTTCATGTGACATAAAAATATAAAATGTTTTATCACAGGATATTCATGCTGCATTTTATTTATCTGGAGGTGATATTTCACATAGTCATTTGTGTCTAAGAAGGAAAATAACTTCTATATTATTTTGATAAAGGAATTCTGAACTTTAAGCCTGATTTTCTGACCTGAGGTTAAAAGTGAAGACTTTTCTAAGTCCCACAGAGTCTCTCAGGGAATGGATGCTAGTGGAAGAGTGTTCTCTCTTGTCCTGTTTCCCCTGTAGCATCCAGGTTTAAGTCTGGGGTACAACAGTCTCCTGCACAAATGTGCTTCTTTCTGGCTGCATAGAGTGGGCTTAGAAGCCTATACTCTGCAGCCTTCCGGGGAGCATAGTCATTGCTACTTTGCCTTTGCTTTCTGACATTCTAAACTTCTGTGCAACCCAGTGTTGGCGCTGCAGGCTTCATTGGAGCAGCTGTCAGAGTGGGATCTTTGGTTCCACAATATCTTCATCTCAGCTCAAGATCCACAAATGCCCCATACAGAGAGACTCTAAGAAGCTTCTTCTCTGACTTCTTGAAGACTATGATTACATTTTTGTATGCAAAAAGAAATCTCATTCTGGTTACATGTTTTTGAAGTAGTTCCTAGAATATCTACTGAAATTGGTACTAAAACATAGGCACCCGGGAGAGGCCTGGATAAGTGCCTTTCAACAGGTACCATCTGTTGACGTGGGAGCCATTTGTCAGCTATATTTTGAATATGTTGTCTTAAAAAAAAAAAAAGAATTATAAGGAAAAAATCCTTGCAACATACAGTGGTGATTAGGAGCTTCCACTCTGGAGCCAAATGGCCTCAGATTGAATCCCACATCTGCTCATAACCTTGAGCAGTTTCTGCATCTGTGAAATGGAGTGTGATCAGATCTACTTCATGATATTTGTGTGGGTGTTGGGTGGCTGTAAGGAATCAGTAATAACAGGTAAAAAATACTTTATTTGGATTCAGTGTCAGCACTCAGAAATGTTTAAGTTTTATTATTCTTATAACGTCTATTTTTCTTTTAATATACATATATAGTATAATATATAATATGTGCATAATACATATGTATATAATATATACACACATATGTAGTATGTATTGCCCATGCTGAATTATGAATTTTCATTGAAAATTTGACAGGAGGAAGTAGAAGCTGTGAGGAGTAGCATTAGCAGAACTGCATGGTGGTTCACTAGTGTTAGGCTGGAATGTGTATCTGGGGAGGTGGGGGTTGCTGGAAAGAGATCAAATAAGTTCAAAAGATAAATAGGGACCAGACCAGCTAAAGCCTAATAAATAAACCCTGGTAAGGAGTTTGACTTTTATCCTGAGGGCAAACAGGGAGCCACTAAAGGTTACTTTTTTAAGTAGGGGAGTGGCAGGATCAGTCATGCACATTAGAGAAAGATTCTGCTACTTTTGCAGAGGATGAACTAGTGAGGGCTGGAGAATGGAAAGGAAACCAGTAATTGAGGCTGTGGCCAAAATCTAATGCTGGTAGCCTCGACTAAGTGAGCAGGCTCTGTTTGCCTAAGTCCTATGTAGAGGCAGGTGGAGTAGCCCTACAAATTTGGTTTCTGGTGGTGAAAAATTAAAATTGCCTGAACCTGATTCTCTAGTAGGTATGCCTCTCCCTAAAGCAAGTGAGATCCTTTTGGAAGTTGCATTAAGCCCCTGAGGCCACTGGGGTGCCATTAAACTCCTGCTTCAGCACACTAAATGGAATGGAATCTCAGCCTGAACTCAGCCAGTAAATGAATATAACTTATGTTGAATTCCAGCTAATGTACAGTCTTAGAAGTAGCATTAGTCTGGAAAGTCACTTGGGTACCATTTGGAGTACTGAACTGTGATTTACTTGGTCATACTCTAGTGGTCCGTATGTGCCAATAGAGCTTCCACGGTCTTTTCTACTTTGTTCCAAGGAATAACTTATGGAATGAAAACATCCATTTTTAAAACATATTTTCTACATCTTATTCATTTTCTTGGTTGAATGGGGATTATTGAGGTCAGTATTTATTGCTCAAAAATGTGTCATTTAAATGAAAGTAGCAAGTCATAACCTAAAAATGTGTAGTTTAAATGAAAGTAACAGGTCATAACCTAAAGAAATTTTTCCTATCAAGTACATATAATAACTAAAGTTAAAAAGCCTACACATATCCAAAAGATATTTCAATTTTATTTCACAAAGAAGTCATAAATTCTCCTTATTTATAAATTTGCTTTATATGATGTCAATATTAACAAATTATTCTCTGATATACAAATATTTAAGGAGTCATATGCCCATGAAGTGTAATGTTTAAAAAAAGCAAAATAAAACTCATATCATCCCTAATAAGTCTTGTGAGGTCCCAGTTCGTGTCATAGTCACATTTTTATTCCCATGAAATCATTACTATGGATGGGCCTGATATTTATATACTTTTGATAAGTATGTGATTGTCTCGTGTAAATGAGCTTACTATGGAAACCTGTCTATTGAGGATCTGCTGTTTGTATTGGATTATTAGCAATGTGAGAGCTCTCTCTTATCTGAGATAGTTGTTCTGGGAACTTTAACAATGAAAAAAGCCTCAAATGTGAGTCTATATGATAATCAAGTTTGAAACTACCTTAGGAAATATTTTCCCTAGTTAATAAAAATAACTTTCTTGGATCAGCCTTTCAAAGTTCATAGGTGCTTTAATAAGTAAATAGGAAAATAATTTTAGATATGCAAAGAGTTTAAGTCATATCTAATTTGAGAAAATAAAAAGAGGGAAAAAATACATGAATACAGTGGAGAATTTGAGAAATGTTCACCTGAACACCTAATAACAATGCCTAATATCTGAGTGATAGTGTGTTCATTGTGTTTTCTAAAACATCTTATTTGATATTTACAAACCATTGTTTACAGATAAGGAAATTGTATCTTACAGTGATTAGCTGACTTGTCCAAAGTCCAAACAGCCCACAAGTGATGAAACCAAAACTTCAATCTGTGTTTTCTGACTCTTGAGCCAGTACATAAATGTTTAGCAGCCAGTAAATAATTGGAATATACCAACTACAATGTTTTATACCTAAAGCCACCAGAAAATAACAAGTGTGTATCAAAGACTTCCTCCTTGATCTGCCTGAACATATATTGCCTGTTCCACTAATTTGTGATAAAGCTTTAGTTTATTTTATTTAAATGACTTTTATTTCTGAATGCAGAAAGCAGCACAGGTTCTGAATAGACATTTTAGAAGTGTACAGTGGCTTAGTGATCTCATTCAGATATAATGCAAGATTTTAATGTTCTTTAAAGAGTTTTATACTCTAAGAAGGATTTTAAAGCAAATCACCCAAAAATACTTTTTTTGTCATTTTAGTTTTTTCTTTCACAAAAGAATAAAGAAAATTTCACCATGTTATTAAACATCATCAACAGCTTGATACTATTCTATTTTCTGAATGGCATTATTAAGGACATTTTCTGTGTTTTGTTAAAAGCAACACTGAAGAACATCTTTGCCAACTATCTCTTTGAATAAATCCAAAATCTCTTTTTCTCTCAGAGTAAATTCCTGGCAGTAAAATTGCTGAGTTAAATGGTACACAAAATTTCTTAGTCATTAAGAAGCCAAACAGAAAAAGGTTGCCTATTTAAATTCCCATTTTGCAGTTTATTAATACCCTTTTTGTACAGTTGCCAATTCCTGATCTTCGCAAAAATCTTTGCCCAAAGCATCATCAAAAATAGCATATTTTTGTTCTGTACAAATTAGCAGTTTGATAGTGAATAATGTGAAAAGGAGACTAAGATTTGCTATTAGGTTGTATCTTGCATAGCGTCTGCTGTTTGTTGTTGAACAATTTGGACATTCAACACATAGAATGCTACCTTCATGGTGCATGTAGTGGATAAAACACTGAGTGTGTTCCTCTTTGATCTTCATTGTACCAAATTCTTCAAGTGCTGTTGTTCACTCTTCTGTGAAATATAATAATGAAATAGCTTTTTCTGTGGGCCATTATAATAGACATCTGAATAATAACATCTGAAAACATTTTAAGTTTTTGAAAGTAGCATTAGAATTTTTGAGTTAGCAAGAAGCTTAAAGAACACCTAATTAGATCCCTTCATTTTACATTATGCCTATTTAATGTAAAGATCTAAAAAATCTTGCTATATTTTACAAATCAAAAAGGAAAATTCAGTGTCTAATATTTTTGTACATGTCTGTAATTTTGTCCTTAGTTTATGTGAGTTACTCATGAACTCAGAAATTGAAACTTCTTCACTTTTTAATTCTTTGTTATATGGTGACCATAGTCTTCAACCCTTATAAGAAAATAAAATTGTATTCATGGCAATGGATTCTAGAGTTGAATCAAATAAACTCCAACTCGGCCTTACCTAAATGATATTTTTCAGTAGTCACATTTTTCTACATAGTTTAGTAAGCTATATTTCTTTTCATTTTGTTTTAGGTAGCAGTTTTACAACATCATCAGGATTATATACAGGAAATAATTCCCTCACAAATTCCTCTGGATTTAACAGTTCACAGCAGGTAACCTAAAAAGCCAATTTAACTTCTGAAATATTTTTAAATACAACATGATTTTGTTATATAAAGAATGATCTGTTTATATTAAACTATAAGAACGTTTCCAAGCTTTTTAATAGTTGTTTTTTTTCCCCACCCTTTAAAAAAAAATCTCTTTAGCAGTCTCTTTTGGTGAGTTATTTGGGTTTCCCATTGTTTTAATTTTATAAGTACTGCATCCTAGAAGATGTATGAAGAATGTCTATAATCTTACATAAAATTTGCAAGTCTGAGCTCTTCAGTGAATGTGTGCTTGCTGGTGTGAATTCAGAAAAGACACAGAAAAACATTTATAATTGTACTTTTGAATATAAAAATTCTGACAGATTATTCTTGTCTTGATTTGGTAGGACTATCCGTCTTACCCCAGTTTTGGCCAGGGTCAGTATGCACAGTATTACAACAGCTCACCATATCCAGCCCATTACATGACAAGCAGCAACACCAGCCCGACGACACCGTCCACCAATGCCACTTACCAGCTTCAGGAACCTCCATCCGGCATCACAAGTCAAGCTGTCACTGATCCCACGGCAGGTAATTATGTGCATTTCTTTCGTCCTGCAGGCCATATTTTCCCATGCCTTCAACGTATTTTTCTACATTCAGATATTTGTGCAGTGGTGGTACAGTTTTGGCAAAGACTAAAGACAAAGTTAAACAGCATGATCATGGGTTTAACTTTATTTGTATTTCTTTTGGAAATTTTAAATATAAAGTATGTAAACTTCAAAAGCACATGAAATAGAGATTTTATCCATTTGTCAATACAATCGTAGCATTCAAGATCATATGTATGTGTAGTTTTTTAGACTTTCAATTTGAAATATTTAACTATAATTATAAATAAGTACAATTTGTTGAATCCACATAGAATATGAAAATAAATGACATTTCCTAGAATTTAATGTTTATCATGATTAAATATTTAATGTTTTTTATCAAATAATACATGGCTGATGCTTAAAAAGTCACTTAGTATCAAAAGAATGATTGTGGAAGCCAGAGATCCCTTACCCCACCCTTCCCTCCGGGTGTACCTGAGCTTGATAACTGTGTGTCCGAGTGTGGGCAGTGTTCACAGTTCTGAGGACCTTTGATGGGCCCTTTCAAATGAGAGCCTCTTCAGTTCAGGAAATTTCCCTATATTGAATCCTTGATATGTCCCCTCCATTGGTGTCTTTTTTTTTTTTTAATAACTCTTAATGGCATACACTTAATTTCCTGAATTGTTCTTCACCTATGTGTCTTACATTTTCTCTCATCCTCCTCATTTCCTTGCTTTAACTTTTAAAAAACGTAGTCATTCCTTTTATGAATTATGAGACAAGCTCTTATTCTCAAAAAAAAGTCAGAGTTCTTTTCCTCTTGCCATATTCCCAGAGCTAGAGCCGCTTCATTGCTATAAGTCAGATTTAGATGATCTTACATCAAAAGATTTTTCTGTGACATAATCCTAGAGAGCTAATTCTAGCTGGTTATCTTAACTCCTGAGAAAAAAAGCGTTTTATCTTACAGATGCTAATTTAACTTTTGAATGTGGGATTGTTTTGTAATTGTTAACAGATTCCCCTCTACAAACAATTTTCTGTGTTCTACCTTTTCTCTTTTTAAAATACAAGCAGATATTGCCTTATGATGAAGGAGAAAGTCATATCATTCTTAAACTCTCCCTCCAAGTAATTTCAAATTCTTATTATTTCTCCTGCATATTTCAGCTTTAAAATTTTATCTTTGATCATTGTATTCCATTAATGTGTGTTTTCAAAAAATCTAAATTGACAGTCTTCACTCAGTTTGCATGTGTAAATACAATGATCATGGAACTGAGTATACTTGTCTGTCTGCACCTTTTATTTAGATTTTATGTCTATGTAATCACACTGAATCTAAAGTCTGTTACTCAGTATATAGAAACTTATTGTAGCCATTCTTGTAGAATTTTCCTGCCTTCTTCTATAAGCATCATAGTGGAAATGTGAGGAACTATTACAACTTGTCCCAATCAGAGGGAGATCTTGTGTTTTCATATGGATCGTCTGTGCCATCCAGCCATTCCTGGTTACTAAAAGAGTTTTGGAATGGGGATAAACTATGTGAGTGAGAATTAGTAAGACATAATTAGAGTCTATAAAATAATAGAATGAGAAAAGGAGACAATAATTTTACTTAATTCACAGCATTCTGTGAAGGATACAGTACAATAAACTGGTGAAGACTTAATCCTGTTGCTTCAATTAAGGATGATGAGAGCTTTGCCATTTTGTCAGATCATGAGAGTTTGTCTCAAAAATTTGACATTGTCCTAAGTGAGTTTTATTTGTGCCATGCAAAAGAATGGGATGGCTGGGCACAAAGCCATGTCACAGGAGAAACAATACACAAAATAACAATTTTCAAAAGGTATATTATTTTATTATAAGAATAAGTACTGGTTTTATTTGAAAGTATGCTTAGTGATTTCAGTGGGGTTTTTTTTTCCTACTTCTTTATCTTATGGCTACAGAGTGGAATTGAATAGGGAGAAAATAATTTTCAGATGTCTTATATTCATTGACTCTCACTAAAGTGAATGTGCATGGATCCATCCACCTTTCTTATGTTACAGTCAGAGTGAAAAAAAAAATTAGTTGGGTTAACACACTAAAAAAACAAAGTAAATAAATAAATAAAACAAAGTTTACTTTAAAAGTTTAGAGAAGAGTTGGCCTGGTTTTATATTTGTGATGAGACTGGATTCAGACTGTTTTTAGGCACTAACTTGCCTTTCTTACTAGTCATATATAAAATGCAAGACCTGTTCTTAATGAAAAGGAAGTTTGGATTGTAAAGCACATAAATCCATTAAATAGAAGAGTAGAATGGTTTATAAATATAACCTAATGGTTATTATTTTGAGGTAGAAATAAAAAGTAGTTAAAATAATGTCTTTGTTGAAATAATTTCAGGTGTTTTCCTCTTTTAATTTTTAATGATCTCTTGGTATTAAAGTCAATATTTTAACATAGTGGGCAGTTAGACACACTGTTTTCTGATCTTACACATGACCCCAGCTTCCTGCCTTTCTGTGACTCAGTAAGACAGATCTACAGGGCATGTGTTCCTCCTCTCATCCTTCATGATGCCTGTTCTCACGTTGATCATAGAACTATCAGGTCAAAATGAATGTGCAAAGATAAACTTGTAAGGTTTTTACAGGACAAACATGAAGCATCCATTTGCTTTTTACTGTAGATTTTTAAAGCTTTTGGAAGAATAGGTGTCTTTTTAAGTTCATGATAACTTGAAGTATTACTTGTAAGTATGTACTTACTTCTGAACTTAAGTTAAAAAATCATTTTAATTACATATTGAAAACAATATTCTACTTTTATAGACACATTTATTACATTAAAAATATACCTTGAATATAAAAGTGTAACCCCAAATTTTTAGTCTATTTAAAAATCAAAGTAGTGCTTTTGTATCATTTTTTTAAAAAATGAGTTCATTAGTCATGCCATTGATGATCCTAATAAAATTACATCATCTGGAAATATATAAGAATCCATCTACTTTGAGAAATTGAAGGTGTAATTTGGTCCCTGAGCAAGTTTTTAATTTACTATTAAATTTTAAAAAATTATGCCCACTGTGTATATTGTCATGTACCTGTAATCCCATCAACTCAGGAGACTTAGACAGGAGGATCACCTGAGACCAGGAATTTCAAATCAGTCTGTTTTACATAGCAAGACCCCTTTCAACAAACAAGCAAAGAAATTTATGCCTATTCTTCAACCAGCATTGCAGACTTCTCTGGACCCTCAAACCTCAGTTGAAAGACATCTTGGTTGCTTCCAGTTTAGGGACATATTGAATAAAGCTGCTAAAAGCATTTAGATGAATTTTTTGTATGTGTGTATGTTAGTTTTCAGCTCACTTGAATAAATACCTAGGAGTGTATTTATGTATTATGTTGTAAAAACTCTGTTTAGCTTTGGAAGCTAAATGCAATATGATAAGAAAAAAACAAAATACATATAGACTAAGGGGGAAATCTGTCTTTTTTCACAGATAATAATTGTCCATGTAGAAAATATTAAAGAAATGATCAAAAACCATACTGAAACTAGTAAGTAATCATAGCAACACCACTACTATGGTGTTCCTGTTGCTCCACATGTAGTCAGCATTCAGTATTGTCAGTATTTTGTATTTGGGCCATTCTCCAGAGATATGTAGTGGTGTCTTGTTCTAATTTGCAACTGTATAGTGACACAGGGTGTGCAACATTTTTTCATATGCTAATATTCCATCTGTATATCTTTGGTGAGGTGTCTGTTTAGATCTTTTACCTAATTTTTACCCAGGTAGCTTTTTTCTTATTTTGTTAAGTTTTAGGGATTCTTTGTGTATTTTGGACAGAAAGTTCTTTATCAAATATATGTTTTGCAACTACTTTTTCCCCAGCCTGAGGTTTGTATTTTCCTTCTCTTAACAGTGTCTTTCCTAGAGGAGTTTTTAATGTTAATGAATTATGGCTTATCAATTTTTTTTTAAGAATCATGCCAAAAAACTCATTGGCCATCTAGATTTAAAAAAAAAATCCTATTAATTGTACACACACAAAAAAACTCAAGTATGTTACTATCTAGATGTTTCGTAGTTTTGAATTTTACATTTAGTTTCTAATTCATTTTGAATTAATTCTTTTGTAAGATGTAAGGTTGAGGTATGGTTTTATGCTTGGCATCTGCATGTCCAGTTATTCCAATAACATTTATAAAAAAGCCTGTATTTTCTGTCATAATGCATTTGCTCCTTTGTCAAAGATCAGTTGACTATGTCTATGTACCTCTTTTTCTGGGCTCTCTATTCTGTTTCATTGATCTATCTATTTTTTCTCCAGTATCATAGTGTCTTGATTTCTAGAACTTAATAATAAGTTTTAAAGTTAGAATATGCCAGCCCTGTGACTTTGATCATCTCCAAAGTTGTGTTGTCTATTTTGGGGTCTTTTGCATCTCTATCTAAACTTTAGAATCAGTTTGTCATTATTCAATAAGCAAATTTCTGAGGTTTCAACTGGAATGTAGTTGAATTTATAGATCAAGTTGGGATAAACTGTCATCTTAATATTCTTTCCCATGTGAATGAAATATCTCTCCATTTATTTAGATCTTTGATTGCTTTCATTAGAGCTTTGTACTTTTCCTCATACAAATCTTGCAAAATTTTTTTTTTTTACTTTTTTTTTTAACCTTTCTCCCCCAATTCCTCTTTCTTCCTTCTTTCCCTCCCTCTTTCTCTCTTTCATATCTTGGCACTTATGTAAGTGGTGTTATATAAGAAAGCAATAGACTTTTGTCTGTTACTTTGTATCCTATATCTTTGCTATGATTATTTACTAGTTTCAGTATGGTTTTTGGTAATTTCTTTAATATTTTCTACATAGATAATTACCATCAGTGAAAAAAGACAGCTTTCCCCCCTCAGTCTGTATGTATTTTGTTTTTTCTTATCATATTGCATTTTCTAGGCCTTCCAATATAATGTGAAAGTTGAGCAGTAGAAAGGATATCTTTGCCTTGTTCCTGATCTTAAAAAAAACATAGTTTCTCACTATTAAGCAGGATGCTAGCTATAGTTTTCTTTAGATGTCCTTTATCAACTTGAGGAAGTCCCCCTATATTCCATTTTAGCCTATTGATGTGTTGAATTTTCAAGTGTTGAACCAATCTTGCATGCCTGGGATGAATTCCACTTGGTCATGTCACACAAATCTTTCCAAATTATGATTCCTTTAATTTATTCTTACTACCATTTTTCTACTATTTTGTTGAGGATTTTTGTATCTGTATTTTTGAGAGATAGTTGTCTACAGTTTTTATATAATATTCTGTAATGTTCTTGTCTGATTTATTACTAGGGTAATTTTGGCCTCATTGACTGAATTTGGAAAAACTTCTTCTGCTTCTGTTTTCTGGAACAGTATTCTCAAAATATTTTTATTAAATATTTCTAGAATTTATCACTGAATTTAACTGAGTCTACCACATTCTTTTGGGAAAAGTTATTAATTATTCATTCCATTTTTAAAATATATATAGGTTTATCCATATTATCTATATTTCCTTGTGTAAGTTTTGGTAGATTGTATCTTCAAGGAATGGGCTCATTTCATCTAGTTTATCTAATTTATGGGCATAAAGTTGCTCACAATATTCTTTTAATATCCCTTTAGTATCCATGGGCTCTCTAGTAATGACCTTTTGTAATTTATTATATTAGTTGTATATTCTCTCTTTTTATCTTGATTTTAGCAGAGCTAAAGGTAAAATTATTAGTTGATCTTTTTTAAAAAAAAAAGTTTTATTGATTTTCTCTATTTTTCTTGTCATTTCATTGACTTCCCTTTTTTTCATTATATTTTTGCTTGCTTTTGATTTCTCTTTTCTTTTTTCTAGTTTGCTAAGTTTGAAGCTTGGGTAACTGAGTTTAGGGCTTTCATCTTTTCTAACATATGCATTCAGTGTTCTAAATATGCCTCTAAGCATGGTTTTTGTTATATCCCACAAAGTGGGATACAGCATCTTTTTCATTTTCATTTATTTCAAAATATTTTTATTTTTATTTGAATTACCATTGGAGGGTTAAGTATTACAAGAAGGAGAAAAAAATCTTTGAACTTGATGATATAGAGCATCTATCACTAAAATCATCCTCTTATTTACATCTTTACAATTAAATGACTTTTCATTATTAACATTATTAGAGACTGTGTTTAGTTTCTGAGAAGGTTGTTCTATGGCTAATTAAAATTTCACTACCTATAAAAGAAAATTTTTATCAGAATCAATACTTTGTTTTCCTTGCTCAGTCTAAGACTATATAAGACAGTATCACAATTCACATCTACCCTCTCAATTTTTAATTATATTTTACTCAATTTTATTTTTAAGAAAAATTCTTTACTAAGTCCATGCTTTTCTTTAATGTTCAAGGAAGGGAAGAAAAAAGAAATTTTAGGTTTTGTTCCCTTTGTGCTGATAACTAATATTTCATCTTTTTGCCCTTCAAGAATAGATTGTAATACCTTACCAAACTCTTTAAAGCTTCAGGTATATTATTACCAACATAACTGAGTGCATATTTTCAAAAGAGTGATAAAAAATTTAACAACATGAGAGTATCATCATGGAGGATTTTTCAAATAAATTGTCTTCTCTCAAAAGAGCCCTTAAGCTATTCTTTTAAAAATATTTTTCTTTGTCATATGACTCATACATAAATATACAAAATATGAACAGTCTTTTGTAATCCATTTACTGTGTGTATTTAAATAATTTGGCTTTAAAATATATCTTGTCCAGAATCTCTTAGAACATTTCATAATAATTATGGCAGCTATGATAATAAAAATACATAGTAAAATATAATCAAATACAGTCATCTGACAGAATTTTGTATTCATTATCACATGCAATCCTACAACACACCTGTGAGAGAGTATTATTTGTGCCCATTTTACAGGTGAGAAAAAGAAGCATATTGCTCTTTAGTGTTCAGTAAACTCTTATGAAAAGACTTTTATAACATTGTACTTTTAAAACATTACCAAAGCAGTTGGAGAAAGAAAAAGAGTGAATGGTGAATAAAACATCTTAGGATAATGCAAAAATAAGAGCCAATTACTTATTTATCAGGAATGAGTTTTTAGTATGAACACTGTAGAAAAAAGTCAGTTTTTCAAAGAATTTGTTAATTTGAATTTCCTACCAAAATCTTGATGTTGAAATCTACCTTCACACTGCTTGACCGCATGCAGACAATTTTAGTCGTTAAGGTGATGTACAGGAATCTTGCCAATATTGAATTTCAAGTGACAGAGGAAAATCAGTGTAAGAGGGAATTCAATATGCATGGGAAACCATTTGTTCCCTCAGCTTCTTTGATCCCTGCCAAGGCACAAGAAAGTAGAGCAAAGTGCTTGAAAAACAGGAATGTTCTTGTGCAAAGCTGCAGAACTCTGAGCTCTCACAGGAACTCAGTGTGACAGGATGAAAAACTAAACTGCCAGACATCTTCCCTTATAAATGCAAGAAATTTGGGTCTTGTCTACAGTACCTCACATGCCTGCGAATGTTCACTGTGGAATGGTCAGAGGTTTGCAATAGCATACATCCTGATGCCTGTCTGTTGCTGAGTGAATGGTTTGGGAAATCTGTAGGCCATACTTGCTCATTTTCACAGATGCCTGTGGATTTTGGAGAAGTTTGTAATTTGTTCAGCTCAAAAATAAACCCTTTCAATGAAACAGTTTCAACTAACTTTTTTGGAAACATTTGTCAGCAAAACAAATATTTGTATCTAAAATAGCCAGGCTATTAAGATGTGAGAAAACAAAACAGATGTTTATTTTGGGTTCTTGGATTTGTTTGTCTTGATGGCATTTGTTTTCTTTCCTTCTTTCTTTGCTTTTCCCCAGAGGATATGTAGTGTTAAACTTAATGGGATTATAAAAGCCATAGAAATAAAGTCCACTTTTTAAAAAATACTGCCAGAATTATAATAAACATCAGTTTTGTTACCTGTGCATTTTGTTTCTAAGAAGTGAAAAATTCAGTCTTTTAGCATTTATCCATTTTGTGACTCATTACTAGCCTGCTTAGTTTTTCGATTAGGTGGCGAGATGTCAGAATGCCTTATGCAGTCACTTTTAATATGTTGGATTCCAAGATATCAGCCTTTCTTATGTTAGATAACATGATTTATATATAAATAACCAAAATAAGAAATCATATTTTTATTGGTGTGTTATAACTATATATAATAGTGGGTTCATTGTGTCATATCTTTACATGCACATGACAGCATTCGATTAATTGGATTCCCCAGTATCCTTTCTCGCCCCTCCATCCTTGCCACTTGCTCACTCTGCTAATCTCCCTTCAATTATTGTTATTTTCATTAGTGCATTATAATTATAAAATATGCAGAATTCATTTATGGACACAGCATAATTTGGTAGGTTCATAATTATTGAGCTAATTAGTTTGCTAACTCTCTCAAGCATTATTTTATCTTCTTTCTTAATTAATTGATTTCTTATTTGTAATGCTATAAAGTATAAACACCCTATGGGACCAAGACAAATCAATGTGAGAAGTTCCCTTATTTAAGTTGGAGGAAGTCAGCATTGGCAGACTTGATTTTTAGACTGGAGGTGTTTGGGAAGAAGACATGCAGCTATCTGTGTTTGCCATCCTTCCACTTCATTAAATTGGGATTAGATGGTTTCGAAAGTGGGTTTTTTGTTTTGTTTTCTTTTGTTTTGTGGAGCTAGGGATTGAACTCAGGGTCTCAGACATGATTGGCAAATGCTCTACCGCTGAGCTATGTCCCCAGTCCAGTAAGTGGGTTTTGTACTAAGTGTTTATAAATAAAGGCAGGATGGATAGATTAGTAGCCACCAATTTCATTCCCAGCTTGATACAAAATTAGTAAATTTAATGAATACTTTTAAATTTACTGAATGGCAATAATACATGAACATGGGAAGAAATAAAGATATAAAAATATTCATAAAGAATAAACCTCCCTTGATATTCTGCACACAGCCCCTTGGTTTCTTTGAGTATTTTAAAGGCTGTATATTACTGATATAAAATTGTACATAGTACCTACCCCTAGCCACTTTCCTTCCCTCACCATTTGCATCTATATGCTTTTTTCATTTTTCCTGACATATTAACTCAGTTAATTCTCACCCAGTTCTGTGAGATAGAGACAGAGTTGTCATTGCTCCTAGTTCAGCAGAAAGCTTAAGTTGCTATCAGTAACCTACCAGGACATAACTTCTGAGCTTGGGTTCCAACTTGAGTTCTTATTCGGTAAAGCATGCTGCTTCTCAGAGCCACCTGGTCTGAAGTTTCCAATAGAGGTGGGACGGGGCAGGAGCAGAGAAATAAAAATGTAAACAGAGCCCTGAAAAGTAGTAGCTATGTGGCATTGGTTTTCTTCAATTGTTTATATTATTTAGCAGAAGCATCTACTGTGAGGTTAAATATTTGGTAAATGCTTCACTGAGCTCTGTTATTGACAAAATAATGCAGATCTGAAATTACAGGGAGAGGTATCTAGGGTAGAGTATTCCAGGTTATCTCATAGTTATTTCTCCAGTTTTAAAACCAGTTTGTGGATAGCTCACACCCAGTTGCACACACTGTCTCTTATCTTCTTCTTCCCTCAATTCTTTCCATCCCCACTTCCCCTCTCTCCTAATTAAGTTGCCTGATCTTGCTTAGAGAACAATTCGACACAGCATCTCATTACTGTTTTCTTTCTCTTCCTCCCCCAGGACCTCATTCTCCACCGTGCTCTCCTACATTTTTTTTTTTTCTTTTCCCTCATTTCTCTGCTCACAATTCATGGTGATGAGTACTAAGTATAAGGATAATGATATTTTCGTATAAGGGAAAATGGGAGACTTCCACTTTATTTATATATATTTATTTATTTATTTATTTATTTTAGTTATAGATGGATACAATATCTTTATTTTATTTATTTTTATGTGGTGCTGAGAATCAAACCCAGTGCCTCACGCATGTGAGGCAAGCACTCCATCACTGAGCCACAACCCCAGCCCCGGAGACTTCCACTTTAAAGTGAAAGTGGGCCCCTTAATCTAGTATATCACCTAATACTTTTGAAAATTCCTACTTTCTGACTCCCTCAGAAACTTCACCAAATACTTCCTCATAAAATTAAAATAGCATTTTTCTGCAGTGTCATTATTTCAGGTAAATGCTACTTTTTTTGTTTCTCACTTTTATGCAACTGTTGATATTGAAGAGTGTAATTTTCTCCTATTTTACATTGTATATGTAAAATAGTGTTTCACCTGGATTATTGGTTGACTTAATCCTAGATTGTTCTGGAAGTCATGTCTGCCCTTGTTTCTGGGAAAAGACAATTTCTGAGTTTCAAACAACTGGTTTAAAGCATAGCTAATTTGTAAAATAGCTACGTACAAATATTTAGAACATAGCTAATTTGTAAATCAATAACTCTCACATCTAAAAATTCACTTTAGTAACTGGTATGAAACAATTGAACAACAGGGTAGCTTTTAATTTTAAATTAAAGTTAGAAATGGCCTTAGAGATTCTTTTGCCTGAGACCTTCACTTTACTGAATAAGGAATCCAGAAAGGACTGAACTTTTCTAAGCAGCACATCCTACCATTGGTGGTGTCTCCTGATGGCACCCTGGTGAGGTAGCCTCTGGAGGCAGAAGGGTATTATGTGGTCCTTCCCACACTTCCCTGGGTGGCCCAACCTTCTGAAGATGGAGATGGATGGTCTGTGTTCTATAATGGGTTGAAGGTAGGATCAGTTAGAGACACAAGTTATCAGGTTTTAAGTGCTGTTCTACTTTAATTCTTTTCTGGTCCTCTAACTAAAAAGTACTCACAGAAAATGAATATAATGTACATTGATTCCCAATGGTACCTTGTGGGGTACCACTTTCCACCTGTGCTCTTCTCAAGCCGACCCTCTACCAGGGATTATCTCTGAACATCTGTTGGCCTCCATTCTTCTAGAGTAGAGTTTAGAAAAACTGTAGTGGTGGCTAGGGATTTGGAGTTGGATAACCAACCAAGGTTTAAATCCTGGTTGCACATTACTCTGGGCAAGTCACTTAGCTCCCTAGCATATTAATTCTCTAGGAAAGGAGAAAAATACAGATTGAGCATCTTTTATTTGAAATTCTGGAAAGTGGAAGTGTTTTAGATTTCAAAATTTTTGCATATTCACAATGAGATATCTTAGAAGTAGGACTCAAGGGTAAACACAAAAATCATTTATGTTTCATGTACACCTTGTACACATAGTCTGAAGGCAATCTTATACAATATTTTTAGGGCATCTACATTTTGAATGTAACCCATCACATGAGATCAAGTTTGAAATTTCCATTTTTGGTGTGATGTTTGCACCATTTTGGATTTTGGAGAATTTTGAATTTTTGGATTAGATATGCTCAATGTGGACATCTTGTCAACAGGGTAACTGTAAGAATGAAATGTTTTAAGTAGCTAGCAAGATGATTGACACATACTAGGCCCTCGGATGTTCACTTCTTCTATTTATACTTTCAATAGATATTTATAAATGCTTGCTGTGTGCCAGGCACCATACTTGGTGCTAGAGCTACAAAGGTCACAAGACAGTCAAGGTCCTTGGTCTCAGAAAGCCAATGAGTTCTTCCAGCTTGAAGTTTATTACTGTTGTGCATTGTGCTTTATGGTTGTTTTGGAGACTCAAGCCCACAAAATGTGGCTTACCAGTTTCTTTCACATAGAATGACTCTCTGGAATTTAAACCAGTGGTTGAAATGTGTGAGAAGAATGATAGAAATTTCTGTGAGGTTATCCACAGCGTACTGGAAAGTTGATGTTGGCCATGCTTCAGGGAAGATGAAGCTCTCTTAATTTACTTTCTAGAACTTGACTGAGAAATTAATTTATCTGTGAGACCTCATTTAGTGATTATTTGAAGGGGAGTTATGGTGGAACACAGGTGAAAAAGTCAGTGTAATTTTCTATAAATAATCAACCAATGTTGATTGATCCTTAACTATTCTTAAACTGTAAGACTAGTCAACTTGCATATATCCCTTTAATTTATTTTACATATATTTATTTCTATGGGAGAGGGTGTCTGACAACTTAAAGTTTTCAAAGTTTTTCTTTTTTGAGCCTTCTATCCTTTGATAATATAGTATTCACTGGGAATTTATAATAATGTAATTTATCTAAGGCCTTGCTGAAGCCCTTTATTTTCTTTTATTTTTGCTCCCCTTCCTCCTTCCTTTTTTTTTGCCAAGCAATGATTTAAAAAAAAAAAAAAAAAGACTTCCAGTATAAAATTATCATGGTCACATATGAATGTCATCCTCAAGGTGTAATGGTTGCTTACTTTATAGGACCATGTGCATCTCAAATGCTTTTTGAGGAACAGCACAGACCCGCCCTTAGGGCCTTCCACATGGGAATCTCCCCTACCTGGGCCTGTCCTTAGAGAATGTCATTTCTCAGTGCAGCTAACTTGGTGTGCAGCATGTGTCTCCCTTAACCTACAACTAGTCACTCCATTTGAAGTAACTCGAAATATAACCTCTGACCTATTGCTGCTTAAAACTCAAAGGAGAAACGTGTTTCTGTCAGTGGGCGCAAGGACTCATGATGGCCCTGCTCTTCTAGACATTTTCAGTTTGACACAAGGTACCTGGATCAAGTGCTTTGTGCATTGAAGTTCTGCACTCTAGAGTTCTGCAGTCAGCTCTTGTCAGCCTTAGGGATAACGATCTTGTGAACCCTGCTGTTTTATTCACTCTGAGGACATGTTCCTAAATCCCAATGAATTCCCTCAGTGAGCAGTCCTCTGTGGTTTTTCTGTGCAGATATCGGTTTGTCCTATCTTATGTTCCCTAAAGGTCATAAGCCTTTTTTATACCTTTGCCCTGCATTGATTGAGAATCTTAGAGCAAGCAGATCTGTGCAAACCACACTCTCCTTGACTTCATTCTACCTCTCCCACTCAAATTGTTTTTTCCTAAAAGAAGAAACCTTTTTTCAGTTTTTCAAAGTTATCTAATTATTGTGTAAGTAGTTGGGGGTTAATCTTAAACTCTTCTTGGAAAGCAGTAAGATATAAATTATTCAGAAAGTAAAATTAAGAAACAAAATGTTTTATTCAACAAGAATATGAGCCAGATAAAAGATTGTGGTAAATCACTTTATGTTCAGGAAGCAATTAATTTGCAAATTGCATTGTAACTGCAACTTTGAAAAATATCAACTTTTTGGTTAATGTGTGTACAGAGACGGTTTGAGGTGTCTTGTATGAGTTAGTTAGCTTTCTGTTACTATAACAAAAATACCTGAGATAATAAACTTAAAAGAGAAAAAATCTTCCCATGACTTGGGCAGTTCAAGTCTATAATCTTTTGGCTTCATTGCTTGGGCCTGTGATGAGGTGGCATATCATGGTCAGAGTGCATGAAGGAGCAAAATCACTCACCTCATACCCTGGAAGTAAAAGACAGGAAGAAGAAGAGGGGACTGGGTTCCTATAGGGCATCTACCCAATGATCTAGTCCCCATCTCTTGAAGGTTCTTCAAAGGTTGGGGATATAGTTGTGTGGTAGAGCATTGATTAGCTAACATATGCAAGGTCTTGAGTTCAATTTCCAGCACACACACACACAAAAGTTCACCACCTTATAACAGTGTGACCATGGGGACCAGGTCTTACCAAGTCTTAACAACCAAGCTATAGTATGGTATAACTGTAGCCCCCCAAGAGCACATATCTTTTCATCTTTTCTTTCTGTTTCAAGTCCCAAACCTCCAATGTCTAATTTATAGCTTATTAGTTTTAATTCACTTACTTTATATAAGAAAGCATGTTGTCAATTGTAAAAAACATCCCAAGTGAAAGATTTCATTTTCTCGACCACAGATTTCCAGTTTCTGCATTTATCCTCCATCCCACACTGCCTCATAAATATCCTAAGAACTGCAGGATTGGCGTGGACTCTTTCCTTTTCAGTTTCTCCTTGAGTGTTTTTCCTGAAGTACTGTCTCAGTATTACTTATTCATCTAATCACCTGCATATAAGCAGCTTTGATAATGATAAAGGTTACTACAAAACACATTTATTTTGAGATGTCTTCCTTAATTCTGCTATTAAATTGCATTACACTATTCCCTTGTTGAAGGGAAAATGGGAAGCATGGACATCTGGGAGCATTTTGAAGACACATTTCAGCATTTCACTACCTGTTCTTTGAGCTTTTCCTATTTTAAACTTTCAGTTGGGTTTTGTGGAGATAGAGAAAGCAAAACAGTTATTTTGTGTCCTCAAGGAGCATTTTACCACCAAAGAAGATAACCATGCATGCAGCCAAACCTTATAAAAGTTGAATTTTTAAATACTATGCCAGAAAAGAATGCTTATAAACAATGCATGTACAAAGATTCCTTATACAAGGCGGTGGGGCAGAAATTAGCAAAGGAGCTGAAGTTTACCTGTAACATTGAAAGATCCAATGACTAAGGGAGTAAGGATGGGGAGGGATATTTATTCAAAGCTAGAGAAATAGAACATTATAAATGGGTTCCAGGACAGGGCATCATTCCCATTAGAACATACTTAAATTAGGATTAAATTTAATTAAAGGATGAAAGCATTTTTGAACAGAAGTTGCTTCATCATTTTACAAAAAAGAAAAAAAGAAAGAAACTGAGCCCAGAGAGATGACTTTGAACTATTCACTTAACATGACAATAACACTAATGTGTGTATACAAAATCTTTTAACTTGCATTAATTGCCGGATATCTTTAAAATGGTGCTATCTGTATTTTACTGTTGTTTTTTCCTAAAAGAAGAAACCTTTTTTCAGTTTTTCAAAGTTGTCTAATTATTGTGTAAGTAGTTGGGGGTTAATCTTAAACTCTTAAGAATTACAGATAACTTCCAAATAATTATACAAATTGTGACTTACCAAGCCCCTTCTGGAATGTATTCAGGCCCTGACATCTTAATTCATAGGTTATGTTGTCCACTACAGAGATTTTTCTTTTTAAAGAGAGATAATTTTTTTAATATTTATTTTTCAGTTTTTGGTGGACATGACATCTTTATTTTACAGAGACATTTTAACTAACCGATTATCTGTGTTCTGTCCCATAAGTTAGGGAGGATGTGCAGGTAGACCATCATTTCTAAGATCCATTCTTTCTACAGTAGGTTATTTCCCAAGCCGTGAAAGGAACAAAGATCACCTTTCTGGGGTTCTGGAGGTTCATAATTCATGCTACTAAACCTTGGACCTAGGAAGCTTCTCTCCTTTGGCCCCCAACCTCCAGGAGAAGGTGGCGGCCAAGCCTCCCTTGGTGCCCATTGGATGTTTTCTCTGTCCTATCTCTGTCTTCATCATCACCCAGCAAGACTTCTGGCTTAGAGAAGGAATGATTTCTCTCAGGCCAGTCGGGTCTGGTGGGCATGTGATGCAGGAGGTCTCTTGAGTGAAGGTTCCAGAGACCACGTCCTGAGCCTATGTCCTGGTTGGGATCCATGCTACCTGGGAGCCCTTAAGTTCTATCAATTTCAACCCTTCCATCTCTTATATGGGTTCAGCAACACACCCTTGAATAGATCCAGAGTAGAAGTGGCCTGAAACCCTGAAGAAAGTTCTGTGCTGCCCACTCCTCTAGTTCTTGGTCATGTACTCCTCCAGTTCTTGGCTTTAATGTGTCCTCCCTTTTACTATGAATGAGTAAGTTCTGTAACTCTACACTGTTGGAGTCAAGAGGATAGAATGATGTATGGGGTCGCCTGTCAGATCCTTCCCTAATAGCATGAAAGCACAAAGATAAGTATGTGTCTGTTGCTTAAAAAAAAAAAAAAATGACCACTTTTAACCAATTTTTAAGATGTCAAATTTTATTGGGGAATTAATGACCAGGGACATTTTACTGTGTGAACCAGGGCTGTTCCCTATGCCAGGATGTGAAAATGATAGATATATGTTGGGCCTCCAATGCGTTCCAGGCTCAATTCTGGACATGATGACTTAGCAGTGAACAAATGTCGTCTCTGCCTTCAAGGAGCTTACATTCTACTGAAGGGCACAGGCAACAAGGAAACATAAACTGCATCTGGTAATCAGAAGTGCCCAGAAGGATGAACAGCTGAGTAAGGAGAGTAGAGTTAGGGCAGGTAAACTGTTTTGGAAGTGTTTTCTGGCAGAGTGGCATTTCAGTAGAGACTCCCCAGTATCTGGAGGGACAGTGTTGTGGGCAGGGGAAATATAGACACACCAAGGCCTGGAGGTGGGTCTTTGCTGGTGGATTCAGAGTCCTGCTATTTGCCAGTGTATGGAAGCCAACTGGGAAGGAGGGTGGTAGGGGTGAGGTTGGGGAGGTAGAAGTGCCATCCTGGTAGGCCCTATGGGCATGGGAAGGACTTTTTTTTGCCATCTTTGTAAATTAAGATGGAGACATAAAAATGTTTCTAGGAAAATGGTCTCTATTAGAGACCTTCAAGAACAAAATGTTCATGAGTGGATCTCTTGAATCTGTACCATAGTGGTAAGAAGGGAAAGGTGCCCAACGGTGGGACAGAGTGAACCACGGCCATGTCAGAGATTAGTCTGTTGACAGTACAGAGGTGACAATACTAACCATTAAAAGAAAAAAGGGACTGGGGTTCTATCTCACTGATAGAATGTACACTTAATATGTGTGGATTCCTTACTCTGCCAAAAAGAGAAAAGAAAGACATAACTACTTTTACATTTATTCCCAAAATTCTAATGGCAAAGGATCGTGTGGGCAGAAGATGAGATCTACTGCAAACATAAGGCGACTTATTAAGTAGCTGCTTCAAACTGATTTGTTCCCAAGATTGTTTTATAAAACAATATCATATAAAGACCTTTTTAAAGGAATATTCCAATATTTTTCCCCTTTTAGGGAAAAAAAAAGGAAAGCTGAATGAATGTGTGCATGTTCGTACATTTTCTATTATGAGCATTTAGTTTCTATGGTTTTCTGTTACAGGAGAATTCAAGCATGAAGTTTAAGCCACCACTGGAATTTCTTTAGAGTTTTGAGAATAATAGGAGTTTCAGTTTTGAATTCTGAGGAACAGCCTGTACAGGTTGGATCTAGGCACCCTTCCCCAGCTGCCGTACAGGAGCAAAGATGGTTTTATAAAATGTTGTCTAGAGAATTAGAGGTGGGCCCCATTAGAAATTGTGTGAGTTAAGTTCATCACTGTAACCAAAGACCTGCCAAGAACAATTTAGAGGAGGAAAAGGTTATGTTGGCACATAGTTTCAGAGGTCTCAGTTCATGATTGACCAACTCTATTGCTATGGGCCCGAGATGAGACAGAACATCATGGTGGAAAGGCATGGCAGAGGGAGACTGCTCAGCTCATGGATGCTGGGAAGAGAAAGGGAGGAAGGGACCAGGACAGACATAGCTCCCAAGGCCACAACTCCAGTGATATACTTCTGCCAGGCACACTCACCTGCCTACCACGCAGTAGTCTATTTGAAATATTAATCATCAAATGGATTAATCCACCAATGAGATCTTTTCACTTCTGAGCACTGCTGCATGGCCCAAAACATGAACATTTGGGTGGCCATTAAACATCAAGCCATAACAGAAATATTTATCAGATCAGGCTCTGAGAGGTCACTTTAAGTCAGGGAAAATCTAAATGCTCAGTGTGGAAGTCCTGCATGCTCCTTTCCCATTTGCCTTTCCACCTAAATTTTCTAACTTTCCTGTAGAACAAGCAGCTTGTCTTGACCATGGTAGAAAGCCTAAGATATTTACTGACTCTTTACAGGAAAAGCTTACTATTTATTTAGGACATGGAAACAATCAAAAAGAATCAGAATTAAATTGTGTGGTTGGTCTCTGCTACAGTTTAGATCTTGAATATCCCTAAAGGCCCATACCTTGAAAGCTTGACTTCCAGCCACCGATACTATGGAGAGGCAGTGGAATCTTCAGGAAGTGGGGCCTAGTGGAAGGAAGTGACATCACTGGGAGAGTCTGACCTTAAAGTGGATATTGGGACCTCAGCCTCAGCCTGTCTTTCTCTCTGCTTTAGGCACCCTCTGCCATGTGCACTTGCCATGGTGTACTGTGCCACCACAGGCTCAAAGAAACAGGACTAAGTGACCATGGGCTGAAATCTCTGAGCCCATGAGGCAAAATAAACTTTTTACCTTATTAAGTTGATTCTCTCAAGTATTTTGTCACAGTGATGCAAAGCTGACTGACAGACTCCATGCTGTGTACTATACCTATTGCCCATCCAACTGTCTCTTGGGTTAATTTCATAGTTTTGGGGAGAAATTCTGGGTAATTTCCATTAAAGGTGGTTTTGTCTTGCCCAAACCTGAAGATGCTACCTTCCTTTCTT
Source organism: Callospermophilus lateralis (assembly GCF_048772815.1). Lineage (NCBI taxonomy): Eukaryota > Metazoa > Chordata > Mammalia > Rodentia > Sciuridae > Callospermophilus > Callospermophilus lateralis. Next base: position 32,545,635 of record NC_135320.1, on the reverse strand, counting down.
ACCTTAAAGTGATTAAACTCAATCTTCACAGAAGAGTTTTCTCCCATAGGAAAACTATTTTAAGATATTAGAAATATGCCCAATGGATGCATACGATTCTTTTGGCCAGTAGCATTGAGCTTCCTGTATCTGCCTTCCTCTAGGGAATGCCAAGGGAAGCACTATGTTCCTTCCTGTTGAATTAGAGCTTAAACCTTCTGTATCCTTTCAATTTTCTTAATTTGGGCTTGGTATACCATCTGTTAAGATAATATCCCCCTATTCTTAGGTTGATTTTGACAGTCTCAGAGTTGCCTCGGTGTCAATCGATGTCTGTCATCCAGTTCACACTGATTTGTGAAATCATCCCATGTGTTTTAAGTTTGGGTCTCAAACGTGACAATATCCATGTGTAGGGAAGTAGTATGCTGTCTTCTCAGGGTCCCTCATAGCCACAAATAGAATATAGTTATTGATGAGCCTGTCTCATGTTCACTAAATTCAGATGGTGCTTCTAAGGATTTCACAAACAGCTCTACCTTTCATTCTGTGTACGGTATCATCTTAGATAGATTCAGGGTCTAGCCAGAGATCATAGTTCCTCTGGCCTCCCTCCAATGTCATTGTACATGTGGTGAGAGCTTCCTCTCTGCTCAGAGATCAGTTACTTCATTCTGTTTGGGGAGAATAGTCCTTCATCTCACTCAGACTTAGAAATGAGTAAGGACGACTTCCATCCTCCCCCGACACAGAGAAGGGAGCCTGCAGGAGCCCTGAATTCTACTTCCTTTACAGCCACCACTGGCCTATCTAGTCCCAGGGGTGTAAGATTAGATCAGAAGTCTCCTGCTACTCTAGAATAAATGTGAACGCTTATCCCTAAATCTTTAAGAAGCCAACCAGGCCTTCATGCTGTGCAGCAAGACACTGTGAAAATAAAAAGCTTCTGTGAAGGAAAGCATAATTTCAAGAAATATCAGGCTGGGGAAAAAAATCTGCAACTATAATAAAGGGTTAAATAATATATATATATGTATATATATATGAATGAATGAATAGAAAATCTGTAGCTTGGCATGGTGGCACACACCTGTAATCCCAGCTATTCAGAGGCTGAGGAGGAGCATTACAAGTTCAAGGCCAGCCTGGGCAACTTAGCAAGACCCTGTCTCAAGCTGGGCGCATTAGCACACACCTGTAATTCCAGTGGCTTCAGAGAGTGTGGCAAGAGGATCACCAGATCAAAGCCAGCCTTGCAATGGCAAGGCGCTGAGCAACTCGGTGAGATCCTGTCTCTAAATTAAAAAATACTAAATAGGGCTAGGATGTGGCTCAGTAGTTGAGTTCCAAACAAACAAACAAACAAAACACACAAAATGAAAAAAGAAAGGGAAAAAAAAAAAGACCCTGTTTAAAAATTAAAAAATAAAAAGGATTGGGAGTATAGTTTAATGGTAGAGCACCATTTGGTTCAATCCCCAGCATTGCAATTAATCAATTAAAATAAAATTAAAACTTTCTATGGATTTAGGCAGTTCACAAATGGAGGATTAATTTTTAAGTAAATATATACAAGTTTCTCCAACATACACAAATTACTATGGCTACTATTCTACACCTGATAAAATAACAATGACTTATAAGTGCATCAGATTAAGATATCATAGACCCCAGGTTAAATTGACAATCCTTTTGAAAATGCTTTGGCAAAGCAAACAGAGGACATGCTAAGGGAGGATAAGAATACAACCAGATAAAGAGTTTGGACTAGATAAAGTAGATACTAAACTGATGGTTGTTGAAGGTTGGACTTAACCTTAGTTGGAAGGTAACTAATCTGTTTAAGAGGTAAGACGAAGAGCTAACCATTAGGAAGCTTTAGTAAGTCTACATCTATAGGTAGGAGAGCTTTAAAGCTAAGTAAGCCAGCCTAGGTCCTCAATTTGACAGGGAAACTGAGAACTGAAAAAACTGGAAGTCACCTCCCCAGAGCTCAAGTAGGAGTTATTCCCTCAGGGAAACTGGATGAACTTTTCTGAGTTCCAGGTCTTTGTTTTTCTTCTTAATACCAAAGGATTTATGGAAACATTCTGTAGTATTTACAAATGTAGAATTTTAATGACCTTATGTAGATTTTAATATTTTATGATTGAATAGGTAAACATTAACTTTTCAATGAGCTTCTAAAGTAAATACAGCTATTTCCCTTTCCAATGAGCTTCTAAAGTAAATATAACTATTTCCCATTTATAAATGTTTTGACTAGCTGGTGGAAATAATTAGATAACTTTCATAGCTTTTAATAGAGTTAAACACTATTTGCATCATTGATTTTTTTCGCATCTACTTTGCATGCTAGACACTGTGCTCTCAGAATACAGAACTGAATACCACCAGGTTCTACTCTCAGCAGAGTTGATGGACATTTGCTCAAAATAATTCTGACCATTATTTATTATCCACTGCAGACATAAATAATTGCAAACATCATATGGCCCAACAGTAGAGGTAAGAGAGTAGTTACAAAGGAGAAAATAAGATTTAGAGAGAAAATTCACAAAGATCATTGAGCGTCATCTCCAAGGTTGATAGGAATTTCATAGACAGATCAATAAGAGTGTAAGAGTTGAGAAAAGATATTTGAAGAAAAAGGAACAGCATATACAAAGTTATGACCCTTTCAGAGAACTGAGATAATAAGGTCTGTCTTTCTCAAGTAGCCTATGAGCAGGGAGAATATTTAATATGAGGTTGAGACTTTTCTTTCTCTCTTTTTTAAGATTGTTAACATAGAGTGCTGATGCCGTGCACCATTCTAAGTGCCTTTATGAATATATACTAGTTTTATCTGATTTATTCCCATTTATTCCTGTCTTACAGATGATAAAACTGAGTCATTTAAAGGGTAAATAACCAACATATTTCTATTGCCAATTAGCAGTGAGGTAAAAATTCAAAATGTGGCAACCAAGTCCAGTGCTCCAGGTTATAGAATCTAGACTCCTCACCTTCCTTTTCCATGCTGGGAGCTTGGGGCACTGAAGGTAGAATAGAAGATGGTGAAAGACTTAGACTAACAATCCTGGAAGTAGCCCATTGTAAGAATTGGGGCAAGAGATGATGAGAGTTTGAACTTAGACCAAAAGTAGCAGAGTTAAAAAAAAAAAAAAAAAAACACAGAACTCAGTCTTACTTTGATGGAGCTTCTGGGTATGAAAGCTAGAGAGATGCTGACCATTTCATTTTTTGTTTGTTTGTTTGTTTTCCAGTTCTTAATCATGACAGATTTTCTCTCTGTACCTTTACCTGCTCATGCACCTGCCTAGGACCCGTTGGTATCTTGGGGATCTGAGTTATGTGGACTTCCTCCATGGTCTCCCAGCATTCTGCTTTCTCCATGTCAGAATCTTCTCCACATTGTTTTGCAACTTCTCATTTTTGTGTATGAATCAATGCCTTCCTCTGTATTTGAAGCTCCCAGAGAACAGGGACTGTGTCTACTTGGTACATCCTTACTCTCAGGCTCCTTGCACAGTGCCTAGAACAATGCAAACATAGCATCCAGTCCCTGGTTTCTTAAATGAATGCTCTTCAAAGTCTTTTCACACCCATGCTCTCAGTGGGGGTAAAGTTGAATAATTTAAAGAGGGTTTTAGTGAAACATGAGCTGTCCATGGATTAGAAGATTAAATTATTTGAGTTGCTTTTGTACAACTAGGAGGAAGGAGAAGTTAGAGTAAGGAAAGCTGGTAGAGAAACTCAGAAGCATTTAATTCCACCTCATAGAACAAAAAGCAAGAGGGGTTGTTGTTGTTGTTGTTTTTATGTAGTTTGCCTTATTTTTAATTTTGTCTTCTAATAAGTGGAAGCCTGTAAGGTGTGATTGTGCATTTACTTTAATATTTAAAGGTATCGGGTTGTTCATCTTTTAGGGATTTTTTTTCTCTTAGATAACATGATTTCACATTTTTTCTTAGCTCAATTAATTTGTTTTTTTAAGATGGGCTTACAAAATTATAGCTTATCTATTTTTTTAAAGAACAAAAAAGAGAAAAAAGAAAAGTTGAGGTGAATATTTAAAAATTTTTAATTTGTAATTTAAAAGAAGAGGTAAACACCAAAATGAATAAATAAATAACGGAATGGACAATCAATAAGAGGAGATGTAAGTTAAGAGAACCTATATGAGGTGAAGTACTTTGAGGATAAAATTAAGTCTATGAAATCAAGGACATGGCTTAAGGTAATAAGACATTACTTGATTTGTTTTAGTTCTTCTCAAATAGAACTTCCAAAAGTCGAAAAAGCCACAATTTGAGATAGATTTTATAGTGGACATATTGGAAGTACAGGTTGAATCAAATGCCAGCTCGGCCCATTGCAAAATGTATCTTATTTTGAAACCCTGAAAGAGATTGTTCACAGTTCTATTTCAGGTAGGGATGATTTATATGCCTCCATGGAGATGTATGTTGCAGTATATTTTTAAATACAGAAGGCCATTTTTCTTCAACAAACAACTTTAAATCCCCTTAACAAATTTAACATATATTCATTTGGATCTCTGTAAAATATGGAAGGTTGATGCTTGGCTCGGAACATCTTAAGGAGAAGACACTTTAGCTATCTGGCCCTGCAATACAAGAATATTAACATAGACTGAGAGAATGATTAATATTGACCAGCCAGTGTCATAGTCTAACAGGCCTGTGAGATGAATAAGCTCAAAAATACATCCCAGATAACTAAATAAGTTGACCCATTGAGAGGAGTTGTTGTGGACATTTTAACCATAATTAACTAATGGGCTTATAGGCCATCCTGTGGTTTCTGGGTATGAGAAGTGCATGATCAATTTATATGAGGACGTTTGCCATCTTGTTAGTGATGAACGAAGACTTGCAAAAGTCTCGTCTAATAGTGGTGAGAGCTTATGCTGGTATTCAGATTAAACAGGAACTACAGAGCTGTTTCTTGTGATTTAGAATGAAATTTGTTCTAAGTCTGTTTCTATCTGCTCCAACACACATGACGGATAGCCTTGCGGGTAGAGTAATGGCTGATGGTATATTAACAAAAGCTGTCAGACCTTTAATTGCTGCTGTGTGTAGTTTTCTGTTTAATGACACACATGTCAACATCAGAGTGAAAACAGTCAGCCCTCCTATTAGAAGGAGAGATTCTAACCCTTATCTAATAAAGAAAGAGCTGAGAGAGAGAGAGAGAGAGAGAGAGAGAGAGCGAGCGCGAGCACTGGGTATTTGGAATTTGGGGATGGTGAACATTATTTGGTGTACTATATAGATGGAGGAAAACTGTGCCTAAAACTGACAGTGAATGGTTTTTGTTCATTCTGGACACAGGATAAGAATCTATCCCAACTTCACACCCACTGCTCAGCTCTTTTTTATTCGGGAGTTGTTCTTTATTTTGTGGTTTCTATGTAATTATTTCACTGGTTTTTCTGAGTGAGCCAGATAAATAATGTTGATGTTCTGCCTGGTTTGGGATGTTTGGTTCAGAGACTGAGACACAAGAAGAGCCTGTATCGGATGCTATACAAAGTACAGGCATTGACCACATATCTGCCCTCCTTATCTTGTCCACCTACTTGCTGTCACATACAATGGGGAAGAAAATAGGAACTTAAAACTTTCAAAGAAAAAAAAAAATCTGCTTGCTGGCTCGGTTTTCCTTGCCACAGAGATGGTTTTCCTTTTCATCTTTTCCCATAAACCAGAATCCTTCTTGGAGCTGGGAGAGCCACAGCTGAGGAAAATGTGTGTGGCTCTCAGTGTACCCTGGTGCCATTTGTGGAGTAAGAGAAGTGGATGAGGTGGTGGTGGGGATACCTCTAGTGACAGAGAAACCCCAGAGAAAATCTAGGCAACTGAGTACAGCCTGTTGTCTCTCACCTCCAATTAAAGTTTCATTGTTTTTGATCACTCTTTCTTTCAAAATGGATCTTGGAATCAAATATCTCATAAATCATTTACCAAATGCAAGTTAAAGATAATGTAGGAGTTAAGCAGAATGAAATGTTCTTTACTTTTCAAACGTCCCTCTGAGTTAAAACAAGGTTGATCTTGACACCATGGTGGTGGAACTAAAAGATAAAAGTCCTTCCTGTGTTCTTACAGAGTACAGTACAATACACAGCCCTTCAACACCCATTAAAGATTCAGATTCTGACCGATTGCGTCGAGGTTCAGATGGGAAATCGCGTGGACGGGGAAGAAGAAACAATAATCCTTCACCTCCTCCAGATTCTGATCTTGAGGTATGTCATTGCTGACGCTCATGTAAATAAATATAGGGCATCCTGTACCTGACTGGATTCTACAGAAACAGCTATGATCAGTATCCAAATGCTTTTGTTATTGCTTTCTTTTTCTTATTAACATTAAAGCAATATTTTCTCTCTTCCATATTAACTATAGGTAGGTTATGCAATTTTTTTCTTTTTTTCTTTTTTTTTTTGTGTGTGTGTGTGTCTGTGGTGCAGGAGATGGAACCCAAGGCCTTATGCATGGTAGGAAAACCCTCACCACTGAGCTACATCCCAAGCCCTATACAATTATATATTTCTGTGTTTTCTTTCATAGTAACTATATGGTAAAGCATTTATTTATTTTTGTCTTATGAAATATATAAAAACTATGTCATTATTCTTGAACAAGATTCTGTTGTACTATTCAGTACCATTGCCATTTCTATTAAATAAGTGGCAGATTAAAAATGCTTAATAAAGTTCACTTTGAAATTGAAGACCCACTTGTGTATATTGAGAAAGGAAAGCCTGGAATATTCTAAACTGAAATGGGTAATCACCTTCTGAGACATGTTTTGGTATAGTTCAAAAGCAGGAAGGATTAAGTAAGAAAGGGTGGTAGATTTCATAGCCTTGAATCCACTGCAATTAAGTTTCTGCTTTTGCCAAAGTGAAATCTGATGGTGGAAAACATGATTATTTTGGCTGAAAAGATGAAAAATTTTCCAGCAACATCTATGGGCATGAATATGTACTGGTATGAGTAGGACTGGGAAGAAGAGAAGCAGACTTGGGAGGTTTTTCATGGTGTCTCAAAGACCTTTTTGAAATGAATTCCTCCAAATCCAATTCAAAATACCCCAAAAGGGTGTCCAAGAGTACGAGTGGTCTGTCTGCTTTCGTTGTTAAATGTCTATAATCTGAGAGCCAAAAAAAAAAAAAAAATCCCAGCCAGAAAAATATACAGCCATCCCTTGGCATTCATAGAATGGGTTCCAGAACGCTTCTGCAAGTGACAGAATCCACAGATGTTCAGATCCCTCATATAAAATGGTATAGTTTTTGCATTGACCTGTATACATCCTCCTGAACACTAGTCTAAGTCCTCTCTGGATTACTTACAATTCCTGATACAATGCAGACTATGAAAATGATTGCTATCTTACATTATTTAGGGAATAATAAACAAGAAAAAAGTCTACCTGTTCAGTACAGAGGAAATTTCTTTTTCCAAGTATTTTCTGTTCTTGTTTGAATAACTTGTGGATTCAAAGGGTCAGTAATACATTCCATCACTTTGATAACTGCCCAATAGTTAACATAAGGTCAATAGATGAAAAGTTTCAGGTTTTTTTTTGGCTTGATAAGAATGAAACACAAGATTAGTTATTTAACACTTCTTAATGAACAGAGATAAGAAAAAAAGATAAATTGAGTGATTTTTAATGGATTGTCTTCTGTCTCTCAGAAGTTAAGAACAAACCTTATAGTTCATTTTTTTTGTTGTTGGGGATTCTACTATAAAAGGAAAAGAATATATATTACCCCTCCCCTATGTTAGATTGACATTGCCAGTATAATTGTCTTCCTATACCTCATCTGAAACAATATCTGGGGAAGGAGAAAAAAAGTCTGCAAGATGCTCTTTGGAACAAGTAAATTCTGATTTCTCGTTTTTCTCCAATTTTAAGACTACATTTTTATGTTGAAGTTAACTGGATAACAGTTTTCTCAACCAATGGCAGACACATTGATTTGGTTCTTCCTTTGTAGAGAGTGTTCATCTGGGACTTGGATGAGACAATCATTGTTTTCCATTCCTTGCTTACGGGGTCCTACGCCAACAGATATGGGAGGGTGAGTACCAACGGGCATTCATTTTTAAATTTCTTTGGAATAAATATGCCTAGAATTTATTTTGTTGTCCAAATAAGCAAAATTTAAATTGATATCATAAATTCAAAATATAAAAAGGAAAATAACTTATTGCTATAGTCAAATATACAAGTAAGGCAGAAACACATAAAGGAACCAAAGCAGATTATTTTTACAACTTTAAAAATAAGATAGACGTTATGTTATTAAACTCAAGCTTATTTCAGACCTGATGAATAAACATGATTGAATGCTATCTAAAATACATAGGTGACATAGAAAGATATTTTTGTGTTGCATTTTTATTTGCCTTGTCCTTTAATTTCAAAAACATGAATGGAGTAAATATTTCACTTGCTCTTATCTTCAGTGATGAGCAGAATTGGTATTTAACTTTTAAAATGCCTGTTATGTATGTCTTTACATGTCCATTGCTATTGGAGCTAAATGTATTTGAATGGTGTGCATGTTTAGCAGTAGACTATACATCAATGTTAGAGCTGTAGAATTTATCTTGGTATTGTAGGTAAAGAAGAATATTACAGACTATCTCTTATGAGTACATCATCTATTTCAATGTATTCTATATTTGGGTTTCCCAACACCTGAAAATTACTTTTTAGTATATTGCCTGTTGGTTTTATAAATATTTCCCATGAAAAACTCAAGTTATTTAAATTGACTACAGTTAATTCCTGAAATTCTCCTATAAATGATATTTCTAGTTTTTTAATCTTTAAAGAAATAACATTAAGTCATAGATCCTTGAAGCTATTGCGTTGGAGCTTTAGAAATTGAGTTCTTATATCTTGATGACTCCAAAGTTTTATCAGAATTAAATATTAAAATTGATACCCATAAATGGAGTATGTTCTCATTGCAAATAGGCCAAGTATTCTTTCTTTCCATAGATATTTATTTCAATAAATATGCATTAAGTTCCTGTTGTGGAACTATTATGCAATCTGGAGGTGAAGGTATGGATATGATCACTTTAGCTTAACAATCCAGCTTTCCTAAGCCTAAAGTCACACCTAATCACAGAAAGGCTAGAAGCACACAGTGTACACACACATGCGTGTACACACACACACAAAAAAAAACAAGGATATTACATCATTTGAATTTCTATTTAGACATATCTATAAAACACAGTATGTCCCATCTTATTGTTAAGTAAATTCTCTGAGAAAAAAATAATTAACAAATAAAAGTTCATAGAATCAGTTAAAAAAAAATGTTTTGTGTGGCCAGCACACAATGAGGATTCAGTAAGCATGAGTTGTGTTGTTGTCTGTTTTGTGTTATGTCTTCTATCAATACTACTGTTAAACCTATTTCTGTAAAAATTGATACCTAAAAATTTATTAAACACTGAACTATCAACATGTCATGAATACGCAGAGCCTTGAATATCTTCTCAACTGAGCCATTATGTCACTTCAGCTAACTTCTAAAGAAGAAAGCTGGTGACTGGAACTCACACAAAAGTGTGTGTGAGAGAGAGAATATAAAATTTGAATTTGCTTTCATGTTTAAGTATCAACCATAAGTATTTTAGGTCTTTACCAAATAGTATTTGGTTTGCTTATTTAATTTTCTCATACTAGGGCATATCATATTTCTCATATAATCCTCAAAAGTCAACCTGATGTATTCTTTAAAGTATGTATGGGTGATCAGAATTATTTAATTTTAAGTTTACTCTTTGTTGATAAGTTGAGGAGGCTGAGGGGAAACTTAAAAAGCCTGTTTTGAGGAAGATCTTCCTGAGGGTGACTTTGGGCCTGAGGTCTGCATGTGGCCATCTGGAGAAAGCCTTCAAAACAGAGGAAACAGCCAATGGAGACAGGAAAGGATTTGCTGTTTGACAGACAGTGAGGCCCCATGTGACTGAGCTCAGTGATGAAGACAGAGCCTCAGTAGAGATGTGGTTGGGGATGAGGACAGGTTCCAAATGGCCTCCCCAGCCATACTTAGGAAGGCTGATCTCACCACATGCCACAGGAAGTCAGCAGAGAACTTCAAGGGGGAGGTGAGCTCAGAGTTACAATTTTAGAGTACTTAGCAAATTGTGGAGAATTAATGGTAGGGAAAGAAAAATAGGAATCTCAATAGGAAGCTTTAGCAGGGATCAGAATCGTTAGAGGTAGAATTAGAAAAGATGGGATCCTGGATCATTTTGCAAAGAGAGAATAGAATTTAGAAATGATTTGGATTGGAGTAGTGAGTAGTTAAGTGACAGAGAAAGTGAAATATAATTCCCAGGTTTTGTCCTGAGCACCTGTGAAAATAGTCATGTATTTGTTGAGATGCGGAAGAACTAATTTGGAGGAAAAATGTAGTTTAGTGTTGGTCAGGTTTGAGATGCTTATTAGATGCCTATTGGGATAAGGCAAGGAGAAAGTTGTAAGGTGAGCCTGGGGCACCCAGAAGGACTGATCTAGGAGGGAGATGCCAGATTAAGGCTCAGCAGTGCCCAGTTTTGGGGTCAGAAGCTCCCTCAGGTGCTGGTTTGATTTCCTCCTACACATTTATTGAGCATCGCCTCTGCTGGATACTGTGGCCGACTTGCTATCTCATCACCTGGAGGCATCCCTTCTTGTCAGGGTGACTAGAAGATGCATTGCTGAGGACGTCAAGTCATAACCAGAGCATGCAAGAAAGCTTACTCAATGTTCTCACTAGAGATCATTAGAGTTGATCCGAATTTTCTCTCAACTTCTCATCAAGTCTTGTAAAAATATGTGGTTCAACAAGGATACGCCCTAGCAATAACAACTAAGCTGATCTAAAGGTCTTGCACTGCTTTTGTTCCCCTAAAGTTTAAAAGCAGTTCAATGGCAAGACTGCTTTTTAGTTGTGTTCCTAAGCATTGTCAAGGAAGCATGTGGCTTCCTACAGACACATAAAGAAATGAATGCCCGACAATGCGATAGCTGTTCTGTCACTATGGAAACCAGATACTTGAGAAGAAGCTTAGTCACAGTAGCTTAGGCAACTCAATGAGTGGGCTATTCAGTAAGGGGATACAGGATCTGGTTGATATAATGCAAAATTAGGGCATGTTACAGCAATATGTACCAAAAAAGAAAAAAAAAAAAAGTAAGGGAATGTCCCACCTTCCATGTAATCCTAGCTGTGGGAAGAAGGCATGTTGGGTGTTACAAGAAGTGTTGTTTTATAACAAAGGCAATGAGAACAAAAAGAGGGTGCTGGAGACTATACAGCTATGGCTAAGGAGGAGGAAAGAAACAATATGGTAGCAGGAAAGTAAGTCTATGGTTGCTAATATTAATTTGTATGCTGTTAGTAATGTCACTCCTTGCTGCCATTTTTTAAAATTATATTTTAAAAAGTTACTTTTAAACTCAATCCAAATTTCTGAATTTCACTAAGGAAAATTAGTCTTGGTTTTTATTGATTGATTGATTGATTGGGTCTCTAAAATAGATATTATAATCCAATTGTTAATATCATAGTACATACTCCAGACTTATATTTTAAAACAAACATTGTGATGATAACTCAAATTTAATTCCCCCTCTCCTGGTAGGACCTCTTAAGATATCTACACCAGTGGCTTGGGTGTTCCAACACTTTCTGTTTATTGTTATTTAGCTAGCACCTGTATCTTACAGGGATGTGGGCTAGAATGAATCTTAAGTGTATGAGCCTCCTCATTTTACATAAAAACCAAAATATGAATACTTTAGACAGCATAAAGCTTAGTATGTGTAATTGTGGACCTATTAAAAATTTCCTAAATTCCTAGCACTCATTTAATTCAGCATTCCTGCTCTTAAACTGATACAGTCAAAGGTGTTTTACAGACTTGGAATTGGGAGAGGTTAGGGACCCAATGTAGAAAGCATATTCAGACCATGTCAGGCATGAGATAAGTATTCAGTAAGTACTGGATATATTTGAATGTAGGTGAGACTTGACTGTTAAAAATATATTTGAATGTGGGCATGGTGGCCAGTGAGTAATTAGGTGGCAGTGTCCTCAAATATGTGGATTTCCAGTATGTGAAGTGCCCCAAGAGCTGAAAAGCCAATAACTTAGAACTGAGTCTAGATCTACGTAAATTCAAATGGTGCTCACCCATGGATTTTCAGCTCTTGACCTTGGGCAAATTGTTCTTGCTGAGTCTCAATCCACCTTTTCATCCATAAAGCCACTTATTTGACATGTAGAGTTGTTGTAAGAATTGAATCATGGATTTGAAAGGCCCAGCACAGTGGCTTATGAATGGTGACAACCAATAGTGAGACAAGCACGAGTGGACTGTGGCCCTTGTGACTGTTCTTTGATATATATTTTATAATCTGCCAGGCTTCTAAAGGGATCTCCATCTCCAGAGCATGAGTTTACATGGTGTAAACCTCCCTGGTGGGTGTGATCATTCAGCACATTGAGGAAAGGAGAATTTCAGAACGGTTATCTAGCCCATTTCATCCGAACACTCCAGTTAACCTGAAAGATGGTTGTTCCTATTTCTCGGGGGATGACACTAATCTTTTAAGGATAGGCCTCTCAACAAGGGGTAGGGAGAATGCCAGACCCTTAGCATGACATAGTACAGCAGGACACCTAGTGTCCTATCTGGTTGTACAAGGTCTGACTTCTAAAATAGTGTGATCTCTCTTTTTTTGGAATCTCTAGATCAGGGGTGGGCACATTCTTTGTAGAGGGTCATAGAATGAATATTTTAGGCCTGTGGGCCATATGCCTGTCATAACTTCTCAGCTTTGCTATCATAGTGCCAAAGCACCTATGGATGGCACATAAATAAATAAATGTGGCTGGGTTCCAATAACATTTGACTTATAGTTCCCAGATTTGAGTTTAATATAGTTTTCATGTCTTTTGAAATATTGCTTTTCTCTTGATTTTAAAAGTCTAGATCAAAGATTGACAGGTCCTGCCCCAAAGAACAAATCAGCTTATGGCCTGCCTTTATAGGGCCTTTCAGCTAAGAATGTTGTTTACATTTTTAAAGGATTTTTAAAAAATAAACAAAACCAAAAGGAAAATGTTATAGACTGTGTAAGGCCCACAAAGCCTAAAATCCTTATTGTCCCTTTACAGAAGGTTGCCCCTGTTCAATCATTGCTCTGAGTTTCACGGTGATTCCTTTTATTCCTGCCTTCAGGAAAATTAAGTGACAGCAACATTGTGGCTGATAAAACTGTGTACTCAATGCCAATGTCACCTCTATGCATCTGGAGTTCCAAGGAAGCACAGGTCAGCTCATGAATTCATTAGGGTGAATGCAACAGCCACAGCAAATAGGCTGTGTGGCCCAAACACAGTGGAGCTGCATTATTTTCTCATTTTACAGCCTAGAGTGGATATTCCAGGTGACTTGCTTTGGACAAGGATCCATGGTATGGAGATATTGGTTGTGCCCTCTTTACAATATAAATATAGCTTTCAAGAGTCCTGATGATCATTGCCATCATCTGACCCAAAAGGAGAAAAGTCAGGGCAACATGAATGAGAGGTGTTATGGGACAGGCTGAGAAGGGGCACACACCTCTGCCCATGACATTGACCTCGGCCACACAGTTCAGTACCAAAGAAGCTGGGAAATATGGCCTTGCTGTGTGCCCAGGAAGAAAGAGAGAATGGGTTTTAGTGAATAGGAAGGAGTTACAGGATTAATTCTCAAATTTTCCATCAATGGAAACCCAAATCATGCTCTGAGCAACACCGGCAGCTCTAGCCATCCCAGCAGACCAGTGCCCAAAGCTCTGTGGCCATGGGGCTCCAGAATGATGCGTGGCCAAGGCAGTCCCACAGGGTGGTACCCTGACTTCATTTTGTATATGCTAAACTAAATCAAACATAGAAATAACTTATGGTTCAACATATAACTCCTGGATACTGTGGAAAGACATAGACTCTAAACTCTCAAACCAACAACAACAAAAAAAGCAAACACACACACACACACACACACACACACACACACACACACACACCCCATACAGAGAGTGTGTGTTTTCCTGAACATTAGAGGATCTATAACTCAATAAGCCTTTTTATCCATTCCTTTGCCCCTATTCTGAAGTTCACTCTCTGCCACTTTCATTGCCAGCTCCTTCCTCCTAACCACCACTAACAGAACTGTATGTTCTTGCTGCCTTATTGAGTAAAGCCTTATTTTTTCTTATTCATGAATGTCAAAAGGAAAGAGTGAAAGAACAGGAATCCTCCCAGCCTCCCAGCTTCCCATCCACCATGCTGCCAAGCCATCACCAGCTTCAGACCTCCCTTGCTGTGTAGCCTTGGGAAAAGTATCTCTGCCTCATTTCTGCTGTCATAATCTTTCCATCTATGATATGGAGGCAATTGCAGGGTTGTTAGGAGAACCATCAGTGTGAAGCACCTAGAAATATACTCATGGACACTCCCTAAATAAGAGCTATTATATTATTGCTTACTCTGGGAGTTCAGAGGAGGGAGGGAGCAATTGTGCATATTTTGTTGTTCCAGCCAACAGAGGAACAACAGGAGGAAGTAGACAAATCATTTCAAGAAGGGTCAATCCCTATCAAATATTGGAGTATAAAGATTTGGAGAAAATAAATATCATCAAATATGTGGAAGTGGGAGTTAAAATATTGCACCTTTGTTCAACTTTTAGAGTTTACACTGCTCTCTCAGATTTCTTATTCAGTTAGTTTCTTATTTTTTCAATGAGGAGACTTTGGCTCAGAAAAAACTAAATTATTCACCCAAGGAAGCACATCTATTAACTGGCAATACTAGGAATCAAGTCTAATCTTCTAATTGGTCCATTGCCCTCAAAGAAGGGCTGTATACAGCATTGAGTGTCAGGACTTTGTGCTGTAGGCATGGGGATGCCATGAACAATATTCAACAGCAGAGTGACATGATCAGAGTACACAGTTGGGGAGATTATCTGATGGCAAAGAAAATTATTGTGTAGTATGCCCAGTAGGAAATAATAAAGGCCTAAAAAGTGGCTGTAACACTAGAATGGGGGGAGATAGGAGAGTGGTTACAAATGAAATCTTGATAGGTCTTTGGGTTGGATTTAGCTGTTCAGCCTTTCCTTTGGCACCGCATGGGCCCCTATGTGTTGAGTCCAATTTGGCCAGGTCCACTCTGGCTTTCTTCTTTCTCTTTGTACCATTTTTTTGGCAGCTCTCCCGTGTTTGGGATTCATTGGGGTTTCTCCACAATCAAAATTAATCTTTGGAATGGTGAAGTTCTTTTTCTTAATTCTCTGCTTGGGTATTATTTTCATGATGTTGAAAGGCAGTCTCCTAAGTAAGGAGAAAATTAGCACAGTCCAGTGTCAGATATCTAATCAGTAAAAATTACCTGATTAGCACAACCACAGGTTTTGATTTTTTTTCCCCTCATTCAGGCAATAGTTCAACCACAATTTGTTTTTCACATGCATGCAATTCCTTGTGGTAATTCAGATTATTTTTTAATTTGCATCGGGACTCTCAAAACACTTAAGGCCACCTGTCCAGTGATAGGGACTTATAAACTTGAAAAAAAAATGAATATTCTCTTGATATTGTCCTTTTAGACAAGGTTGATAAGCAGGAGAAAAGGCATCAATGGATTCCTTGAGTCTCCCAAAATTATTGAACATATCATCTGAATAACATTTTTAGTAATGTTTTATAAAAGAAAAAAAAACCTTCAGCATATAATTTTTCCCTCTTCTCAGGTAAGGTAGCTAATTTGCAATGCTTATTCTTAATCCTTCCCCTATGAACAACCAATACAGGGCCTTAAAAATAAGCTACTTTTGTATTCAGAGTGCCCATTCCTGTTTTTCAGCTTCTTTTTTTCCCCGCAAACAAAAGATCCTGAATAGGGAGAATTTATAAATGACATTCAGGTCCTGTTTGTGGCTGTAATATTAGCATTCTAAGTAAGGAATTGTTTAAGGGGCCTATAGTACATTCCCCCCCCCCTTCATTTGATTGATATTGCCTAATGATTTGTCCTTGATTTGAACATACTTAATGAGATTTTCACATTGAGCAACAAATCCTCATAGCATTACACCTCATTGGGTCACTGTAACTCTAAGTCATTGCTTGCCAACGAAGGCTTAGCTGACTACATAAAATCAGTGCAGGTGGAATTTAGGAAACTTATCATTTATTGCATAAATTAAAAATGTAAGTACCATATCCAGAGGAACTAGTCATACTTTCTGAAATAGTTGAACCATCTTCCAGAAGCAATTTCTAATCTAAGATTAATAAATAGCAATTTTTAAACAAGATATATTCTGCATTGTGATCCAAAGTGGTATAGCAATTTCTAGAAGTTTGTGTAGATTTTGATCTTACAGAATTATTAGAAAGATATATATTCAAAGAGGAGAGGTACTAAAAATATTTATATATTTTAAATGTATTAATAAATTGAAAATGACATTATGATAATAATTAAAAGGCAAACATTCTCTTTTGGGTTTTATTTTTTGTTTGTTTTTAGTAAGAACACCATAGTTACTTTGTAGATCCCAATTACAAATTCCGAATGCTATAAATATCTATAATTGGAATAGTGACTTAGATATTAAAATAATTATTAAATATCTGAACTTAATTGAAATTAGTCAATTTTATTGTCTTAGGAATTTGCTTGCTTTATTTTACTGTTAAATTCTTTGGTTTTTCAGTGTAGAAAAATAAAGTGGAAAAAATAATAGGACAAAATATTCAATATTCAGAGCTGCAGTAAAAATAGGAACAGTTTTTCTTTTAATGCTTTACTGAGTATATCTAAGCAATAATAAAGAGAAACTGCTTCCTCATCAACATTTTGCTTCTATTTTTAGCTTTTACAATAAAATTGAAATGACTTTTGGACTGTACAAGATCTAATGTAATAGCTGGCCTTTGTGGCATTATTAAATCAACACTAAAAATCTTGGGTTGTATCTTCTAAAACACAGTTACATAAAAAGTAGAGAACTTTTGTGGTTAGATAAATGGTTAAATTCAAGGTTTCTAGAAAAAGGAGAAAAGATATTTTGTTTTTATATTCAGAAAAAAATGTTCTGGATCTGAAGAGCCAAAAAGAGATAAATAGGTTTTCCTTCAAGTTTCCGTCTCTTTGGAGTCTCAAAGGGCCATGGACACACTGAGCCCAGAGTAGAATTTTTGAGAAAGAAAAATTAAGAAAATCTTTACTGAAGCAACCCCAGTTCCATAGAGGTTCATTATTGCCACCATAAATACAGTTCATTGTTTCTTTGGGGCTGTTAGCTGAGTGCTGCATCTTTTTTCTCTCAGGTGTTTGTGATTGTTTTGGTCAATGAATAAATCTACTTTTCTCCAGAAGGCTAGACTGTAGTTCTTTTCTGATGATCATGTAGTTATTTTGTGCATTGTGCCAAAATATTAGGCAGGTAGAGAGCATGGAGAACGGGAACTCACAGAGCTGACCAAAGCCAATTGGGAGTAGTTGAGAAAGGACCTTGTCTGTGGGTCACTCATGATGCTCCATTGTGGCTGACCATGATAAGACTTTGGCTGTGTTGACTGCAGACAGAATTCAGGGTATAAAAGATGTTTTGCTGTCATGGAGACAAAGCTTCTGAATTTACAGGAAAAATTATGTATACTTATGCAACTCCATCAATAGAGCATTTGGCTGCTTTATGTTTTCTTCAAAAGCATTAAAAACTCTCTCTTCTGACCTTCTCACCAAGCTTTGCTCTGAGTTGAGTGACCAAAGGACTCTGAGACATGATTTACTTCAGCTGTCGGCGGTAAAATTAGATCATGGCTCCTTTCTCTCTTTCTGGATGTCTATAAGCCACTTTCATGAACTTGTCTACAACATTAAAAAAGTATAACTTCCTGGGGAGAGGAAGAGAATAGGGGATGAAAACAGACCCCCTTCAAAACAGTTAATATTTACAAAATAGAGAGGATCATATATCCTGGGCAAATACTGGAATTAGCAATGCAGACATAACTGTAATAGTGCTCAGCGTAAACAAGCACAAAATAATCTCAGCAGTGTAAACTTCAGCTTGGTCACTGAATAAAACAAAATTATTATAAGAATGTACCCACCGTCCCTCTTTTCCAAGAATCTGCAAGAATTCACAATGATTTCCTATTGAGTAAGATCCAATGCTAATATGAGGTGGTCTCTGTGTTAAGACTCCATCAAAAGAACTTGTCAGAAGGGTAGTAATAGATAATGTTCAGTATCTTATCCTTCTAGCATAGAATAGTTTAGTTGTGGATAATGATCATTTAAAAACATTCATAAAGTAATTCAGAAACTTGTACCACCAAAAGGCTCCCTTCTCAAGTTGCACACGCAACACCTCCGGGGTTATGTGGGCTCTGGTACACAAACACATGCCTAGCTATGCACCCCTCCCCTGCCTGAGTTGCCATTTGTTCTGGCCTGACACAAATGAGCTGTGCAGAAAGTCAGATTTTGTATTTATAGAATACCAACATAGTAGCATACTGTAATTCCTGCCTTCAGGGAGCTTATGAATTAATAAGAGAGGCTGTTGCTAGGAGATGAATGCATCTTCAACAACAGTCTGTCTTTGGGGTAAAATTGAACAAAGGCCGCTCCAGATCACTGAGAGTGAAACTGCAGAATCTCTAGTGGATTAAAACTGCCAAGAAGGAACATGTCTCCCTATTCATGACAAGCATTTCCTAGAAGCTACCATTATTTAACTAGTTGAGAAATTGCTAGTAATAGGAGGTCAAATGATAACACAGGCATTGTGGATGGGGAAAAAAGAAAAATCAGGATCCACAGGAGCCATACAACAACAACAAAAAAAAAAAGCCAGAGGGCCTCAATGGGGTGCTTCTAGGGTTACGGCTGTTCTTAAATTACATTGAGATTTCTCCTATGCAGCTGATCAACATTGCAATGTGACACTGACATTCCTAAATGTGTGCAATGAAGATCCTTTGGCTACAATTATAAATTTAGGAGTTCCTATGGATACTTAGAAAAGAATATCCTATATGATAAAAATGAGTGCAGTTGATAAAGGCAAAGCAGAGACTGACATAGTCTTGGGTATATTCTAAATCTTCACTTAAGTCTGTGTGCAGATAACCCAAGGAGGTCCTAGAATCTTCTCAAAAAAGCGGGGATAGATTGAGGAACTTCACAAGGCTTTTGTGATTTTGGCTTTTATTTTATTTTATTTTTGCATTTTGAAAGTATGGTTTGGGTGTGCTTTAAATTTTCCAAATTCTTTTAGTCCAAGGTTTCACCACCAAAAAGATAACCATCATGTCTCAGTGAATATTTTAATATATTTTTAGCTTCTTATAGAAACTCCCAAACATCTATAAAAGTAGATGGAATACTATAATGAAACGCAAGGTAACTTCTCCAACTGTAACAAATATTCAGTCCTAGCCAACTTTGTGTCTATATCCCAACCACATCCTGCTTCTGCCTCTCTCTCCAGGAATGACTTTTCAAGTCAGATATCAGATGTCATATGCCTTAATTTGTATATATTTCAGCATGTATTTAGGATTCCATTGCAAGTTTTTTTTTAAAAAAAACTAGAAATAACAAATGGTGCTTAGTACTTTAGCCATTTATCAAAATTTATCATTTCTTACCAGCATTAAATATCTAATAGCTGGGGCTGGGGTTGTAGCTCAGAGGCAGAGTGCTTGCCTAGCATGTATTATGTACTGGGTTCAATCCTTAGCACCACATAAAGGTAAATAAACAAAATAAAGGAGTTGTTTCCATCTATAACAAACATTTTTTTAAAAATATCTAGTGGTTATATTTCTTTAATTTTTTAAGTGTTTGCTTCTAACTGTAGTAAAATACACATAACATAAACTTTACTTTCTTGACCACTTTTTTAAGTACATAGTTTGGCAGCATTAAGTATATTCACATTGCTATGCAACCAATCTCCAAAACTACTTTTTATTTTCCAAAACTGAAAACCTAATCCTAATTCAATAATTCCTCATTCTCTTCTACCACACTTTCTGGTAGCCTCTATTCTACTTTCAGCTTCTAAATTTCAGGTATCTCAAGTGGAATTATATAGTATGATCTTAGTCTTTTTGTGACTGGCTTTTTTTCCACACAGCTCAGTGTCCTCAAGGTTTATCCGTGTGGCAGCATGTATCAGAATTTCCTTCCTTTTAAATGCTACATAATGTTCCATTGCACATGCATACCACATTTTGTTTATCCATTCATCCATCAATGAGCGCTTGGTTGTTTCCACCCTTTGGCTGTTGTAGAAGTTCTTTATATGAGCTGGATATTAACTTCTACAAAAGATGTGTGATTTGCATTTCTCCCATTGTGTAGGTTGCCTTTTCACTCAGTTAATTGTGCCCTTTGAAGCACGTTTTAAATTTTGATTAGTCAAATTTATCTAGTTTTTTCTTTTGTTGCCTGGACTTTGGATATCATATCCAAGAAGTCATTGCCGTATTCAATGTCTTGAAGCTTTTCACTTAATAGATTTAGAGTTAAGCTCTTATACTTAGATCTTTGATCTATTTTGAGATAACTTTTATGTCTAACCAGGTTAAAATCCAACTTCATTCATTTGCATGTGAATATCCAGCTCCCTGAACACCATTTCCCCATTGAATGGTCTTGGCCCCTTTGTCAAAAATCATGTGACCATATATATGGAGTTTGCTTCTGGTCTTTCTTTTCTATTCTGTTGGTCTATACATCTGTGTTTATGCCCAAACCACATGGTTTCATTACTATAGCTTTGTGATTTTTGCAGTTGGGAAGTAAGAGACCCTAACTTTGTTCTTTTTCAAAACTGTTTGGCTATTTAGGATCCATTAAGGTTCCATATAAGTTTTAGGATGGATAGGGGTTTTTTTCTGAAAAAAAAAAATTGGACAGTTGGCAGAGATGCATTAAATCTATAAATCAGTTTGGTAGTATTGACATAAGTCTTACATCTATAAACATGGCATGTCTTTTTTACTTTCCTAAAGCAATACTTTGAAGTTTTCAGTGAACTAGTCTTTTTTCTCTCCTTTGTTTATTTCTAAGTATTTAATTCTTTTTGTTGTTTGCTATTGTGAATGGAATTGTTTTCTTAGTTTCTTTCTAGTTTGGTCATTGCTGTATATAGAAATAACTGATTTTTATGTGTTGATCTTTGTCTTTCAGATGTGTTTATTAGTTCTAGCAATTTTTTTTTTCAAAATCTTTTTTTTTTTTTTAAGTTTATTTGAGCAGTCACCATTCATGAATCTGGTAGCACCAAATCATAGGCAGTCTAGACTCCACAAAGGCAGTGTAAGGGGGATCTTTTTTTTTTTATCGGCGGACACAACATCTTTGTATGTGGTGCTGAGGATCGAACCCGGGCCGCACGCATGCCAGGCGAGTGCGCTACCGCTTGAGCCACATCCCCAGCCCCTTTGCAAAATCTTTGAGATTTGCTACATGCATACAATCATGTCATTGCAAACATATCATTTTACTTCTCCCTTTACAGTTCAATGCCTTTTATTTGTCATTCTTGACTAATTGCTCTGGCAAGGACTTCCAGTACTATGTTAAATGACAAAAATGGTCTCCTTGTCTTGTTCTTGATCTTAGATGAAGCTCTTTTAGACCATCACCATTGACTACAATGCTAGCTGTGAGTTTTACATACATGACATGTATTATGTTGGGAGTAGATTCTACCTGTTCCTGTTCATTGAGCATTTTACTCCAATGAATTTGTTGGTTTATTTGTAGTTATATTTCATATTTCTCTGGTGATTTTCCATTTGTAGATTCTCATTTAGTCTTTTTTTCCCGCTTTAATTGAGTGTTTCTCTGGAAGTAATCAGACATCCATCCTGTAAGTCTGGATTCTCTTGACTGCATCCCTGTTCCTTATTTAACGTGTTCCTTCTTCCCCTGTGTTTCCTACAAACCAGTAGCTAAATCTAGAAGCTTAATCAGACTCGGGTTCCTTATTCTTTTTTCTTTCTCTTTTTTCCCTTATTTCCCTTTTTCTCTTCTACTTTTTTTTTTCATTACAACTTCATAGATGGGGTATATTCTTCCCACAAGAAATTAATGTTACATTTTTTTTTAATCTTCAATTTTCTGGTTGGACAGCCTCCTCTAGCAGTTCATTACGGGGTGTTCTTCTTTATCCTATAAATCCTTTCTCTTTAGCTCAAAGACAGTGGATTAGGAAGAAGAAAAATCAGAAGTTAGGGGAGTTTTTTAAGCCAGAAGGTCTTTAATTCAAATGAGTCAACTTTGTGTAGATTCTGCTATCAGAAGTTAAAGGAGTAACAGTTTCTATTACAGATAACTAGCGCAGAGCTGTTTCTGATGAAACAAAATTTTAAGAGGATTCAACATTCACTTTCTTAATTTTGAGACTTTTCTCAAATGCCTCCTTCCTTGAATAGCCATACAGTGTTTTTGCATATCCTTGATGGAGGCTTCAGGTCACCTTTGGCAGAGATAGATGTCTTTTGTGGCTCTTGATGAACAATCTGACAGGTGCCACATTCCTTGGTTTTCTTTGTACCAGCATAGTGAATTTCAGTTTACCGGCCATCATGTCAAGTCAGGGAGCAAATATGAATTAATCCAAAGGTATACCTGGTGGCTAATTTTAAAAGTAGATGCAACTATCCTACTTGCAGCTTGAGTCTAGCCATAGGCATTTTCTCTATAGGTAGCTTTCTTGAAAGTCTCAGTGTAAGAATAAATATTCAGCAGACACCTATGTATAATCTAATGTACTCACCTTGACTTGGAATTAATTATTGACATTAGGGAGAAATGCTAATGCTTCCATCAGAGAGTCAAGAAATAGAGTAACTTTCATGTGTAATCAATTGGATGCTCTATTTGTGGAAGATCGTTTTTGCTTTTAAGTAATTTAAAAAAAAGATTTCAAACTCATATCCTCTTCATAAAGCATGCTCAGTCCATATTGCATGTAACTCACCTTGAGTGGACAGAACAGTAGTCCCTAAACTGACACAGGGAAACTCCACTGCTCCTTCTTGTTATGATTGCTGATATGTTTTATATTACATCGATATTCTTTTTTTTCTTTTGTTAATATCAGCGCAATTTACCACTGAGTTACATCTCTAGTCCTTATTATTATTATTTTTTCTTTTTTGACCTATTTTTCTCAGTTATTTGTTAATTTTGAGTGTAAGCGGTGGATTTGGGCTTTGCTTAAGTTCTTTTTTTTTTCCTTTTTTTTAAAGAGAGAGTGAGAAAGAGAGAAAGAGAGAGAATTTTAATATTTATTTTTTAGTTATCGGCGGACACAACATCTTTGTTTTGTATGTGGTGCTGAGTCTCTGAGTTCTAGAAACACAAGAAAAATATTTTGAGTCAATGGGATAATTACAGACCATTTGATAAAGGATGAAGGCAGAACAATTGTTTAGGCTTAGGTCTATAGACACTAAGCAGATTTCACTGTTATTTAATTTTTCTACATAATATTACTTTCCATTCAGTAGATATAACTTGTCTTTGATGTACTGAAGACAGCCATGGGTAGGCCAGCATGGCCACAAGTTCCTTTGCTCTCATGACTGACTTTAAGCAGACATTTGCAATTCTAATATCCACAAAATTTAGAAGCAGAGCTGGATTTCATTCCCAGGGTGGTGTTGGTTCTGTATTGAATTCTGTTTTGCTAAGAAACATAAAATGGGAAGTTTCCAAGGGAAGAATTTCTAGGGCTTAGGACCTGCAGTAAATTTTTAGTTTCCTCATTAAATAAGAAAAACAATAAAGCTTTTGATTGTATTTTCTCTTTTTGTACCTCTTCACTATACTATTCAACTTTATCAGAGAACTAAATTTAATAACACATATGGATGAATTTTGCAAAATGTTATAATGTATGCCACTACTGAGTTTAAAAAATAATAGTATACTGATATTATGCTAATATTATCCATATCATCAAATTAAAAAGTAAGGCTTTATAAGAAGCTATTCTAAGAATAAGCTGATCTTTAATCAGATAGTCTTCTCTAATGAACATGCTTAATACTATGGTCTGTAGATAGGTATGTAGGATTCAGATGTCCATCTTTTTCCTAAGGCAAAGAATATTTTTTTTTAATTGACAAGAAACACTAGAAAAGAACCAACTAAAGATTGAATATATATTTTTCCTTTGTTAAAATTTTTTAAAATACTCTTTATATATTGCTTTTCATGCATTTATTCTCCACCAAACTTTGGGCAAGTCCTCATACAGGCATTGTGCTGGGTACCAAGGTTGTGGAGAGATCAATGTAAGGATAAGATAAAAATGAGGGTTCATAGTTTAAAAGTTAAAATATTATTGAAATTCTATAGAGAGAAAAGAAATCTAACCAAACAATGCATTCATGTAAAGTTCCCATTATGTTGTCAGAAAAGTAGTAACCACTTTTGAATCCTGCAGTTAAAATTTTTTTACATTTTTTAAAGTTTTTATTTTTATTCTTTTTTAGATGTACTTAACAGGACTGTATATTTTGACATACTATATATACATGGTGTATAACTCATTTTAATTAGGATCCTGTTCTCATGGTTTTACATGATGTGGAGTTTCTCTGGTGGCTCATTTTTACTGAAGGTGAAAAGAAATAAAATAATTCCAAACCCAAACAAAAGGAAGATTGAGGGATAATCCTGTGCCCTCTTTAGATAAGAGCACAAATAGCTGTGGTATCCAGTGGCTGCTGAGCCCAGCTGGGAAAGATCAGGGAGGCAGAGGTGCTGAATGGTGGCATGGGGGTGCAGTCTTGGTCAGAGGCCACAGTGTGTTAATGTGGGTATCCTGTGAGGACAGATCCCTTGCCCAAATATCATTAAGGTCTTTAGGTAGGATTTTGCATCAGTCCACTTCACTTTTATATCTATATTTTTTAAAATATGGCATATTTAAATATTCAAATTAATAAAACATTTATTCATGTTTATATTAATTCAGATTTATATATTATTTATATTATAATTAAGATATATAATTTATATTATTAAATAGATTGACATGATACTATAGTTCTATGACATAGTATGTTTTAAATATATTATTATAGTACACGATGGTATAATATATATTAGGCTTCAACCTCATCATCTTTTGAAGAATTTCATGATAAAAAAAATAGTTTGGAAAAACCACAAATAGGTCACATATTAGGGAGAAAAGTAAAAGCCAGACATTTATGGTTCTTTGGTACTTGCTGAAATGTTTGGGTATTTCATGAAAGAGGTTGAAATGGGAGTTAGTCAGACCCTAGAAATAGACCCCAGTGAAAGGAGACCATTGAAGACATTCACAGAGGAGAACCAGGTCTGGAGTGGGTAATAAAACATGAAAACAAAGAATGGTGGTGAAGAGAAGGGATGCAGGAATTGCAGGTCCAAGTGGCAGAGTGCATGACCAGTTAGATGTGGAAAGAGAGAGAGGCCATGCGTGAGACAGCCGAAGTTTAGGTTTGATAGGAGGCCCTTGATCTAAGGAAGGAATACAGTACATTTCCAGAGAAAATAAAATGAACTGGACTTGTCACACATTGAGTTTCAGCTGCTTTATGGACATCCAAGGAAAAATGTCCCCTGGATAATTGATGTCCAGACCTACAGTCAAGATCTTTGATCTGAGAGAGGGAAGTCGGTTGGACGGTGAAGCCATGAGTGTGTTTGAGTGGCAACATGGTCGGAATAGAGTGAGGAATAGAAGAGAGCAGATGCCCAGGAACTGACAGAGGTGATGGGTAATCAGATTGGAGCAAGATGTCCAGAAAAGATCATGGACATCCTAGACACTCAGGAGGAGAAATGTCAAGAAGAGAGTAAACAATGCCAAAAGCCACAAGAGGGTCAAGTTCAGGAAAGAACAGAAAACATATGGCGATAAGATTTACTCAAGTGAGGTGTAACTTTGAAGTGGAGGCAAAGCTCTAAATTCATTTTCAAAAGTGGTACAGCAAAAAAATGTTGTCCTAGAGAAAGTCATTTCATAACTTCAGTCCTGGATTTTGTTATTACAAGATGATTAGTTATTTCAAGAAAAGTAAAATTAAGCCAAAGACATGGCGATTTTCATGCCTAAGTGTTGGTGTGAGAGTGTTTTTTTTTTTCTTCTTTTATGCCAAAATAAGCCATCCAGCCATGACTAACTTATTAACTGTTCGATATTAGCTTTTGTCACATTGGACACATTTGAAAATTTTTGAAGGTATTAAAATAGGAAAATGAAATCTAACTGATATGAGAAGAATTCCAGTTGGCAAACCTGTGGCCATGGTTATCTGTCTCCCTTCTGCTAGTTTCTCTCAGGTGAAATAACTAGGGTGTGATGGCTTGGCAGCTCTGCTACCATGCACAAAACCACAGGTGCTGGAACCAAAGTCCCCATCTCTACGTCAATGAGTGGGTCCCTCCTGCAGCTCTGCTTTGCAAACTGTAAATTGATCATGAGAGGGCTCAGAAATGCAAAATATCAAAATGCACTCCACATAGTGAGTCAAGTCTTATTTTGCCAAACTAAATGTCAGTTGGGCGGTGGGAGGGATGGATGGATCGTGGTGTAAAATGATTTGTAAAATGATTTTTTAAATTTTTACTGTGGATTCTGGTTAAAAGATGTTTGAGAAATACTGGTCTCCACCAGATCCCCTTCCTGTTTTAAAATTCTCTTTTCAGTTAACTGCCAGTTGCACATTCAATATAGTAAATGTTTCAAATGTTCTGTGGAGCGGCAGGTATAAAAACTGTTAAGGAATGACTGCTAATAACAAAAGAGAATAACATTAAAAGGTAAATAAGGCCGACATCTGTGTTGTATTTTACCACAGACTGAACAAGCCTTTAAAATTTATTACTATTCCAACCAGCAAGTCATTACTGTAATTTATGAAGAAAAGTTAAAGTAAGCTATATATTAACAAACAATAGAGTAATTCTTTTGATGGCCATATAAATAAGCAACTATATCAAGGAGAAATAATACTTTTTCAAAAGTAACAATACCATGGCACATAAATTCCATAATTGGCAATTAAATAAATGTGGTGAGTCTCCACCCTTGCCACATAAAAAGATTCATTGGCATGGTTATGAGACAAGTCAGTGTGTTTTTATTGGCCTGAACTAGAGGGAGTATACACCTTAGTCAGGTGTTTTGTTTTAGAAACAGCTGTTTGAACTTCCTCTACTGGTTAATTCTGCTCCAGGGTACATTTGAACATTAGTTCTTTCCAAGCACACTCAGTGATAGCATCCTTGTGAATGAACAATTTCTTATAAAACCCATAATAAATGAGTTGGTTTTTCTTGTTAACTGATTTTCATTCTTCAGCAACTTAAGAGGTTTCATAGATCTTAGGTGGTATTAAACAAGGACAATTTAAGAGACCTGAGGAGCATGAATCACCCCACGGGAAATTCAAGGGAATTGTTTTCATTTGTACCTCCCCTGGCCATTTTTTTTGGACATTGGATTTGTCTCTGCGTCTTTATTTCCTCCCTGCCCTTTCATAATCCCTGGGGTGTTTGCTTTGCCTCTGTGCCAGTCTAACCTCTAGCTTTTGGCAATCTGTGTCCTCTGCCTCTTTACCACTGTCGATCAACTGCCAGAGAAAGTGCTCAGGAGAGGAATTGCAGCTAGGGATGCCATCCTACCACATTTTTACGAATGCACTTTCCTTCCTCTGGAACTACTGGTAGACAGCTACACGACAATGCTGTTAGGGGCTGTGTTAGGTGTAGGTGGTGCTAACAGGGTTGGTGGTGCTTGTGAGGAATGGGTAGTGCTAACTGGGTGGGTGGTGCTAACAGGATAGGTGATGCTGGCAGAGTTGTGGGTGGTGATGGGGTATGGATGGTGCTAACAGGATAGGTGGTACTAGCAGGGTATGGGTAGGGTAAGTGGTGCTGGTGGGGTATGGTCAGGACTGGTGGTGCGTGGGAGTGCTAGAGGGGTAGATGGATCTGGCAGAGTGTGGTGGTGCTGGCTTTACCTTCCTGGTTGCAGCAGAGTGGCCTGTGGTAGTTGCTAGGGAAGTAACTTCCATCCCTCCAATCTAGACTTCTGCTCTCTCCTGGTTAATCAGACATTTAAGTGTACCAAATTGAGAGATAAGATTTTTAAAGTTATTATTCTATGGTAGAGCAAAGTTAGTGCCTGGCCTCTCAATCTAGGATTCTTCTATCACTTCTTGCTGCCTCCCAAAGAGCAGGAGAAGATAGACACGATAGACTCTAGATATAAGGAGAGTAGAGGGCACGTAAGACACACGCAAGTCTTGAGATTTGGGATGAAAATAGTGTGTTTGTAAGACAATACTAAATATGTACAACTTATGTTGGACAGGATTGGATAATAAGGATCTTACTTTCTTAGAGTTTTTTTTTTTTTTCTTGTTCTCAACTCTAATATAATGCTCAAAGGTACAGAATACACTTCCTCCAGATGGGTAGTGTAACCTAGGTATAATTTCTCTAATTACAATTTCCTAAGTTAAATGATGATACAGGTAGATAATATACTTACTCCAAATGTTTGTTTTGATAATAAAGTAGTATATCAGAAATGGTTTTTTGGGAAAAATTTTAAATGCCATGCACATAAAAGTTGATATATTTTTAGATTCCCAATAAAATCTTCACTTGTTTTATATCCCTTGTGTACTTTCTTTTTGGAAATTTTTTCTTCTTTACTTAGTCTGCAAGATTTCAGCTTATGAAACATGTTGCTTCCTGGGTTTGATACATTAAAAATACAGTAACACCATAAAGAATACAAATGTGGGCTGGGGTTGTGGCTCGGCCGTATAGCACCTGCCTAGCACATGTGAGGCGCTGGGTTCGATCCTCAGCACCACATATAAATAAAAAAAATAAAGGTATTGTGTCCAACTACAACTAAAAAGATTTTTTTTAAAAAAGAATACAAATAGCTGCATTGCCTCTGAGTTCATTTCAGTAGCAGGAGATATCAAGATATGTGTATATGGGAAAGATTGACTACTCACCACTAGAATCCAAGGCTTGAAGTACTAGAAGCCACTGGACATTTCTGAATACTTGTGCTCCCCTCTCAGTGAATGGTACCAGCTATTTGTTAAGATCAGTCTCCTGAGCTGGACATGATGCCAGATGATCAGCTTGGCCACCGCTTCCTAATTAGAATATACTTGAAGTTGCCATGCAGTCCAAATAAATAGAGATGATAGAGAGTTATCATCTAGAGAAGTTATATTTACCACCTTTGTGAAATTAATCAGTGGTGTAATATAAAAAATGACTTCTTGATTCACTGAATTTCTTGCTCCTGAAACAGATACATAAAGCTGAATTTCCTCTGTATCTCTAAGTAACCCTGGATCTTATAATATTTTGATATTATAGGCAACAAGTTATTTCTTCATTATGCAAAGTAACAACAATGTTTGGGGCACTTTGTATGCAGTAAGTCCCTGAAGTTTGTACACGGAGTCAATAATACACATTAAAAGCAGCTGGAGCCCAGG
This sequence comes from Callospermophilus lateralis, assembly GCF_048772815.1. Taxonomy (NCBI): domain Eukaryota; kingdom Metazoa; phylum Chordata; class Mammalia; order Rodentia; family Sciuridae; genus Callospermophilus; species Callospermophilus lateralis. The sequence goes on along the minus strand of NC_135320.1, from coordinate 32,515,968 downwards.
ACTCCTTGTGTGTCTCTTGCTTTCTACCTCTTCTGATACAGATTCCCTTTCGACATGACACTGTATTTCATGTAATCTGAGGAGTGTATATGTTTTTGACCTTTACAATTCTTCTTTTAGGATCCACCCACTTCAGTTTCCCTAGGACTACGAATGGAGGAAATGATTTTCAACTTGGCAGACACACACCTGTTTTTCAATGACTTAGAAGTAAGTTCCAGTTGTTTTGCACATACTCTATGTTGCATGTCTGAAAATAGCTGGGCGATTTTGAAAGTAACGATGGAATATTATATTTTAAATAGTTGGGAAAATGAGAGGGATTTTTTTACTATACAGCAATGTTTGGCCTTTATGGTATTTCTGTTTTGCTTTTTTTTTTTTGGCGTTGTGATTCAAAGTTAGATCCCATACGACCCATTGGTAAGGATTAGAATTTGATATCAAGAATCCTAAATATTGCATTTTGTTGATTATCAGAAGCTTCATATTTCTCAGTTCTATAATCTCTGTTGAGATGTATTTCCTTTAGAACTCAACAGAACTCATGATCCTTGCAAATCCAGTCTGCATCAGGATCTGAGTGTATTAGATCAGATGCTTTTCTGGCTAGTACAGTTGTCTGAAGAATATTTAAGTCAGGCCTCTGCTGTTTGGATTGCTAAGATTTCTTCTCTCTAACTGCTGATGGTTTTATTGGTCAATTGCAATTTTGGAGAAACTTTTGTAATGTTCCATGTGTTATGGGGACTGACAAACACAAGGATCTTGGTAAGCCACATTCTTAAGAATAAAGAATATTGTTTTTTCACATCTCCATTATGAGAAAACATGACTAAAACTACATTTCACTCCCTCCTTAATAGAGACAGTTGTTTATTTAAATCTTGCTGTTAAGCAAGCTTGTGGTAGGGCTGCCAACAGGCATTAATCATCAAGTTGTTGTTTTGCTAGATTTTATAAATGTATGTTATTTCAGACAGGAGAAGAATCTGAAAGATTCAAATAGAACTTTAACTGATCAAAGTTAATTGGCAGCAATTGGCCTTTAAATATTTCCTGATGTTTCCCTTTTCAAAATCAAGCAAAATGCACCTTATTTAATAGATGATCCAAAATCTTTTGAAAAATGCCAGTGTGTGACAGAACTTAAATGCGGTTTGTTCAACATCTGTCCTGTATTTTGATTTCTTTTCATCTGCAATGAATCTATTCACAGACGAATTGGCAACTTACAGTGCAATAAAATTATTTAAATGTGCTTTATTTTTTTCCATTTCTAAGTGAAATATTGATTTTACACTTAGAAATAAAATGCAATTTTTTTTTTTGCATTTAAAAGTGTCCACTTTTCTCCAGAAAATTACATATAAGGCATTGCTTTTTTTTAAGGTAGAAATATCCTAAGTGAGTGACGAGTTCAGAATTGCCTTCATAAAAGCTTAATAATCATACTTATTTTCAAAAGCTGTTTCTGATTTACGGTTGTATTTCACTTCATGAAAAAGCAGCACAAAAAATTCAGTATTTCACTAAATGTTAACATTTCGTCCCTAAGTTTCCATTTGTTACTAAAGATATAGAGTAGGCTAATATTTTGCCCTGGGTACAACCCTGTTACTCTTATTGATGTTAATAGGTGTTAATAACACCCATCAAGAAGATATTAACAGTAATTTGCTCTTGTTTTGAAACTTCACCTTCTTAAAAATGCCACAGCTTATCTATACAGTGCCAAAGCTGTGTGGTGAAAAAATGAGAAGCTAGTCAAAGTAATAACTTACTATAATATAGACCAAAAATCTTCTAAATGCAGTTTTTATTTTATACAGATTTTTATTTGTTCAATGGGCATTATTCACACTGAAGTGTATGTTGAGACTAAAATTGTCCTTAAACAAATATATATGAAGTAGATGTTTAAAGTTCTAGTTTACAGATGTGGAAGATTTTTTTTCCTGTAAACCCATATTAAGAAAAAGAAAAAATAGTGGTCTGTGTATAAGGACTATTTATTATTAAAGATAAAGTAGAAAGGGGAACAAAGCTACATTAACCAAATACATAAAACAATAGTAGGAGAAAGTTTTTAACCTTCTAGCCTTATAAAAGTTGATTTTAAGTTATTTTACATAAGAGTACTATGAAAGTATCAACAAAAGTATCAACAAAAGATTCACATGGATTCTGTCTTTGGTTTAGATTTGCATTAAAGTTTTAAAATAAAATTGTACATAAATTACACTTAAAAATTATATTTCTTTTCAATCTTTCATTTATATTTTTGTAGTTCAACAAACCTGAGACCCGTCATTGCAAATATAATTTCTTTCAAAATAAAAATGTAAAAGTATTTCTGGCAAAAATAAGTTTATTGGCATAATGTTCTTAAGAAAACCAGAAATGTCTCATCGGGCAGAAATGATGGGGTAATGCCTGCTTTCACCCACCCATCAGCAGTGTGTGGTGGCAGGGGACATGAATATTTTAATATATTTAAATTGCATATTTTTAGTTTTATAAGGTCTATGGCACAAGAATTTGAAGGTGTTTAACAATTTCATGGTTAGCTTGGAGTATGATTTCTGAACTCTGATTGTTGACATTTGGCCTTTTTTTTCTTCTAAATTCTTAGCTTTTTGCCAACTACCCCTCTGTGTAACTTGGTCCACTATTGCTTAATATGATTCTCAATAATGAAATACATTATGTGAGAACTCCCAGTAATATTTGTTGTGTTATCAAAGTGTGTACTTAAAATGATTATTGGGAATATAATTTAGAAAATTGAGGTTATAATTTTTAAAGAAATTTGGAAGCCAGCCATTGTTGTGTGTGCCTATAATCCCAGCAGCTCAGGAGGCAAAGGCAGGCGGATTGCAAGTTCAAAGCCAGCATTAGCAACTTAGCAAGGCCCAAAGCAACTAGTGAGAACCTGTCTCAAATTTAAAAATTTTAAATATGGGCTGGGGATGTGGCTCAGTGCTTAAGCACCCCAGGGTTCAATCCCTGATACTAGAGAGAGAAGGGAGATGGGGAGAGGGAGACAGATAGATAGATAGATATTTAGAAATACCTTAACTCTAAGAAACACAAAAGTTAGCTCATTTTAGTTTTAAAAGTCCTGCTTCACATCTCACTGACTTTTTAAATTAAAAAAAAAAATCATAATCTGCATTAATTTTGTTGACACTTCAGGAAAAGAAAGAAAAAGGAGAAAGTTTATTTTTCTATATAATTAAAAATCTTTGACATGCTAAGGAACATGAGTGACAGGGAGACATAATTATCGTAGGATAAAATAAAATATTTTCCTTCACGATAGACAGGTTTAGACGTTATTTCCATAGTGTGCTTCAGGCTTTCCTATTTCTAAGTCTGACTAGCATCCTACATATCGTTTTGCAAAAAAGTTCTCCAAGTGCAATACGATGATGCTTATATGGAAGTCATTTTTTTATGAATGACAGTATGAAATTGGAGGATTTTTTTGTTTTTGTTTTTTGTTTTGTTTATGGGGTTTGGTTTTTTTTTTTGTTTGTTTTCTTTTCTTTTTATTAGTGTCTTTAGTTAATTTTGACTATTCCTGACTAGAGAAAGAGCTCTTTCTGTTGGATTTTTATTGAAAAGCATCTGCAAACAATGGAGAAAGTCCTTCAGCAACGACAATGTTTCAGTTTACCCTGCTGCTCATCCTCCATCTGGACTTTTCCATAGTTAAGAGATGGCTGTAAATCTGAATAGACTAAGCTCATATTGAGTTTTCTTTCTGTCTGGTGTTATGGTTGCCGTCCTAACTGGTATAGTTGAGGTGGTGATCTTAAAGAGTGGGTAGGAACCAGACCTCTAGTCCCAGGTCACACATTACTCCTGAGGGATCAGGGATGGGAAGTAGTCTGAACCCTGGGAACACACCCGTGTGAAGCTGTCCCATACACGACACTCAGTTAAGAGTGAGGCTATGTTGGAACTCCCCTCTCTGCTCTTCTGGTGCATTATTTAGTTGGGACAAAGAGAATTCTTTGGTGTCAGGATTCACAATAAGAATATTCCCACCCTTTCTGGGTCCTTTCATTTATAGACTTCCTATCTCAGCTCTGATTTTTAAGCCTTTGTACTTGGAGCCCCTTGTTTTCATCTTTTCCATTAAAAAAAAAAAAAATGGCATGGGTCAGAAGGTTCTGGTCTCAGTTGGATGAATCAAGACCAAGGAGAGGAGATTGTGGATAGTGTCTAGGTAAAACCATCATTTCCAAATAGTAAGGTCCAATGATTTCCCTTGTAAAGCAAAGAAATGCACCTTAGTCTTTAAAGTTGAATACTTTATTACTCTAAAACTGAGATTATTATTGATTAATTTTTTAAATGTCTTTCTTAGAAATTTATGTTTAGCTAGGAAAAAACATCTTCAAAATATCAGTTATGCCAATATTAAGTGATTTCAAGTATAGCACACTGTACTGCCTAATAATGCTTGTGCTCTCCAAAGCATAAAATATTTAAACTAAATCAGAAGTTGATTTTTTAATTGAATAAATATAATTCACCTAGAAAATGCTTTATCTCCTATAAACAAAGAGGAAACTCTTTTGTTTTATGGGTGCTGGTAAGGAAGATGCTATAGGAAAAGCTCAACCTGACCTCAGCTTTCAGACTCTTCCGTGAGCCAAAGATAACTCTATGAAAGTGTGTGGGCAAATCAATAATTACAGCCTAAACTTAAACGTTCCTCTACGCAAACAACCGTGCACATACACCCCCCAACCCACTTATCATTTTCAGCTCTGTTACATAAGCTGTAGCATGTTTGTTTATTTTCTCCTATGAATTTAGCAACAAGAAGGGATTACATTTTTTTAAATCCTGGAAACATACTTTTTAATATCCTTATACATGTTGACTCTTAAAGAAGTTTTTTTTTTTTTTTTTTAAATTGAACTCTTACATTGTCTTAGAATAGAATACCAATTCGTGTTTCCTTCCACATAGAAGACAATAGAGTTGAATTTGCCTTCCTGTGTCTCCAGCTATTGTATGCTCAGCCTAGGGAGAAAAAGAAGATTTTCAAGCAACAAATGACTCGTAGACATAATAAATTGTATTGAATTTAACCGCATTGCAATTGATGGCCAAGAAAGAAGCATAGCCTGTATTTTATTTATTATCATTACTAATAGATAATTTTAATTTTCTTCCTACTTCTTCATCATTTCTAATAAGATCTTTTACCTTTATCTGGACTTAAAAATATGAATATGAAAATATCATATAATTCCATAATTTGATATCAGAAAATTAGGAGTCAAAATCTAGAGTAGTTAATACAAGACATTTACCTTTTGTCAATAGCCAGCATTGTACTTAGCAGTAAGCAAATATGGACACATTGCCACTAAAATGGAAACAAAATAAGAATATTTTCTGTCAGTGCTGCTATTCAGCACTGTTCTGGAAAGTTTGAGCAGTATAGTAGGACATGAACTATAATTAATGAAATGAAAGAGATTGACATTTTTGGTTTTGATAAGCAATTTATGTACATAGAAAACTGAGAAGAATCAGCTAGAATAGTCTTAGAATAATAGAAGAGTCTATTATAACAGGCTTCACAAATATTAAACAATACAAAAATATATCTACAACTGAATAGTCTTCTTATATTAGAATTCTAACATCTCAAAAATTAAGCTATAAAATAGCAGCAGTATCTACAATACAAATTCAAACAAAAGTAAGGAGTAAACTATATGAAAAGTATTTATAAGAAATAAGTAAATAAAACCAGAACACCTTAATACAGATATAGGAGAAGTTTGACTAAATGTACCTTTTTTCTTATTCTTTTTCACGATAGGACAATATTGTTCTAAGTTCTGTTTGTAAGGATAGGCAGAAGTACTTAGAAATTTTTGACAAAATGTGATAGGTGCACATCTGTCTCAACCAATTATTAAAATGTTTTATATTCTACAATGAAACATATACTTATGGCCCAGCATTGACACTGAACTGGCTGTCAGGGCATAGACCCAACCTATGGAAAAATTTTGTATGTGTTCAGTTAAATCTAACAAAAGTAAAGGAATGGATTATTCAATGTTTATAGTAAAATAGGTTCATTAAAGAGTTAAAATATAAAAAGGATAAAACACAAGGAGAAAATATAAGTAAATCAGAATTTTTGGAGGGTCATTGGACGATAAGCTTTGAAAGCCTAAAAATGGTTGATACACATGTAGGAATTTGTATTAATGAGAAATAAAGGCAAGTATGTATAAAAAGAAACAGCTCTAATTATGGAATTCTGATTATAGGTTTGTTTCCTGATGTGGGTATTGGTTGAACCAATGTGTTTAGTTTGTAAAAATTCCTTAAACAATAATTTTTTTAGTAAAAAGCTACTTTTAAAAAGTACTATTTTGAAGAATAAGAGTGTGAGTGGAGAAGAGGACCATATAAATGTTGTTTGCTCTCAGTTCTGTCAAAAATCATATGTGCGATATAGAATATTCACTACTTTAACTCTATCATGGTATCTGGCCTATAGAAGGCACTCATTAAATATAAATTGAATAAATAAATGACTGCACATGGAAAGATAAACCCCAGAATGTTAATATTGATGATGTCTGGAATTTGGGGTTTTAACATTTTCATATTTGTTCTTTTCCATATATTTCAAATTCTATATAACATCCACTTATTCCTTCTGTAATCAGGAAAGAAAACAAATGCTATTTTTAATAGCCACAGTAATATTAAGAGACAAAACTGAGCAAAATATTTGTAGGCAATAAAACAAAAACTATGATTATAGCAATTTACTAAGAAAAATAGATGAGAGACCCTGAGTTCCATCCCTGATATCCCCCAAAAATAAAATAAAAATAAATAGCTTAGAAAAAGAAATGAGCAGAGTCCATAAACAGACACTTTACAAGAGAAAAGCATTCTCATTATCAACCTATAGGAAGTCAGAAAACCTGTTAGACTTCACATACAGTCAGTAGAATTGTCAAATCAGAGTCAATGTTCAGCCCCTTGCCTATCAAATTGGCAAAGATTTAAAATCAGCACAGTCTATAGTGTGGTAAAAATTAACACTGTTTGCATTGCTAATACATATTGATAACAAACAAGGTTTCAGAAAAGCAGTTTAATGATATATATTGACACCTTAATATGCTGATCCTTTTGCTCAGGAATTTTACTTGTGGTATCTCTTCTAAGGTCATAGAGGGCTGGGGGCATAGCTCAGTGGTGGAGCATTACTCTGCATACACATGACCCTGATTCCAATCCCCAGCACCACCAAACTATATATATATTCCTCAGAGACAGAGTTGCAGAAAGATAACAATCAATGCTGAGAGTTTTGTGTGCATTATTCCATTTAGTATCCTGATGTCTCTATGATAGTCACACTCTTATTAGCTGTTTTATGGAGGAGTCATGAAGCTTGGGGAGTTAAAACAAAACCTAAGGCCACATAGCTACAGAATGGCAGATTCTGACTCTAGTCTGACTCTAGACTGATCCAGAAATACAGTCACCCTTTCCCTATATCCCCTTACTGTGTTTTTACCACTAATATGTGGAGAGATTTTTAAATATCCAGTAATAGATGAATAGTGAAATAAATTATAGTACACCCTCATTGAAAATTGTTTTAAAACTTTACTCTTTATAGGGAAAATACTCATGATCAATTTCAAGTTTTAAAAATTAGCTATAAAATGCAGGTTAACCAGCTTTAGTGTTAAAATTTGTGACATCAAAAAACTGAGGGAAATATAGTTTTAAAAACTACTATGATCTGACTTCAAGTTTAAAAATAAGCAGTCCATAAAATATAGTATATGATCCTGATTTTAGTGTCTATGATACATAAAAGGCAACTATATTCAAAAGTTACCAGTGGTTATTTCTGAATGATGGGATCATAATTTTGTGATTTATCTATGATGTTTCAAAATTCAGATGGTCATGGCATCTTGCAGTCTCTTTATAATTCTGTTGTTTCTCTTTTTTCTTTCAATAGTCAATACCTATTTATCACATAGCTGGGAGACTGATGGCACCCCACAGGGGAAAGAGTGTGAGTGGAGAAAAGGACCTAAGATTGAATTGTTGGCATTCTAACAATTAGAAATAGGACCAAGAAAAGCTTTCAAGAAAAAAATAAATTGTAGAAACAAGCAGTGAGATAGGCAGAAAAATATGTGGTATCCCTAAAACCTCATGAGTAGGGTTTCAAGAATGAGGGAATGGAGTATTATTGTGTCACATGCAGCCAGAGTTGCATAAGATGAGGACAGAGAAGGGACTGTTGGCCTGGCTAGGTGACTCTCATAAGCAGCACTGCTGTGAAGCAGGAAGACACTGAGAATGGAGTGGACTGGGGAGAGGAGGAGGGGTGGCCAAGAGACAGGAATGGGAGAGTTTCCGTAGTGAGGCACAGGGATGGGGTGGTGCACCCAGGGGATCCAGGATCAAGTGTGGGGGGGGTTCGTTTTTTAAATAGAAAATCTTTAATTTGGATTTCAGTGGGAATGATTCAGTAGAAAGGAAAAGAGGATGTGGCAAAGTTGGAGTAGCCACAGGAGTGAAGTACTGGAGTGGAAATAGAGGGGGGAACCAGAGCACAGGTCCTCGTCTTGGTCTCAATAAGAAGCAGGGCAGGATCTTTAGGTGCAGTTGGAGGCAGGGAGGACAAGTCCACTCTGGCTGCAGAAACCCTTGCCAAGCTACATTGTGATTTTGTGTCTGCCTCTCTGTCCTCCACTAGCAAATCTCATGAGACCAGAGGCCATGACTTGTCCACTTGAATCCTGAGCTCCTAATACAGGGTTTGGCATATCAGAAGCACACATATGAGTACTTTATTTTCTTTCCACATTTTTCAAGTTAATTGTCTGTAGTGAGAAATACTACTTCTACAATTTGCAAAAGTCATATTTTTTTTAGAGAGAAGAGATAATTTTTAAATATTTTTTAGTTTTCGGTGGACACAACATCATTATTTTTTTATTTTTATGTGGTGCTGAGAATCGAACCCAGCGCCCTGCGCATGCCAGGCAAGCACGCTACGGTTTGAGCTACATCCCCAGCCCCAAAAGTTATTTTTTTAAAGAGAATGAAGATTAATCACAATCTTAAAACCTAGAACCTTGTCTAACATGATACACTTGGATATCATCCTTATTAAAGTCATATTTTCAAAATTCTTAATGTCAAATCACAATCCATGTGGAAGAGGTGTGATGTAAAGTGATACACAGGGTAGTTGTAGTTTGGAGTAAAAAAAAAAAAAGAAAGAAAGTATATACATCAAAACAAAGGCAAGATGTTTTTCTACATTAAAAACATTTTTTAAAAAAAATTCTACAATAAAAACTGATTTATTTCAGTAGTGGGATGAAAGTTTTCTTTCTACTTTTTATTTTATATAGTTAATATTTCTTTTATTATTACTAACACATGTTAAATGTACAAATTCCTGGGCTTCACAGTGATGTTTTCAGACACGAACACAGCACACATTGATTGTAAGTATCCACCCTTCTTTTACCCTGGTCCCCACACCAACGCTGGAACCTCAGTATTTCTAAAATTTATGAGAACATTGGATATAATCCTGACTCTCTTCCAGCTTGACTCAAAGACCTATATTTATGTAGGTGCTTATCTTACCATCCTCGAGGTGCCAGGGGTTGAACTCGTGAATTCATTCACTTGTGAGGGCTCCCTGTACCTCACCTGCAGGTCTGTGACACTGGGTGATGACACACACCTCATGGGTCTGTGTGAGGGCTCCTGAGTTAATGTGTGAGGTGCACAGAGGTAGCCTGACACCTGGGAAACGGTAAGGATGCCTCCGCTACTGTTACAGCTTGTGAGTATTTCTTGCATCAAGAGCCTTGGGCAAAGAACTATATGGCTGAGGAGGGAGAAAAGGGAGTGATTTAAGGAGGGCAAGGGAATGAAGGGCATGAGACAATAAGTGGTTTTCTGCCAAAATTTCCATGTAGAATCCCAACAGAAATCATAAACACCAAAAAAAAAAAAAAAAAAAGAAGAAGAAGAAGAAGAAATTGCTGGTGGTTAGTTTGCAAATGCCATTGGGAAGTTTCCCTTTACTTGTTCTTTTCCCACCTCCTGTTTTGAAGGATGGCTCAAGGAATTTTCCGGGGGGTGTGCAGCATGGAGCAGAGCCTTGTGGTGTGTGAAGTCACTCGGCCAAACAGTGCAACCTTCCCCTATAGATGCAACCCCAAGGTAGCAGGCCCAGGGAACCAACCGGCTCAGGCTTCTGGCCCCTCTGCCTTTGGGAATAGGCAGGAGGGCCACAGACCTTAGGGACGGTCTTCTCATGTCAGCAAAAAAACATCAACTTTGATTCTCCATCAACACTGTGAATTCAATCTTATCATTATCTCCAGTTTACACATGTGGGAAATTGAAGCAGAGTGACTTTTACCCAAAGCCACCATTAGGTAATGCTAAAGCTGAGGTTGAAACTTGGGTTACTTTTTGCAAATATCTTTGCATGAAACCTTTCCAGTTGTGTGTTCCAGAATCTGGCGATTCCTACTGAGCAGCAGGAAGTAAGTGAATAGCGTGTGAGCATTGTTGCGCACAATGATGCGGTAGAACACAGCCCCCCAAAATAGACAATGCTTCTTTGAAAGCTTTGTTTCTTGCTGTGTTCTGCAAACCTAAAAATCGCAGTTGTTCAAGCAACCCCAGATCTATTTTGGATTTGTTGACAGCGTCAGTAAACAGGCAGACACAAATTCCTGTTGTTGAATAGGCAGAAACCACTATTTTAGCAGCTTCTGCATTGCAGATAAAGAGCTGCTTTGCTGTGTAAACCAACCCATGCTAACTCCATTCTGCACACTTGCTGGGCATGGAAGAGAAGCCATGAACTATATATATTCTCTGCCCTTAAGAAGCCCAGATACTGGGGGGAGACGGAAAAGTATAAGACAACGATCTCACTGCGTGATATCTAATGGTAGGTGGAGATACATATGGAAGTTAGCAGAGTCCAAATGCAGATTGTCTGGCTCAGCCTGGGAGAGAGGTGGCAAGGCCGAAAGAAGAAATCACCATGTTCCCAGGGAGTAACACTGAGCGTGAGAGAGCAAGGTGTTTGGGGACAGAATTTGAGTAGGTGTAAAGCAGAGCACACGCAGCACCTGAGAGACAGAGCCTCATAAGGTGACAGGAGCCTGATCATGAAAGGTTTTGTATATTCCACTTAGGAAGTTGGACTTTACATTGAGCCAAGAGTAATCATTAAAAAATTTTTAGCACTAACATGAAACTGAATTCTATTGTGAAGTCAGATGTCGATAATCTAGGTGAGAAATCACCAAGCTTTTTGGGGGGAACAGAGACCAGGGGCAGTTGGGAGAGTTGTTAAAGTGGTCTGACTGGGATCTGAGGATATATTCATTTATAAAGGGCAGGGCAACGTGAATCTTAGTTCCTAGCTTGAGAAATAAGGCAGAGACAGAAAATCCAGGAGAATAGGCTGGCCTTGGAAGGAAGATGTGTATTTGGGTTTGTGATACTGAATTTGTGGTGTGTGTGGGACATATAACTGGAGTCCATCAAGCAGTTGGATATGTAGATTTGAAGCTCAGGAGAGAGAACTGAGCAGGAAGCTCTATTTTATCACCCATGAAATCAGTTATGATTTCCCAGGAAGAATGTACTGCATGAAAAAGAAAAGTGATCTTGGAGCAGGGGGTCCCTTTCTGAAATTTCTGTTGGAAACACAGAATCTGAATAAATTTAGAAAATTCCTGATTCAGAAAGTTAAATGATTTAGGTAAGTCCAAGGTAGCCATTCCAAGTAGTAATTATTCTGTCAGACTGTTAGTTAATTTGTGCAGGCTGAGAAGAGAGAATGCTTCAGAGGTGCAGAGACCCAGATTCATTCCTTGCTTCCTCCTAAGGTGTGACCTTCCCATTGTCAACTCTGAGCCTCAGACAGGGTGACAGGGATGCTGTGAAATTAGGAAACAACAGAATCAGAAGCCCCAGCTTAGTACCTGCCACACAACCCTGCACACACACAGCAGTCAATGGAGTGCCTTCCGTTCTTGTTAAATGAAAATGTCACTTTTTCAGCAGTGAGCTGAATGGCCGTCAGTTTATTTATAAATCCCATGAAATTGACCTGTCAGTGTCACCTATGACGGGCTTTTAGTTTAGATCTTTGATTTTGACAGGTGCTTGCTAATCGTCAGTTGGGAGTCCCTACTTTGTAAAGCCAGAGTTTACTTCATAGGAAGTTTGCTTAGTAGAAAAAGCAATTCAAGGTGCTTTTTTTTTTTTTTTTTTTAAGATTGAATAGTGCAAAAGAAGGTCTGTAACTCCAACTTCCCCCAAATGTGTTTAAGTTGCCGTCCCAGGAGGCCTCTCCCATTTCAGTGCAGTTACAATAGCCCCTCTATCTGGGCTGCACTCAGCATTCTAACAGCATTTCCAAGGAAAGGCTTCCTGAACCCAGGATTCTGCTCACTGCTAATTGTGTGCTGCTGCTTTGTAAGGCAGGTGGAGGGGTTGGAGCATGGGGAAGGGTTGTTGCTGTTGAGCAGTATTATTTTGTAAACTCTTGGCCTTTGGGGGTATAACTGAGTAAAAAGTATCTCCTAAGGTTGGAATTTTGTCAGAAAGTTAAAGGGACATCAGGTCTAAGAGGTCACCCCCTTTCAGCTGGTGGGAACTAGTTGTCATAGACTCCTTAATGCAGTCCCACTGGTCTTGGAGATAAGATGTTTCAATCAACCAAAAAGAATAAGCAGTTTGGAAAATGAACAGTTCAAAGACATGTTTAGCTCATATGCTGTAACATATAGTAGTTTGGTGAAATAAGAATATTTTTCCTTTTTAATGGAGCAACTAAAACATTTACTTTAAAATATAAGAAAAATAATTTAAATTGTAGGGGACCAAGATGAATATTTATATTTCACATCCACATGCCTAGTCCATGATCTTAATCAGAAGTCATCTTCATAATTGGCCATGCAAGGCCTTATGGAAACCGACAAGTGGGACTATTCCCAAATGCAAAGGAAAATATAAAACATTAAGTTGAAGTAAGAAACAAATGAATTCTGTAAAACTATCTTTAGAGATAATGGTAAATAAGATGAAAATGCTCTGTTCTTAGGGAGCTTACAATCTGATCAGGTCAGGGATGGGGGGATGCAAATAAGTGAAACAGTAGAGTCAGCTCAGAAGCCTGCAAGTATACTGAAAACGATGAGGGTATCAGAAGAACCCAAACAGGAACCAGCATAGCTGCATGGGGTGGACTTTAGAGAGGAGAGTATTCTAATCAAGAGATATATAATGAACAAGGCTGAGAGAGCTGAGTAATTAAAAAATCTCAGTTAAGGAGAATACACCAAAGATAGCCTAAGGAGATAAATGAATGTCATAAATCTGCCCAAGCAAATTCATTATAGTCATTTACTTAAGCGCTTATAGAGCAACAACCATACACAAATACTACTTTTATTTGAAATACGATTTCAAGAAGAATTAAAACAGTTTCTGCCCTACTAAAGTTAACAGTCCAAGAAAATATTGAAAACCGTGCATCAGTCATTGCTTACCTAAAAGAAAATATGAAACATGCACAAAATGGAATAGTATACAACAATTTCGAAGAATAATATAGGTCATTAATTGATATTAAAAGGTCTTTTACAAATTGTTGAGGGGAAGGGGAAAGTAATTAAAACACATGTATCTGGTTTTATCTGCTTTTTTGCCTATTTCTCCTATAAGAATGTGAGCTCTGTAATAAACTCCAGAGCTTGAATAAATGAGTGAACAGGAGGATGGGAAGGACAAGGATTTTACCTGTGGTTACTTCTAAGGACTGGAATTGGAGTTGATTTTTTTTTTTTTTTTTACATATGTTTCACTACTGAATGAACTTTCTACCTGAGTGTATATCATTTTATAATCTGGCAAAATAGTAAATGTATTTTTTACAAAACTACTCATTTTTAACACTTTGATAGAATCCAGTAGCTTTATCCATGAACTTCTGATGGGGTCCTTATTCTTTCATAATCCAATCCTGTCAACCAGATCATCTGGAAGGCTTCATTCAGTGACATCTGTGTGCTTGGCCCAGTGTTGGGAAAAAAGCTGGGAGTAAAAGATACACAAGAGATGTTCTCTTCCTTTGAAGAGCTTTTTGTCCTGGAGGGCAAAGAAATGATCTATATACGTCTCCATGGACTTATCCATCAAATGCAGAATTTTAGGGGGAATTGGAAAGAATATGTGACATGTGACATGTGGCACAGGTGCCTGACCCCTTGAGGGCTATCAATATTGGAAGCTACTGTTATTCAAGCAGTGGGTTGTGGAGATGTCAGCAGTAGAGAAAAGAAAGAAACCAGTGTGAGCTTCACCAAGGAGCATTCCCTGGGAAAGAGAAAGGAAGGAGAAGGCATTCTAGCAAGCGGCAGTCACACCCAGTGCCTGGGGAAGGCGGGGAGTAAGAGGACAGGCCAGTTGACAGTAGCATGGTGGGAGCAAGTGGTTCCTGGTGGGATAGAATGGCATCTGCAAGGTTAAGACTCTTTGGAGAGGCCCTCGAGTGTTCAATTGCGTTGGAATATATTGTATCTAATTCAGTTTTTCCTAATGCATCTATTGAGAGAAACAGAAGTGAGATGCATTAACTGCCTCTACCCCAAGCAGATTAGACTTCATACAGGAGATGGTATAAATGTGTCTGAAAGTTGCTACCCTAGGTGGGTTGAAAGGAGTTTGGGGTTTGCAAGCATTCTAGTACCTTCCCTGGGAGAAAAATCATAGTCACCTGTACCCTGTCTCTTCAGCCCTTCCCTATATGGATAAAGCCTTCAGAGCAAGATCTGCATTTCATTTATTTTTGTGTGATTAGTGCCTGGAATCTAAATAGGTATTCATTATTAGTTGAATGCTTGACAAAACGAATTTTAAAAATACAGGATATGTGTCCTATATTTTTCTAGTATTGACACAATATTTAACATGTATAATATTCATATCATATTAATGATATATAATATTCTCCTGAATAGCATATAAACAAAACATGAAATTTCACTTTCAAGAAGAGGAGGTGGTTCTATAGAGATTGAAAAATATAAGTATGGATAACATTTCTCCCTAGTTCTCCTTTCAGGCAACCAAACTCCATTTCCTGTTTTAATGGCTAATGATTCAAGGCACACCAGGGATCCTCATGCACAAGGAAATTGATCTGATAGTACTGATCCCACCAAGGCATTTGGGGCTTAACTAATTTTTTCTTACCTGAAGTCTGTGTTATATAAAAGAATGTTCAGAAGGGATGATGTGAGCAGTAGAATTCAGCCCCATTGACACTTGGAAGAGAGAGGGAATATTATGAGTACGGCAGTGGCCCTCAGAGGTCCTCCCTCCCCCACCCCTGGTCCCCCGGCAGGGGTTGTCAGTGAGGGGAGGTGATGATGGAACCTTCCTTCCGGTAGCTCATGGGGAACCTTTTTTCCTTTTCTTTCTTTCAAGTGCCTATGTCCGGTTCTGCATATTTTTCTTTCTGGAGTCAGTAATAATTACATGGCAAGGAAAATTGGCTTGGAAAATCTTTATGAACTTATCGACTAAGGATGTCATGGAGGCTGATTTATTCTGAGCTACACATTATTTGAGTGTTTCTTACAATTATAAAATTATCTGACTGTGTAAGTTAACTACTGTTGATGAATTCATCTCTTTTCAACATTCAAACCTTGAACTCCACCCTCACCACTGCAAAAAAGAAAGACAAAAAAATCTTGAAAACCCAAGCACTTAACAAGGTTAATTATGTGAAAATACTTCTTTTGAAATTCTGTCAGCCTAGTGTTTGCAGTTAAATAATGATAAATTTGGAACAATGATACACTGGAATTTCTATTTGTTGCAAATATCTAGAAAGACTAAAAAGAAAACTTTCAGATATGACCTAGTTTGTATTGTAGCTTAAGTTCATTATTTTATATATGTACAAAACAAATGTTTCTATCTAAATTAGAGCTTCTAGGTAAATATTTTGTAGGCAAACTGTTAGGTGATTCATTGTCCTCTAATGACAATGAGGGCTAAGTGACTGCAGAAGAGGATAGACCAAGAGGTCTCCTGATTTGGATATTTTTTTCATGCTCTGGCAGCAAGTTTGTAATAAAAAGAATGATTTTTTTATGAGACTGTAATTATTCACAGCAAGCCTAGAGTTGATGTCACTATGAAAAATTCTTCCTTAGTAGATACTCTCAGCAGGAATAATAGATCTAAAAGAAAGGAAACAGGAGTTACAAAGAACACTGACTGTTGCCAGTGACAAATTACATTTGCAAAAGTGATGAGCAGAGCCATTGAAAATTGAGAATAAGTTCAGCAGTAAATCAAAGGCTTCTTAAGTGTAGTTCTGAGTCAATGTTCAAAAGAACAATATTTATGTTAGATGTGTGCTGAGTTATTTTAATGTTCTGAAAAATAATTATTTTGCACATTGATCTTTCGTCTTTTTACAATGCAATTTCAATGTTGTATAACATTTTAATGATAAAGATATATAATATAATTTGATAGCACACATGATTGCGTTGTTCTATGTTGTATCTGAAGGTTTGCAACGTTTTCACTGGTTCCTACACAATATTGTAAATTGCTAATCCTTTTATATTAACTGAACTATAAATAAAGCCACGTAGCTGGCATAAGCTTTTGTGCACATTATCAGTGGTAGGCACATAGAATGCACTGAAATATCTTGTACTGTATACAAAACACAACTTCATAAATGATAGGGCTGTAGATCAGTGATAGGACAGGAGCTTAGCATGCACCACCCTAGCTCCCTCCCTCAAAAAAAAGCTCATTAATGAAACTAGTAGTACAAGTTGTATTCATTGTGTTTAAAAAGTAAAGAAAATTAAAGTATTGGTATAGCTAAATCAAATGTAACATATACCATAATTATTAATTAATCTATTACCATTAGAGATGGAGTGATTAACAATTTTAAATAAGCCCACTTTGTTTTAAAGGTTTATTTTCAGTTCTTTCTGGCTTTCATTAACTGAAACATTTTTCACCCTAAGGTTGAGAATGTGAATAAAGACAAATATATTTAATGTAATCTTGTGGTAAAGAAGGTATTTATGTGAGAGAGAAGGAACTCCAAGCAGAGTGAAACTGACATTTTTTAGTACTATACCCGAAAAGAAGGAACTATCTTCATGTGATTCCTTTAGGATAAGCCCCATGCTAAAGGAGAATTTAATAATATCCTATTTTTTAACTAGCACATTTTAAAGGGAATTAGTATTATAAGAAAAATATAATTTTCATCTTTTATTTAGTTATTAATATGTCTTAAGAGTCCTAGAAACTTCCATTTTTGTCTTAAATATTCATCAGTTATTTTATAAATATACCAACTAGCACATAGCTTAAACACGTCAGCTTATCCTTGGTCTTAACAAACCATCTGCAGGCACTTTAAATAAAGACTTTAAATATTTTAAGAATATTAATATAAACAGATTCAGATCAAAATAACGAACATCTTTGTTAAAAATGCTGTAATTCAAATCTTGGGTTTCTAATGTAAGCACCTATGTCCCTTAATCAATGTAAACATAATTTTAGCAAAATCTTTCTCTCTCTTTCTCAGATAAACCCTAAGGAAGATTGTAACATTAAATATATTAAAGCAATCTTTTTATGAGTAAGAAACAATAAAAAAAAACAGTGTGTGTCTCTACAAGTTACATCTTATTATCAAAGTTCAAAACATAAATGTTGAAATTCCTCCTTTCAGTTTCTGATATTTGAAGTTCTGTTTTCTTTTCCCATTGGCTTGTATGGTTGTGTCATCTTATTCCTATCAAAACAGATACGGATATTTAAATATTGAGCTAAAATATGCATCGGTGCCAGTGGTGTGCTGAGTGGATGGTTTAGAGTGGAAATTTTAAAATACTTTTGTCCAGGTCTGTTTTAATTCCTTAGCTTACACTTCCCCAAATTGTGAATGAGGCAAATCTCAAAACTCCCTTTGTTCTTTGTCGCCTGTGCGTTAGCCACAGGTAATGTGCACCCTTTCCTCCTGCAGGGAAGCATTGTGTGGGAAAGCAAGGGAAATGTGAGGGTCACCAAGTGCACCCCAGACAGATGACAAGTCCTGCCAGCATGCAGAGGCTGTGGACCGTACACCTCTCTGAGCCCTTGGGTTGCACTGTGGGCTTGCCCGGTACCCACAATGCTACACAGAGGACACCAGGCAGCCCTTGTGCTCCATCATATACACACAAAAGTGTGGTGAGGGCTTGGGTACACCTTCAGAAAGCACATTGTGATGGTGTTATTCCAAGCCAGTTAGTATAAATACACAGTGAGTTAATTGGGTGGGCGCGCTCTCTCTCTCTCTAAACAAAGAGAAACATGTAAAAAAGCTTCTTAACTCATGGACAGAATTTCCTAGCTACAGTGGCTGGACTTGACATACCTAATCCAATTGTCAGTGAACTAGAAGCAGGGATCTTCAGGTCTTTCCCTTCCAGGGGCTTGTTCCTTGGCTACCCCTGACCCCCTAACTTCTGAATCATAGATGCTTTCAGAAAAGCAGGCTCTCAGATTACCCATTTTACCTTTTTTTTCCAAAGATGTCATCAAAATATCCAGGGAGTCAGAAGTGATTTGCAAAACCGACTGTGGAAAGTCACTCCCTTAAAATCTCTGTCACTCTAACACTGGTCATCTATTCCATTTAGACTTTCTATGAAAACAAGGACAGTGCTGACAGATCCCCAGGTGGATGTTTTTTAAAACATTTTAAGTACTACAGTTCACTTGTCAAAATTAAGCTTTCAGACAATCGGTGTGAGTTTGTCTCCATAGTACAATTATCCCTACTCCATGTGTAGATCTTCCTGTTTAGAAATGAGAGGAATAGCTTAGCAACTTGTCGAAGTCAAAGGTCTCAAGCAAGTATCTGTAATGTTCAGTAAGGAGTTCAGATGTAATTACCTAGTGACAGGAGGGGACGAAGAAACCAGTGATTCTTTCCGGCTTTGGCAACTCCAGCTGGTCTTAACAGGCACACTGATGTTAAGATTCAATGAAAAGAGCTACTTCTCTGGTGACTTTTCTTTTCTCCACTTTGTAAAGGAAGGTATTGAAACAATTAGTTGGCAGTATGGTGCTAGTTTTCTTATGATAAATTTGGAACATGGAAAAAAATATAGCCTTGGTCAGCAGAATTTGGACCCGGTAACTCAACTTCTCCAAAAATACATTTGTCATTTTTTTCATATTGTTCCCTTTCATAATGTGCAAACTGCCCTGAAGTCTTCTTAGAGTCTCTGTTTATTCAAAGGCTTCGAGTTTACTGTGAGTTTGTGTTTCTAGTTTCACGTTCAGAGCGTCCATGTGCTGGCTGTTACGAACTTGACTTGGCACAGATAATAAGACTCGTTGTAACTGCCTTAATTCTCTTTATTAATTTTCCTAAACTAGCTTGAATCGTATGGTGTATTTTTACATAATTATGGTACAAGTGAAAGGCTTGGGGGGAAAGTACAACCACTACAGTATCAAAGCAGAATAAATATTTGCAGAAAAATTCTGCCATAACTTAATATTTTGCATATGAGCCCCTGTACAAAATCAGAGTTATTCCCGGGGCTTGATCCAAAAGAACAAGTCTGTGGCCCACCCCTAGAAGACCAGAGATGATGATGGATCAGAAAAAGGTCAGCTTGAGTTGCAATGCCAAGAATAATGACAGACAGAACCAAGAAGGTAGAATAACAGTACAACCAGAGTTCTAAAAGCAATTGTGCGCTTGCCGCATGGCTGTGAGATCGGACCCCATGTGGCTCTCTGCCTACTCCCTCCACCAGTGCTGGTATTCAGCTGCCTTGCATGTTGGCAGTTTCCCCAACCATCCAAGTGAGCGTTTTATAATCTAGCTGTGTGAGTGCTTGGATGCCTGTGAGCTGAGGGCCAATAGTAACTGAAGCTTACTAATTTTATTTATTTTACTCCTCTGTGAAGCACAGGCCATGTCACATAAAAGGAAGCCAGGCTTGGGTACACTTTGATCGCTTGGTTTGTGGTATTTATCTGAAAGTGATTGCAGGAGCCTGTCATGTTAGAACAGAGGTTTGCAGGCTAATACCTGTGGGCCCAACGGTGCACCTCAGATCATTACCATCTGCCCTCGTTTAACGCCCCCTCCCATGACTGTGGTCTAATCTGTGTTCCTGGACCTCAAACCTCCTACTTAGGATGCACTGTGTCAGGGTGACATGTGAAAACCCAGGCTCTCACCACCTACAATTGCACTCTGTATGTATCGTTTATTCCTGGCAAAGACCCCATAACCACAATGGCGCGCCTTCTGGACAATGTCCCTCTGAAGTGCCAATCATTTTAAAGCCTGGTAATGACATGAAGGGTTGAAGCTTGCACTGGAGGATCCAAGCTCCAGGCTGGGAAAGGAGTCATGGTCACAAAGCTAAGACACAGTAGGTGTGAAGCCAAGGGGAAGATACATTTCAAAACTGGAGTTCCTAAACTCCAAATAACTGGTAATCCACAAAGGACCTCAGTTGTGACATATTGAATAGGCAGATATCTGTCATGTGAAATTGAGGGGAGGAGATGTGAATTTGGGGTCAAAGATACAGTGTCTCATTAATTATCTTACATTATTTAGCTCTTCCAAGTCTTCCGTTCTCATTTTTATAAATTAGGTTATAACGTCAAACACTATTGTACTTTCACCATAAATTGTGCTCAACAAGAAACAGAAGTCTATGTGAGTGAGAGAAACCATGTGCCTACATGTACAGGATCTCCATAAGAAATAGATGCTGAATGTCCCTTATTCGAATTTCTTGGGACCCAGAGTATTTCAGATTTTTTGAAATTTTGGGGTATTTGCATATTACATAATGATATATCTTGGGAATGGGACCAAATACTCTAAAAACATAAAATGCATTTATATTTCATCTTTACTTTATACCCATAGCCTAAAGGTAATTTTATACCATATTTTTAACACACCTACATTTTGAATGCGACTTGTCACATAAGATCAAGAGTGGGATTTTTCATGTCAGAGTTCAAAAAGTTTTAAATTTTGGAGAATTTCAGATTTCCTCTTCTGGAATTAGGGATGCTCAACCTGTATAACAAATGCTTGTTAACTGGTATGTTTGGCTAGTGCTTTGGGGGAAGGAAGAGTCTGCTCTGTGAGGGATACAGAGTGTCAGTCATCCTTGTTGCTTTAGGACCTGGAAATGGGGGTGGACCAAGCCCAGGATGGGAACAATGGACCAATGCTTCAGTGATATCAAAGTTCCATCATTAATTTATAAAGTCTTCCTAGTGAAGGATAAATCACAACTTTGTCAAGCACTGGCCCCATTCGTCCTTAGAATGTATTTGCACTATATGGGATATATATGTGAGAATTGGTATGGTTAACATGTGAAGGTATATATGGATGAGCCTTTATGCAAATGTGTTTCTGATTTTGAAATCCCTTTGGAAAGGAACTGACAAAAATAAAACAAAACCACAACTATACGCATTATGAGGTAAGTGATTTGAAGGCAAAAAAGAAACAGGATCTTCAAGAGTCTTCCTCTTGCCTTTCTGAAGCTTGCTAACTCTATAGTGCTCCTCTGTGTCGCTAAACATAGGCCATTTCCTTGAGAGAACGAGGGCTTGTGCAATAAATACCACTGTCTCCTGCCCACCCCATCGTCAATTGAGGCTACAGGTCTAACATAGACAGTCTGAGACCAAAAAGCCGTTTTGTTCCTGCCACCACAGCTCAGGATCTGGGAGTCATCACTAGCAAGCCACTGTCTGTCTGTTTGAGTGCTTCCATCACCAAAGTAGTAAACATTGGTGTGTGCCATCCTTTCCTAACCTAGCAAGATACAATTTCACTCCTTCAGAACTCTGCAACCCTCAGCAGAGGGGGTTCATTTTGGTCCCAGAGAGATTCTGCCAAATCTACCATAATTAATTTACCACAATAAAGTCAATTAATTTTTTTCTTCCCTGCTAAATTGTAAGTGCCTTGAGGACAAAACTGCTGATTTGTGCACTGCTTACCCAGCTCTTTGTAGCGACTGCCAGCCTAGTGACTCCTTCCTGGATCTCCCCTCCTGCCTCAGGGCCTTTGAACTAGTGAGTCCCTTGCTCTTTCCTTTTCCCAGACCCATTTAGCATTGCATATCCCCCTTGCCTGGTGTTTTTTTTCCTTAGCATTTATACCACTATCAAACCTACTGTATTTTTTGCATGTTTTCTTGTTTGGGTGTCTCCCCTACTAGAATGTTAGTTCCAAGGTGGTAAAGATTCTTGTCTGTTGTGTTAAATGCTGCATCCTCAGCATCACGAACAGTCCCTAGAAGGCTGGAGCTTCTTCGTAGATAACCCCACACGAGTAAATAACCATCTTTCTAAGCTAAGGTACCCATTTGCCTGCTCAGATGGTTGTATGTACAGAATCCATCAGGAGTCTTAAATTACTGCCTCAGCCCCCAGGAAGGTCTCTGGCCAGATACCCAATAGAAAGTAGGTATCTTTTGGCATCTCAAGCCTTACCAACTGCAGATTAATGCACAAAATGTGCTGGCCTGGCCCCTAGAAATGTGACTGCTGTCCCTAGACTTAGATTCAGTAATGATTTCACCTCCAGACAGCCCTATCATATAGTTTTTGGAAATTTATTTCAAAAGTACATTGGAATGTACTTTTAAATATTTTCTAATTCTAATTAATTATACATGATAGTAGAATGCATTTTGACACATCATACACAAATGGAGTATAACTTCTCATTCATCTGGTTGTATGTGGTAGAGTTACACATGTCACGTAATCATATATGCACATAGGGTAATAATGTTGATTCATTCTACTGTTCTTCCTACCCCATGCCCCTCCCCTCCCTTCACCCCCCTCTGTCTAGTCCAAAATACCTCTATTCTCCCCACCCCATTTATTGTGAATTAACATTAGCATATTAGAGAAAACATTTGGCCTTTGGTTCTTTGGGATTGGCTTATCTCACTTAGCATAGTATTCTCCAGTTTCATCCATTTATGGCAAAGGCCATAATTTCATTCTATAATGCTGAATAATATGGAATGTACTTTTATGAAATAGTGCTTACTTTCCCATGGAATCCTATATGTTCTGTCCTCAGTGTAGTACACACTCAGGGTTTCTAGGAATATATTTGGCACCTGGAAATAGACTCAGCTTCCATTTTGGTCTTCTGGGTCTGTGGAATGTTCTAGTAACTTTAAACTTTGTTGCTTTTCAAGAGCCAAGGGCTCTTTCTGCTTAAAGCCAGTGACTCTTAAATTGGGTCTTGCTCTCTTCCTTCAGTTATCTAATTGTCTGAATTTTTAAAAAAAAAAATTTTTGGAGACTAAAAGATGACCAAACCCAGAAGGCATACATGAAAACCCAAAATTAGGTTCCCAAGAAGAAAAAAACAAAAACTCAGTGGCTTCTTAAAAAAAAAAAAAAAAAAAAAAAAAATAGGAGAAGAAAAGTTCATCTTCCTGCCGGACACTGAGTTTCAGAATACATGCATGGAAGCAAGGTACCTCTATTCAAATTTGAGGGCAAACACACTCATGACAAATTAACACATTTTGCAGCTCTGTTGTGAAATGTTGCAATATCCTCCATAATATTCCCCATTCTCCCAGGAATTAAATTTTAATAGGTAATCATCAAGAGAGCAATATTATTGTTTCTCATTAAAGTTTTTGAAATTTTTAAAAAGCATTAACATTTATGCCATTTTTGCAAGCTTAAGGAATCCCCAGTATGTATTTTATACATTTGAAGTTTGTGCAATATTTTTTCATCATTCATTAAGTAAATGAGCAACAATTCCAAAACCATATTTTACATAGACATTTAATGTTTGTTTGTTTTTTCATTCTTAATGGTGCTAATTAGGCTCTTTCTAAAATGCTTTTGGTTTTCAAATCTCTTTTCATTAAAATGATTCTACAAAATATTCTCCTGATAAAGAAAGATTTCCTTTTTGCTATCAAACCAAACTTGCTTTAATTAAGTCATTGTGGGGTGAGTTTGCTCTCAACTGGTAAAAGCCTCAAGCTGTTGACAGTTAATTACAGCTAACCAAGATATGGAACAGTTCTTCCAATGAGGGTCTGGGCCAGGAACAATAAGTTTTAAATAAAGCTAGCAGGAGAAAACAAATACAGGGTATAGAAGAATAATGGGGACAGTGGAGCCATCAACAGAGGTAGAAGATAAAGGAGTCCTCTGTTAGTGGAAATTTACAACTAAATTAGTTTTTAAAAAGCATCACCACACCCTGCTCTTCCAAACCACTCTTCTAACTCCCAAGTTAACCAGGGAATTCTAGGTCAGCTTCTTTTCCTTGGATTAAATTCTTTTTAACATATCTTTTTTTTTTTTTTTCCCCCTTTCAGTTCTTCAAGTTCCTCCCCTCCGTTCAAAAATTTCTCTTTCAGGACAGTATGGCCTTTTACCCCATCTCCCTCCCCCAACTACACACTGTAGAAGAGTAATTTACTAACTATCATAAAAATTGCATTTCTGGGTAAAGATCAGCGATTTCTTCTCACTATTTAGTGCAACTCTTTAAAACTGGAATGAGCATGCTGTTGCAAACACAAACAATGACCATTGTCTCCTCAAATAAGATTAAATTGTTAACTCTGAGAAGTTCCCCACTGTGTTTTCCAAGAATGACCTGTTTTACAAATGTTAAATTCACAGTCAGCATGTGAGGGCTCCTAGACCGCCTTTTCCTTTTTTCTTATCTGAAGTTATAGACCTCAGGAGAGTGGGCGGGTTACAAGGTCAAAGTCTTTTCCTCCTTGGAACTTGCTGCTTGCTGGGAGAGGGTTGCCTGGAAAATAGATGCTTTGGAGAAGAGGTTGGGGGGTCAAGATTTTAATTCTGTTAAGGAACAGCTGGTTTGAGTTTCTTTCCATTTCTATCTCCTGCTCCCTTCCTCACAAATCCATGGAGAGAGAATTGTGCAGAAGGAACCGGCAACATAAAAATATACCTTCCATTACTGGAGCGGTTCACATATGTCATCTCAGTTACAGAGTCAGTTGCTGAGTGCTAAAGAGGGGTGCTGCTTTTTACAAAATTAACTTTATCTGAAAACATGAGCAGAGCCTGAATCAGAAGAATCTTTTCTAATACAGGGTATTTTACCTAGAAATTTCTTTGAGTATTTTTAAACTTTTAGTTTAATGAAGGCCTCAGGGATATTTAGAGTCTAAATGCAAAAGGAGTAACATCTGTGTTACTGGTTTCTGACCTAGACACTTTGTCTATGTCCAGATTAGTATGCCTTCATTCATTCCTCAAGTGTTTATGTGGCACCCACTCTTAACCACAGCCAGGGGAGGGGCTGGAGAGGGCATAGGGAGACACGCTGAGGCTCTTGTACAAACAGGTGCATAAACATTCTCTTGGTCCAGCAGAGTTTTAGCCCAAAGTTAACAACCTGCTGTTCTGAACAGTTTATACACTGCTTGGGATTTAAAATCAGATCTGTTCAAACTAACATTATGGTATAACAAACTCATAAATTCAATATCTAAAATGAACATGTAATACCAAACTGTAAAAAATAACAGTTAAAAAAATTTTGAAAGAAATGTAAAATAACACATGGTTTGATTATTTTTATTTAGGTGCTGAAGTCTCCTGTCCTCCTTTTTTTTTTTTTTTTTAAATCCTGTGTGTGTATGCGTGCGCATACACACACAGAATAAAACTCACATCTCTCAAATAAATGGCAAACTAGTAACAGATTTTTTGTCTGGGCTCCTCAGCACACTGGCCTCAGGCTGTGTTGGTGTGTGGCTCAACAGCAATCAGAGGTCATAATTTCATTGGCAGTTAGCATCAGGTTTAATTTTTCTAGCATGTTACATCTACCAAAATGTCTGGTTTCAGTTACGCTCAGACACTGACTGAATCAGTTTTGAGCAGCATGATGTCTTAAGGTACCTGAGGTTTATGGAACACACATGCTAATTGTTTTCAATCACTTTCTTTTCTAAACACAAAAATGTGTTTTCTGAAGCTGAATAACAGTAGTCCTCGATGACATTGCTTGTTTCCCACAGAAGAGCACCGCAAGTAGGTAAAAATGTCAATTTAACGAGACTGCCACCTACTGATTTACATAGTAGAAAAATGCTCCGTTTAAGGTGTTTTTAAAAATGACTGTATGTGGCTTTTCAAAAAAAAAAATAGCTTTCAAAAAACTGATGCATATCATTTTGATTGCTTTTTAGGAATGTGACCAAGTCCATATAGATGATGTTTCTTCAGACGATAATGGACAGGATCTAAGGTGAGCACCATGAAATGTGAAGGAATCCTCTCCCTTTTATGGCTTAATTGTTCATCTAATTAAGATGAATTTTCTGTTCAGTTAACTTTGGACTTCTCTTGCATCTAAATAGCACATATAACTTTGGAACAGATGGCTTTCCTGCTGCAGCCACCAGTGCTAATTTATGCCTGGCAACTGGTGTCCGGGGCGGTGTGGACTGGATGAGAAAGTTGGCCTTCCGCTACAGACGAGTAAAAGAGATCTACAACACCTACAAAAACAATGTGGGAGGCAAGTGACCATCACACTGTTGAGACATAATTAGCTTTTTAAGGACAGTTGCATCTCACCAGCGCTTATTCTGCTGTGATTTAGTGACAGAAATATCAGAATAGAGCCTGCTACCCTGTTTACCTAGTGACGTGACCTGGGGGAAGTCCCTTGACCCCTCCGAAAATTCAGTTGTCCTTCCAGTAATGTGGGCTTAGCAACCTCTAACCAAATCACAAGATGGGCTGTTAACATTCCTTCTACAGAATGGATGCTTGCCTTAGCTTAGATCTGTTCCTGTGGTTCACAGTGGCTAGGTTGTCTTTAGCATTCACAGGGAATATATGGACTTAAAAAAAAAAGATGGAAAGTGTAAGGATAGGTTTCCAACATGGCTGTATTCAGATGTTCAAGTGATGTCATCAAGAGAATTCATGCTTTCCCTCTAGAGAGGAATCATCTGATTGTTCCTCCCAAGAGGTGGGAAAATGACCACCAGTAGATCCTGGTCTGTATCCTACTAGTTTAGCACTTTCTGGGTGAGGAAGAGCTGTTTTTCCATAGATTGAGCAAAAGTTCTGCCAAGACCAATTTTCACTGGCAAAGCCAGCATCGCACATGTATACTGGCAGCCAGAAGGTTAGCTGAAGTGAGGAAAATAGATGACCCAAAAAAGAAGGCATGCTAGGACTGCAAAGCCAGCAAGTGGTCCTTATAAACTAAAAACATTTGTCACCTAAATGATAATATGTGAAAATGACTTTGTATATTTTAAAGCTTGGAGGCGATGTTGGTAATGATATTAAATATTTATACAGCCGGAGAAATGCATTGGTGAGGAAGTAGCTCATATACTCTTTTAAATTCCCAGGTCTGCTTGGTCCAGCTAAGAGGGAAGCCTGGTTGCAGTTGAGGGCTGAGATCGAAGCTCTGACAGATTCCTGGTTGACTCTGGCCCTGAAAGCACTCTCCCTCATTCACTCCCGGTGAGGCACCCTTGGGGTCTCTGCTGGGACAAGAATGCTGCTGGCTTGTTCATTTGGGGGATTCATTTTTCAACAGTCTTTTCTTTCTGTTCCCTTAGGACTAACTGTGTGAATATTTTAGTAACAACTACTCAGCTCATCCCTGCGTTGGCAAAAGTCCTGCTATATGGATTAGGAATTGTATTTCCAATAGAAAATATTTACAGTGCAACTAAAATAGGTGAGCTGTTTGTTTTTTATTTTTATCAACTCTTTCTGGGTAGTATAAGTGAAAGACAGTAAATGAAACTTATTTTTCAGAATTCAGAATACTTGAGAAATAATTTTCAAAACCAGCGTTAGACAGCAAGAGAAATAATAAAATATAATCCATTTGGTGGAAGTCATAAAATTCTATTTCACTGGCTGATATTAAGATGAGTACTTGAGATATAAGTAATTTCTCATCAATTCTAGATTATCATCTTATTTTAGACACCATCAACAAAAATATTTGTAAGCTAAAATGAGCAGTTATATAAAACTATAAAAAGAAACAACTCTAAAAATAGTTTTCTATTACTGGAAATGGGATTTGTTTTTAATTTTTAATATATATGAACAATTGAATTTCCATTTTTTTATGGAGATACAAAAAAAATCAAGCTATTTGCAAGAAGGAAACAGTTGGGGAAAAGACCAATTAAATTTAATATTAAACTATAAACCAATATAGAATAAAAGTAGGGATACAAAGACATGGCTCTTATTCTCAGGGAAAGCAGACATCTCAATCACCATATTCCAATATGATAAAGTAATATATGAATGAGCACTTATCAAGTATCTACTGGGTGTCTAGAACTATACTAAGTATTTTATATAATTAACTCAATCTTTATATTTTACAATGAGGAAATTAAAGTAAATTGCTCAAGTATATAGTTGGCCAATTACAGGTCTGATTCCAAAATGTAAACTCCATTTCATACCTTTGGAGGTTGCTGCTAAATGCCTGAATGTGCACATGGCCAAGGAAGCATTTGCTTCTGGTCAGGAGTCAGCAGAGGGCAAATACTAGCAAAAGCTAAAAGACAGGATGACATTTGAGCTGGGTATAGAAGAACAAAGACTGTGTACCCAGCAGATGTGCTAAGAGATCAAAAGAGAAATTAAAATGTTTTCCCTGCTAAGGGATTTGTGAATGATCCTGATTGATTAGTGTACTGTGCTCACAGGGGAAGTTGAAACTGGAGAGGTACACATGGGTCTAGTCTTATGGCTTTGTATATTACCCTAAGGAGATAAATGTTATTTTGATTAATTCCCCAGAAAGGAGGATAAGCATCCTTGTAGGTAGGAAGAAGCCTATTTCTGGCTATTTATAAAGGGACAAAGGTGGAATTCCTGTGAGTCTAATGGGTCTCCTACTTTTATACTTCTCTAAAGTACATACTTAATTATATAAGTAGTTATTTAGAGATAATTATTTATAGTAAGACTTCCCTACTAGTCTTTAATATTCTTGAGGTCTCTTTTGCTCATCATAGTGTCTGCAGTGCCCAGCATATATTAGGTGCTCAAAACATGCTTCTGAATAAAATAAATGTCTATTTCAAGGAAGGCTGGCATGGAGGTTTCTTTTAGGCCCTGGGTCAGTGGTGGCATGATTAATGGATGGGGAAATTATGCTTAATTAAATCAGTATTGAGTTTGAAAAGCCTATGGGGTATTCAGGTAGATTTCTCAAATTGGAAATATGTATATTTAGAATTTGAGAATGATGGTTCCTGAGAAAAGACCAAGATCAGAAAGCTGAAAAATATTTACAAAAAGGGATATACTAAATAACTTTAGTAGCCCATTATAAACAGAAATTGTATATGCTCTCATGTTCCATAAAAAGAACAATCAGTTTATATTAAGTCATGTGTTAATACTATTTTCATCTATATTGATCAAGTGGAATTATTGTGTTTTGTAAACAGAGATTGTGGTAAGGTTTATTAGCACATGAAAGTTGGGACAAATTCCAAGGAAGCATTTAGTATACAGAAGGGGTATGAGCCCCTAGAAGGAAAGCACAAGTAGTATTTTGTGTCATATGCTTTGAGATTTAATCCCAGGTAATTTGAAAATAGTAATAGGAAATCACAATAACACTTCAGTGAGCATTAACTATTTAAATGGACATTTTATTTCAAATATTGGATGTTTTTTCAGTACAGAATAAAAATTAGAATGAAAAATATATGGGGGTACACAATTATCTCAACACCAGAGGCAGGATCTCACTTTTCTATATTTTTATTTAGAAAACTAGAGATTAAAACTCATTGTTATTGCTAATTGTGCCATCAAATAAGAGATATGATCAGTATAGAAAAAACATGCTTTTCATGGTACATAAACCGCTAAAATGCTAGGAGAAGAATGGCCTCTCACTTAGCAGAACTGCGGCGATGCTTTTTCAGACAAAATGGATTTAACTTCTAAATGGCAGCTTCATCTTTTCTGCATGACCCAAAATTTATACTTGAACCTATATACATAGGAAAGAATTCATTTTTGTCCTCTCTACTTTCACCTTTAATGTTTTACCTTCCTGTTTCCATGAGACAAAAACTGCAAAAACACTTATTTTCCCTCAAGGAGGGAAAAAGTAGTTTTCATGACACATATTTGGTTAAACATTTTTGCAAAGAAAACTATATTTTGTATTTGTTCCTTAGTGACTTAATGTTTCACAGTTTAGTAGACAACTAAAGCAGCATTAAAATTGTATCCTTTGAATAAGGCTGGCTCTATTTCATTCTGTCAGATGCAAATGAGAGATTTTAGTGCAAAATACAAATATAAAGCAGACATTTGTTTAAGCAAACAAGCAATTTGTTCATTGGTATATCTGATCCTTATTTGAAAGGGGTGCAGGTCCCTCTCAACCATTCACATTTGAAAACTATAAACTGTCCTATTGTCCAGTAAAATGACCCCATTGGCAGCCAGAGACTTGGAAGACACAATGCCTGCATTAACTGCTAGGATGTGCTGGTGGGGTAGCGGCGCTGGGAGCCCAACTAAGTCATGACATGGGAAAGATAACAGACAGATAAAGGTGTTTTGTTACCTGTATCTCTCCTTTCCTCTAGGAAAGTGCTTTATTGAACATGAGATGCCTGGGTACAGTAGGCATGAGCTCACTATGGTACCCCAATTACCTGACACTGATTTCAGGAGGAGTTTTATGAGACTATTTCAAGTAAACTCATTGGGCTTTAATTCAACCTGAAAACGAAGGGGTAAACTAATTCCAATGTTTGTTTGTTCTTGCTATTGCCAAAACCAAGTCAAACCAGTTTCATTTCTCTTAAATTCTGAAAATACTTGTTCCAAATAGAGAATGTTGATATTTTATGAAACTTCTTAAAAACCAAGCTATAATATATTGCCAGAATTTCATGTCTTTGTTTAGTCTCAGCTTGTAAGGAAAAAAAGAAAAAAGTATTACTGCAAAACAACACTGTTCTCTCAATTGTTAAACTGAAATTGACTAGATTCTACTTTTTAATAAACAAGTCCTTGGGAAAAGAGTATTTTAAGTTGTCAGTTTTCAAGGGACAGGATACCACATTGCTAATTAATTTGCAATTTTAAGTCTATTGTGCTATTCCATATAATACCAAATGACATACAAGCACTCTAAGTTTTGCACAAATGGGGTTGAGTTGAATCAAAAGCACAAAGAAAGCATTTTATATAAAAGGTTCCAGCACCATCAGGCTGGGTTATCCAAACTTTACATTTTCTGTAATTTATTTTTGTTTATTAGGAAAGGAAAGCTGTTTTGAGAGGATAATTCAAAGGTTTGGAAGAAAAGTGGTGTATGTTGTTATAGGAGATGGTGTGGAAGAAGAACAAGGAGCAAAAAAGGTGAGTGTAGAGGGTACATCTTGTGCTGTTCACTTTTCCTTAGTCTTCAAAATTTTCATAGATGGATCATTGAAACAAGTTCTATTTATCTGAAACAGACTATGGGACATGTACAGAGCTATAAGCACTGGAAAAGGTCAGAGAACTCAGCATGAATAGTGGGGTGCACAAGCTCAAAGGTTGTAACCAGATTGTGAAGATCTGGTTGGTCTTCATAGAGTGTAGACTTTGGGAGCAGAAAGAGTGGCACAGCCACCATCCAGAACAGAGATGACACACACGCTTACTCATGCCAGCCTGCCCCTTTCTGTACCCAGAACAAACATTGCCAGGTGGTTCAAATCTCCTTACCTGAGCCTGACTGCAGCCTGAGAATCTTTCAATCATCACTTCAGAAAGCCTCTTCCATACCAGGTGGCCAGAGATTTGGTTTTCTATGGGACCTGATGGTCCTGCCTCTTGGGATACTTGTAAAGGACCTCACTTTAAGTCTCTTCCAAGATTCTCTCTGAAGAAGCTGTTTCATTCTGCATCTCAATGCACTCTTGTAAGGGGAGGACCACATACCTTAGCCTGGCACCCAGGGTCTTCACAATCTGGTTACAACCTGCCTACCTCCTCCACAGAACACTGCAGTCACGTTCATATGCTGATGTTTGGTCTCAAGTATTTTGTTACAGTAACAAAATAATTTATAAAAGAACAGGTTTATGTGGCTCAGAGTTCTAGAAGCTGAGCAGTCCATCTTGCTACATTATTACATGGCAGAGGGCATCCCACATTGAGACAGGAAGTGTGCAACAGGTCTCTGTTCCTCTAGTACAGCTATTAATGCTGTCATGGCATCCCTATCTCCTGACCTTATCTAATTCCCTCCTACAGGCCCCATCTCCAGATACCTTCAACATAGGCATTTGAGGATTTACATACTCCTCAGACCATGCCTAGCATTTTTTCCTCTGGAATCTTTACCCCAGTGTCTTTCAGTCATTGTCTAACTCAATTTTCAAAATTCATGTTTTACTTTTTATATACCCTCAGTGTCTAGGAACCTAATTATAGTCTTACCGGAACTGGAGTAGTAAACAGCTTGGATTCTTGCTCCAGCCTAGGTTTGATTTATGGCTCCGCATCTTATCCAGTCTGACTTTGCACAAATTTCTTGACCCCTCTCTTCGTCTTCCTGGTCTAGCAAAAGCACCTAGCTCCGAGGCCTGTTTTTGAAGATTAGATTTGAGATCTATAACTACGATAAAATAGAACCTGATAGATGTAAATTCAGTAAGAAATGTAGCCACCATTCCTGTTGGCTGATGTGCCTCTTTCAGGAACTAAATCTGAGCTTAGAGGTGGAGATCTTGTTTTGTTTTATTGAGTCTGTCTTTGAATGCTTTTATAAATCTTGGTACACTTGTACTCTAAATATTTCCTAAGAGCATGACAAGATTAGCCAATAACAAACTTTCCCCTCCCTTCTTCCCACACTCATTCATTAGATTTCATAGAAGAATCCAGTTCTTCTACAATATTTTTTCATATATACTAGAGGAGTCACAAAGTTCCAGGTCACAGATGAATCATTGAACATCAAGTATGACATGTGGCCAGCCTTCTTATGGTCTATGAAGATGACTTCATGCACCTTTGTTGGTGCCTCTGAATTCCAATAAAAGTGTAGGTATTGACTCTGTCAATGACCTCACTGATACTCACACGAACTTCTGGTCTGTTAGTGCTTGATCTTAAATGGCATTTGCCATTTAAGCACTAGTTCTGACCTTTCTTCTCCACCAGTGTGCAGCCTTGATTGTTCTTGGGTATACGTATTAGCCCTGTGAATCATCTTCCTCAAAATAAATTCGAATTCCCAACATTCAATCCTGGAGATCTAAAGAGAATGTTTAGTTGGAATGCAGGCTCAAGTTGTCTTTCTGGAAAAACCTCTGGAATTCCCCCTTGGACCTCCTGGTGGCCAGGAAGGCATGGAACAGATTTACACCTCTGAGAACTGTGGAGTTGAAGAGCAGCATTTCAGGCCAATGTGGCCCTAGGCCAGGGTGTGACTCTGCCTGGTTCTTCTTCCTCTGCTGTTCACCAAAAGTTTAATTTCAGGAGAAAGTTGCCAAAGTGTGTGAAAGTGATCACCTAAAATCAAAGAATACAGGTAAAATCCTTTGGACCCTATCTAAAAACCTAAAAAAATATATTTCTTAGGTTTGGTTTTGGTAAGAACAACAGGAAAAACAAATTCTTTTTTAGAAAAACAGTTAAAATTATTTCCGTTTGTCTTTGGATATGATATTCATTCTTTACCTGGGGCACACCAGTTGCAAAGAACATTCTCTTTGAATTTTTTGACTATGAATGGGTCATCCCAGCCTTTAACTTTGATTTCCTGTTTGACTATAGGTGATAAGTCCCAAACCATCTGCTGAGAATAGTCTCTTTGTACCTTGGGACCTGCCTCTGTGTATATAAAGTGTAGATTTTTCAAAAGATTCAGATATCAAGTTATTACTCAGAATGACAGGTCTTAATTTTCTAACTTAAGGAGAATGTTTTGTCTAGTCTTTTTAGAAAAAGATCTAAAATAATGAATATCCTCAACTTGCCCTGTAAAAAGCTACATAAAGAGAAGAGTTAGCAGTTCTTGTTCCAATTACTAACATCTTCATATCTCAGTCTCTCCTTTTAAGCACTCATATCCATTGTCTCATTAAATCCTTGCAATTTTATTAGGAAGGAAGCCTTAGACACACTTCACAGAGGAGGAAATGAAGGCATAGAAAGGATGATTTATTTGGCCAACAGACATAGCTAGAAAGTGTCCTAAGTTTTGAACTTGCTTTCTCTGGTCTCATGAGATTTAGAAGTAAACTATGAATCTCATTTATATATCTTAAGCATTTGGTTTACAGAAAATAATTTATATGCTTTTTTAAACTAAAGTTTGTGTTTCTTCTTGTGAGGCAGATATGAAATTATGCTTTTAAACTTTATTCATTCTGATACTTCAGTTATTGAGTAGTACTGATCAGTTTAAATTACTAAATAAAATAGTGAACCACTGAAGTCTTGCACATTTTTATATTGTTTTGCAAAATCAAAACATTTTGCATTTGTTCAAAATCAGTTTTAACCATTTAGCTTACCTCTCAGTTAAAAATGCCCAACAACACTCTTCTTTTCCCCGTAGAGATGTCTTTCATTTGACTAAGTAAGATTGTTTTTTAAGCCAGAAACCAAAGCCAGTAAGTAATTCTCCAGTTGCCTATGTCACTAAAGGTCACTTGAAATCCTGGTTTCACTTGGACCTCTTTGCCAATTTAGTCTAAGGACTTTTCTGAGAAATTGAATCTAACTCTATAATTTGTATCATAGAAATACTTTCCTCAAAGAAAAAAAAAATCAGGCTTTCTTTTTCACCATAAATTCTTTTTTTCCCTAATACAATATGACTTGAGTGAAAATTGTTCATGCATATGATTAAAAAAAAAATCAAGATGTTAATACTTAGTTTTCATTTGTAGAGTAAAAGTAGCCTTACTAAATTAACCTTAGAAAGCTATTTCAAATTAGTCTCTTCTGAATAACAGGAAAAAACAATAAATATACATTATTCTACACAATGACATAGGCTTCATCAAAAGTTGCTCACTTTAGCCAGGCGGCACAGCGCAGGCCTGTAATCCTAGCAGCTCAGGAGGCTGAGACAGGAGAATCACGAGTTCAAAGCCAACTTCAGCAAAAGCAAGGTGCTAAGCGACTCAGTAAGACCCTGTCTCTAAATAAAATACAAAATAGAGCTGGGGATGTGGCTTAGTGCCCCTGAGTTCAATCTCTTCTACCACTCTCCCCCCAAAATTGCTCTATTAAACATTCAAAACTTGTAAAATCCAGAATAGAACTGAGAACCTGATTGACAATACCTAATTATGAACATATTCAAGAGGAAAATAGAAGCCACTTATATAAAAATATTAGTAATGCAATTAAATTATCTGGTTTTAGTTTTCATTAAGAGTGATACATGGAATCCAAAGAATCTTACTACTGTATAGTGATTTGTTAACATTTGATGAACACTTACTATATGTCAGGTCTTGGAACTGGATTCTCCTTCATCCTTGAAGAGCTCACGTCTGATTAGAGGGGAAAAAGATGAGAAGTATAATAAGTATTCATGAGTTGTTAGAATATCTATGTTTTGGTACCTCCATATGAAAACTATCCAGAAATAATGTATGCTTAGGAAAGCAGAGTTTTTTTTAATATAAATGATAATTATATTGTTTTCTTCTGTACCTGCTGTTTTTCACTGGCAATCTGTCCTGGTACTTATCTGTATCAGTATATAGAGCTTTCCACCTCTCATCCCTTTAAGTGACTGCTTGGTATCTCATTATGTGGATGTGCAATTATTTAACCAGTCCCCTGGGGCTGAACTTTAGGTGGGTTCCTGTGTTTACTATTACAAACAGTTCTGCAGTGAATAGTGTTTATGTGGTTTATTCAAGCATATCTGTTGGACAAATTCCTCTGTGGGATAAATTCCCAGAAGTGCAATAAGAACATCAGAGTCTGCTTTTA
Source organism: Callospermophilus lateralis (assembly GCF_048772815.1). Taxonomy (NCBI): domain Eukaryota; kingdom Metazoa; phylum Chordata; class Mammalia; order Rodentia; family Sciuridae; genus Callospermophilus; species Callospermophilus lateralis. The sequence goes on along the minus strand of NC_135320.1, from coordinate 32,479,752 downwards.
AATTTTGGAAAATTTTAGTTTAATCCAGCAATGTCCAATTGTCTATGAGTGCCCACATGCCCGGCTTTGTGTGTGATGGATGTCAGATGTAACTAGAAGGGAGAAATGCAAAATATCAGGTGGGAAGGTCAGGCTAAGGGAATTTGGAGAGTTCACAGCCATAGTCAAGAGGAAAAAGAAGGAAGGTGTCATTGTGTTCCCGTTGGGAAACATTTTGGCTGTAAAGACCCAGAACCATGTGCTCCTTTAGAACCTTGGTACCCACTTCTCTCAGTGTGTGCCCACTGTTGATAAACTAACTGTGCATGTGTCACACTTATAGCTGTCATTTCTGTTAAGATTTGTGGGTAGCTCTATTTTGGAACCTAGGGCTCCAGTTACCAGATGGAGTATTTCCATTTTGCTATTGCATGTCATAACCATCTGAATATCTTAATACACCAAATGATTTCAGCTGTCCCAAACCAGTTTGTCCACTTAGACTTGCTTTGGGGTGCTCTACTTACAGCCCCTAAGTCACATGAATTCTCTGTTCATGATGCCTTCCATCCATCACACTCACTCCATTTCTACTGTCACTCTGCCTGATTTTTCTGCAACCAGACAGTCACACTTCCAAATCCATCTGACTCTGGCTGCTGCCCTAAATTGTTTAAAATACTTTCTTGGTGTCTCCCAACATCGAGGAATTATTAGCCACCATTTCCTTCTATTTACCAGATACAAATCTAAACCCCTTATATATTTTTCATTTCCTTGAAAAATCTTATTATTCTGGATGACTCATTATATGGATTAATCACAGAAAATACTCTGTGCATCCTACTTACTGGCCTTATCACAACACACACCTCCTAACTGGGAGACCCATCTCTCTTTCCAACTTCATCCATTCTTCCACTTCAGTACAAGCCCAACTTACCGCTTTCAGCTAAGCCCTCCTCTCTGAATTTCAATCCCACACAGTTTCACAAAATTGTAATGAATTTGATATATCAGATGTATCTTGCCTGCTGAGTGGTTCTTGGCAGTGGCGGCATGTGTCTTGTGCAGCCACGGTACTCTAAAGGGAACGGACTATAGCTTAATAATTAAATCACAAACTTGCAATCAAGCACCTGGAGTCATTTCCACTAAACCTTTATTTTATAGATAGGGAAGCTCTTAGAAATGCATGCAATCTTTGCATCAATGTGTGCTTATTTAGGGAAAATACTATTATGCAATATTAGTTCTAATTATATATGGGTAAGAGTTTTAGTCACCACCCTTCTTACATAGACTGTTTTCTTTTAAGCACCTACTTGATATTAAGTTAACATCTCTTAGAGAAGTCCACTATTTTTTGTGAGAATGAAGCTGATCATTGCAGACCTCTTTACCCTTCGAGATGAAATAGTGCTGAGTCTAGAGTTGATGTCCTAAATGCAGCTGTCATTGTAAAACCTTGGGCACTTTTGTTCCAAGGAAGTAGCCTCATCACCACTGCACTGTGATGGGTTGATGGGCTGTCTATCATCTGCTAAAGGAATAGCTCATAACTTTCATTCAGGGCTTCTTAGGAAGAATCTCACTTTCTATATAGTATTGTAGAATATGGCTTAAAGTTAAAACAATTTAAATGTGCTCTAGGCTAGCATCAACACACCTATGAAGATGAGTGACAGTCATTGGACCAGTTTTTTGCTGTGACATGAAATGGCCAATTTATGACTTAACCGTGTACCAAAGAATTAGCTGGATTTTTTTTTCATTTCCCTTTTCTATTTCTCTGCCATTTATTGCATTTGTCACTGCATGGTTCTGAGTGCACCAGCTTCCAAATGTGTAGTGGTCATGACTGTAGATGTAGGGAACTCATTTGTGGGAACCAATGCTTGCAAAAGAATCCAAACCTATTTTGGAAAAAAATTCCACCTCTCACAAATATTTTTATATAAATTTGTAAAGCTGGTTATCTTAGAGGTTTCTGGATGTCTGTCTGAAGAACCTTCAGCATCCTTTAATACTTCCCAAAATAACAGCACATTAGATTTATAGAAATTAGAAAGAACTTTGGGGAAGGGTAATGGATTGCTGGCAAATATATTAAAGGAAAGAGGAAAATCACAATTAGCGTAAGGATATAAAATTAGATAGTTTGATATGAAAGAATATGTTTATAGTTGAAAATGATATATCTAAAATTAAGTTGAGATTAAGTCAAAATAAGCAGGATGCAGAATGGTGCATACTGTATATATGCATAATTTCAAATATGTGAATAGGAATTTACATAAAAATGTAAAGAAATGTGGCTATTTGTGTAGTAGGATTAAAAAATGGTCTGTATTTCTTTAGATAGTTCTATTTTTTACAAATGTTTTATATGCATGAATTTTCTCCAATAATAAAAAAGAAAGAAAGCTTTCGGTATTATAAGAGATCAAACATTTACATCCCAGATCTATGAATCGCATTCACTTGTTTACCAGAGTAGGGATTGGATTGTGAGTATGTGTTTTTATATGTGCTATTGTGCTGATAATTCAGCTATGCAAATTTTTTTTAAAAAGCCACAGGAACAGTTAGGAGGCATTACAGTAAAATTCAGATTAAGTTCAGAGCTGGTAAGAATCCTGGCTTCATTCCATATCAGTTATTATTTAAAACTCTCTACTCTTATTTTTTTTCACTAGTAGAATGGTGATAATAGTACCTATTTGAAGCATGTGGCACAGTGCCTCCTGATATAACACCCAGTACTTAATAATTATTATTAACAAGAAACTCTTTCATAGGGCTTACCAGACTCTGAACCAACTGGCTCCTGCAGCCAGTCATGTCACCAAATGAGTCTTTCATACCCAGCCAGTGCTAACAACTTTTCCTTTATCTTTTGTGCCCCACCCCACAGACCCATTCAGAATACTCTTCTGAATGCTCATCCTTTCAGACCCAGCTCAACTAGCACATCCTATTTTCAAGTATTTCCCCCATTCCCTAAGCAAAGATGATTGCTCCCCTTCAACTGTCCTTAGAATACATAGTAGTACCTTTCTGTTACTCATCTACAGACTGTGAAATACCGAGTCATGGCAAGATGCAACTCAAGGCCTTTTATACCTAGACTGTATGCATGCAAAATCAAAAAACAATTTTTTAAAATGAATGAAAGCACATGATTTATCTTACAATCTAAAGATCCCAGTACAGCATCCTCTAGAAATCTACAATGAGATCTTAGCCATTTCTAGACTATTTTATCATTTAAGGATAACAAAAATATATAGATACTTGCAAGTAATATCAAGTATAAAAGGCCTACATTTGATATTGCAATGTAGCATAAGATTTTAGATAATTTGAGGCAAATACATTGTTAATAAATTTGCTTTTAATAGTTTACAGCCCAGTAATATAGCAGCTTGTGATTGATATCAAAATAGTAGCTCCCATTGTTACAGATTAGAAAAACACAACCTCATTTCTATTTGCCTCCATGTCAGATTCTTCTCTTAGTCTGAAAATTTCCCAAATTCTTCAGAACTATAATTGCAAATTATACTTTGGCCTCCATATTATCCTATAATTATTACCTTCTATAATAAGTAGTTTATCACTTTATGAGCTAAGCAGAGTTTTGTCCCCCAAAGGTGATGATTTTCTTTTATTTAAGAAAAATATTTTACTGATGCAAAAGTACTTATTTACACTCCTTTTGAACTATAAAAGTCCATTATCACATTTTTCACCACTTATGGATTGCAGTGACCTTACTTTCTCCTGTTTTTCTTGTCTCTGGTTTATTCAGATGTTTCACAAACATCCCTACCTTGATAGTGTAAGTAATAACACAAATACACACAAAACCAACCTTAGACATCCATTAAGTTTTTCTCATATGGTAAAGTCATTTAAAGATCAATGTAAAGAATAACTGATGGAAATAAAGAACGATTGCTTCATATATGAAAAAGATTAGTTTGGGAAAATGTAAAATACTACCAACTGAGGAAAATGGCTTAGACTCATAAAAAACAAGCTTTTTAAGCTTTCAGCATCAAAAATCCACTGCATACATATTTTGAAAGGCACCTGTTCTTGGCAAAGTTTCATTATAGTGAATGTCTTATTAAAGTTTAAAATTAGCAATCAAGTCACAGTATAGACCTAGTTAAAAAATATCCAGAACCTTCTTAAACAAATGAACTCTGGATTACATTTTAAAATTCATCCCCAGACTCTTTGGGGAGAATTAGTTTGAATTTTTTTTTGAACAGATGGATGTGATGGCGAAGATGATAGCCGGCAATTTTCCTAATACTTAAACAAGGGGCTGGGCATAAATAGTGGATTTTTAGAGGGAGTTGGGCACATTCTCTGTCCTGACTGTGTATCTGCCCCTTCTGCAGCATGCCATGCCTTTCTGGAGGGTCTCTAGTCACTCGGACCTCATGGCCCTACATCATGCCTTGGAACTGGAGTACCTGTAACGACAGCATGGCACTTTGAAACCACCCAACCTCCCTGTGACCAGGGACAAATCCAACAGGCCCGAGTTTCATGTCAGCGCTGGACTCCAGAACTTAATGATATCAACACACCATGTGCAGCTGCTGTCAATTTTGACCTCTGCCCTCGTGGTTAAGGGAGGACCAAGTCTATTTCTTCAGAACAGCTGTTGACTCTAGTACTGTGAATCCAATGAAAATAAGCCATGAGAATGTTCTAGCACAGCGTAATGTGTCTTTGCCACATTAACTACACGGTTCAAACCTGTGAAGAAAGGACCTGCAAACACTTCAGTTTTTAGCATTTTCAATGTGACATAAACAGCTTCCCTAATACAGCAAACTTGATTGCACAACAAAGACTGAAAATGTATTTCCTGAATACCAGTGGAAGAATTTTCTTGTAAAGAAGGTTTACTTTTTGGTGTCTTCTACCCAGGGTAATCTGTACATCTCTACTTATTTATGAACAGACTTTTTATTAAAAAGAAATTTACTGAGGTATAAATCACATACCATACAATTCACCCAGACAGACTTTTTTGACATCAAGTAATTGAAGAGACAATAATGTAAGAAATAAGCAATTAAAGGCCTTTGCCTCATGATGTGGCAAGTACTTTGAATTTTAGCACATTGCAAAGTAGTTTAAAGTATGTCTAATTTAAACATATAATATGTACATCACTGAGACAATCATGTACAGAAATAATTTTTGGTGTAAATTTGTAATAATGGATGATTCTTTTACATATTGTTTAGGGAAATGATATTGAAAGGCAGTAAAGCCTTCTCAGTGAAGCTTGAGGCAACAGGTGCACAAACTCATGTGCAGTGCCTTATCCGAGTATTGGGTATAAATATGTAGATAATGGATTTTTTTTTTGATAATGTTGTCAAGACCAAAAGCATGGATGTCAAGTGTCAATAAGGAGTTTGTTTTCCAAATCCTTTTTCCCCATCAGTTCTTCTATCTAAATTTTGTTAATGCTGTTAGGAGGATCTTGATAAAATAACACAGCAGCTTCTTCATTTGGAAACATGAAAAGTTCTCTTATCACCTTTTTCATTTCAACACTAATGTATTATATGTAACTATTTGGAAAAGTGATTATTCAAATGCTTCATCCCATGGAAAGAATATAGATGATAGATATATTTTATTAATAAAAATGGTTCATGAATGGGAGACTAACAGAGTTTTAATGTGCTCAGAATTATTATTGTGTCTGTATTTTCTTGTTTAGGTACAGGAAGACATTTCCATGTGGCTAGACATCAGCATAACTTTGCATTACTCCACAAGTTCAAATCCCCTCTCTTTTCCTCCCCGTGCAGAGGAAAGTTCATTGCCAACAGTGAATGTAGCTGGTCTCCATCACCAAAAAATTAATGTTAGCCTCCACTTATATCATGACAAGCGTAAATCTTGGGGGAGGGAAAAGTGTCACCATGGTCACACAATAGGAAAGTCTCTCCCAAAGTGATCAATTTGTCCAAGCAAGTTAGTCTTTGGCATCTAAAGCTTTCCATTTCAATGAAATTATTCTTTGGATACATTTTATTTAATATTGTATTGCGTCCCCCACCCAGCTTTGACCCAGAGTAGCTAAAGAGCTATTCCATCCTTATCTGAAGTTTCGTGTTGCTGCTATAATTAGTCATTTGTAAATTCTCCAAATCGTGTGACAATTGAGTTAGCTTCTCTTTTTTTTCCCTTTTTCGCTTGAAGCAAACAGAAGTTGATGATTTATTTTTTTTTTTAACCTTCTCATTTTATGTTCTTGTACTCTGAAGACTGAAAAGACAAAACTCATTTTGGCCTTACTGTAAAAAGGTGTGTCGTGTCCACAATTGTGTACAGAATTTTTCTTCATTAATTTTTGTGTTTAAATTAATAAAATTGATTTGTGAAGTACTATCCACTCCTCGAATATCAATATCATCTTTTTCCTGGTGTTTATAGGAAATAGTAGGACTTTGGTTGCATTGGAACACTCAAAAGCCCACAAAGGAAGTTGCAAGAAGCAGCTGCCGTGATGGCTTTATCAGTCCTTCAGGGAACCAAGCTGGTAGGCAACAGCTGTTTCTCTGATCACTAAGAACTGATGAATGGAAAAGCTCTTTCTTTCTCCAAACTCTATAAACTGAACCCTCACTCAGATTTATCTACTAGAGGACAGATTTCAGCTTAAAATATCTTGGATTGCAAGTCATAGATTTAGCCACTTAAATACCCAAGGGACAGCAAATATAAGGCAGTTTCATCGAAAAGAACACCCACAACATATATCTCTACGATTAGCCAGATTAATCACCAACAGAGAGCTGTAAAACAGCACAACTCACTTCCTCCTGAGAAGTTAATCTTAGAAACACAACATGCATACATACAGACACATGAAAATCAAATGTACATTTGTCTGACCCATCTATTAGCTCCATGAGGTACATTTTTCACACACACACACACACACACACACACACACAAAATGAAGCAGGTTGAAGAGTGAGGTGTCCACCTTGAAAACAAAGGAGGTTGGGGAAGAACCTTTAAAGAGAGTTTGGTGTGTGGAATGAAGGGATTACTCGGCCATAGGAAAAGTAAGAAAAGTAGGCAAAATGGAGGAGACACACTCCAAAGATGAATTTTTTAAAGCAGCGCTTCTACCATGACACCCTGTGGCCAAAACATTTAAAGGGTTCTCCTTTGGGGATTAGAGCTCATATATTTCCCCTGGGCATTCTAGAGCTTCCAAATGCAGGCTGGCCCTTCTCCTCAGCATTATCTCATTACCTTAAGGAGCAAACCTTCAGGATGCCAGGCCAGCATATCATGCTCTTCAATGGAGCAAACAGCCCCGCCTCATCTTTGCTAGAGCCTTCCCAGTAATGGCAATGACCTCCCCCAGCCTCAGTCCACCCAAACTGTGGCCAGCTCCAGTCCCCACTCTTCTGCACAGCCACCTTTGGCATCATGGTATTGTGTTAGCAACTTCTTCTGAACTTCCCATGCACCCACCCTCTACCTTGGCAGTTCACACACATTCCATTCAACAGATTCATGGAACCCTTCTTGTGTGCATTGTCCTGGATGCCCCCAGGTCCGAGATCACATTGGAGCTGGTAGAAATAGACAGTAAATGAATTACTGAATGAATGAATAAGATATCCTCAAGTCAGAATGGTTCTTTGTGGAAAGTTAACACAGAACATGGGTAATAGACATCGTAAGCCTCCTTGAACAGAATGTTTGACCTGAGACCTGACTACTAGGGAGTAGGCAGCATGACTACTAGGTTAGGGGCAAAGCATGCAGGCATGTTTGTATTGTAGGAATGAAAAACACACCTTTGGGACCAAGAGGAGAGGTGTAGGAGATGATTTTGTAAAGGAAGAGAGAAACCAGAAAGATCTTGAGGTCATGCTAAGGGTTTTAGGTGCCATTCTGTAAAAAGGGAGGCCATTGAAGTTTTTATGCGAGGATATTAACTGCTCCTCCTTATTCTTTGAAATGATCACTCTGGCTTCTTTATGGAAAACAGGCTATAGAGGAGCCAGAGAAGTATGTAAACCAGTTATTAGGTCATTAATTCAGTCCAGATCAACAATGGTCAGATTTGAACTAGGATGGTGGAGAGGGAAATCTGGGGTTTATTTTTAGTGATAACAATGATGGGATTGGCTAATAGGTTGGAGAGGGAGACTGGTGAGACACAGGAAGAATCCAGAAATGTCCAAAGTATCTAAACACTGTGCAAAGACAGCCCAGTGGTTAGGAGCCTGGCTTCTGTACTCAGATGGGCTGGAATCTCAGCTTCCTTAACCTGGTAGGCCAAGCTTCTCAACTTCTCTGAGCCTTAGTTTCCTCAACTGTAAGAGGGGAGTAATAATAAGAGCTACTTTCAAGAATTATTCTGAAGACAATATGTTAAAATACATAAAGTATTTGGAACAATACCATCTCCTCGCATCACTGTGTTGTTCTCGCCTAGACTAGAGAACAAGATGGAAGCATTGGGCCAGAGGCTATGAGAGAATTTGTTATGGTTCTAGAAAAGGGTCCATGAAGGTACTGATGGAGGCAAAGGGTAGCACTAGCCCAGGCAGGCAGGAGAAGCTTCCTGAAGAACGAATGGATATCTCATTCATTCTTGAAGGCTGGGGAGGAGCTGGCCCAAGCAGAGCCAGGAGCAGAGAAGAGCCCGCCCGAGAGCAGCCTAAATCAGGAAGGGATGCAGCAAGCTGGAGAAGAGAAGGAAGGACAAAGCCTCAGGACTGTGGCTCTGGAGCTGAGAGAGGGAATGGTAGGTGGCAAGGAGAAGGAGAGGGCCAGGCTCTGTCCTTTATCTCAGAATAAAACTTCAGCCTCTGGGCTCTAATGTACAATCATGACTGTTCTCCTTCACGGAAGAAAGAGGTGGAAGAGAATAGGAGCAGTAGTTCAGCTCCTGCATTAGCATCCACCACCTTCCCTGTGGTTGACATTTCTATACTAGACTAGACTTCCAGTGTTGGGTCAAGGTGCTGTCTAGTCGAGCTCCTTTTATTTTACAGATTACAGAACTTGGATTAAATGCTTTGCCCAAGCATCACAGTCAAATAAAGCAAAGTCATACCTCAGCCCACCCTCTTGGATGCATGCAGAATTGTGAGAAGATTAGGAGCTAGATGGCCAGGAAAAATAAGCTTGGCCTGTCTTATCTATCACTAAATAAAGAGGTAATATAAGGTGTTCCTTTTCAATTTTCAAGGTCTGTCTAGCATTCTGTCCAGTTAGTACAATTTTCCAATGATATCTGAATGCCTTTTTAGCTTTAGTGTCTCAATCCTATGTCATCCTTCCTGATTTGTTTTAAAATTGGTCTTTTATTGAGCCAGACAAAGAACACACACACACATTTTGTAATAACTTCTTAAGTTTGTTTTTCAAAACTTACATATGACATGGATATTTCCCAATTCAAATAAATATAAAAGGAGACCATTTGCCTAACAGAATGCAGACTTAACGGACATTGTTTGCTCACTTAAGACTTATAAGAAATTTCTTCCCAGACACTGAACTTTATCCACATTATGCACAGCTACAAAGCTCGGGCTGCAATAGCCCCATCCATCCTATCTGGTATAGTTTCTCGACAAGCCAAAAGAATCGCATTGGTAAGAGCACGTCTTTCTTTCAGTGTCTCTCTGAGCGTTTCCATTTCTCTGCATTCTGTGTGATTATACAAACTGACAGGATGACTTGTGGCAGAAGAAATGAAAGGGTTTGTAATTTAGGAAACCTCTGGCCCCGCTGACTGAAAGCAGGTTGTTTGTAAAAAGGAAATCCTGACCTCAGCTCACTGGCAAACTCTGTCAGAAGCAATAGAAGGGAGCAAAGGAGAAAGAACAGTGCTGGGGATTTTTATTGGCACCAGAAGAAAAATGGATTCTCTGCCAGAGGAAAGCCCTTCAAGAAGAACTTGCCACTGGGGGACCAAGACACGCCCCAAATCCGTGAGTGTGTGACTGCATGGTCGCATGGGGGTTCTGCTCTGGTCTGTGGGCGGGTTGCACAGGGGGAGTTTTACTGCTTGGGACAATAGCTAGACCAACAGCCTTCAAAGTGGATTGATCCCTCCTGTCCTGAGGCTGCAGGCACACCATAGCCTGCTCTGTCATTATCCTGGTTTGACAGAAAGCTCAAGGTGCCTGCTGTGAAAGGGATGCGCTACCCAACATTCTCTATGTTGTCCCTCTCTCACAACTGATCCTCCTGCATGCCGCGCAACTCCCTAAAAGGGGTTTAGGTCCTATGAGTTCTGATCTCTGGTTGGTTCTCAATTGACTATCCCCCTGACGTCCTCTGGAGTGGTTTTGACAGATATCCATGCATGAGAGTCCCACCCTGAAGCTTCTAATTTGATTTCTCTGGGGTGTGGCTGCAGCTATTACCTTGTGCCAGCAGATGTGAGATACCTCCACTGCCAATCACCTGCAAGCAAGATGAAGGCCAATTTTGGAAGTATATTTCCTAGCTCTCGGCCATTATAGTCCATTCTGCACATCCCACCCATGCCTTTGAAACCCCCATGACCCCACTCCACTGCATTCAATAAGTGTCCAGAAGGGCTCCTCTGTAAGTGTAGAGTTCTGCCTCATGACGTTTGCCCTCAAGGGGCTGCCATCTATCTACTAGGAAAACATATGGTAAGGGCAGCCATGGTCTGTGAAGAGGGCCAAATTTGATTTCAAGGACAGCTGCAAAGGGGGTGCGGTGGGGTGGGGGGTAGAGCAAAGAGCTTTAATTTTTGATGGAAGCCCTCAAAGCACAGCAATGAATGTTGCCTGAGGAAATGAGAAGGAAGTGAGATTTTCATTTTCCTAAATGAAAGATAAGGACAAGAAGCTGAAGAGCTTCCTAAACCTAACCATCCTCCCAAACCCCCAGCCAATGACCCTCTTGTTCAAGCTTCAAACTTAGTACTCAAAAGGCATTCTCAATTTCTTCCCACCACTTTCAGTCTTTTACCAAATCTTGCCAATTTCCCACAGAACACATCTCCAGTGGGCCTGGGGCTCCTCTGCCATGTCACCAGTGCCCTGCTCCATGCTCCTAGAAGAGTTCACTGCTGCTTTCCTGGCCCTTACTGGTCCTGCTCTGATGCATCCCCTACAGCACAGCCTGAGGGATCTCTGTAAAAGATAATCCTGGGCCAGGTGCAGTTGTGCACACCTGTACTCCCAGCCGCTCAGGAGGCAAAGGCAGAAGGATCCCGAGTTCAAAGCCAGCCTCAGCAATGGTGAGGCACTAAGCAATAATAGGGCTGGGACATGACTCAGTGGTTGAGTGCCTCTGAGTTCAATCCCCAGTACCTCCTCCCCACCAAAAAAAAAGGTAATCCTGTTGTGGCACTGCCTGTTACTGTTGCTTTTAGGATTTTAGGATAAAACTTAAGGTTCTCAAGTGTGTGGCTTGATTAGACCACCCAGCCTCTCTCACCTGCTCGGGTCCCCCTTAGGGGGACCTTCTTAGGCTTTTGCTCCATGAGGTTCCTTGTTGGATCTTGAAAATCCTAGGTGTCTCTCCACATCAAGGCCTTCACATGTGCTCCCTGCCTGGAGGACTCTTACATCACTGCTGTTGTTGTTCCTAAACCTTTAAGTCTCAGTCTTTTTTTCTCTCTTTTTATTTTTTTTAGGGCGGATACCAGGGATTGAATTCAGGGACACTCAACCACTGAGCCAGTCCTCAGCCCTGTTTTGTATTTTATTTAGAGACAGGGTCTCACTCAGTTGCTTAGCATCTTGATTTTGCTGAGGCTGGCTTTGAACTCATGATCCTCCCGTCTCAGCCTCTGGAGCCACTGGGATCACAGGTATGTGCCACTGCGCCTAGCTAAAGTCTCAGTCTTTAGCACACCCTTTCTAAGTCTTTCTGACCCATTGGTCTAAAAACAGACAGTTCCTCCCAGCAAAACCCTACAGTCTCCTTCAGTCACACAATACCTTCTTCTCACTTGCCATAGTTTGTCTCCTCTTTAGATCTGTTTGATTACTTTGACTCTCTCAATAGGCTGTTATCTCCAGGAAGATGAGGGACAGACAGACATCACTGCCATTCAACTCTCAGCACCAAAGATAATGCTTGATATATTGGTGCTTTTTAGGTTAAATCTCATAATACTCAAATTAAAACACTTACTGGCTCCATAGATGAATAAATAATAAATGAGCAATTTCTGAAAAATTGATTTGGTCTAGATTAGTAAGAAGAAAGTCAGGAGTCTGGGCTTGGAAACTCAGGAAACTTAGAAACTCAGGAGTCTGGGCTTCATCAAGCCATCAAAGAATTTTACCCTGGGATGGTGGGGGTGATAGAATCAGATGTATATCCATTGGATTCATGATGGAGAAGGGTGTAGAATTAGGAGGATGGGAGTCATAGGAGGTGGTAGCCATAATCCAAGCAAGATGTAAGGATTGTCTGTCCAAGGGTGGCCCTGGGGACAAAAATGTAGACCCCACACAGCAGGTGTACCAGAGGCAGAGCTAGTCATGAGATAGAGGGGCAGTTTCCAAGACCCTCTACTTCTCTTCCCTCCTCCCCCATCACTGGGAAGGAACAGGCTCCCCTCAGCCCTGTGCAAAGTTGTGTATAATTAAGTCAGAAGGTTTCAGCAGAGGGGAGGGCGTTGTTTCGTTTGAAATTGTCTCACTATTCCTGAACTAGAAGCCTTCGCTGTCTGGAAGTAATTTTATAAGTCATTGGATGTGTGTGTTATAACAAACCGTTTGGAGGGGCAAGAATAGCAACCTGGTTTCCCTGATGGGCTCCAGAAAGTGCAGCCATGGGGGTTAAACCCTTTAATTGAGGAAATGTCACTTTTCCATTTCAAATGGGGGAGGGCAGCTAGCTGAAGATTTTAAAGATATAAACCCTCCCTCCCCAAGCTTTTGTAACTGCTAAAGTCATAGCCAGGAGGTGGTCTCTGCCAGACCCAACTTCAGCCATTCCTGGAGGGGATGCAAAGTTGCTCCCTGAACCTCCCAATGATGGTGTTGCATGGGTCCAGATAAATCAAGCATCAGCACCTGCCTTAAGTTTCTTAATACAATACCTCTTTGACTGTCACTGAGCCCAGCTCAAGCAAAAAAGTATTGAAGAGGAGGGGAAAAAAGAGAAGAAAAATAAAGACAAAAAAGTAGGGTGGAGAGAAGGGGGAAAGTTTGTTGTGTTACCTTGGACACAAGGACTGGGTCATTGGGGAGGATTCTGCTACACCTGGTTTAGGGGTAAGGGTGTGTGTGTGTGTGTGTGTGTGTGTGTGTGTGTGTAAGAGAGACAGAGAGAGAAGAGAGACAGGGGGTAGGGGACAAGGAGAGAGGGAGAGAGAATGAGAATCAGAGAGACAGACACCTGGACAAGTGCCCACCAGGTCACATAGGGATCAAAGTCCCTGGGAGCACAAGTCCAGACAGCCCACAGGAGAAACCAAGGGCCCAGAACAGTGTGACTGAGCAGTAGGATCCCTCTGCCTCCTCTGAGAGGCTCTCCAGGAGGGGCATCTCTCACCTCTTTGCCTCCCAGAGTCCCTATTTGTAGGAACCGCACAGGAGGAAGCACCACAGGCTCCATCACCTAGCCCATTCAGTATTTCAAAAATAGGAAAGGCTTTCCAGAATTTCCATCTTCTCAAAGTAGTTAAAATGCAAGAGGGAGGGGGAGGAGTTGAAGGAGGAAGCACACACCCTTATTGGAACAGTATTGTTTTGAAAAACTTCTGCCCTCTGGGGTTGAATGCATTTCTTGGCCCAGTGGAATCAAGAGGTACCACGATAGCTCCAGAAATGTTTCCAGCCCCTGACCTTGATATTTATTTGCAAAGCTTGACAGGAAATCAGTGCTGTGTGTTCCATGAAAAACAAAGGAAAATGCAGGAATCAGAAAAAACAACAGACTGCCCTAAACAGCCTTACATCAATAGACTTTAAAGAAAGTTGAATGTCAGAAAAATAGTTTCCTTTGACATGGAACCTTTTGACATGTTCTGAAGACCCGCTGTGTGCAGGTTCCTGGGCTAGGTGCTGACAAACTCTGTGCCTTGGGAAGCCTTTTCCCAGGGTGGGGGCTGGGTGCTGCTAAGATAAAGGCAGTAAGTGAGGGATTTAGACTTCTCCATTAAAGCACACTAGGATGGGAGAGATTGTTTGGGAAGATGCCTAGGACAATATAATATTTAATCTGCCTTGTGAAGTTGATGTGGGAATCAGATGAACAAAGAAAAAAGAGCATAATTGGGGGGGACAAACAGATAATATCTAGAACAATTTCAGAAATTAAGCCTTAAACCAACTCTAAAAATTAAGCCTGGCACTGGATGACTTGATAGTCAACCTATTTATATGGTGCTTTCTATGTCTATTGTGAGATTTCATAGCATAGCAAAAATACATCATATGCATTTGTTAGACTTATCAGAGGTTGCAAACTCAAATGCCAACAAAAATCAGGTAGACAATAAAGAGTCATTTGCCACATGACATTTTGGTGAACAACAGACCAGAAAAACACCCACAATCCCCTATGATTGCATTGCCTGGTGATGCTGTAGTCATCTTTGTTTGTATAAGTACATTTTACAATGTTTGCATAATGCTAAAATTGCCTAGCATTTCTGAGAATATATTCCCATGATTAAGTAACATAATGACCAAAAATGAGTGAATGATATGGACCTATTATAGAAATTCCAGGACTTTCTCATTTTAAAAAAGCTTCCACAGGGACAGGAGTTTAGGATGTGCATCTATGCTATAAGAAAAAATATAATAACAAGTACCAGTAATCAGCAATAGGCAGTCATCCTCAGAGCTAGGGAGTCGAGAGAGTGTGGCAGGGACTATGTCAGACACAAAACCATAAATCCTACATAAAAAAATAACAGCTGTTTCCCAATTCTAACCAGTTGTTTCCATGTAGGAATATTGGCTCAGGTATTAGGTTTTTCCAGTTTTTCAAGAGAAGCCATGGATCCTGCTGTTATGGGGAGTGGATGGTTGGAATCTTAAATCTTGTAAATTAAGGATCAAAATTAAAGATTTTGCAAGCCAATTAAAACATGATGGAGCTCACAGTTTAAAACATTCAGTTAGAGGGGAATGTCTAGGAAGACTTCAAGGAGACACTGAGCCCTCAGAAGATACTGACAGAGCTAAACGCTTCAGGTAGTTGGCCAAGAGGCAAAATTGACTTCAGAATGTCATCTTCTAGGTGGCCTGTGATCCTAGCCACTCAGGAGGCTAAAACAGGAGGATCACAAGTTTAAGCACTCCCTCAGCAACTTAGTAGGACCCTGTCTCAAAAATAAATAGGGCCAGGATGTAATGCAGAGATGGAGAGCCCCTGGGTCAAATCTCCAGTACTATGGGGAGAAAAAAGCCATCAAAATCAGTGTCCCTAAACTTGGCTACCCAAAATGAACTTGGAAATTTCCCATTAAATATTCTAAATATTTCTTGTACATACTAGAACATGGATAAACCCTGAAACATTAGATTAAATAAGTTGGACACATACACATAAACTTATTCTACTGATATAAGGACCCTAGAATAGGCAAATTCAGAGAGATAAAATGAGGTACTGGGGGCTTAGGTTAGGGAGGAAGTTGTTGCTTAATGGGTACAGAGTATCTGCTTACTTTGCATAATGCTAAAATGAAAAGTTCTCGAGCTGGATAGTGGTGATGGTGGTACAACCTTCTGTAGGTACTTAATGTCATTGAATTGTGCACTTACTAATATTAAAATTTTAATTTTTCTAAAAAAAGTATGTAATTTCAATGCTGCCTGCTTTTTAATTTTTAAAAAGTATGTAATTTCAATAATGCCAGAAATGGAGTATGGAAATATGTAATTTAAAGAGAAATGTTTTTGCCCTCAACTTCACTTCAAATGAAAAATGAGCCAGGCGATCCCCCCTCATCCTCCTCCCATTCCTATCATAAATGACTAAGAATTGTTGCACCGAGTTCTTGCATCTAAACACTGGGTACTTCACAGGCAACAACCCCAATTACTTAACTAGTCAACCTGGATTTCATACAGTTTGAATCTGATTCCATCAGTTGTCCTACTGTTCACTGATAGGATTTTGGGATATGGGAGGGATGACAGGAGGCTTCAGATTCTCCAAAGAATACAGCCTTGTGATTCTTTATGCATGTGTAATGTGTGTATAGGTTTTTAACCATATTGGTTTAAACATTACAATTTAATCAACTGTCTTACAATTTTTCCTTATCTTAAAAATTTTTAATTACCACATATCCTTTCTTCCACTTCTATACTTAGATTGGTTCTTCTCTTTTGATAGCTATCTAAATATTATACTATATACAGGTAGCATAATTTATTCAATATATTTTCCATGAATATAAATCGAAATAGTTTGCTAGATTTTTCTATTATAAATTATGCTGTAATCAACATTCTTTTACATGTGTATTTATAAATGTGCAGAAGTAATTCATGGAAATGCTATAGAAATATAATGGGAAGGTCAACAGGTATTACTATTGAAATGCCAGTAAAATTTGCCAAATTGTTCTGCAATAAAAGACTTTTAATTCTATGAAAAGTGGAATCTGGAAGGCTTCTTATCCTCTGAAGAGTTCTACTTCAGAGATTCCAATTACAGTAGTGAGGTATGGTTTGGAGACTAATATTATTTAAAACATTACATGACCACTTGCTTTTTGGACCCATTGATCTCAATACAAGCTCTACATTAAATTGTGTGTTGTCCTTGAAAGTTAAATCTGAAAACTTCAGAAGATTATTGATAGAATCAAAGAATTCTTAAGTAAATGGAAGGATATGCCACGTTCATGAATTATAGAAAGAAGTCAGTTCTCATCAAATAGATGAGTGGATTAAAAGCCATCTCATCGTCTAAGAAGAATGACAGAGCATGAACAGGTGCATGAGAGAGAGAGAGTGTACTTTCATACTAACAAACAAGGGAATTCTTTAAAAAATAAACAAAGTTAGAAAACTTACAAAACAGATATTAAAATTGATCCCAAAGCATAGCCATTAAAGCAGTGTGATCTTGGCACAGAATAGACCAAACAGGGCTAACAGAACATAACAGAGTAAAAACTAAGTATATTCTGTTATTGGTGGTT
Organism: Callospermophilus lateralis; assembly: GCF_048772815.1. Classification (NCBI taxonomy): domain Eukaryota; kingdom Metazoa; phylum Chordata; class Mammalia; order Rodentia; family Sciuridae; genus Callospermophilus; species Callospermophilus lateralis. The sequence goes on along the minus strand of NC_135320.1, from coordinate 32,462,582 downwards.
GACTAGGATGAGAATAGAGTAGAGAAAGGATGCCTTTTCAATAAATTGTGCTAGGTCAATTGGCTTTCCATGTTGGGGACAAAAATGGATCTTGACCCCTATCTCTTACCACACAAAAATAAAATCCTGATAGTTTACATATGGACTCACAACATATTAGAAGATGATATATGAAAATATATTCATGACCTTCAGATAAGAAGAGAGTCGCCTTTTTTTTAAAAAAACTGATACCAGGGATTGAAACTCAGGGGCACTTAACCATTGAGTCAGATCCCCAGCCCTATTTTATATTTTATTTAGAGTCAGGGTCTCACTGAGGTGCTTAGCACCCTGCTTTTGCTGAGTCTGGCTTTGAATTTGTGATACTCCTGTCTCAGCCTCCTGAGCTGCTGGGATTATAAGCGTGTGTCACCACACCCGGCAGGAAGAGATTCTTAAATGGATGCAATGAACATTTTGAAAATGATAACTGGATTATGTAAAAATTAAGATGTTCTGCTCATCAAAACATATCATTAAGAGTGAAAGGGCAAAAGAAGGGTGGGAAAGATATTTGCAATACATATATCTGACAAAGTACTCAAACAGAATAAATGAACTTTACAACAATATAAAAAAGACAAGAAAACTCAAGATTAAAAATGAGTCATCTAGGCATGGTAGCACACACCTGTAATCCCAGCAATTCTGGAAGCTGAGGCAAGAGGATTGCAAGTTAAAGGTAGCCTCAGCAACTTAGACCCTCTCTCAAAATATAAAAAGAGTTGGGGATGTTGCTCATTGAGCCCCTGGGTTCAATCCCTGGTATCAAAAAAAATTAATAGATTCTTATACGTCTTGTAATAAGATATCCAACTGGCCTCTAAACGTAGGAAAAGTTGCTCATTTCATTGGTCAAAGAAATGTGAATTAAAGCAATGTGATACCTTCACATATCACCAGAATGGCTAAAATGAAAGAGAAATAATACTAACAAATGGTGCTAGTAGATGATACATCAGTACAGCCTCTTTTGTAAAGATGTCTACTAAATTAGATCAAGGTACTATTTATGCCACTTATCTAATAATATGTATTGCCTTGAAAAACAAGGGTTGGTTTTTACATATGTATTTCTTAACTCCCTGCCCAACATTTTAAACTTCTTGGAGTAGGAATAGTGTCTCATCTGCTATACAATCAGTAAAGTAAATAAACAGAAGTATCTGTTGATGGTGCAACTGACTTAAACTGCAGATCAACTTACTTTCATGTTACAAAAAAAAAAAGACAAAATCCTCTCTAATTTATTGTTTCTTATACATATATACACACATGTATACTTTGTCTACTGTTGGAGTATGCTGGTCTCTTAGGTGTCAGGTAAATAATCTACTACATTTCCATTTCTGGGAATTTATCCAGACGTCTATTCTCATTTATTTATGCACCAGTGTTATGGTTTGAATCTTAAACATCTGCCAGAGGTCCCTGTGTTAAAAGGCTTGGTAGCCAGCCTGTGGCACCATAGTGGAATTGTGGAACTTTTAAGATATAGGATCTAGTGGAAGAAAGTTAGGTCACTGGAGGTATACCTTTGAAGGAACATTTGGACCCTGACCCCTCCTCTCTTCCTTTTACTTCCTAATTGAGGTGAGTGTCATCCTCTGTCATGCACTCCTACCATGGTTTACTGTTCTCCTATAGGACTAAAGTGATGACCAAGTGAGCATGAACTGAAACCATAGCCAAAATAAATCTTTCCTCCTTGTGAGCAGATTATCTCAGGTATTTTGTTACTGTAGCAGAAAGTCAACCAGAAACTGTGATAGGTACTGAGGGTATAATGAAGAGCATATATGATTACATTCTGGGCCTCATAGCACTTAAACCCAACTGGGATAATCACAACCAGATCATAAAAATGGATGTTTAATGACCAATGTAGATGCATTCTGAATAATAATTAATGTGTTTATAAGCTAGGGACTTCTGCCTCTGTGATCCAGTAGAAACTTCTATGTCTCACATACAATAATGTAGCCTACTTTGTGTTGGATTAATTGTCTAAATTTCCCTTTAGTACCTTAGCTCTGAGGAAAGTGTCACATTCGTTTTTCCATTGCATGTCCAGCACATAACACATGGTTCAATTAATTAAAAATAAATTAAGGTACATCAATGTGATGAAATACTGAGAAATCAGTAATCAGATGATATATAACCATATGCCTATAGTTATAGAAAGCTTTCCACAATATACCATTTAGTGAAAAAAAAGTACAGTGTGTGTGAACATATATATGTACATATATATCTTAAATATATATTATTTGTAGCTGTGGTAAAAGACTTAGTTGAATGTACAGACATCTCCCCAGTATAAGCAGGGTATTGGTTCCAGGACTCCCTGTGGACACCAAAATCCTTGATTATGTCTATATGTTTTGAAGTTTCCAATGGAAAAAAATGATAAAAATGATGTCTAAAATAATTAAGATGTTAAAATAAGAATTTTCCTATTTTCTAATCATCGACTTTGGCAAGCTTCAGCTCAAACACAGGGTTGTCTGCAAAGAGGTAATTTCTTCCCTGAAGCTGTAGGTTTTGAAAGGTAACATGTCCAGTCCAACATGTGCAGTTTTGGGGACATTCCAGGATATCTGCTATTCCTTCTATCTGCCCCCTGTGTGGGGTGGAAAATTACTGGTTGTCTGGGCAGGACAGCCTCCTGCAGTGGAAGACCTGACTCTGGCTTCTCCCTGGCAAATACTTTTTGCCCTCAAGGAGATCTGGACTCCTTGGGAGATAACAAAGGACAATAACAAAGAACAGGATGATCCTCCTCAAGGCAGTATTAGTCAACTTTTCACTACTCTAACAAAATGTCTGAGATATTTCTTTCTACAGGTCGATTCCTTTGGCTCAGTTTTAGAGATTCCAGTCCATGATCAGTTGGCCCAGTGGCTTTGGGTCTGCAGTGAGGCAGCACATTATGGTGGGAGCTCATGAGGAAGTAGAACTGTCACTTCCTGGTCAGAAAGCAAGAAGATGAGGAATTTGGGGGAATCCCACAATCCCCTCCAAGGGCATGCTCTCAATGATCTAAAGATCTTCCATAGGATCCAACTCTTAAAGGTCCTACCACCTCCCAACTCTGTCCCCTAGGGACCACGCCTTTAACACATGGACCTTTCAAGATCTAAACTGCAGCAAAGGCCATGGTATTTGTACTGTTCCGGTAACTGTTAGCCACTCCTGGATATACCAGGAGATGAGAATTGACTCTTGTCCCTCTTCTTAGCTTATTTAACTGTATTTGAATATTTTTAATGTAAAAGTATGTGCTCATGGTAGAGAATTTAAAAAGCATGCAAAATATAAACAAATAATGCATGTATGACTTTTCCATCTAAGGAGTGACCACTATTAATATTTCAATAAGCCACTTTTTCATACCTCTTCTCCCTTTCTTACACAGTTGAGAGGACATTGTATATTCAACTTTTTAATCTCATTTTTCTGGGCAGTTTATGATAAACATTTACTCATGGTATTAAACACATTCTAACTATCATGGTTTAAGGGAGCATTATAGTTCACTGGATGAGCACCTACTATGTGCAGTACAGCTAACACTGGGAAGCACCAATCATTTTTAGAAGAGTTAGACAAGGGGATTACCTCATCTGATTCTTACAACTTTATGAGCACTGTTATGAATTTCTTTACTCAGAATATAAAAGAAAAAAGGTCCTCAATTGTTGAACTCTAAAGCAGCTGCGCACAGTCACAGGGATGGTAAATGGTAGAACCAGGATATGAACTTAAAAATCTGACTTGAAGCCCACCTGCTCAATTGCTATTAATGCTGCCTCCCCTGACTTAGGAATGACTGACCCTTAATTGAGATAAGCTGTATGCAGGCATGGGGCAAAACTGTGCATTCATTTATTTAATTCTCACCATCATTCAATTACTCTCATTCTCATTTGTAAAAAGGTGAGAAAAGTTGAATCAGAGAGGAGAGATGATGTGCTTAAGATCAACACAGGTAGGAGGGGGCCATCTCAAGTTCAAACCCAGGTCTCTGACTCCATTCCCCAGCCTGCTCGTCTCTGACATAAAACAGTCTTGCCACCAAGTTCAGTGTCATGGAGTTTTTCTCCTAAGAGTTTGAGTTATTCCATTGAAGTCTTTGACCCATTTGGAGTTAATTTTTTATCTAGCTTCATTCTTTTGCATGTAGATGTCCAGTTTCCCTGGTGCCATTTGTTAAAAAGACCATCCTTTCCTGGTTGATTGGTCTTGGCACCCTCACCAAAAATCATCCGATCGTATATATAAGGGTTTATTTCTGAGCTCTCTATTTTATTCTACTGGTCTATTTATTTGTCTTAATTTAGTACCACAGTGTTTTGATGACTATAGCTTTATAGAAAGTTTTGCAGTCAGGAAGTGTAAGACCTCTAAATTTGTTAGTCTTTTTCAAGATTGTTTTAGATATTTGTGGTTCTTTAAGATTCCACATGATTTTAGAATGGATTTTTCTATTTCCAGAAAAAAAAAAAAAAAGGTCACTGGGATTTTAAAGGGGTCCATATACAAACCAACAATTATAATAAAATGTTGTGTTTGGAGCCACTGATCTTCCTACATTAAATGGTAAGAATTTCAAGGGTAACCATCCACATTTTCATCCCCACAGAATCTCATATTGAATCATGTACTAGACAAAACTCAAGTAATGCCTCTGAATGAATCAGGATTAAAGAGCATCAAGTACTTATTTCCTTGTCTGATAAGAACCAAGACATTTCAAGAGGTGAACAAAATGGACTGAAAATAAACAGACTTTTTTTTTATGAATAGATTTCAGATTTCTCTGTAAAATAAAACAAAGTCGAATCCTGGCTAGAACAAACAAATCATAATTTCCATGATTATGTAAGAGCTACAACGGATGCAAAATAAAGTGTGGGGTTTTTTTTTCTCTGCAGATTAAAACAAGTAGAACATTCCCCCTTCTACCTCCTTCAGCCAGCAATAGCTTAATAAAAATTTAAGGGTGATATATACAAAGCCTGACCGTCAGGGATAAGTGGTTTATTATTTCAGAGGCTACATTACCAGCTGCATACTTATTGTAAATGCTAAGAATTGGACATGGTTTATTCTATTTATAGCATTTAATGCTATTTTTTAAGTTTAAATAAACTAAACAGATCGAAGAATCGAAGTCTGCATAGTAATGTTGTTATATAATATAAAAGGTATGAAACATAAACCTTTTCCTTCCTTCTGTGGAGTCTAATGAAACTGCCAGTTGTTTATTTTAGCACAAGAAACTTTTGGCCTGCAGAGCACAGGAAAGACAGAAGAAAAGCTTGCTTTGATGCTTCTAGAATTAACCCAAGAGGTCTTGTAAACCAAGATAGCAAAACTGCCTTCACTCCACCAGCCCAGAGCCTGTCTCCACTGTGCCCCAAGTTCTTGGCAAACAAGACTCCAAGAGCTCACAGAGGAATGGTCCAACAGAGATGGTGTGAGGAAAGAGATTTCACTTTTATACAGGCCAGGAGTGTTTAACCTTTTATGATACACAAACTCCTTTGAAATCTGATGAAATACGAGTTCTGATTCTGCACCCATGGCCAAATACAAACATGCTTGCAAAATATTATGTGTAATTTCAGGGGGTTCACAGACAAGAGCCTTATAGGAAACTCTACCAAGTGGGTTAGATTGGAGGCCTTGTGTCGCAGAGTTGCCCTCAAGGCCTCCGAGTTCAACCAAATAGGCAATCAATCCTTCATAACCATGCAATGAAGCACCAATGAAAACTCAGGTGAACTTTGGATGGCAATGCTTCATGATCCTGTCACAGTTTGATACCAGGGAAACACATCCCTGAGGACAATGGAAACTTCACATTTAGAACTTTCCTAGAATCTGCCCTAAGTGCCTTTTCCTTTTATTTTGATCTGTTTTTGTTGTTGTTGTTGCTTTTGTTTTTGTGTTTTGTTTTGTTGTGCCCAAAGTACAACATAACTGTAAGCATAAAACTTGTAGTGAGCTTTCAGAGTTCTCCTAATGAATTATTAAACCTGAGGTATTTGGGGGAGCCCCCATGAACTGGCAGTTGCATAGCTGAGGGCAGTCTTGAAACTGTCATCCAACTTTTGTGTTGGATCCTAATTCCTTGGAGTTGGTGTCAGAAATGTCGGGCAGACCTAGCAGCCTGGAAGAGTGTATCTTTATCCTTCCAGATGGGCTAACTCCGAGTGGCCACTTTTAAGCAGACTCCCTGAAAGATAGCTTCCCATGGGCTGGCCGGAAGGTGTCAGAGAATTTCTTTAGATCCACCTGGACTTCTGATGTGGAACGGTGGTGTGTGAGAACAGTGGAGAACGATCAATCGAGGTTAGTAAATAAACTTTCCCTTGGAAGAGTCACTCATTTAGCCCATCATACTTGGTGTTCACTCCAGAAAGAATGAAAATAAACTTGGCAAAAACAAACTCAGGTGCAGCTGAGTCTCAGCCTTATTCTCTAGAACATTCTTATAATCGCCTCAGTTTCTAAAACCAAAGAAATGCCTAAGTGGGACCAATAGGTGACATATTGAGGTCCCTCCTGAAGATCATCAATAATATTTGTATTGATTGCTTTTATCTTAAAAAGAGCACATGGCATCCAAGCTACCACAGGGAGTTGGCCTTTTTCATTGTCTTATCCATTTTTATTACTTATTAAGCAGTAAGCAAATGAAACAAGCTAGTAAGAAGCTTCTGCAAGGTAGAAAGCAGGTGACTAACTATTTCCAGTGCTCTTTTCTTTCACTTTTTCTTTCCCTTTCTCCCAAACTAGCAAGAAAGTCAAAGTGACAGATTAAGTGGAAATCAATACCACTCTGCTCCTAAAGTGCTTGAGGCTTCATCAATTCATTATTAAATGTGTACTGAGTATCTTGTGTGCTTAAAATAGCATGCTAGTCACTAAGATGGAGCAGCTTTGGTTCAAGATTTTAAGATAGGATCCTGTTCCAAAGAACTCACAGCCCAGAAAGTAAAATAGGATGAATACACCTGAGAGTATAAGAAAAGCAAGATACAGTGGAGACTATACAGAAAAAAAAATGAATAACATCAATAGGAATCTAGAGGAGGGAGATTTTATGCCCTTCTTGGATGAACAAGGAAGTCCCCAATTTTATAAGCATTAACTAGTGTTTTAGGTCACCTAGATAACAAAACATGATCATTACAAAGAAAGAGCATTAATTAGATGTGGAGAGACTTAGGATGTGAAGACCCTGGAGAGATACAAAGAAAAAAAAAGCAAAGAAATAACTTTTATTTATACGGAATTACCCTTAGACAACCTAGACCAAAAGAGTCATCCAGCCTCTAACCCAAGGGCTAGATCTTGTCACCCTGGATTTTTGCAAGAGAAGGCAGGCACAGCATGATCCCAGTGGCTTAGGAGGCTCTGGCAGCATCACAGGAGGGTGGCTGACTGGTGCTTCAATTAAGTCTGTTTAATATAAAACAAAAAGATGGGGAGGGGCAGGAAATCCAAAGTTCAGGGCCACACTCAGAACACTCAGAAATGGCTCAGTAGTTCTGAGGGGGTGGAGGAAAGGGAGAGAGGGAAACATCAATAAAGAACCAGAGGGAACAACAGAGTCTCAAATCAGGCCAGGTGGACCCTGGCATTGAGATTTCAAGCAAATGCCAGTTCTTAGCAGGTTGTAAGGAGATGGCAGGGAGTAGGATTAGGAACTATGATTCATGTCTATGATACAGAGAAAGAACACAGTCTAGAGGAAGTTAAGCAAGGGCTTAAGTGCCCAGGAAAGCAACAGAGGAAAAAGGAAAAAGCTCCATCCCCTGACTGTTGTGCATACAGACAGGAATGGGGAGACTCCTGGACCATAGGAGCTGATCCATGAAGTCCTACAACTTCAGTAGAACTGAAGGTTCAAAGAGTCCATCTACCCCGTGTAGCTTTACCTCTGGGAAAAAGACAAACATGGAAAAAGGAGGAAGAAATGGCCCTGATGGTGGGAGGGGAGTATCCCCTTAAACTCTGAAAGTCAGTAAAAAAAAATATACTTGGGTACACAGACGGCAATGCGGTCAGAGATTTGAGTACTATCAAATGAATCAGATTTAGTGAGAAACGTGGTTGGGAACCTAGGGTCAGAAGAACCTCTGCTTGAACCTCAGAGAATTGTTCTAGACCAAGGGAATTGTTCTGGACAAATGTTACTCAATGAAACCTTTCTGAAGTGATGGAAATGTCCTGCATCTGTTGCTATCCAATATGGTAGCCACTAACCTCACGTGGCTATTGAGTGCTTGTTGCTAGTGTCCACTTTATTGGACAGTGTACTTCCAGAACAAAGTACACGTTCAAGAGCATATGTCAACAGAGTATTCAGAAAGGCTGCACTCATCATAAATAAAGTTGACACCAAATTGGTTTGGATAAAGTCATTGATAAATCCATGAGAACACTAAGGGAAGTGGATCATGGACTGGCCAAAGCTGTGGTTAGAAACACTGCCACATTCTACCCTGCTTCTGAAGAGATGGAATGCTGAGCCTGACTGACGGAGGTAAATCAGAGGTTTTATGGAGGTATGAAATGTTTCCTGTGTTTTTCTTTGATCCTACCACCCCCACCCAGGCAGGAGATCAGCAGGGAATTGATTGCTACCTGAAAGGAAGTTATATTTTCTGGACTGTTGCTAGGGAAAACACAATTTTAAATTTAAAAATATCTCCCTGATGTGTATCTAGACTAGTTACCAGGTTTAAACCTTCTAATTCTTTTTAAGCCTTATCTCTTAATGTTTTAAGACTAGAGAAGCAAACATGCCCTATTTATCTCAACAACATTTCCTTCTCCCACAAAGAGCCAAGGATTGGGTACCCCAGGAAAATTTTGGAAGCTACCGATGAAACAGTGGGACCTTCCATCCAAACTGGGACACACTGCCTGGTTCCTGTGATTTTGTCACTCTTTACTCTTGAGATAATTCAGGAAAAGCTATGAGCACTTGGAGCACAAAAAATTCCAGGCCAGCCTAACTCTTCTCTTCTGCCATTTTTCCAAGGTACAGTTAGGATCAAATAGTAGGATGGAAAGTAAGGTAATCAGAGGAAATGAACCCAGCCTTCACCAAAATAATGAATTTACTGAGAAAGAGAGACAAGCAGAATAAAAACACAGATAGAATCTGAGAGACCATTGCTTCCTCTCATTGCCTGTTGGCCCTCTTAAGCCTCAGCTTTCTTGTCTGTAAAATAGAGACAAAAGTATTTACCTCGGGAGAGACTGTTTGGATTGAGATTTAACAGCCAAATGTATTATGTAACCTTATTTGGATGCTGATATGAAGAAAACAAAAATAAAAGAAATAATTCTGAGATTATAAAGAAGGAAGATGAGCTGGGTATTAGATAATACGAAAGAATAATTATTCCAATATTTTGAAGAAAATGTCCATATTTCTTAGGGAGTCAAACTAAGATGTAGAGGTGACATAAGTTCGATAAGTTCTAGAATTTAATGTAGTTACGAGGGAGGGAAGAAAGAAAAGAAGTAGGGGGGAAAGAATGGGAAGAGAGGGAAGTGAGGGAAGGAAAGGAGGGAGAGGAAGAGGAAGGAAGGAAGGAGAAAGCAAACAGGAACTATCGTGTTCGAAATGCTCTGGATCTACCCAGCTAAAAAGTCAATTTATCCAAGCCCTCCTCTCTAGAACACATCACCACATCTAAAACCTAAACCTTCTCAAATATGAACCACACAAGATGCTGGCTCCTATTGGGGGGCTACCTGTAGGTATTACATATTCTCAAATCAATCACTTGACATTTTTACGACATCACAAAATCTACACCTTTGCTCCAGCCTAAATCAACAACAAAAGCATCAGCCAAGACTGCATATATTACAGAATCCTTGTAAATCAGCAGTTGCCTTGAGGCTCTGGGGGCCTCCAAATTTGACCAGCTGTTCAAAACAGTAAAATCTCATTAGTTCGATGTCCAACCACTCACCAGTGAGGCTTACTTTAAAGTCAGGAGAGCTCAGAATCCAATGGGAGAATAACCAGGAAACTTCTGTATTTTTAAAGTTAATTAACAAGCTGAGAACCTGATTTCTTGTCAATAGGAAAAAAGAGGTAGCGTGCTATTAAAGGTTTTCTTTTTTTTTTTCCTCTAATTACTCGTCCCCTTCCATTTTATGAGGGTACACCTTTTTCTTGGTAGAAAAGAACTTGGAAGACTCCTACCTTTCTAAGATCGAGTTGAGAAATCAGATGTTAAAAGCCATTTATACAAACTTTGTGTTGACTGTTTTGATCCCTTGAAATTCCGACTTTGGCACCAGTCTAGAAAAAGACAGCATTAACCTTCATCTCTGATGAATCCCCGCTGAATAACCTTATGCAAGGAGGGGCATTGTTTATCAACATTTAAATGAAATCCACTAAGTAGCAGCGATGTTTCTTAAACACATGTCACAAAACACTGACATGGTTGTCAGCAAGTGTACAGAGCACCAAATCCATCCCAACATCTGTCGGATGGTGAAAAAAGAAAGAACTAAGCATCTGTGGGTTGATTTTTGTTTGTTTGTTCTTTGTTTGCTTGGGGTAGAGAGATGGGCATGAAAGAAACTATTTACTAAGCCTTAATAGCACTGATCCTTGGCAATACCAGGCAAAAGATGCCACCCAAGCTGCCATTTAACATCAAATGTTTCCTCGCTTTGTTAATGGCCTGTGTATACCCCAAGAGTTTAATAAATATACCAGCTTTTATTTGTCCGATGAAGGGCTCTTGGGGACATGGTGGTGATCAAGGGCACTGAGATAGGCAGGAGTGGAAGGCAACGAGACAGACTGGCATCTTCCAGTGTCTGCTTTACCACAGCAGAGCAAAGCTCACTGATTGAAAAAAACTCTTGAATGAATGAAGATTTGGCAAGGGGAATCCAATTCCAATAGGCACATTAAGGACTGGAAGTCCACATCTGGCTACCAATAAATCTTTCCCAACCTTATGCTTGCCATTAAACACACACACACACACACACAGCATGTTCCTAAGTCTTTTCCCTTTAATGTTGAATTTGTATCACCTTGGTATCATACCACGTCTTCCGGAAGCTACTCTGGATGATCTAACTTAAAAAATGAAGAGATTGAGAGTGATACCAGTAACTGAGGCAATGTCACATTTTTAAAGTTATTTTAAAAAACATGTATCATTCTCAGATTATTTTCATGGTGGTTTTTGAAAAGGAAGCTGAGTAACAATAATGTGTTTCTATTCAAGTTGCAGTTTGCTTCACAATTACAGGATTTCACAGGACAGATTCACAAGAGCAGTGGTTTATTGTTAAGTTCTATATCATTAGTTTCCCCATAGTGGGTACACACTAGATATCTGTCAGATGTATACATAAATAAGATCAGTTGATATGACCTGTTGTTTGGTGGCAAAGACAAAGCTATCCCTCATTAGATTCACAAGTTATCTAAGAACGAATTTTTCTATAAGACTTTTCTTCATCATTTTCCATGATTTTTTTTTCTCCTATCAAAACCCTTGTGTCTTTTAAAGATACTAATGTCAATCGATGCCAAAAAAGGAATAAGAATCCTGCTATGCATGTTTGTATTATTTAAAAAATGAACGCTAAATCAACCACAGAAAGCCACTGTTCAAGAATTAAACTGAAAATTGCTGTAGAACAATCGGCACTCCCTGGCAAATTTTCCAAATTACCAGAATGGTTTTGGAAACCAGACCAGAGACAACATTCACGTACAAAACTCTGCCAGATTCTCACATAAGCTTTTAACATCACCCTCCATATTTGGTACAGATGAAAGGGTAATTAGAGGCCCGTGGAAAATATGAGTAGTGGGGTCACAGATTTTTCTTTGCTTCTCACATATCCCTGCACATTCTAGAAAGGAAGGAAATGGCTTATGTAACATTCTGCTCATGGTAAATGACTCTTGTTTCGATGTTAGCACTAATCACCTAAGGCAGGTCAGGGTGTGGATGCTGGCTTGCCAGAGAAGAGAACCACGGAAGTCACAAGTGCCTTATGGTTTCTTTCTCCTCTGGTATCCAACATGGATTGAGCACAAAACAAAAACTTCCAAAAACCTGAGGTTCTCCTCTTCTAGTCCAATGATGTGCTTAACAGGAAAAAGGAAATGAAATTAAATGAAAACAGGTTTCCAAAAACATTGTCGTTATCGGCCAAATCAAAGTCCAAAAAAATGTTAACAGCCCATGATTATATCCTTGGTAAAGGATGATCCAAAATATAATCCATCAGGAAAAAGACAGTTAAGATTCCTTGAAAGGGAATCCCAGTGGTACATGAAGTAGCTCCAAACCCCCCCCCCCCAACAGCAGGAAAGAGCAGCTTCCCCCCCTCTCAATCTGGTACAAAAGTCTACTGCTGCCAAAAAACGATTACAAAGCCAACTCCCCAGCTTGAAAAGATGAGAAGGGCCTAGCAGAGCAGGAGGCCTGCAGCTCCTTGCCCAAGTGTGTACTGCATCCACCTAAGGAAATGTAACATTTGCGCACTGAGATTTATAAGAGCATGCTTCCAGACTGGTGAGGGGCTCCAGAAAATGAATTGACGTTTTTTCCTAGCAGGCGTACTCTTTTGGAGAATATTATGTCATCACCCATAAGCTTAGGCTCCTGCATTTATTTGCTCATCTGGATGCTGTTGGTTATTTCTGAGCAATTAGCATCTTTCTTTATACCCATGTCCCTAGGTATGCCTAAGCTTTTCCACCTAAGTGTATAATTCTCTGATCTCTACTGCTCCTCATATCTTTTCATCTCTTATGTATAAATTCTCCTCCAAATTTATGTAGATCTGTAAGAGTGACTCAGACAACAAAGAGTCATGATTAGAGTAGAAAAGTGGTCTCAGTTCACTCATCAGACAATGATTTGTAACAATGGAGGGTGGAGGGAACTAAGTATTTTTTAAGATTGTCATATTGACAAATAATGCAGCCCATAGACTTGTGTCTGAAGTTTAAATGGTTTAGGAATCCTACCATTCGTTGTTCAATTTGTCTACTAAAATGAGCTTTAAGAACAAATATCCATTTTAATCAGTCATAACTCCTTAAACTTCTCATTAATATAGTTGGGAATTTCCTTTAGATGTTCAGATCTTATATGTTCACAACTTCTTCCTTCTTTCTCTGGATAAGTTACCTTTTGGATTATTTTATTGAACAAAGATTCACCATTACCGTTTTAAAGCATAACATCTCTTAAATTTCTAGCCAACTTGGATCTGTTCCTCTTTTATTCATTTATTCAGTGAACATTTATTAAGTGCCTATTGTGTGCCAGTTACTATGCCAGCTGCTCAGAAGATAAACACAAATATTTTATGACTCAGATTTATAGAGTATTAAAGAAAATAATGGGTGTATAATCATTATGTAAAGTAAGAAAAGTTCTACAGCAGAGGTGCAGATATGCCATGGTAGTTCAGAGAAATGCTTTTAGGTGGAGGAAATTCAGGGAAGCTTTCCTGAAAGAAGTTGTTTTTAAAGCTAAAGAACAGACTCACAAATATACACATTTGGTGCATATAGATTACCACATGGTGCTTTAAAATGTATATATCTATTTGTTTCTCTCCTTACAAAGTAAGTTGAAGACAAGGAATACTTTTGCTCATGGTATTTTTCCTCCTCTAATACCTAGGACAGTACCTGGAATGTGCTCAATAAATGTTTATTGAAAGAATAACTATTAATAATTAATTTGGTCATGGGGAGAATTCCAGGCAGAAACCACAGACAGCAGTTGATTACAGACATTCTTTTGATTCCATTGTTTGGCAAATACAGAATCTTTCAGCTATGAAAAATAAAGCAATATGTTTCTTGTTCCATTTTAAAGTTTATTTTTATTTGAAACAAACTTCCTTGCTTCTCTCCACGTCCTGCTCCATGAATCTTTGGGTGTGCCCTCTGCATTCGCAGAGCGATAACAGGGCTCAATTTCCTTTTCTCACCCAGGTCCTTCACTTCCTGGCTGAGTGGGGGCTTCGTTCATGACCCCCTCCAAAATGTGGGAATGTCTCACCACGGCCACGGTGAGGATCAACCAACTCAGGCAAGTGTTTGGAGAGATTTAGATGAAGGTCCCCATGGGCCCAAAAGGTATTAATGCAGTGGAATGTTTAGAAAATCATGGAATTTGGCTTTATTCTTCAAACTTGTGAGGCTCTATTTGGGAGTCATTGCTATGTTCCTTTTTCAAGCATCTCATAGCCTATTGCCATTCACAGCATGGGAAGAGGCTGAGAGAGAAGAGAGGGAAAATGAAGCCCATAGTCTGCCTCACGTCAGTACCTGGGGTCGGGAACAATCTTGGTAAATAACTAAAGGAAAAATGAGATCCAAAGAGGCTCAGGGCAGATAAAAGGATAGTGACCAGTCCCTCCTTTTATAGACTACTTAGGACTAAATCTTTCCCATTTCCTTTCTGCCCAACCTTGTTTATCTAAGTTCAATGATAGAGAAGACCCTTTTGTTTTAAAAGGTTCTTAATGGCATATTCATTTGATCATGTTTGAGAGGTGATTAAAGTTAGGGCAAACTTTGTGATCTCAAAATCATTTTAAAGGTCCTCACTTTTTCTCAGAGTAGTGTGGGGTTCCAGGGAAAACAGCGTTTTCTTGACAACTCTTGATGAAGACATCACAGCGCCTTACATTCAATGACATTTGCCACTTAGTATGTTCGAATTTACAAGCCACTTTATCCTTGCCGATGCCCTACAAAGGCCAAAAGCCCAACATCATAAAGAAACTGATGCAAACCAAGCACTGTGGAAAGCAATAGTTATGTAAGTCATGTTTTTTGAGACTCCCGATAAACTTGAATACATTGGTGACAAGGGAAAAACAAGAAACAGACTTGAGTTTAATACACTAACTTCATAGAACAGCTAAGTAGCAACGGAGCCACTTCATGTTATTTTATTTAATACCAGCCCTACTAAAGAAGTGTTATCATCCCTTATTACCTATGATCTCTTTGAGTCAGAGAAATTAGGTACTTTTCCAAAGATCAGAGCATTTGTAAAATGCTGACTCTCCCAGGTTCATATGGCCATCCAAATGTCAACCTTCTTCATTAGCTATTAGTTATTCATTTAAGAATTCATACTAAGCGCCTACTATGTGTTGAGCACTATTCCAGGAACTTGGACATATGGTCATCCTGAGCACACACACACTCAACATGGAGATAAATGGAGAGCCTCGCTCTTCCGTGTGCACGCATGAATGCACACATCTCCTGAGACTGGATGGGAGCAGTCAGATTGATGTGTTTGAAGTGAATTACCAGGACTTAATTTCACAAGTGGAAACAGCTTATGTGTTTTGAGTACATCAAGCACTCCTCAAGTGGTTGCAGTAGCCACTGCCAAGATTCTCCTGTGCTGTTTAGTTAGAATCCAATGACTACATCTTGAAAAAAACCACCCCCAGGGCCTTTCTGGATAAGTATAATTTCTTAACCCACAATCTTGATCTCAGACCCCCATTGTCAGAGAAAGAATAAATCAATGGTAAAGCTAAGGGTATTCATATTAAATTATGTCTATGTATGTTTTGTTCATAGTCTGGTGGCCCTGATCTAAACTTGAAAATAAAATGTTTAGGTATTTTTAATTTAAATTTATTGTAACTGAAACATCGAAAACATAAAAATTTTACATATTTACAGGGTACCGTGTGCTGCTTCATGTATACACTGCATAATGTTTAAATTGGGGTAAACATACCTATCTCTTCAAACATCTGTCATTTCTGTGTTTGTTTTAAAGTTGTGTCACACAGAAATGACTAGTTACAAGGTTTTGTGCAATGCAACCATCAACTGTCTCTTAGGGAGTTTTGAGAGTGCTATGCTACCATTTAAATATTTTCTTTCTTTCTCTCTGCCTCTACTTTTTTAATGTTAATTGATTTGCTCCATGAAATGCCCTGTAAAGCAGCCAGATGTTGTAAGAGAATCTTGATAGTATGGGAATTCAGCAGGAGACTCCAGCAGCATAAAATGATCCTCAAGTTTCCCTGATTCTCCACTGAGCAGAAACAAAGGCTCCCACTTTAAGTGGGATTAAGAAGAATCTCCTGGATTTCACTGGTAATGTCTAAAGAAAAGAAAAAAATTGCCCACCACTGCCAACACTAAACACACAAAAAAGAATTTTATAAATAAAGAAATGACCCTGAACTAGCAGCAGGAGACCTAGGTTAATTCTGAGCTCCGCCATTGTCTAGCTGTGTGACCCTGGACCCCAGGTCTCACGTTCTCCTTTATCAACATGGATGCTGAACAGGGTAATTGTGCTTCCTTTGGGTTTGAGCAAAATGCTCTGGAGTTTAGGGGTGCAAGTAACTACAAAGGGAAGCAAAAGAAGAATTTGCACAGGAGGTGGTATTTGGTCTAGATTTGAAGGATAAATAGTTTTGCCAGCAAAAACAGACAGGGATGGAAACAAAGGATCCGGATAGGGTATGGGGTAATTGTGCAATCATAACAGTCACTATAGTCACAATCAATAGTCATTCATAGAGACCATCACAAAAGGGGACCTGTCATGCTGTATTCAGGGGTCAGAGGAAAGCAGTGGGTTTTTGCACAAAGGGTACATAAAGGTATTCTGCTCAGATTACATGAGGCCTGATGTGGTTCACTCAGTTTAGCTGTTATCCACAGGTAGTAAGACGCCCATACACATGCTTGTGCCTTGCAGTAGTTGGATGGGAAAGTTAATGTTGATTAGGAAACCACCTTAGTCAATTCAGAATTTAGAATCAGATTTTGAAGACATTCCTTAGAGAAAAATTTAAAAACTCTGGGACTAAGAAAAAAGAGAGAGATTGAGAAGTTAAGGGGGCTATGGCACTTCTAGTTTGGTTATAGTAAACTAGACCTATATGTGATCAAACTGTGATCCATACAGACACAAATGTATTAGGACTGGGTGGGACCCAAGAACCTGTATTTCTAACAAGTTCTTAGGATATAGTGACACGACTCCGGAAACTATTCTTTGAGAACCCACTGAGGTGGGATTTAAGGAGGTGAAGAGGTAGTTGAAAAGGGAAGGAAGCTAATGAGTTAACTTCCAGGCATGTATTATTTGAGGAAACATGTTCTGGTTTGTTTGTTTGTTTGTTTTCCATCTCTCTATTAGGTCTAAACTCCAAGAGAGCAAGGTGGTTCACACCTGCAGGCTCAGTGTCTAGCATAATACCTGGACCATATTTTATGCTCAATAAAGATCCATTAAATTAATGAAAGAAGGTTGAATTTCTCCAGGTGGCAAGGACCCAAAAGCTATTGGAATTATGGTCCATGATTTTGGAGAGAAGTCATGTCTATGGGTGACTTTAGAAGGCTGATGATGCGGTCCACGTTTGGCATCTCTCAGAGTTTGGTAATAAGTATGAAAACTGCAAAGGTGAAGAGCTGGGTGTTCCCAAAAGTATGAAAGCAAAACACTAAAGGAGCATCCAGGTGGAATATTGAAGGGAGACTTCCTGCCCGCAGAGGGAAGCTGGACAAGATGGTTGCTCAGTTCCTTTCTGACCCTAACAGGTTACTAGCCTATGACCTACATGAGGAGGAGGAAGTAATGATGAATTTATGTAAAATTGAAATGAGGAATATAGTTGCTGAATGGAGAAAAATTTCAAAGTAGGAAAAATGTATATAATAAAAATACAAGGAGTTAAGAGACTATAGGGAAAAGAATCATGAATCAGGACGCTGGTGACATGCAGGCCTTGACCCCTCCCCACCACTGGTCAGAGCAGATGGACCATCTCATCTCCTAGACAAGACCATGCCACACACAGAATAACAACCCTGAACACTGGACAACCACTCTTTCTATCGTCTCTTCCTCCTCATTAATCAGAAGTTAATAGATATTTATGGGAAAATAAGCTCACTTTTGTCAGAATATCATGGAACATCTTTATGCTAGAAGGTCCCAATGCTAACCAAAGATACATCAAGAAAAGACATATTTTCTAACCCTGGCACTTATATCTCACAACGGATGATTTTTATAAAGAACCATATAAATTAGGCAACATTTTTCTGAGAATTCTTTTTATCAGTAAAGGAAATTTGTGGCCTGATAGTGATAGAACATGGGCCTCTCAAGTTAGAAGACACTTTTACCTCTGCTACTGGGTTAGAAATGCTTTAGAAATACACAAAGGATTTAAAAAAAAAAAATAGGAGTGCAGTGCCTAAGGGAGTACCGCTAGTTTAAATAACACATGAAAAGTATTTATGAGCCCTTTTTTATGAGGTGGTCAAAGAAAAGACCGTCCAGCATGTAACATAAGACTGGCTGAAGAAGAAAGCATTTCCAAACCACATTGGAGAGTTAAGCATGAATGGAATTTTATTTCAGTCTCTATTACTTATTTAAATTAATGGTGTTTTCAGATGGTGCCTAAATGATAATGCAGATCAAGGTGAGACTTGCCAGGAAGAAAATATACTAGTCTATTATTCAAAGAATGTTACTAGGTAATGTTGAAATAATCTGAGATATATGGGTTTAGCAAAAGGGGGTTTCTGGAAGGGGTATGTGGTTATACTATGCCCAAGTCCATTTTGGATTCTGTGGGTTGAGCATTTTGCTAGAGTCAGGGCTTTGGAACAGTTCCACGTTCAGCAAATGTGGCTAGATCATCTACAGCCAACAAGGCCAAAGCACTGTACACACAGAACCACAACGCATTATTGCAGCTCTGGGTTCAGTCAACTACAAAATGTGCTGTTCTTCATTTATTCAATTGTTTCAACGACCCCTCTGCAGAAAGCATGTCTTGAGCTTTATTTCTCCTAAGTGGTAATGGGTCTGAGCTAATCCCCTCACGATCTTCTTTGGGTGAGGGGAGGGGCTCTTTGTGACAAAGAGCATGCCCTGTTGTGTGACAGCTGGCAAAGGTTATGGGTTGTGGATGCAGCCACGGAACAGAACAAAGATAACTGGCCCCTGGAGGCATTAAACTGAGATCCTTGGCCTCATTAATTCCCTGTCTTATAATGAGCATCTGCCCTGTGAGTTGTATCAGTAACAAATTGTAATGGTAAAGTGTTCCCTCAGGCCACTAGTTGATTGAGTTCCATAGCTGTGTCAAGAATGTCAATATGCTCAGCCCTTAAATGAATGCTAAATGCTCCCGGCCATTCACTTTTTTATTCTGCAAACATTGGTTGAGCACTAACTATGTGCTGGGCACCATGCTAGGTTATAACCAAACTTTTGCAGTTTTCTACCAAACTCCTATTTGAATACTATAAACATAACAAAGTACACCAAATCTGTAGTTAGTCATTTCTGGATCAAAAAAGGGATCCTCATCTTTTTTTAATAATTTCAAATAGAATCCATCAGATCATTAACACAGCATTCCCCCTTAGAAAGCCCACATTGCAAGTTTACAAGCCTCAAGTCAAGTTACACATTTTATCAATCTCACACTTATTAGAGGTATCACTGAATTCAACTTAGAAAAGGAAATCAAATCTTAGTCACTTGTGTTTCTGCACAATAGCTTCGAAATATTATGGAGGTGAGGAAAAAGGAAATCAGGCCTTAGGAAATTTAGTTTTCAGTAAATTCAGTAAAACCATTAAACTATTTTCATTCCAAGTTCATTATAAATTCCCCATACTTTTTTAGGCATACTTTTTAGTTTTAGAGTGAGAAGATATAAGAGCCGAATCCAGATACAGTTCCAGTTTCTCCAAAAATATTTTGGATTACAGAATGGCAACTCTCCTTTAGATTGTTCCAGCAACTAAAAAAAAAGTCTGAACATTAAATCTACTAGTGTATTCCCAGTATATTCAGTGTTCTTTTCTCTTGGTCATCTCACTTCCTGACCCTCAACATTTTGTTTGTGGTCAACTGGATAGACAGGGCTGGAAATGACTGATGCACACCAGGGACCCTGCCTTTTTAAAAGGGACAACAGCAGCCAGTGTACAATGCAGCTTGGCACACACAGAGACCCTCACTCCTCAGTACCCATCCTCCACATCCTGCCTTTCCTCCCAACCTCCTTGCCAGATGGAATAGTAGTTTATCAGCAGGAGGGACCTCCATCCTGTGACTGCCTGCACATGAGACCACTGGATACTGAACCAAAAGGTATCTTGTCTTCAGTAGTTGTCAAGCCCAATCCAAGGTAAATGATCACTCCTTCAACCTGTGGTGGGAGACTCTCCAGGAGGGAGAGGGGAAAGTTTAATTTGCTTTTATGAAGAGTTAACCTGCAATTCCGTACTTTTCACTACAGTAGGGTGATGCACAAAATGCATCCTGCCTTACCAAATACGCATCCAAGAAACTAGAAGGCTGCCCTGTTTATTTCACTCCTTGCCATACTCAGTGGAGGCTGAAGCCCCAAACTTGGGTGCAGCAGCTCTCTCCAAAGTTCACCAGCATGGTGCCATGTGGTGAGAGGGCTTTGTAATCCAATTACCAATTTCTATTTATATTTGAAAATCAACAACTTTGGGTCCTTCCCCCCCACCCCAATTACTCTATCTTGCAGTTTGGCACACAGCTTCTGCAAAACCCAATTTGTTTCTTTTTTTTTTTTTTCCCCTTTAAAGTAAAAAGGGCAATAATTCACATCTGCTTGATTCACTAGAGATCACTCTACTGGACTTTAGGCTCAAATTCTTCATTTTTCTTCCCCAGAAGAGGCATACTTTTAGCTTTAGAGTGAGAAAGATATAGGAGCTAAATCCAGATGCAGTCCCAGTTTCTCAAAAAATATTTTGGATTACAGAATGGCAATTCTCCTTAAGATTGTTCCAACAACTTAAAAGTCTGAACATTAAATCTACCAGTATATTCCCAAGAAGCCACTTCAGTGTATTCTCATAGGGAGGTTATAGGATGTGATTTATGAAGCAAAGCTTCCAACGAAATCAATTTTTGATCATTGTAACTATGAAGAACACACACTATAGGCTTTGGCTCCCTTGACAACTAAGTCTGAAACTATATATTTTGAGATATAGTTTCCTACTTATGGATATCCCATAACCAATAGAAGAATTTCAATGCATACTCTCAGCCATTGATATGCCATGATTCAGATATTGTACTTTAGAAAGACTCTTCTGTGTCAGGACTATGCTATGTGCTAGGATCTATTGGGTTTTCCAGATGGCATGGTCACTGTACCATCCAGGGACCTTTGAAAATAGGACTGACTTTTTTGTTGACTTTTCTATAATAAAATTTGAAAAAAAAAAAATCACTGAGTTTCTGTCATTGATTTACACCACAATATTTTTTAAGTATCAAATTTGAAACAGGTACTCCTCTGAGTTCTGGGGTCATTCCTCTTATTAGAAACTATTTTATCCAGATCACTTCCCACAGACTGAACAGAAGTTGGAATGTCTGAAGATCATGGGTTGCCTGGAGCCAGCAATTTTGTATTGATACTATTACTGATATCTGTTGGCATATACAGTATAGGGAGCAACCATGTAAGAAGCTATCCTTCTGCACTTCTGAGACATGTGGATGTATAGTTCCATTGACTAGATGTGTTAGTCAACTCTTCATTGCTGTGACCAAAATAGCTGACAAGAACAACTTAGAGGAGGGAAAGTTTATTTTGGCTTACATTTTCAGAGATTCAGTCCACGATCAATCAACTTTGTTGCTCTAGACCCAAGATGAAGCCAAACAACATGGTGGAAGGGTATGGTGAAGGAAAGCTGCTTCACTTGTGGTGGCCAGGAAGCAGAGAGAGAGAGGGGCTTTGGGAAGGGGCTGCAGGGTAGATGAATTCCAGGACACACCCCCCCACCCCCCAATGATCCACCTCCTCCAGTCAGGCCCAACCTTCCTACAGTTGCCACCTAGTCAGTGCATCCAAATTAGGATGGACTGCTTGGGTTATAGCTCTTACAATCTAATTTTTTGCCTCCAAACATTCCTGCATTAACACAGGAGCTTTTGCAGGACACTTCCTAACCAAACCATAAGGCTAGGGTTTGGTTGTACCATTGGAAGTCTCAGATTTTGAAGGTGCAGTCTAATCATACAGTATATTGGGTGACTTCATTGAGGACAAGGCCATCTCTCCACATGGCCTCTAAACACTTATAGTTACCCACACTCCTAAACACACATACCCCTGCTCTAGGAGTGAGACAGAGGGTAGGGAACTGTAACAAAGGCAACAAGTCCTCTATTATTCTGATTACAACTCTCCTTTAAAAAATAAGGAGCTTGAGCCTAATAGGTAATGATTTTAGCTAAATTTCATTTATCATCATCCTGGGAAAAAGGAAGAATAATGTGAGGAACTCTGATTCATATAGTGACTGCAGTCACTGGCCTAAGGTCTAACTACACAGCTTGCTAACTATGTGTCTGGCACAGGCTTCTTACTGAGTCATAGAAGACTGATGCAAAGATTATGGTGCCTATGCCCTGGCTCTATTCTGAATGTTAAGCCAGGACAGATGTAGTGCCTATCTTGGTGCCTAAGACAAAATAGGGGTTGCATATTGTTAGAAAGCTTCCCTTTTTACTTAATATGGCAAAAAAGTCTACCTCCCTGTTTGGTAAGCAACATGGCATATCCAGATCAGAGTTCCATAGCTTACACAACATGAAGATCTCTACAGTCATTCACCTATTATCTACTAGCCACAGGCTATGTGGAAGATACTGTCTCAACAAGGACAACTGATTTCAAGTTCTTCATTATCCCAGGGTCACATCTGTACAATCTTTAGGTGAAACTTTGAGTCCATTACTTACAAAGAATATTTGAAGGGGGGGAAAAAAAGAGAAAGAGTTTTACACTTCCTATGTATGTCCAATTTGTTTTTAAAGCCAGGATTCCAAACTCTCAGTCAGAAAATGTGGTGTTTAGGGTGGCAGTTATAATACTGTGACTATATTTCTCAAACCATAAATTGACATGTGGTCTGACAAGCTTAAAGTATACTTCTGGAGACAGTGGGATAGAATATTTGAAATCAGAACTGGAAAATTTGGGACATATGAAGGCTATAAATAGTGGGCAGAGACTGGGCTGGTTCCAGCAGAGACTCAATTCCTACTAAGAACCACATAATTAGCCAGCCCCCATTTGTCATACATATAAATACTGGCACATATGAGAGGCAGCTTAAACCAGCATGGTAAACAAGCCATGCCTGTGCCAGAGGGCTGCCTGGCACACACAATCCTTGTTCCCAGAGCTCTGAAAAGCCCTGTGCAGGACAAGGCTGCCCTTGAGGAACTGAGGGTATACAGCTGGGAAACAAAACCTACAACATAAGAGCTAAAGGCACACACACAGAGCAGTGTTCACTGACATGAAATGGTCAGTCTTCACTGGCAATTCCTCTTTTCTGTAGGAAGCAGGAAGTTAGACTGATCTTATACAGGAAGTTGTAAGATATTCCTGTTTCTTCCCAGTGGGAGACTCTGCTTTCTCCTTGGACCCATCAGAAAGCTACTCCTCCAACTGAAGCTGACAAAATAATACTGGGATTAGAACGAGATAGAAGAGAACCAGGGTGGGGAGTAACAGCACATAGCAGGCATTTCACAGAGTATACCTGAGGGAAGCTATGTGTTTCCTACTTTCACATTACTGTTAGGAATAAGGTGTGACATCCCTACAAAATAGAATAAGGACCAGACTTCGACTTCTCCAACACAGAATGGCAGAGAACCAGAAGTGTGTCGGGCACAACTTTATCAGAATTAGGATAAGTAAGTGCACACCAGACACTGTTAAGAACATTGAATATATCGTCTCTGGATCTCACCAACATCTCTTGTCATTAAGGACATCAAGGCTGAGAAGCATTAAGAGAAATTTGCCCAAGTTCATACATCACTCATGTACAGTCCTGAGACTTCCAACTTCAGACTCCAAACAAAACACGATGAAGCATAGTTCAAGAAGGACCAGAATGGAGACTATTTTTCCAGGCTTATGGTTCTTCACAACATAAGCATCAGAACTACTGAGGAATAATCTAGAAATTTAGATGGCGGGGCTCTGTTGTAGAATTTCTGATTCAGGGGCCTGAGGTGAATGAACTCCCATGCTCACACTAATGACTTTCATACACATCTTCTATTAAAAACTTCTTGACAAACCCAGCTGTATGTGGCTGAGTTTCCACTTCTCTCTCATCGAGAAGGGATTAGGAATCAAATCTAATGTTACTATTTAGCATTTTTTTTTTTTTTTTTGCCCCAAATAAATCCACCTCTGATGAACATGTCATAATGGCCAAATAGCCTGAGCTCCTTGGTAGTGGTTCAGGCCTTCTCCAAAAAAATCTTGAGGTTTTCACAGAATTCCAAATTGACCTCTAGAGATTTTATGTTCAGTTGACATCTACTCAGGGTGACACATTCTTGACTATTGTAATAAGCCAATGTCAGATTAAGTCAAACCCAGGTTAAAGAACCATCCTCACAAAATGCAGTCAGGATGGCCAAGTCATGAAAACAGGAGGGGAGAGGCAGCAGCAAGGGCTAAGGTGTAGCTATGCAAACATATGCAAACACCGTTCAGCTGGCTTTTGGTAAATTGAATATGCAAATTTAAATGCATGGCACACATACTTGGACTGAGAGCAGAAATTCCAAGGATACTATCCTCTACAAATAACTCAAAAAGGGAAGGCAAAAGGGTGATGAAAATAGATGAGTCAATTTCAAAAATCTTCATTTGAAATTTTGAGGTGTTGCTACCATGGAAATTCATACAAAAAAACAAAAAAACAAAAACAAACAAACAAACAAAAAACCAGAATCAAAGATCCAAGTTCATACCAAAAAAAAAAAAGAAAAGAAACAATACCCAGAAACAAAGATCCGAATCCAGATTTCTATGTAATCCAAGTCTCAGAAGAGACCATTAAAACATTAAACAATGTTTTAAACACAAGAATGGAGTTAAACATGGTACCCCAATCACTTGGGTTGATGCTAGAAAAGAACATGACGCCAAGGACAAATAATGTTCCTGACCTACTTCTGCTTAGCAGTGACTTAGGTCAAAGATTTGACTTCCATGACTCAATTTCTCATTCTGAAAATTTGATGAAGGGGAAGGGGGAGGAACATGGGTAGATGAGAGACACCACATTTGTATTATACTTATGCTCTAATTGCAAATTACCCACAGTTATGTACATTCTGTTTTATGTTCTTTATAAGAGTCAGATGTGGAATTCCCTGTGGTGGTGGTTGTTTTAACTCTCTAGAAACTCGAAGTTAGAATTAAAAAAAGAAAATAAAGAAATGGGCTTTAAGAATTAAATGTTTTGAATACTTTCCTTCCTAATTTGTTTTGTAAAGAAATGGAATGCAGACAATCATCAATGGAGTGCTTTCAAGTGAATCATAATCACATGCGTGTGCAAAATCTTCAGTGAAGTCTAGAAGTGCAATTAAATGCCTAATTATGCTTAAGGAGCCCCTGTGTTCTGTCCTGCCTGACTTCACCCTCAGAAAAGAAAAACACACAGTAGCCTTCTGTCCTCAGTATGGGTTCTTTAAAACGTTGAAACACCATGAAAGCCCAACTGTTACCCAATTAGGGGCGCAATTGCTGGGTCAAAGCGTGAAACTCAGCCTTATTCCCTGCCATGCTTGCTAACTCTCCAAATCTTAGTAGCAACCCAAAGGAATATATTGATCTGCTTCCTATCATCCTGGGGCTCCATGAGACAGGTTAGATATAATATCCATTGCCAGCCTTGGAAATGGTTGGGGGAGGAAAAAGTCAAAATTGAAGGTTTTTATTTATTCCTTAAATAAATAAGTGATTGATAATTATCCTCAGATATATGAGTGTAGTAGGATGGGAAATGAAGAAAGTCTTTCTCTCTCAGTACGTATCCTGATCAGGCCCCTTTTCAGCCTGTTGGAGAGGGTTTGTGGATTTCCCAGATAGACCCACAATTAGGGACCCACAATACCTTGTAAGGGTCATGCAGTAAGAATTTAGAATATTCACTATTTGAAAGTCACAGATAAATCTCTTTCGTAGAAAAATATTTCATTGCCTTCCCCCAATTTCCTTAAATAACAGTCGAAGCAGGTTACAGTCAGCGGTGAGATGGACTGAATGAGAAAGGGTAGTACCAGGGGTCAGAGAGCCCTAAGCCACAGAGCGGCCAAGGAGCACAGAAGGCGAGACATGGTAGGTGGATGTGTGCACAGGGTGGTGGGGAGCAGTCAGGGAGAGTGAGGGGAGGAAGAGGAAATCCTGCAACATATAATTCCCATTGAAACATACTCAGGGGGCAGAACTTCAAGCTGTAGGGGACCACAAGGAAAACAGGACTTGAATCCCAGAAGAAGAGGTGAAGATAAGGACTCTGAGAATAATCCAAAGCAAAGCAAGGGAAAGAAGCTAGGGAACTCAAGGATGGATCAGAGAATGAGGGCAGGGTTTGGGCATGAGAATAAGATGAGAGCCCAGCTATTGGGAACTTAAACTTTTACTGACCAAACGTTATCTATCAGGAGTTGATTTTAGTTGCTGGTGTTAATCATGCAAAAGTAAATTCAAGGATAAAAGTAATGGTCAGGAGGTGACCTGATAAGAGAATTGGGATAATTGGGATACTGGACATACCCCTTGGGATCCAGGGCTTCTTTTAGCTCCCTTTGCAGATTTCAACACCTGGGATGAGGTCTAAGTACTTTTAGCCCGAGGAGTCCAAGTGCTATTGGAACAAGGCTCCAGTGGGCAAGTCAGAACCCTGGATTATTAGTATGTTTATTTCTCTTCCCACTTATTGTTCCAGGCTGCTGCATTTCCACATTCCCAGTCTCATTTATAAAACAAAACTGCCTTAACATGACTCGCCTCCTTCCTAGCTGGCTTAGGAGAAAAAATTCCAGCTGTTGATATTTCATGCCTCACCAGGAAGCAGGGTTTGACCTCTCACTGGAGTGATTGTCCTCCATTGTGTGGTGGGCCCATAGCTTTCTGGGGTCCACCACAAACTCTATCCTGCCGCTGCCAGGAGAGCTCTGTGTGACTTCTGTCATGACTGAGCCATGAAATAAACAGTTGGAGTGGTGACATGCCAGCCCTATTATTAAAGAGAAAATCTGCAGTTATGCCTTGTTATAAAAAATAAAGTTGTATTTAGGAAGTAAGCCTAAATGATGATTGGGAATTTATTTTTCCTCATCAAAAATACAGCCTTGGCATACTGTACTAATAATATGACAGGAATCAAAGATATTGTCTCTTTTGCTACTTGGAATTGTGAATGACAAACAGTATATATTTCAATTGATACTTAAGAAGGACAGAACACACTGGATGATAGCTTGGTTTAATTTTAATTAACGAATCACTGGAGTACTCTTCTCTTGGAGGGATGCACTTAGTTATTATTGGTTATTAGCAGATCTAACATTTATATGATTTTCCCCGCCAAAACAATTAAGTCATAATAAATATGTGACTTTCACCAAATTAGAGAAAATGCAGAGCTGGGAGAAAGAGGACTGACCCTTCATCAGTGAACTGGGAAGCCTCTCCCACCATGGATATAAGGTAAGTGTGTATAAAGTGAAGGGATTCCATGTGCGGGAAGGCAGAACCACATAGAATTAGACTCTATCTTGGAATATTAAATATCCAATGGGTTAAAAAGGGCCGAGAAAATATTTGGAGTACTCTGGTACTCTATGGCCCAGATGATTCCTGGGCTTATTCTCCGTTGTTCTCAGGCATCCTACAGCACCAACACTGTCCCCAACATGTCACAGACTCCACACCATGCACTTTCCTTCAGGATCTTATCACCTCTCCTTTGAACCATTCAGTGGCTTCCTATGAATCCCTCACTCCTGTTATTTTCTCTTCCTCACAGATACACATGTCATAGTTATCTTCTAAATAACAGCTTCTCTTCATGCTGCCTACCTGCCCAACAACCTCAAGGACTCCTATTTAATGATGACAACTATAGCAACCATTCCTTGTGTGCTAGGTGTCAATATTTTAATGTTTTGCCTTGATTACTGTCATTCTTACAGGGACCCTATGTGGCAGGGAGCATCACCTCCTTCTATTCCATAAACAATGAACAAATCATCACTGAAGTAGGCAATGAGAAAACCAAAGAGCAATCTTCCCCAACTGATCATAAGGATCCCGTTAGCATTCATATACAGATCTATCCAGTTTGAAGGCCAAGAAACCCTCCCATCTCTCAGAATGGCTCATTGAAGAACAAAAATCAAAACCCTGTGAATTTTCCCTGGCATTGAAGACCTTCTAGAATCTGTATTCAACAGATATCTCTAATTGGATCTCCCCAGATCATATCCTTTGTTTTGGTCCAAATCACACAAAATTCCTTAGAAATGCCCAGCCACCCTCTGTCTGAGCCTTATATTCTGGTCCTACTCTCAGGAAGTTTCATCATATCTAAATCCTACCACCAAGTGCAAGGTGTGGAATGATAAAAAGCCACCTTTACACTGTGCCTTCCTCAAAAGCACTAACCACTAGTTACAAGGGATCTCTCCTGTGAGCTTACCAAGGAGCCCTGAGACGTTTTCTCATGGCATGTGTCCTATTTTAATAGGTATGACAGAATTTGGAAGTCACATGGAAATTAGAATTCAAATCTTCACTTTTTCACTTATCAAACCCTAGAACCTCTGTAATCTGTGTGCTGTAGCATTGTTTTAAGAATTCAGTTATGTAACAAATGGAAAAGAGTTCAGTAGAGTCTGCCAAAGGATAAGTTTTCAAATGTCTGCTACTGCTCTTCTTAAAATGATTCATAGCTATGCATGATTCTTTCTTCTGATCATAAATTTCATGAAGAGGGAAAGTATCTTTTTCAGTCTTCTATCTGAATTGTGCTTAGTGCTATATGGTAATGTTTGATGAATGAATAAAAAACACAATAATGCTTCCAATATAATTTCCAAACATATTAGGCTACAACTAAATACTAAAGCTCCATGTAATGTTACAGTCAAATTGCAGCAAGAGTTTCATAAGCCAGTTATGTATGTTTCTGGGTTATTGTTTTGTCTACCTAACTCATCATGTTCTGTTGTCCTCTTTATGAAACACCTAAAAGAAAACAAATTGAGCAGGAGATATGTTCCTATGGTTACTTTAAATATTTATATTTCTAGGTTCTCTTCTTTTAAGAAATGTAACAGGTAAAGGATTAGTGACAAAATTCATTAATATTACATATTATGTAAAATTATATAAGCTCTAGATTATTGTTTCCAATCTATTTTAATGCACCTGTGTCAATTTCATAGAATTATCTGAAGAACTGAAACTTGGGAAAAGGCTAACTCTGAGGAGGAAGGTCTAGGGTCCATAAAGTCATGAATAAGGAGAGAAAAGTTCTCAAACACTCCTCCCTTTCTTCACATGGGTGAAGGAAAAATCATAACACTTGAGGAGACTCTCAGTAGCAGAAATATTGTGGTAACAGTAGGGGTAGCAGCCACTGTTTGTTACGTATTTCAATAGGCACCAAACAACAATGTATTATTTCATTGACTCTTCTTAACAGTCAGATGAGATAGCTACTATTTCCCCCCATCTTTAGATGGGAAAACTGAGGCAGAGAAAAGTGCTGGTAAGTTCCCCCCCAGGAAATGGTAAAACAGATAAGAACCACAGCCCATGCATTCAGGAGCTACAGTCCACACATCACAGCAAAGGAGGGCAGTGCAGGCATATGCTGTTCCCTCCCATGGTAAGCCCTGCCAGACCTCAGCCAAGAGAGCTGTGCCTCAGCACTTTCCACCAAAGCAACTGCACATTTCCTTTAGTAGACCCGAGTGCCATTAGAAGCTATTTTTATTACCATGAAGAGGGGTCAGGAAAGGAGAATACTGACATTAGAGGGTGATATCTATTTTTAAAAGTCTGCACTTACATGTTTACAAAAGCAATTTCAAGCACACCAAATGTCCGTCTATGTACAGAAGATGGACACAGACGGAGTTGAAGAACACAGGTAAAAACCCAGCATAGCAAGGTCTCTGAAGAGGTAATGGTCTGTGACAAAGCAGGTACAGAGGCACAGGAATTGAATCCAGGGAAGCAGTCTTGCTCCTGGATTAGAACATTCGGGAAGATGAACACAAGTGATTTAATCGAAATGTTCTTAAGATTTACCACTGTTTTAGGCATCAACTGTCCATAGCTTGGTGGGTAATGGGACCATTTCATGCTGAGAAGCCAATATTGGTATTGCTGCCTAAATCAGCTAAACATAATGAGAGCTCCTCCTAACTGAAACCATGAGGGGGGAAAATATGGAACCATGAAAATTAGGCCACAATGGTTGAGACCATCCATTAGCATGGCTCTTGCGTGAACTGTCCGATTCTTGAAGGCCCATAGGTTACCTATATTCTGAGGCATGATGCAAGTTAATTTTAGAAGAAGTAATTCTGCAAGCCCTCTAGAGTTCATCACATCCTGGACCACAGTGAATCTGTTTTCAATGAATATAGGAGAGGTGGGCATTCTACCTAGAAGATGGTCTATTCCAGTGCAGGTCTGAAGATGGTCCGTTCCAGTGCAGGTCTGATATCAAGTATGCAAAAGAAAGGTACCGGGCGACAATTTCACTAATTCAACTCTTGGACAAGCTTTCTTTCATCTAATTGACCCTAAAACATCCATTCCCACTGGGGCAACTAAGGGGGCAAAAATTGCTTCTTTGACAATGAGAAAATTTTGCTCTTCATGTACAAAGCAGAAAGTACACACAACACGTAAGCAGATACATAGTAGATCTATGGTATTCAAATTTCATTGTCGGGGAACTTTCAAGAAAAAAGAAATCTAAAAAAAAAAGATCTTAGAGTAAAAATGAAAAATATAAAAAGTTGGGAAACCCCACAATAGAAACTATGAAACAAAATGGAAATCATCTGAGCGGCAGGGTTTATTGGGAAATAAAAAACATTCAACAGTCCTCAAAGACACATAAGAAAGGGTTTCTCCTATTGTTTTCCCATTTATAATCAATATGGAAACTCAACTGGTCTCATGGGTTTTCATTTCATTTCATTATTTGCTTTATATGATGAGGTTTCAATAACATCAAAGGTTGAATAGGAAAAAAAAAATCAAGATTTTATGTGGGAAAAATGTATGTTTCAATCTTGGGTTCTGGTACTAGCTCTGGATCCTTGAACAAGGAACTGAACATTCGCAATATGTGTTTAATAACTCTTTCCATTTCTGGTTATGATTAAAATCTTCTGAAACCTTTAGCAATGTACCTGGTATAAAATTGATTGTTCATAAATGTCAATTATTATTTTGCCAGGCTCCAAAGTAAAATAATCAATAAAACACCTTTAAGAAGTAGGTTGATTTTTTACCCAATAGCTGTGTGCCATTTTTGATGTGATAAAGCATTCTAGGTTATTATATTCAAAGGAAAACAGCTATAGTTTCCTAAAGTACACTAAGCCAAAGAGAAATAATTATTCTAAGATAATAAGTCAAGTACTAACTACCACATCTTCCTTGAGATATTGTGAAATATGCAAAAATTTCTACACAAATGTAAGGAGTTATTATTGAAGATTTAAGTTTGACAATTTGCTAGAGGAAATTGTTCCTGCTTATTAGGAGAGATGCTCACACAAAGAACTCTCAAAATTCATCATGAAGAAAACAGATAACCCAGGGGGAAAATGTGCCAAAGACCTTAAAAGACGTCATCAAAGAAGATATACAGAAGGCAAACAGGCAAATGAAAAGATCCTTCACATCCATATCATTAAAGAAATGCAAATTAATGAGATACCATTATAAAACTATCAGAATGACCAGAATCCCAAATGTTGACATCAAACGCAGGCACATGAAGCAATAGGAACTCACATTTATGGATGGTGGGAATGCAATATGGAACAGCCAATTTGGCAGTTTCATAAAAAGTTAAACATACTCTTACCATATAATCCATCAACCAAGCTACTTGGTATTTACCCCAGAGTTTAAAAGCTGATGTCTACATAAAAACCTACAATAGGGATGTTTATAGAAGTTTTATTCATAATAGCCCAAACCTGGAAGCAATAAAGATGTCCTTCAGTCTATGAATAGATAAACTATGGTACATCTAGAAATCACTGAGAAGAAATGTCTTTTCAAGCCATGAAATAACATGGAGAAAAATTAAATGCCTATTACCAAGTAAAAGAAGCCAGTCTGAAAGGATTTCATATTATATGATTTCAACTATATGGCATTCTTTGGAAGGCAAAACTATATGCTCAGTAAAAAGATCAGTGGTTTCCCAGAGATAGAGGGGAGAGAGGTTTAAACAGGTAGAACATGAGAATTTTTAAGGCAGTGAAAAGACTATACTATAATAGGGGATACATGTCATTATGTATTTTTTCAAACCCATACAACACCTAGAGTGAGCTCTAAATAACAAATGTGCCACTCTTGTGGAAGATGGTAATAATGGAGGAGGATATGCTTGTGGTGGCAGGGAACATATGGAAAAACTCTGAACTTTGGTCACAATTTTTCTGCAAACCTAAAACTTCTCTAAAATTTATATATATAAATATATAATATACATACACACACGTATGTGTGTATACACACACGTGTGTGCACACATATGTACACACACATATGTGTGTACATATGTGTGTATATATACATACAGACACATATACATAAGTTGTATAAAAAAGAGGCATGTTGTTCTATCACTTTTAAATGTCAAAATGTAAATGCCAAAAAAAAAAATCCTCAGGTTTCTTAGATTCCATTGAAATGATACGATTTAGGATGTTTTTTCTGAGATCATATACTAGCTGCCTACTACTAAAAGTTAACATTCATTCAGCCTTCAAAAGTTTTTTATTTTTCATAATCATTTTATATTTTATCAGGAGCCATTGCTGCTCTATATCCAACAAGAAAATTATGCTGAATAAAACAATTAATCTGTGCAGTCATATATCCAGAAAAAAATGTTTAATATTTTTTCTAAATATTTAGTGGACAAAAGAATGAAGAGTTAGTTTTCTTGATCTGTTGTTTGGTGGGTCAGCATGGATACCATTAATCACTTCGGTAGTGGTTTTGGTGACTGTTGGTATGTGAGAGTCTCCAAGGAACAAAATCAGCTGCCACATTTTTCTCAGCCACAATAACATCTGTGCATTTGCACCTCTGAGTTAACAATGCCTCATGTATTTGTCAAGGATACTAATTGCATTTTTTCCAGTTGCTGGCTTGCTATTACGTAATACTGGGATAAAGTAGAAAATGGGGTTGGGATTCATTCTTGCTTGTAATTAAGTGTTAACAAATAACTGCTGATTAGACAGTAAGTAATACTGAAGTGAGAACTTACATTAATCGAAGGTTTAATGGTGTTTTTGTACTTTAAAATGTGTCTCATAAGAATTTGCAATGCCTTCAGGGTCTAAAGCAAGGAAGCCACTCTGATGAAATTGCAAGTAGTAGAGTCGATAGAGCTTGAAGCAAGAAGCCGTATTTAAAATTCTCAACTAAGTGTGTGCTCCTAGCCTCCTATAAGGAGAATATGCTAGCCAGGTATGGTGGTGCACTCCTGTAATCCCAGCAATGCAGAAAGCTGAGGCAGCAGGATTGCAATTTCAAGGCTAGCCTCAGCAAATTAGCAAGACCCTGACTCAAAATGAAAAATAAAAAAGTACTGGAGATGTAGCTCATTGGTAAAGTACCACTGGGTTCAATCTCTAGTATCAAAAAAAAAAAAAAAATGGTATCTAGTACCTGGGAAGTTTCCTTCCTAACTGGAAGTTTCTCAAATCAGAACAGTATCCCACAACCAGAACCAGACCTTCTTCCAGAGAATCCAGAGATCGGTCAGCACTCCATCCCTCAGGGTGGCCTGGAAGCTGACCTTTCTAATGATGCCTGCTTTAGCCATCTTTGTGGAAACTGACAGAACCTTCTTCCAAGAGTAGCCTATGTGAACAAACACACAAAAAAAAAAAAAAAAAAAAAAAAAAAAAAGGAGTATCCAAGACTCATAGTCAAGAGAAGGGACCATGCAGTGGCCCAGAGTCTACCTCTGCCACAGCAACAAGGCCATCAAAGCCATCCTCTTGCACATAATTGTCACAGCTCTTTCCTGAGAAAGATGGAGATGGCGTCTGAGCTTGAAGTGCGTGTACCTTCCAGCCTGTCTGTATGAGGGGCCGCTCTGGGGCAGGGAAAACAGCTAGAACTGTGTATCTCATGTCTCCCCTGCCTTATCCTCATGCCATCTCCTCTCCTATCCCCCATCCCTCTAGATTGCATAGTTTTTTCATGTATTGTGTAGCTTCCCATTTTATATACTCCACACAAAATAATCCTCTGAGGGAAGGACAAGTATAAGCCTACATCGAGAACACCAGAGAACAGAAAATAAGAGAATTGAAAAATGTTGCTGATGGAAACAATAAGACAGAAGAAACAATATTCCCCAATCTTGGAATTTTTGCCAAAAATTTTCCCATAGGCTCTGAAGATGTGACAGTTGCCTAAATCCAGATTATTCTTTAGGGCGATTTGGCTCCTGTCAGTCATCATCAGATTATGTAATGGAGAAATGCCACTTGGACAAACCCAAAGATCAGCTGTGGTTCTCATCTTTTTCCTAAGTTGACAAGGTTAAGGAAAGGTTAACACTTGAAGCCTGGCATGAAGCGTTTACAGTGATCTCAATGACACAGGTGGGACTTGTTGACAACCAAAGCTGCCTACACGGGCTGAATTGTGTCCCTGCCAATATTCATATGATGAAGATTTAACCCCAGTTATCTTGGCATGTGACTGTAGTTGGGGACAGGGCCTAGGAAGAGGTGATTATGTTAAAATGAGGCCATTAGCCTTAACTCAATGTAATTGTTGTCTTTATAAGAGGAGGGTGGAACAGAGACACCAAGGATGCCTGCATACCAAAGAAAGGTCATGTGAGGACACAGTGAGCAAGCCACAGAGAGAGCCCAAATCTGATTATTTTGCTATGGGAATTTAAGCGAACCAATATACCTGCTATGGTCCATATGGCACGAATTACTTCATTACTGGTACTCATTAATACCTGGATCTCCACTCCTGAGTATAGGAGGACAATTCCCTCAATCTGACCAATTAGTCATAAGCAGATGTGATACATTACATTTCTGGGTCAAAACATTAAATCACTTTTCATACCATGGCATTATGGTTTAGATGTGGTTTCCCCAAAAGCTCACAAGAGAAAGAGTGCAAGGAGGCTTGGAGGAGAAATGACTGGGCATTAATCAGTGAATTGATCCTTGATGGGATTAACTGAGTGGTGACTTGGAGGCAGGTGGTATGTGGCTAGAGGAGGTGTGGCATTGGGGGCATGGC
The DNA here is from genome assembly GCF_048772815.1 of Callospermophilus lateralis. Classification (NCBI taxonomy): domain Eukaryota; kingdom Metazoa; phylum Chordata; class Mammalia; order Rodentia; family Sciuridae; genus Callospermophilus; species Callospermophilus lateralis. Next base: position 32,427,029 of record NC_135320.1, on the reverse strand, counting down.
TTTGGGGTATATATTTATATCAGGCAATCAAAGACCTCTCTCTGCTTCCTGATCATCATGTGAGCCATTTCCCTCCACACTCTTCTACCATAATTGTTCTATCTCACCTTGGCCCTGAGGAATGGAGTCATTCTATGGATTAAGACCTCTGAAACAATGAGCCCTCAAAGTTTTCCTCCTCTTCAATTGTTCTGGTGGGTCTTTTAGTCACAGTAGTAAAAAAGCTAAAACCCATGGTGATCAAGGAAGAATATGTTGAGGTGGAGTTTCCAGAGCACTGAAGTAGTCCAGAGTTCTAAACCACTACCACCCTGGATCACTGGCCTAGATGTGCAGAATTTTTTTGTATAAAACAGAACTAAGCTTTTGTTCTGTGAAGCCAATAAGATTTTGATGTTATTTGTTACTTCAGCATAACTTAGCCTATACTCACTCATTTTACACAGGTTTAAGAAAAGCCTCCTGGTAGGTTCAGGGTGCTTCTTTGTGGCTATGGATGAAAGGAGAAATCTGCTCTCCAAGGAAGTCGTGGAAAAGTGAATCAAATTAACATAATGAAAAGTTCCAACAGACTGACTAATGTGGAGCTTTCACAAATCAGAAATGAAGAATAAGAACCTATTGCTGTTTCTCTACACTTGTCCAGTGAGGTTGAAATGGAATCTTGTGAGTATGGAAACAAGTAACAAAAACAGCACATGTTTTGGTATAATGCAGAATATGTCAATAGGCTGTCTCATAGCCCTAAGGAACTGAAATCAAAGAAGGTCTTGAAGGACATTATCACCAGCAAGACTCTTCCATCCTGGAGTACGGATTTCTGGACAGTCAACAAGAATACCACTTTCCAAAAGTATACTACGACAGAAAATTAGTATGTAGCTTTCCTTGTACATGTCAGCTACGCATGTATTTAGCTGTCAGAATTCGGATACCCCAAGACTTCATCACCCCAAATGTACTAATTATTAAAGTCCCAGCCCTCTATAAGGAAATGCACCTGGAAGCTGCCAATATTGCCCTTCTTTACTACACAAAGTGTGAGGGAGGCTATCCCTCAGTTCTATCTCCAAACTATTGTGTACCCACTTCAAAGCCAGACAGTCCCTTAAACAGGTCTTCCTCATCTCCATCAACTAAGGCATTCAGAGTGGGTTTTCCCCAACATCTAATGGATAGACACTGTACCCACATCATTATTTAATTCTGTGGTTCTAAACAGTACCACCCAAAGGGGCAATTTGGAAATTTGTGGTGGTGGCTTTGGGTTCCTACAATAATTGGGAACATTTCTGACTCTCTGAGCAAGGGCAACAGACACTAGTTGTCCTGTGGTATCTGGGGCAGTCCTGCACAGTGGATAATTGTTCCTTGCCCTGCACAACTTTCAAACGTCCTGCCTAATTTCATGGTGAGGAAATACTTTCACACATTCATGCAAATATTTACTAAATGCCTACTATGTGCTAAGCTCTGTTTCAGGGATTCTGAATGAATCACATTCTCTGATCTCTGGGGTTTTGAAAAACAGTTCAATTTTCTAAATCTGGAATCTAACTCAATTTTGAACAGAGAGTGCTTTTGCACTGTCTTAATATCCAGGGTGTTTTCCTGAAATGCAACCACCATGCAAATCAAGGGAAAATTGTAATTTTTGTTCTGAGGTCCACCAAGAATTGCTCCCTGTATCAGAAAACCACAGCACTAATTGCAGAACCCCTCGTCGTAATAGCCAAGCCACCGGGATAACACATTTATCCAGTCCACATCTGTAGCCTCTGCATTGACAAGGACCCTCAGACTAGTCAAATCACCTTCTTCATTAAGTTTTCTCATGGAACTCTGTCCAGACACTTAAATTCAGAAGTAGGTATTATTTTGTCATAAATTCCTTAGCTTCAATTTCAGCTACATTCCATATTATTGTTGTTGTTTTCAATGTGTGTGGTTAGTTATGTTATCAGTAAATCTCATTTAAAATGGAAAATGTGATATATTTCTTACAAAGAGAGAGCACTACATCTGATAAGTTGAAAATTGATCTCTAAAATCAAAAACTTTTAGTGATAAACCCTTCCATGATAAATTTCCATAGAATTCCTTATGAGGGTAAGGGATCCCAAAAATTACCCCCTTTTAAAACTTAGGGTCCCCATCAGTTTAATAAATTCAAGGAATACTCCCTCAAGGAACTAAATCCAGTAAAACTTTCATTTCATGGGGAAGAAAAATATATCTGTTATTTACAGTGAAATTTAATTAAAACAACTTGAATTCTACACACAGCAGTAACTTTAATTTCAAGCAAAGTAAGGATTCTGAAAATCTCATATCTATGATGCAATGAACTAGTAAAATAAACTAATCAATGACTAGTCATTGGTTAAAGTGTAGAGTACAGACTAAATCCTAAGCTGTCTGGAAAGATCTCACACGTGGTAAATAGTAAACTTGTTCTGGATGTCACAGCTTAACACAGAGTCAATGTGAGCAGGACATGAAGCAGGATGGAGGACAGTGGGTTAGGATGGAGACACTAGCTGAATGGGAGGACAGCCCAGCAGTCTAATAGGAAGAGAAAACCAGTGTGGAATGGGAACTTCTCCTCTGTCACTGTTGAGCTACCTGGCTGGAGGAGTTGTTCCCCATGTCAGTTAGGGTTTGACCAGAAAAGCAGAACTAGCAGGAGATACATATTAAGAGATTGGTTGCAAGGAATTGGCTCATGTGATTATGGGGGCTGGCTAGGCAAGTCTGAAATTCATAGAGCCAGCCATCAAGAAGTGCCACCTGCAGGGCTGGGGTTGTAGGTCAGTAGTAGAGCACTTGCCTAGCCAGTGTAAGGCACTGGGTTTCATCCTTAGCACCATATAAAAATAAAAATAAATAAATAAATAAATAAATAAAAGGTATTGTACCCATCTTCAACTGAAAAAAAAAAATTAAAAAGAAGAAGAAGAAGGGCAGCCTAGAAGTCTTTGTATAAGCTACTGCTGTCCACAGGAGGAACAGTTCCTTTTCTGGGAAGGCTCAGCTCTGTTCTTCAGGTCTTTCCACTGATTCAGTCAGGCTGCTATGATTTGAATGGATTTTCCCCCAAAGTTCATGTGTTGGAAAATTAATCTCCAATGCATCAATTTGGGAAAGTGGGGCCCCCAATAGAAGTGATTAGATCATGAGAGCTTTGTCTCCATGAACGAATGAATGTCTTTATCAAGGGCCTGGGTGATTCATCTCAAGAGTGTTGTGGTTATGAAAGTGAGTTTAGCCTTCTCTTGACCTTCCACTTTCTGTATGGATGATACAACCCACAAGCCCTCTCCAGATGTGGGCACCTTGACATTGGACTTCTCAGACTCCAGTCTGTGGTATTTTGTTATAGCAATATAAGTTGGAGTGAGACAGAGGCCCATACAGATTATCTGGGATAACCTCCCTTATAGAAATCAACTGACAGGGGAATTTCATCATTCCTCTGAAACACCTTCACAACAGCACACAGATAGGTATTTGGAATAATTGGGCACTTTGCCTAGCCAAGCTGACATATCAAAGGATAACCACAGTGCACCCTTGTCAATTTGGTACCCACACGTATGTCCTTCAAATTATCTCTGACTGAAGACAATAATAGTCACACTTTTGCAGACCATAATGCAACTATCCTACATCCAACTGAAAACACTAACCTTTTCCCAGAGGAGAATACGAATCTGGGTAAAGTTCATATACTTCCTCTGATATCCTATTAAATATCATAATATAAAATTTACTATTAAATAGCATCAGCATCATTAGTATGACTACTAGGCAGGAACTTGTAATGATGTTAAGGGGGGAACTGTGACTCAGAAGGCAGCAACAATAAACCTGGAATATAGGAGTGAAAAGGGAATTAAGAAATGGTTGTTTCTGAAAAATTAAATAAAACCATGGTAAAACATGGCCATATTTTTAGATAGACCAAGTACTGAAAAGATCCCAATTATTTCCAATGTGTACAATAGAGAAAAAAGGAGCAAAACTGTCTTTTGATAAACAAAATGCCTGAATCTCATCTTCATTAGTAAGTAATGAGTTAGCATGACACAGGAAGCTTCTTTCCCTCCCATACAGAAGGAGTTCTGGATTAGAGTTAAGAGGACAGAGGGGCTATTAGCATTCCCACCTGAAGACTTAAGTAGGAATTTGGAGGACTGAAAGAAAGTCTCAATAGAGATACAGTAAGGAAGGAAACAAAGCCTGAGATGGAGGAGACAAGAGACCCCCAAAAGAAATAGAGTTGATACAAGCAGAACTGTGTCAGGCAAGGAGTTTTTCCTCACACAGAAATAGCTGAGGGGTTTTAACTGTGCTTGCCAGAGCTCAAAGTAGTCCCTGAAAATGGATTTATTATAGGAAGATACCTCAATAAAGTTATTTTTAAAGATCATCACATATATGCACACATTATTTTTATTAAGCACAATATACTTAGGAAAAACCCAGAAGGAAATATCAAAATATTGACTACTTCTCAGTAGTGATATTATAAGTGATGCTTATTTCAAATGGTCTTGTATTTCCCAGTTCCTATGATAAGTATACCGATTTTTTTCCATCATCGGAAAAACCAGACTCTTCCTGAAAGAGCCATTTTCCATCAAGCTCATCCTCAGTTCAGAACAGTGCTGTTAAAAAGGACTGATTTCAATTTCCTATCGGTTTATGTGGATCCATCTATCCACTGTATCTATCTAAACTCCAGCTTTCTTCAGAACATTTGCCTTTTAATTTAAATGCAAATAGAGTGAGAAAATGCACGGACAACCATGACAGCCTTTGCTCCTCTTGGGGTAAAAGGGCAACAAATGGAGACTGGAGACTCGGGTTTCCCCCACAGGTCTGCTAAAGAATTCACTCTGTGGCCTTTGGTGAGACACTTCCCCTCGGGGCTGCAGCTTCTTCAGCTATAAAACGAGGGCTGTGAACCAGATCATCTCTAGGGGCCCATCTAGGACTGACATCCCACCATTTTATGTGTCCCATGGGGGAGGAAGAGCAAGCAAAGCAGAGGTGCCTTGCTGAGTCATCTCCTCACGGCCCTGTGATAGGAATCACACCTCCCACAGCCCCCTTCTCTCCATTTCTCTATTTCATCTCACCCTCTCAGCCTTCTTTCGCCTGAAGATCATCTGGCAGTAAAACTTATTTTTCAATCTCAACACTTCAGCCATTCTGGCTGTGACTCAGACAGTCCAATCCTTTCTGGTATCTGATTTTGCTCTGGCACTTAATGGGGGTCTAAATATTTCCTCCTCTCCAGTCTAACTTGTTCCAGCAAAACTTCACACCCTCTCTGGTTGAAAACTCAGGCAGCCCGTCCCCACGGTCCTTTCTGCTATTAATAAATACATGTGGAGCAGCATGCAGGCTGGTCCCTCGCCTCCTCTTACAAACCTTAATGCCCTGAAATCTTAATGTAATCATACTCATTTTAAGAACTGCAGTCATTTGTCCTTGGCTCAATTTTCCCAGAAATGACTGGCACAGGAAGCTTTTTCGTAAGGGTGGTTGGCACCAGGATCACTTGGCGGGTCTTGGGGAATCATTTCAGTTACAGTTTTGTCTGCCAAGTCTGAATTCCCTGCTGACCCAGTTTGGATTTTAAATTTCCATCTAGACCACCTGCCTGGTGTTAATTAGTTATGGTTTCTTGTTTTATATGCAAACTTGTTTTAATGTCCATGAACTGGCACAGCCTCTTGGGCTTCTCCCTGGTTCTACTGCACAAGCAGCATGCTTAGCTGACCCAGCCATTTGTACTTGAATAACGTGCTGGAGCTAGGATGGTAAAGTAGTCAGCAAAACTTGAGGATGAAGACTGCAATATCCAAGTAAATTCCAATTAGTAATTTTTTCCCCTACTCGGCTTTTGTTGAGAACCTTAAATTTATAATTTAGTGCAGTGCTTTCTTATCTTTCACCCCACAAGCACTCCGCACTATTTATTAATATGCAGAGTAGGAAATCTTTACAGAGAAACACAAACCTATTGCTTTTAATGCTATCCTAGATCCCTAATTTTCTTTCATTTGTGCTATATTTACAAATTGCCAATTAGTAAATCAAATCAACAGATTTTCCTCTTATTTGCCTAGAATTAGGGGAAGAAATTATCTTCTCAGACTTACTAGCTTTTCATTAGGCAGACAAAACAAAAAGGCAAAAAAGTTATTTTCCTCCATTGGTGTGAGCATGCTCTTAGAAGACAAGTTCTGACCAAGCAGCTTTCAAAAATTTATCCTAAATTTTCATTCAATCCCTGGTACAAAAACAAACACATTAGAATGGTGGATGTAACAGTCTGTACTAGAAAAGATTTGTCATTGACATAGATGAAGTGTAGTATAAGAGTCCCCCTTTTGCTCTAAGAGTTCAAATTGGAAGAGTCGAGAGTCATCAACTCTCTTGCTGGGCATGGTGGTACACGCTTGTTAATTCCAGCAAATAGGGAGGCTGAGGCAGGAAGATCACAGGTTTGAAGCCAGCCTCAGCAACTTAGCTAGGCCCTAAGCAACTTACCAAGAGCCTGTCTCAAAATAAAACAAAAAGGACTTGGTGTGTGGCTCAATGGTAATGCATTCCTGGGTTCAATCCCATTATAAAATAATAATAATAAATAATAATAATAATAAAATCATCAGCTCTCGGGCTGGGGTTGTGGTTCAGTGGTAGGACCCTTGCCTAGCACATGTGAGGCACCGGGTTCTATCCTCAGCACCACATAAAAATAAATAACGTCCATCAAAACTAAAAAAAAAATATTTAAAAAAAAAGTCATCAGCTCTCAAAGAAGAGCTTTGTCCATAGTCATATTATGGTCTGACTGTATCCCTGCCTCCCACATTCATGTATTAAAATCTAATCAGATAATATTAAGAGGTAGAGCCCTTATGAATATGATTAGTGCCCTTATAAAACAGACCCCAGAAAAATCCATCACTCTGTCATGTGAGTTATAGCAGGAGAACACTCCTCTATGAGCCAGGAAGAAGGCCCTCAGACACCGAATCCTGGACTTCCAGCCTTCGGGACAGTGCTTAATAAATATCTGTTGTTTATAAGCGACTTAGTTTATGAAACTTTGTCACAGCAGCTAAAACAAAGACAAAGCATTTTGACTTCTGATTCATTGATTTTCACATAACTTTGGATCAACATTAGAAATAGAAAAAAAATAGACTGATATTGTTCATTTACTTGAGATGCTTGCCATAGAGATTCTCATCACATTTAGAATGTCCATTTAGAGAGGTGACAAGGGGAATCATCCTCATAGAGATGCTGCTGTCTTTTCATGTGCCCCAGACCATCTGATTTTATGTCCTAGCATGCCAATGACTAAATCCAGGGCTAAAGTGGCTGGAAAGAGGGTATGGAATTACTTTTCTGTTATAATTTAATGGACAATTTTCTGGGTGCTAAGTATTAAATGGTTTTAGGAAATGATGAATAGCACCAGTCTTGGGAGTTGGAAAGATTCCATTTCTCCAATTGCTCTCTTTCAGATCCACAAAGAACCAAGGCTTAGTAGGCAAAAGGAAAACCCACTGGGCTTCTTCCTAAATACATAGCCATGGGACGCCTCCATGAGGGAAGGAAAGAAGCTCTGACACACAGGTAAGATGACTCTGCAGGAGCCAAGGCAGATTGGAAAAGAGCTAGCTTGCTGCTGGATGACAAGTGTGTGTTATCTAAAAGCAAATGTTCTTGTCTTGAAATAAATGAATTACTGAAAGGCAGTTTCCTGAGGAGCCTTTTGGAAGGTAAAGATACTAACCTGCCATACATAATATAGTCCAAATATATTTTGTATCTATCTATATGATGCATGCTAGTTCGTAATATTTCACACTTTATGCCTATTAATAAATTATGTCTTCTTCTAGCTGTAATAATAGACTTTACTGAACAATTATTTACACTGTGCTATATAACTAGTGCTACTAATCAGATGTAGCTGTAATGATTCTTGGCACAGTAACAGCTTTTACCCATCAGAATTTATATTCATGCCTTTAATGAGATTTTTTTTTTTTTAGAGGCAATTCTAGAATGATTAGAGAGGAAGAGCTATTCAGTTCAAATTACAGCACTGTATCCCTCCACTTAATCAAAATTTCCTTCAAGGACAGATACATTTGCTGACATTCATGGTAAGCGATTAAACATTGCTCTGCTGTCATGTGCCAGGTACAATTGTCGGACACATCCGTTTTTTTGTTTCTCCTGCTGCTCTGAGCTAAATTCTTTTACATTCTGAGAACTGACCAAAATTCCCTTATAGATGCCACTTGCCTTAGCAATAATCACTGCTTTGCAGGTAATCACTTTACTCTCTAATTGATTTCAAACCCTTTTCTAAAAAATTATAATTTCTATTTTCTTCAAAACAAAGGCTAGCATTTGAGTGTGTCCTTTGCATAACAAAAGTGCTGTGCTTAAGTTTGGATGCTTTTTATTTTTCTATGGAATTGAGGTTAGTTACTAATAAAAACAATCTTTTTAAGGATGTTAGTTTCAAGTTCTGAATTATTAAATATCTTGTTTCATACTTTGCTTGAAAATATGAGGAAAATAGTTAATTTATAATAAAGAAACTACTATTTGAGCTGGGCGTGGTGACGTGTGGCTGTAATCCTAGCATCTCGGATGGCTGAGGCAGGAGAATCTCAAATTCAAAGCCGGCCTCAGCAACAGCAAGGCTCTAAGTAACTCAGTGAGACCCTGTCTCTAAATAAAACACAAAATAGGGCTGGGGATGTAGCTCAGTGGTCGAATGCCCCTAAGTTTAATCCCCAGTACCCCTCTGCTCCCCAAAAAGAAAGAAAATACTATTTGACTTAAATTGAAATTATATTTAAAAACTGTCAGATTGAAACTATTATACTATCATAAGAATCTTCCTTAAATTCTTTTTTAAATAAAGTGGGATATATGCAGATGGATGGATAGATAGTTGGACAGATGGATATCTCTTTTAAAAATACAACAGATTCAATAAACAAAAGATATTTAAAAACAAACATGAATAAGTTACCCTACATTAATTGAATATTGATGAAGAGGAGGAAGCTAGAACACAGTAATGAATCAACAATAGTTACTGGCCAAAAGAGACAATCACAACAGTCATATTGTTAGTTTTAGGAAGAGGGAGAAAGGAAAAACAACATTTTCTATAGGTAGCAATTCTTTCTTGGCCACTAAGATAGTTAACTGTTATCAGCTAGAGGAACAAAAAAGCCAACCAGCAACAAACCACAAAGAAGTCAAAATACATTCTACATAATATATTTAATTTTTTTTATTTTAGAAAGAAGTAATTAGCATGAAAACCTCACAGATCTGGCAAAAACCTGTGACTAGGACCCAAGTCTGACATTGAGAGTGATTATGTGATGATCATTTAGGGATTACTGGTTTGTAACTTGGTGTTTGTATTTTCTTCATTCTAGATCTGTATCTATGATAATTTTTTATCATTTCTTATGGCTTGAGATTAAACTAACGCTATCAAGGGGGTCTTTGTATTGTTACTCTTAAGAAATGATGACTTATTTTTTAATTTTTTAAAAATTTTTAGTTATACATGACAGTAGAATGAATTTTGGCAGAATACACATACATAAAGTACAACTTATTCTATTTAGGTTCCCACTCTTGTGGTCAAACATGATATGGAGTTACCCTAGTTGTGTATACAAATATAACACTAGGAAAGTTATGTTCGATTTATTCTACTGTCTTTCCTGTTCCTCTCCCCACTCTCTTCCTTTCATTTCCCTTTGTCTAGTCTAATGGATTTCTATTTTTCCTCTTCGTGATTTCCCTTATTTTGGGTTAACATCCACAAATCAGAGAGATCATTTGCCCTTTGGTTTTGTGGGACTGATTTATTTCACTTAGCATGATATTTTCCAATTCCATCCATTTACCAGAAAATGCCATAATTTCATTCTTCTTTATGGATGAATAACATTCCACTGTGTATATATACCACATTTTCTTTATCAATTCATCCATTGAAAGATACCTAGGTTGTTTCCATTGCTCATCTAATGTGAGTTAAGCTGCTATAAACATGGATGTGGCTGTCACACTGTACTATGCTGTTTTTAAGTCCTTTGGATATATACTGAGAAGTGGGATAACCAGGTCAAATGGTGATGCCATTCCAAGTTTTCTAAGGAATCTCCATACTGCTTTCCATAGTGGTTGCACCAATTTGCAGTTCCACCAATAATGTATGAGAGTACCTTTCTCCCCATAGATTATTTTTATACACTACAGATTTTCTAAGTAAGTCCCTAATATCATGACCCCCAAACAAATCAACTTAATTAACTTGAAGCTGTGATCACCCTATCTCTAAGGATAGGATAACCCTGAGGGATAGGAATTTACATTGAGGTTATAAAAGATACTTTCCTTTAATAATTATTTCCAATTTATCAAAGGATTTGTGATTTCTTTTCAGTTTTGTTTCACACTAGAAACATTTCCTAAAGTGCAATCATGAGGTAGAATGCTTGCCTAGACTGCATGATTTGATCTCCAGTACCCAGAGTTGGGGATGGGGTCCATATGATTTATAAAAAGAGCAGGAGGAAAAAAAAAATCAGAAAAGTGAATGTATTTTTAAATATCCTAAGAAAATTCCAGAAAAACAGCAATTTTTTTTCTTAAATTTTTTTTTGGAATTTTTAAATTTTTAATTCATATATAGTAGTTGTACATATTTATGGGGCACAGTGTGACACAAAAAGTGTGTAATGATCAGGTGACTGGCATATTTGTTACTTCAGATATTTATGATTTCTTTGTGGTGGATTATTCAAAATCCACTCTCCCAGCTATTCTGAAATACACAATTATATATGGCAATTATTTGTGAATCCTGCTCAGTAGAGCAAGGTGCTCTTGACTGTCTCTCTCTCTCTCTCTGCTCACATGGCTGGGGCTGCCCTGCCCCTCTTTCTGCCTCTCCTTTTGTTTCTCTTCCTCCCATCCTTTCATGGTGCCTGTGTTAAAGAACTTAATAAACTGGTTTATAGGATAATTTACAGTAAGGAACACTGGTACTGGTTGACCATCCCTAACCCCCAAAGTCCAAAATCCTAACTACTTCAATGCTGGGAGCCATCAGCCAAGTAGGTATGACAAATTCCTTGCCAGCTTACTCCCATGCTGTCTAGTGGAAGGACTTCTGAAAGGTGACCTTGCTCAAGGACCAGGGCAGGATCCGTGTTTAGGGTGTTCCCCCTTTAGAATAGGGCAGTTTAGCATAATAGGAGAGTAGGGTGTTTCCCCTTTAGAATAGGGCGGTTTAGTAATAGGAGATTAGGGTGTTCCTCTTTTGGAATAGGGCGTATCCTGCTGCTGAGTTCCTCTTGAGTGCTTAGGGTCAGACAGTATATTTTGGGAGACAGAAGCCCATGCAGAGTGGATTTGGGCAGAACTGTGGATTTGGGAGAGAGTGGATCAGGGCAGAGTGTGGATTTGGAAAGAGAAGTGGATTCCCCCAGAACGTGTTTGTAGACGGCCGGTGTGAGTTCGGGAATAAAGAATTGCTGTTTGAATCTACAAGCTGTGTGGAGATTCGTGATTTGTGCCCAGCCAGAGACTGCGGCACTTCAAAAACTAAAATTTTTGTACACTGACATAAGATCCACAAGTGGAAAATTCCACATCTTCTCTCATATGATGGGAGGTAGTCAAAAGGCAAAAACATGCTAAAATATTATATAAAATCAAAATCTTCAGGTCATATGTATGAAAGGATACATGAAAGATAAATGAATTTCGTATTTAGACGGGTTGTTTTCAGTTAGTATGTGCAAATATTCCAAAATTTTAATTAAAAAATCCAAAACATTGGAAAAATATGGTTCCAGACTTTTTGGATAAGACGTACTCAACCTGTAACAGCAAATAGCTAAAACATCTATAATACTTTAAGAAGCAAATACTTTACTTATGTGAGCACAGGGAAGGAGGACAAACTCAATGTAATCTCACAGCAAATTAGTTGTCAGAAAATATGATGTATTCAAACTACACCATATTTGAATACATCAGAACACTTGAATAACCTAAATTTTCACTTTTTGTTACCTGTATTACATAGTCTCAGTCTAAGAGACAAACTTTACATTTTCGTTTAAATTTGGATGATCTTTCATTACATAAAATATAATGGTCATACTTACAAAGAAGTCAAACATATATAAGATTTCAGTTATTTTTTAAAAACTTTTTAAAGAAAATGTTTCCAGATTATAGCACAAAAATAGCTGTTTTACAGGTATGAAGACACGAATTGGTATGAATATACTACGCTTACAACCAGAGTTATGAAAAATTGTGCCCTATATGTGTAATAAGAATTGTAATGAATTCCACTATCATTTAAATTAAAAAAAAAATTTAAATCTGTTTTTTCCTAACATTTTTTGATTAAAAATAAAACCAGTTTTAATTAGTTTTACTTGTAATCAAATTAAAAAAAACCTGACCAAAATGTTCTACCTAATACATGTAATTAAAGTGATATATAAATTATATTATTTGTATTTTTAATAAAGAAATCTTAATTTTATTGATAAGTAATATGTATTTTATATATATATAAAAGTCACCATTGTTGGGATTTAGGGTGATTTTAGGCTTTTCTTCAAATAATCATCTCTTTGATGGGCTTTATACTTTTATGTACAATGCAAGAAAAAAATTGCTTATCAATTCATTATGAAAGTAGTCACATGGTTTTTCCAATGAGGCTAGAGCAAAACCATTTTGAAAATTTCAGGATTTGCAGAAATGGAAAGAAGCCTGACCAAATTTTAATTTGCTTAAGAAATAAAAAAATTGGATTGGATGCCATTTTGAAATGTGTTTCTGCCAGATTCTCTCCTGGTTGCCAGCTTCCAAAGCTCCTGAATTGTCATCCAAACTTGATTAAAGTCAGGTTACTCCAAACTCATTGTTTTAAATATTCATAATAAAACAGGAACATTCTTCAATATTGCCAACAGAAAGGTGAAATAACCAAATGAGGTGAAAGAAGGTTGGAACTTCCTTCTCTTTAGGGAGGTAGTTGATTTCCTACTTGTTTCTAGAGGAAAACATAATAGGTATCCCCTCCCCCCAGCAGACACCCAAAAAAGTAATGGTTACTTTTATCATTTTCTTTTTAACCATCTCATTGTATGAATAGTTGCCCTCACAATTTAGGACTCCTCTAATGTTCAGCTGAGTGCTAGCAATACAGATGCATACTAGATACCCCACAAACAAGTATCACAGGCCATTTGATAAGAAACAGACAGATGATGTACATATCCCTTCCCAACACAGCATGATGTGAACCATACAAGGGATCGTTAGATGACACTAGGCTCCACTTGATTCCTGACATAGTGCAATTGTGAAGGGTACAACGATGGCAGAGACAGGGTGCAGCCCCTCCAGATGCTCACTTGGATGAGAAGGCAAACCAGTTAACAACTGTCATCTGAGAAGCTCTGAACTAAAGGAACATATTGAATTTCTTAGAGTCACTGAAGAAGGGAAAGTAAACACAGAGGAAGCAGGGGAGGCAGCTGAGCCTTGAAGGATGGGTAGAGCCATTCAGCTAGACAGCAAACCAAAGGATGATGGAGACCAGAGTCCCAGTGAGAGCAATGAAAGGGTGAAATAGCAATTTCCTCCTCATCTTCTCAAGGCCATTTGTATAGCACACAGTCTTGAAATGTAGTCTCCCTCGAGAGTAATGAGCAGATTTTTTTTTTTTTCCCCCACTGTCTAGTAAAGATAATGTCTCCTTTCAGGGCAAAGGTTGGGCAGGTTTGCTTGTAACTCCTTATAGGGATCCGGGGTCCCCAAGCTCAGTGTTCCTCCATAGTCATCCACTGCAGGTGCAGCATCCACCTGAACACTCCATTGTATCTCTGTGGGACATGAGGCCAAGGGAAATCAGCACAATCATGAATCCCATAATGCTTGTTCTGCCATGAAAAGCAAGAAAGTTCAGGAGACTTTTGACAGCATCAGTGAAACTATGGCAAGCAAAATTTGTTAGCTGACAATTAGAATAAAGTCTGAGACCATTCACAATTCTTGAAGATGTGCAGTGGTACCCATCTGCCATATAGGAGACTAACTGAAATAAAATGGAAATTTGGGGGGCAGGAAAGACAATGAGTTTGGTTTTGTTCTTGTTGAATCAGAAGTGGCTATGGAAGCACAGAGTTACCCACACATGACAAAGCTTTAGGAAAAAGATCTGAACTAGATACACATATTTGAAGGTTATTAGAATCCAGAAGGGAATTAAGACCTTAAGAGGGAAGAAAATCCTGGAAAGCACCAATATTTAAGTGGTAGGTGTGGAGACATAGAAGGAAAGAAGTCTTGAGAAGACAGAAGGAATCTATAAGATGGAATGAGGACACTATCTCAGAAGCCAAGAAAGAGGACAGTTCAAAGGAGAGAATAATCAATAGTATAATACAGAGAGATCCAAAAATTAAAGATACTCCAAATCCCACTGGACTTGGTACTGTTGTCCTTAGAGTATGGTTGCTAGCCCTCAGATTCATACCTATCCTTTCCTTCATTATGTATCCCAGGTAGCTGACCCGGAAGCCTATACTTCCTAGGCTGTAGTGTCAGTGGTCTCCATTCAGCCTATCAGAGATATGGGTCAAGGGAACAGAGGTCATTTCTGCTCCCTTCCTTGGATGGTAGGTCTGCAGACATTGAGAAATTCCCTCTGTGGCTTCAGGTCCCATTGGACAGGCCAGCCAATCTAAAGTATGGCCGTTGTGTGTGATCAAAGTCCAGGGTCTGACAATACCACCTCTATTTTGTCTCTCATTCTACCTGTCATGGTAGATTTTGGCTATTGGTATTTTCAGAAAACCTCTCCTGTTTGGTTTCTCCATTCCTCCACTTCCCATTTAATCAATTTCCTTGTGAAATATTTTCTTTGTATTATAATTAAAGCAGCTTCCTTTTGTCTAGTTGGATCCCATTTAGCATAAGTAGTAGAAACAAAAGCTGAAAACTTTGGGAGAAAAAAACAGATGAAAATTATTAGAGACCAGCAGTGCAGACTACTTTTCTCATAGTTTGTCTGAACAGAGAAAGACTTGACATTAGTTAGAGGGGACTTAGGTCCTTTACTTGGCTTAGGGTTAGAATGGGTAAAATATGAGCTTGCTTTTAGGCTAAAAAGAAATGTCTAAAAAATAGTGAGAATAAAGGTAGAGTAGTCAAGTGGGAAAGATGGGTCAAATAGTGGTTCCAGTCCAAGTTTTCTGAGGAATCTCCATACTGCTTTCCAGAGTGGTTGCACCAATTTACAGTCCCATCACCAGTATATGAGTGTACCTTTTCCCCACATCCTTGCCAACATCTATCATTCCTTGTATTCTTGATGATTGACAAGGAGTGAGATGGAATCTCAGTGTAGTTTTGCTTTGCATTTCTCTAAGTGCTAGAGATGTTGAACACTTTTTTCATATATTTATTGATCTATTGTATTTCTTCTTCCGTGAAGTGTCTGTTCAGTTCCTTAGCCCATTTGTTGGTTGGGTTGTTTGTTATTTTGGTGTTAAGTTTCTTTATATATCCTGGAGATTAATGCTCTAGCTGAGTTGCATGTGGTAAAGGCTTTCTTCGTTCTTTAGGCTCTCTCTTCACATTATTGTTTCTTTTGCTGTGAAGAAGCTTTAAAATCAGCATACTACAATGATGCAGCCACAACAATGTTTACAGCTGCTAAATTCACAATAGCTAAAGTATGGAACCAACCTAGGTACCTTCAACAAATGAATGCATAAAGAAAATGTGGTATATATATACACAATGGAATATTACTCAGCCTTAAAGAAAGATAAAATTATGGCATTTGCAGGTAAATGGATGGAGTTGGAGAATATTATGCTAAGCAAAATAAGACAATCCCATAGAACCAAAGGCAAATATTTTCTCAGATGTGATTGCTAATTCACAATAAGGTGGGGGGTGGCTAGGAAATAATAGAGGTCATTTGGATTAGACAGAGGGAAGTGAAGGGAAGGAAGAGGGTATGTGGACATTATTCCCTATGTGCATATATGATTACATGAGTGGTGTCATTCTACATCATGTACAACCAGAAAAATGAGAAATCATACATTTATATATGATGTATAAAAATGCATTCTGGCACATATAACTAATCAGAACAAATTTTTAAAAAGGTAGAGTAGTCAAGGAAGTTTGATTAACAGAATAAGGTTTTAGAAGAAACAGAGGAAGTGGGATGTTCTAAAGGATCCAGGTAACCCTCTATCCTTGAAAAGAATGCTCTGAAACAGGCAAGAAAATAAGTATTGATTTGACTATAAATTATCTTGTGAGTAAGGTGGATGAGATTATCTGACAGTCCCAGTTTCTCCAAAAAGTTCTAAGTTTTACCGAGATTGGAGTGAGAGAGAGACGTTGGAGAGAGTAGCAATGGTGTGGAAGTGTTCTGTCTCATGTGGGAATGGCAGCTGATTAAAGATCTCCAAAAAGATGCAGAAGGCCAAGTTGAGGAAGAGAACAGGGAATTTTAGTGGTATGAATCTGCATAGATTTATAGATTGGGTTTTTATTTCTTTTTCTTATCAGATAGCAGTTGCCTCTTGGAGTAAAAAGCAAGACCAGGGTAGGGGGTCTTGCCAGAAGACTCTGATGGAAGGACAGGACGTCAAAGGAGAGAGTCTGGTTTGGAGGATTCCCTGGGGAGCACAGCTGGGCACCAGCAGAGCCAACAGAAGGAATGCTCAACCTCATCCAGTCCATCAGGACCCCTCCCTATTCCAGCCCCAGGACCTCAGGTAAGTGATCTAACCTTTCTAAACCTCAGTTCCCATAACCCCCAAGTGAGGATAATAATATTCCCTACCCGAAGAGCTTATAACCTAGAAGGAGAAGGTGCTTATGGAGCAAGTGTTGTAGATTCTCCCACACAAACAGCACTCAGGGAGGGGTGGCAGAGTCAGACATTTCCCCTCATCACATCTGCTGCGGGCATTAGGCTCTGGAATGTTCCCCAAAGGCCCATGTGGTGAAGGCTTTGTCCCTAGCCTGTGGCACTATTGGGAACCTTTAGATGGTAGGACCTCATAAAAGGATATTGGAACACTCCACCCTGTTTTGTTTTTTATTTTGCTTCCCGACTGACATGGGGTGAGCAGTTTCCTCAGCCACACACTCCTACCAGGACGCTCTGCCTCACTGCAGCTCCAAAAGCATCAGAGCCACCTGACCATGGACTGACACCTCTGAAACCACGAGTCAAAATAAACCTCTCCTCCTTTCAAATTCTTTACTTCAGGCATTTTTGACATAGTGACAGATGCTGACAAACACAAGATCCCCATTCAGTGGAGATCTGTAGATCTTCCTTTGATAGGTCTTAGAGAACAATTCTGAAAACGCCCTATGACACACATATTTCCTAAACAAAGCCATTTCAGGCTCCTCACTGGTTTCAAAACTATTACTGGAAGACTCTAGTGAGACCCCAGTCCACTTTCCTCTTGATAGAATAGAGGTGTTGGAGAACCTGGCATGGAATCATATGGAGCACATGCTCCAAGAGCCACTCCCAGGCAAGTCGGCAGGAGTACAAATATAAGTCCTGAATGGAAAGAGTTCCCCCAGGACTAAAAGGTCAGATGAAGAGCTGGTGAAGGGATGGGGAACCAAACCCAGGCACTTGACCACACAGTACAGCTCAGTCTAACAGTGCTGCAACTCTGACGCTTCTCCCCTGCTCCAACTTACCGCTCCAACTTACCACCATTCACAAAGAGATCACTTGGTCTGTTGATTCCTTTGCTGTCTTCTTTCTTACTGACTTTTTTCCTTATTACTCTAACAGATGGAAAAAGAATCCCCATAGAGTCGTCATCCTCAGATGGATCAGGAGATAGGAAAACCACATCAGCCAATTTTATTACCTCTAACAAGTTGTTAAAGGATAAAATTATTGCCTATAATGAGCTTTTTGGAAATAAGCTGTGGACTCATTTCCCTCATAAATAACCACCCTCGTTCTTATTTCTACAAATGAGTAGGAGTTAGATGAGCTAAGAAATACTATAAATTTGCCTTTTTCACTTCCTTTCGATTAAAAAGAAATAATACCTTACTGAGCAAAGAAGCACAGATGGCTGCACCTTTATTCCTTTAAGGAATCTCAGAGAGATGGAAATGACACAGAGCATCACTAAATCTTAGGAATCAGAGAAAATATACAAAGGCTTAAACGAAAAGACGAAGAAAACTGAAATTGACTTTTCTGGCTAGGAACTATGAGAATCAACAGAAGGGCTACCAGCCAAGAATCCTTATACACCGAAAATGCTAAAAGCTTCACCCAGAGTCAATAAATGCCATGTTCTGAAGAGAGGCGTCTTAGGGGACAGATCTGTTACCCATCAGTGGACGTGTTTCATCTCACCGCTCACTGCTGGCAAGTTAAAGGCGGCTTTGTGTACCTGCTTTCCAACAGAAGCTGGATCTCTCAGGCTCAGGAAGGCCGGGTCCTGCCCTGAGGCCCCAAGACAGATAACATATACATAGACTAAATGTATAAAGACGCGCAGAGCACAGTCTTCAAACAGTGTCCTTCGGGCAATTTCCCCCACAGTCCAGACTCGATGAAGAAAAGGGAGAGTCATCTACAGGTCAGAAAGATGTGACAGGGAAACTTTTTCTTTTCAATTTTGTATTTAACATAGATTTTCCTGTTCAAAAATGAGAACAGCAAAGGCAATTTAAAAATTAGTGTAGTGGGATAAGTCCCTTCACAGCATGCCTAGTTTACACAATGCGTTTTAGTGTCATTCTCCCCTCAAATGAAACATCTGTTCCATGCTGTTATTAAGCATATGTGATCAGAAGCCACCAGGCCCTCTGGGAGTGTGGATGGCGGCAGAGAGGACAGGGTAGTGGAAACCACGCTGGAGCCATGACAGGCTCTGCTCAGCCCACTCTGGTGGGGAAATGCTTCTAATCATCACCCACAGGAACAGGCTAATAAAGCAGACTAAGTACCACAGAGGACAGGTAGATTCACCAAGGCTTCCAGAAACCCAGCCCCTGTGTTGACCTCCCTGACCCGTGGCAAATCAAGGGTAGTAAAGACCCCCAACAAGAGGAACCTCCTAAGGCTTTTGCATTTGAACTTCAGCAAGAGGGTAGAAATGGTTCCTAGATAATTAAAAAAAAAAAAAAAATCCCTAAAAAACACCTGGTCCTGAAAATTATTCAAACTAACCCATGCATCAGTCAAGGTCCACTCCTTCTTTTGCATCAAAACAATGCTCTTTACTCCTTACTAATTCTTTATACCAGAGAGAGTAAGTAGTGAAACCTCACAAAGCGGAAAACTGATCCCAAAACCAAGACAGCAGTCAAAAAACCTGGAATGAAAAGATGAAGAAAGAAAACTATTGTATTCTAACATGCTGAGCTGTTTACTAGTACTGCACTTAATTCTGTTTTCTTCTGCCCTTGTGTCTGGTTCATTTGGGACCAGGTCCGGAAAAGCAGACAAGAAAGTTTGTATGGTGATGCATGCCATGAAGTCAACCTGGATGAATTTAATTTGCTGTGGCAATGAGAAAATACTGAAAGGGTACACTCAGTCTGAGGCCTTCTTGCTTATTTCTGACTGAGTAATCTGAGGAGAGTTTCTTCATAATGGTACCTTTTTCACACAGCAGGCATATTTGATTCCCACCTGTAAATCAGGGAGATCTATAGGGATTTGTTTGTCTTCCCCTCCCCTTCTCTTTCATCTCTACCTCTTTTTTAGTTATTGGTAAAAATAAAATAGTCCTAATACTTGTTTGTGGGGGAAAAAATTGGGTTGCTTTGCCCAGAAACTGGCACATTAATTCTGAACAACAATTTCCTTGCTGAAATTCAATCTCTAAGATATTTATCCTACATTCTGCTTTAAAAAGAAAATATCTCCATCTGATTCTTGTTCCAGCTGATGCAAAACTGTCATTGTTTTAAATTAAGGTTTAGTGTTTCCTTCACGCTCCTCGTGGAGATTAGGCTACATGCATTGTTTAATTTCCTGAAACCCACTGAAAGCTACCTCCCTAAATATGAAGATGAAGCATTTAGCTGTTGTTAATGTAAATGTATTTTATAAAATTACTCTGCTTTGTCGTCTACATTGGAATTAATTTCATGTTTAATTTTAAATAGAAGTCAATAAATGCTTTCACACTTTGGATCATGGAATCAAGCTGCTTAAAATTATACAACCTACATACACACCACACATGCTTGCTATAATTTAGTAGTACTTATAATAGAAACATCTTTATTAACCAATCCAATATAGTTGTACATTTAACTGTGAAATGTCTATATAATAGAATATCACCTAGGCACTGAAAGTGATAATACAATATTATGTTTGACTATGATATGAAACAGTATCAAACAAGAAAACACCAAAAACTGAAAAGGAATATATACACTATTCTATATTTTATAAATGTATAGGATTAAACGGCTGCAAGAATTATAATAGCCACACCTCCTCAGTAATTAGATTGAGTGATTTTTGTTTGTTCATCAGTCTCCAATATCCCCCCAAGTTGGGTCATTTTTCAATAGTAATTTCCTTTTTCACTGAGGTCAGGAGAACCCTCAGACACTAAAAACAGATCCATCCACACATCATATCAAAAAACCTAAGACAGCCAAACCGATTGAACTTAACAAAGCCTCAAAAGGTTAGGATTGAGTTCACATCTTTGACAAGCTAGATATGGAAAGATGCTGTGCGGAGTTGGCAGGAAACCGGCTGCATTTCTTTTGAGACAATTTGATTACTGTAGATCTAACACTCCTCTTACTCCCCCCGCCCCCAGATATCCCCAAGGCATCCCTTTAGATTGCTCTCTGGGATGTGGGTCCAGAAACAGCAAGTGAAGAATGTCATGAATGTATCATGTTCTTAACCTTATAGAAATTCTGTCTGTCAACATTTACAATGACCAGTTTGATAGTTTTATGTGTTTGAGGAATGCTGTCAGTTTGTCGAAAAACTACAGTCTTCATAAAACACTTAAATACTTAATGAGTAAATAAATTACTTCTAAAAATATCCATTTGATAAGGAAAAAACACTTATGAAACATTGAGACAAAGGGAGGGAGGAAGTTTACAAAAAGCTTAAAACAGAATGAAAGGAAACTAAAATTTTTAAAAATCAGAATGAAGAGTGAGATGAGGATACCATAATACTCGATATATTTATTTAAAATTAGGTTTTCAATAAAAAATGCCACTATTGAAATGTAAACCAATATTGTAATTCACAATATTTCTAAGATAAAAAGTTGAATGCACAGCAGAAGGAGTGGGCAAGTTCTCCCCTGAATCCTTGATCAGAAGGATGATGGCATCTAGTGAAAGTAATCCTCGGTGACAGTTTCTGCAATATTATATATGCTTTATGGAGTTTTTCCTTCAGTGGTCCATAACATAGGTTGATATCCCCCTCCATAGTTTAAGTCATTCCATTGGAGGATGGAAAAGTGAAAAATAAATGATCCAGGGTTGCAGCCCACTGAGGTCACTTAATCTTAGGATAAACATTTTTATATAAAGATACTTCAATTTACAATGATTAGACTTTTTTTTAAACTTTATATTGGTGTGAAAGGATATGCATTCAATAGAAACCATGTTTCAAATTTTGAGCTTTGATCTTTTCTTGGCCTAGCAATATTTCTCTGGGGATGTGGGCAGCTCTCAGTAGGTCTTGCTATGGTAAGGGGAAACATCCCATTCTCTACAGTTTAATGTATTGCTCAAGTAGGCTGTCAGGTAGATGTATTGCATGCATTTTTAACTTATAATATTTTCAACTTACAATGGGTTTATCAGGAGGTTAACCCCATCATTAAGACAAGGATCATCTGGTAAGGAATGTATGAAATATGTATTTTAAGAGCTCCATTATTACATCTGTCAAGCAAACTTTGAAAAGTATAGCATTGCAGAAAACTCAACATGATATTCACTAATGCCAAACGGAGGCTGCTATTTTATATTTACAGTTAGAAGCAAACTCATATGTTTTAACAGTTGGTATACTAAGTGAAAGATGATATCCTTTTCGTTTTTTCATTTATATCCAATTAGTTAAAAGCAATTTTACAAACATGTACTGTATACTTATTATTTCCCAGAGGTTTGCTTACATGCTAGGAAATCAGTGGTGACAGAGGCCCACTTGGCCACTGTGGTATTCCCATGTAAGCAACACTACAATCTAGAGCCCAGTTTCTCAGCAGTAGCATAACATTTGGGGCTGGGTGATTCTTTGTTGTGGGAGCTGTCCTGTGCATTACACTACCTACTGTGTGCCAAGAACATTTCCACCAGCTGTGACAGGCAAAACTGTCTCAAAATATTGCCAAAGATCCCCTTCAGAACCAATGACAGAGAATTTAGCATGAGTACAATGAGATAGTTTTGAGAATGAAGCAATGGGGTACTGAGAGAATGAACAGAAGAAAGACTATCCAGTCTGGTTGCCCAGGAAGACCTCCTTGAGGAAATGAAGATTAAAAGGAATAAAGGACTGATGTGTTTATAAAAGACACTCTGCAATTAAGTAAAAGCCCAAGCTCTCCCTCAAATACCAATTGAGTCTATATCCAGGGTCATATATATGTATATATACATACACACATATATGTGTGTATATACATATGAAATGATTGTGTGTGTGTTTGTGTGTATGTGGGTGTATATATATAAATATTCATTCAAGCACTGTCTAAAGTACACCCATCAGGACGATGGAATTTTCTATTGTCCTTCCTAAAATAAAATAATCACGGATTGTATCCACACCAACTAAGTTGAATTTTCATGAAGTGTTGTTGGAACAAATGCATTAATACTTTTGAGCCTTCATTAAGAAAGATGTTTTTACTTGGCATTTGACAAAGATTATTTGCTTGACCACGTTTTAATCAGGCTCCTACCTAAACCTTCAAGGCCTACCTGTATTTAAAAGGCATTTTAGTAAAGAATGCTGCTAAATTAGTTTAGCAAGAACCCTCCCTACTTGGAATCTGATTGCCTTCAGTATCTCATTGGGTCCCTCATTTCCGAGGCAATTCTGATCCCCTTGGTCCGTCTTCAGACTCTTGCTCGATTGGTTTAGCCAAAATCCACCTCCCCCGTGTTTCTGCTTAGCAATTTTCTAATCCACTGACCCTCACCCTGCTCCTTGGCTATAAATTTCTATGTGCCCAAACTCTCTCTCCACTGAAAAATCCCATCCCAGTGACCCCTATAGTAATCACAATTGTCCTGAATAAAGTCATCCTTACCACGCTTTTGCAAGTGTCAATGATTTTTTTTTAATACATGAAACAAATCTTTGCAAAACAATTATACCAGCTAAAATTCCATCTGTCAACTACCTTGGTATGATTAAGAAAGCCCCTTAACAATTGTTTCTACTACGATGAAGTGAAGAATTTAGACCTCAAGATTTCTAAAGATCATGACAAATTTTAAACTCTTTAAATTTTGTGAATTTAGATCTAAATTCATTATTAGTAAACATTTATACCCTATTTCTAGAAGCAGATTTTTGTCAGAGCAGAACAGATATTGTGAAATTCATTTTAAAGAACTGCCATGTTTAAAATTTAGGAGAAGAAATACAAAATCTAATCTTTTTCTTACCTTCCTACATTCCTTCCTTCCTTGTCCCCAGATGGAACTACACTGTTATGTTTAAATATAAAAAATGTATTATCACCATCGTTGTGCTTTTTATAAAAAAAGATTTTAAAAACTGATGCTCAACATTTCCCCAAAATTACAGATTTACTAATTAACCAAGAACCAAATCTGTATCTACTCCAAACTGAATTATTAGTAGAGGAGTGACAATAAAAGCTCTATAATATGATATGCTTTTAGGAATGGAAAAACTTGGGGGGAACATACTAAGAAACTGAGAAACAATTTAACAGCTTTGAACATAGACCCCAAAGGGAGGGAAAGGCAAAAGAGTTTACCTTGAGCTATATTGTAGCACTTCCATACCACCACCTTCTTCTTGATCAAAAAGGAAAATAACAAAGAGCATTTGTGGAACACCTATGAGATGTTGGACATTTATGTTCTGTACTTGTAATCCTCAAAACCACCCTGTGAAGTAGGTTCTCCCAAACCATACTGTGCATATGAATCACCTGGGATCTTGTTAGAAGGTGAAGTCTAATTCAGTAGGACTAGGGCAGGATCTGAGAGTTTGCCCTTCTAACAAGTTCTATGTGCTGCTGTTGCTGGTTCTGCTCTTGGTCCATCATACTATCTGTCAATCACTCTCACACGGAGCATAAGGATCACCTAAGTGGCAAGTCCCAGTGTATTTTCCTGTTTCCCATCCCCAAAGGTGATAATGCAGGTGGTCTACCCTAGAATCTTGGATTCTCTTCATGATAAAAGTTCTAGGTTATTAAGATCCAGTGGTCTAATGGACTGTGGAATTTGACCAACCTTGATCAAAATCCTGAATCTATTAATTTCCAGCCATAGGAAAGAACCATGGGAAAATTTATTTCTGAGCTTTAGTTCCCCCCACCTAAAAAATAATTAAAAATCCCTCACTGGATTTCATTGATGATTAAACAATATTATCTATGGAAAATATCTAGCATGTTATAGGTATTCAATAAGAGTCACTGTAATAGTGTTGATGTGATTATGTTCACTTAGAAGATAAAAGTCAGGACACAGAGGAGTAACTCACTTATTCAAACCTGATTACCAAGAAAGATATGAACCTACATCCAATGCCAAAGTCATAGTTATTTCACTATATCAGATTACATATACCAAGTTTTAGACAATCCAGCTGCAATTGTAGAAAATATCCAAATCACTCCTTCCTCTGTTCCAATCCTGCTCCTTCAGCCAATTGCCTTGCCACTGGACTCTGAGTTTGGATTTTTCCCTGCCACATTTCCCTCAATCCTTTGCATCTTATAGTAGAACCTGAATGTTAGGGCTCCACATAGATTATCTGGTTCTGCTGGCAGTGACCATGAGGCACCAGGTCTTTTTTCAGCCTGCTGACCCACTGCATGGGCCAGGTTGACCTCTGTCCAATGAAAGATTTGTACATGTAGAAAGAAAATAGGCAAAAAAAAAATAGTATCTAAATTTGAAGATGAACACAAGTAATTTTTTTGTGTGTGTGGGAGGACTCAACATGATACACAGACCCTGCCTTTTACCATTTTTAGATCCTACCAGGAAATTCTGTTTTTAAAGAAAACCTCTTGAGAGGATGTCAATCATAGCTATAAAATATTTGAGAGAAAAGCATCAAAATGGAATTATTTACCCATTGTACTCTAATACAAGCAGGCGGAATACACAAAGAGGTAACACAATCCTATAAAATACATGACAAGAAAAGCCAGACATTACTACTGCTCTGGCTGAAAAGATTTCTTGAGGGACTGAGACATTTTAAAATGTTGGAAAAACTCAAGATCCTAAATAAGCAAATTGTTTTAGCATTTCTGTTCCAAGCAATAACATTCAATGACTGCATGGAGATTATTTTCAATAGAGGTTTTATGGGAAAACTATAACTGGAAATAAAAGGAATATTCTAGCCATAAACATGACGTATCTCTTGTTGCACATGTTGGTGATGACATCGAATGAGATCTCCAAGCAAAATAAGAGTTATGATGTGTGGTGTCAGCATAATAAAATAAGACTTTTCCCTCTTAAAGGTCAATCTTGAGCTTCATAAAGATGTACAGAATTTCACAGCCTGAAAACTATGTTAAAGAGACACAGAGAACCAGATGGCAAGTTTTTTGAAAAGGAAAATAGAGCCTTATGTCCATGCCTTATTTCACAGCAGCATAAATCAGTGTTTTGTGCTAGCTATCCTAAGTCTTAAAAAAATGTTCTTAGACCTGAATTCTGAGAAATGTGTCTATATTTTTTTTAAAAATAAGCACTAGTTGAGCTGTCATCTCAACTAGCCAGCATTTATCATTCTGTTCTTTCTTCAGTTTATACACATTCATAAAACTATTTACATTATTTAAACAGTTTTTAGCCTCCATGTTTCTTTCCCTATACTAGAACAAAAAGTATGATATTGGATACAAAAATGGGGTAAAGCTTAGTTAAACTGAAACAAGACCTCTCCTCAGGAGAGATCCCTGATTAACCTTGGACTTGATAAGCACACTGCCTGATTTGAATCCTGTATCAGTCACAAGCCATGTGATCTGGGACAAGTTGTAAACCTTAGTTTCAGTTTTCTCATCAGTAAAATGAAAATAATCTCCTCTACCATGATCGATGCAACCAATCAAATAATGTAATAGATGTGAAAGATTTGGCAGGATCACTATACTTCCCTGTCTATAAAACCATTTTATTTATGTTCATACACCATATAATTCACCCCTTTAAAGTATACTATTCAATGTTTAATATATTCACATATTCAGAGTTATGCAACCATCACAACCAATTTTAGAATGCATACAGATCTAGCTTGACATGACTACAGCCATCTTGGTTGTAGCTACCATTTTTCCCACCAGGTGACCCTGACATGCTTTCCAAACCCTACAGAAGAATAAATCAAGTCATTAAGAAAGTGAGCCAAGTGTTTTCCTTCAGCCACTGATTTCCCCAACTATATCTTAACTGACATTTGCCATGTTGATAGTTTTGAAGAAAGCCCAGTTACATTCCAGTTAACTGCAACTCAACTTTGTGTAGCTTAGCATATAAACCTCTTCCTTCTGCTTTGAGGAAGGATCCTCCTGTCCCGTTGCCTCTAAAGACTGGCTTCTGTAACTCCCTAGTAAGTTCTATTCTGTACAATCCTGGATTTTTCCTTTTTTCCCTCTCTTGGCACCTTATGCCTTTGACAGCTGGTTTTCATTCAACAATTTCATCAAAAGGAAATCCATACTCCATTATCAATCACTCCCATTTTCCTACAACTCTTCCTTCCTCCTCACCTGATTACCCTGCTCCATCCCAATCTGTAGCCCTAAGTAATCACTAATATACTTTCTGCCTCCACAGATTTTCCTCTTCTGGGCTTCTCATTTAAATGGAATTATATAATATGTGGTCTTTTGCAACTGGCTTCTTAGAATGTTTTCCAAGGTTATCCAGTTTGTAGCCTGTGTTATTGGTACTTTATTTCTTTATATTGAGGAAAATTACTCCATTGCATGGATTTACCAGATTTTATTTATTCATTAGTCATCATAAATTTGGGTTGTTTCCATTTTGGCTATGGTGAATATAGCCAAATATTCACCTATGAATATTCCCTATATTTTTACCAACACTTTCTGATTCTAGCAATCCCAGCAAGTGCAAACTGTTGTCTCACTGTGGTTTTGATTCGCATTTTCCTGATGGCTAATGACATTGAGCATCTTTTCATGTTATTATAAACATTATTAACAATTTATGTACTTTTTTGGATAACTGGATTTTTAACCATTTGTTAGGTTGTCTATTATTGAGGGGTAAAAGATCTTCATGTAGTCTAGATACTAAACCAAAGACATCACAAAAATATAAGTCTCTTATGAACATTGATGCCAAAATCCTTAGCAAACTGTCAAAATCAAAAACAAGATTACACATCATGACAAGTGGGGTTCATCTCACAAATGCAGGGCTGGTTTAATATTGATAGCTCAATTTATATCATATACCATGTCAACAAGGACAAAACCCACATGATCATTGCAAAAAATAATTTGACAAAATACATCCAACACCCTTTCATGATGAAGGCAAACTAGAAATGGAAGGAAACTTTCTTAATCTGATAATGACCATTGACAAAACCCCATAACAATACTTAGCAATAAAATAATGCTTTATTCCTAAAATAAGTAACCAGAAAAGAATTTCCATGTGACCTCTTCTACTCAACAGTTTATAGGAGGTTCTGTCCAGGGCAATTGAGTAAGAAAATGCAATAAAAGCCATTCAAATTGGAAGACAAATAGCACTCTCATTGTAGGTAATATAATCTTATATATAGACAAATCCTACAAAGTTAACTAAAAACCTATAAAAACTAATAACAGTTCAACAAACTACAGGGTAAAAAAAACAAAATATAAAAATCAATTTCAATTCTGTATGTTAATGAATAATCTAAAATACAGGCAATAATTCTATTTACAAATGCACAGGAAGAATTTTAACAAATGGAGTATGCGACCGCCAATTTTGTGTCAATTTGACTGGACTAAGGAGACTTGGATAACTAGTGAAACTTTTGTGAATATATCTATGAGGGTGTCCTGAGGAAATTAGCATTTGGATCAGTAAAGGATAGTGCCCTCATCAACATAGATTTGTACAGGCCTGAACAGAACTAAAAAGGCAGAGGAAGGGCAATTTTGCCTCTTTTGAGATGGAACATACATCTTCTCCTGTTTTTAGACATGGATGCTCCTCATTCTCTGGCCTTAAGACTTGGATGAGTACTTACACCATCATCCCCAATCCTGGTTCTCAGCCATTTTGACTCTGACCAGGACTTAAAACCTCAACTCCCCTGATTCTTGGGTCTTCAGACTTGGGTTGAAGCTTTCCTGGTTCTCCAGTTTGCAAACAACAGATCATGCATGGAACCTTATGGCCTCAATATTTGTGTAAACTGATTCCTGAAATTTACATAGTTTTTACTTATCTGGAAAACCCTGACATGAATTATAAAATGTACACTCTGAAAACAAAAAGAAAATTTAAGGACATTTTAAATAGATGGAAAGGCTTCATATGTTTATGAATCACAAGAATATTGTTGAGATGGCAATACTCCTATGGGATGTAGAAATTCAACACAATCCTTACTATTGTGGGTTAGATATGATTTTTAGATATAATTTTCCCAAAATGTTCATGTGATAAGACAATGCAAGAATTTTCAGAGATAAAATTATTAGATTATGAGTTACAATCAAATCAGTGGATTTGTCCACTGCCAATGGATTAACTGGGTAGTAACTCTAGACAGGTAGGGTGGAGCTGGAGGAGGGAGGACACTGGGGGCATGAGTTTGGGGTTTATGTTTTCTCCCTGGTGAGAAAAACTCCCTCTGCTTCCTGGTTGCCATATTCTGAGTGTCTTTCCTTTACCACACCCTTCTGCTTCACCTGGGGCCAAAGCTACAGAGTTGGCGGACCATAGACTAAACCTTTGAAACCATGGGCCAAAATAAACTTTCACTCCTATAAATTGTTCTTGTCAGGTATTTTGGTCACACAATGCAAAGCTGACTAAAACACATATCAAAATTCCAGCTGACTTCTTTTGCAGAAATTGAGAAGTTGATCCTAGAATTCATATAGAAATACAAGGAATGCAGAATAACCAAAGCAATCTTTAAAAAGTTTTTCAATTTTAAAACTTACTATGACGCTACGGTATTCAAGACAGTGTGGTAGTGGTTTAAGTAAAAATCAATGGAATAGAAGTGAGTCAAGAAATTGACCTTTACATTAGAGCTAACTGATTTTTTACTAAAGATGCCAAGATAAATAGTACCAGGACAAGGGGATATCTACATGCAAAAGAATAAAGGTGGACCCCTATCTCACACCACATGCAAAAATTAAGCCAAAATGGATTATAAAGCTAAAATATACAATTGTAAAGAACTTAGGAAAAAAATACATGAGAGTAAATTTCCCTGATTTTGGATTGAGCAATGATGTCTTAGGTACATCAGAAATATAAATAATAATGGAAAAAAATTGGACTGAATCAAAATGTAAAACACTTGCATTTTAAAGAATAGCATCTACAAAGGCATCATGCAGTCAATATGTGAGAAAGTATTTGCAAACCATATTCTAATAAGGGACTCATATCTTAAACAGTGCTAGAACTAGATAGTCACATGCAAAAAAAATAAATAAATCTAGACAACTGCAAGTGAGGGAAAAATGACTTCTCTCCACTCTATGATTTTTACCTGGATTAAGACTCTTAAATTGATGTGAGAGATTAATAGGAGAAAATATTTCCATTATAAGTACATATACAAAATGCCATAGAAATATGAGATTCAAAGAAGGGCCAGAAGACTATAGATTGAATAACATCCAGACCTAACAAAAAGGAATAGGATCTTGGGGGTTCTAGGGGAGTGGAGACAAATTACAGCAGAGTGAGGGGAGGCGATGCACAGTGAATAAATATTGCCTTGTTATACAGATAGAAGCATCTCAGATGATAAAAATTGAGTAGCTCCATTTCTGATACAGATACATTTACTCTTGATATTCTCCTTTATAGATTTAAATTTCTCTCTCTGAAAAGCAATTATTGACTTTTTTGAGTGGGGGGGCAGTTTACAGGTAGGTGCAAAGCTTTTCCCACGTTGGCTAGTTCTAAATTTCTTATAGCTCCATGTAATAGGACAAAGTGGCATACTCTGGGGTAGCATATTCTGGTCTCCTGAATCATATCTTTGGAGTGACATTTTCTTTTACATCTTCCTAATAAACCCAAAATGTTTTATAAACCTAAATGTAAAACACAAAACTATACAATTCCTAGAAGAATGGCATAGGAAAAAAATCTCTACCACCAGGCAGCTTGAGATTCCTTATTTACTATCATGAATCACTATTTTCTAATGTGACTGCATTTTCCTCACATGCAGAAATTCTAGACCCCATCTATTTCATTATTGTGCTGATCCATAAGGTTCATTGACCAGAGTTGAAAGATGGGCCCAATGCACATTCAACACCATTTAGCTTCAGCCCAGCAACCCAGTTAAGAACAGGAATTTTATTTCTAGCAACATCTTTTCAGAGAATCTTGAGACATGGCATAATTTCAATTTGATTGGATCACAGAAATTATTTGGCTGATTTTATTTTTTATTTTTTAAAATATTTTATATAATGTTGTATAGTTTGTTTTCCAACATGAATTGAAGCCAAATTCTGTTTTATAAATTTTTTGTTAAACATGATATAGTGTTCTTCTATTTCTAATTTGAAAGAACAAATAGAATTTAAATCATATTAGTTTATACATTATCCTTAAGTTACAATCTGCCAACACCAAGTGAACCATTAGGTAGTAACCCAAATATCTCTATTACACTTTTCTAATTTTTCAACTATTATCTGCAAGAAAGACATTACACAGAGCATAGCTACTAAAAGGAAGTTATGTAAGTGTAATCTTAATTATACTAAAAATGAGCAGATTTGTCTATGTATATAGTTATTCAAAATAAATTGTTTAATAATTTCTTCATTTTATATATGGTTGTCCCTTAATCTGTAGTGAATTGTTCCTGGACTTTTCACAGGTACCATAGTGCACTGATGCTCAAACCCCTTAAATAATGTGGCATAGTATTTGCATATAATGCACACACACCCTTACGGGTACTTTCAGTCATCTATCGATTCTGCATAATACCTAGCACAATGTTAACACTGTCTAAATAGTTTTTATACTGTATTGTTTAGGGAATGACAAATCAGTCTGTGCATGTTGAGTACAGCTCCAGCCATAATAAGCCCAACTACAAACATTTGGCCGATTTTAAAGCCTGGTTCAGTTCATGCAATGACAGTTATCCACTACTCTCCTTATGATTTCTATCAACATTCAGTTAGTAGTCCCCATCTCTCCTGAAGACACTTCTGAAATCCAACATACTGACCTTGTTTCCTTTTCATTCCAGATAAGCTTCTGTTTCCCTTCTACCTTCCTTTCCCACACCACCCCCCAACACCCACATAAAACATTTGAACGGTTATTTGCCACATGGAAGCCCCTGTGTGGGTACTTACAAATAAGCTTCAGGTGATGCCTATGGATTCCACTTCTCTGATGATGCCAGGATCCCTCACTCATCCAACCCGAGATGCCGTTCGACCCCCTCAAGTGGTTCTTGGAAGAATGGTACTGGTCAGTGTCCCCTTTGGTTATGGGAAATTAAATTACAGTGAGAACAGCATTTGCTTTCAGGCACATTTACATTCCCCCCTCAAACACGTGGACAGAGTCACCATGTCCCAGAGCCTCCCGCCTTACGCCTCTACACCTCTGACACACTTGCCTGCAAAAGCTGCCCTGGAGGTCACAGCCTCCCACTTCACCCAGTGGTGGTGACCAGGCCAAGATTTACTGCAGCCATGGCCTCACACAGCCTGGTCCTTACCAGACAGACCCCTCAGGTCTGCCTGGCCTCCCTCCAGTGAGTCCTCTGACCGTTTGTAATTGGGCCCAGTTGCTTGCCCAAGGCAGCCCTGCAAAAGGCCTAGTGTCTTCAAAAGCCGCTTTGGCTGTGGAAGGGTCAGCCGGTCTCCTGATACCTTCTCCTCCTGTGAATCTCTTCACCCAGGAAATCTGCTGGACTCATTTTCCAGTTCAGAAACTCATCCTACAATAAGTTTTTGACAAAATAAATCCTTTTTGGCTTTCGCCGAAGTGACTTACCCAGGGAAGGTCCTAGAATGATGGGAAAGGAGGGGGAGGCAACTGTTCTTATGAGGTCTTTATGAGGGATGGACGGGTCTCATTGGCAGGTTTGGGCAAGGGGGTGAGGCTTATTAAGAACTTCACAGGCAAAGGCCTTTTACCATCAAGGAGTGTTATGAGGCCTCCTAATTGTTTTTCAGAGTATAGTGACCCAATCTTAAACAGCCACAGCAGCATGGAAATTAGGGCTACCCATTCAATATATAACAAACATACATTTCAAAGTACTAACGATGTAACTGGTGCCATTATAAGTCATAATAGACTGTTTTTCCTCCTAACAGACTGATTCTCCTGCAGTCAGAATCTACTTTACTCATTCCTGTGAGATTCACACCTTTACAAGTACCTGCAACATACACTACTCAATTTGTTGACAGAACAAATGATATCAATTACTGAATCTAAAAATTATTTAGAATTTAGCAATAAAGTATTTAAAATTTGTGTGATTGGTCACCTCTTATGAGAGCAACACCTAAAACAACCACAGTGTACCACTACTTCACCATAAAGCTAATTGGCCTGCTAGAGTCTGAACAGAAGCATAAATAACAAGGCTTGCCTCATTCTCTCCAGGGAGAAACTCTGAATTTTTCCCTCTGGACCCTTGTTTCAAAAGACTATAAAATTACCAGTTATCATGTAAAATGAATTATGTGTCCGTTTTACATAATTTTAAAGGACCCAGTGGATTTTCACTTTATCTTAGCAAACACAGCAGCTAAATGAAGAGACTCTAACAAAATATACTCCTTGGGTCTAATTCTAAAAGAGAAGAGTAGCAGTATTCATTTAAACTAATGCTGCATTCCTCCTTCTTAGCTCACCTGCATTCCTCCATCCCTTCACAGAGCTTCTTGGTGCAATAAGAGGGGAGATGTACATGATAGCCAGCCACCCCTCTCCAAAAGGAAAAGAGCAAACCAATACTGAACAAGAAGCCACATTGCCCTGCTATTAGAAAGCATCTGTTCATAATGAGGTCATTTCCTTCAAAAATTTGTGTTTGTTGCATCTAGAATAGCACAAAGAATAGTAGTAACTAAGGGGAGAAGCTGTTACCTGTGCATGACACAAGTTAAAGTTCAACACCATTTTTCATATTCATTGTCACCAGCTTGAACACATATTGCCAAAGAGTCATTCATTGAGAATACACCAGCTGACAGCTATCAGGTGTGTTTGCAAAAGCTTTAATGATTTACTGGCAACACGTGCTGAATACACATCACCCCCCTCTCCCCCCCTTCCCACATTTCCTGGATTTGAATGCAGGAGAAAGGAACTCTACTAAAATGAAAAATCAATCACTTTAAAGGCAAAAAGTAACCTTCTTTGAGAGCATAAATCCGTGCTGCTCAGCACTCAAATGTGATGAAAAAAATCATTGTTCAGAATCAATGGCCATTTTGTGAAGAATTATAGAAGCTTTATCACTTGTTAATAGACCTGAAAGTTTACAGAGGCTTAAACTCTCCCTCACTGCCATTTCTATAAACCTATGGAAATTGCTAGCATGTGATTACTTTTCTCACGCTGTCTTAGATTTCTTTAGGACCACCCATTTCAGGTCTGCTTCAACTTGTCCAGGCCAGACATTGGTCTTTCATTGTCAATGCTGAGATGCTGGCTACAGGGTCCAACTTTAGAAGCTGAGCCCTACATAGTCACAGACACAAACCGATTGCATTCTCAGCTCTTCAAGTTTACTCTCAACAAGGTTTAACGACAAAATAAGAACTGATGTGTGTTGATCTAAGCTTCCCAAGCTAGATTTTGCTGCAATTTTCTGAAGAACCTTACTTCAATTACCCTTTTACAATTGCTGCTTTAACCTCTAGTTGGCAAGCATTCCTTCTCTTCTAGCGTGCTCAAAATTTGCTTCGAGACAGTTTCCCATTAGCTTCACCCACATTTCATTTTCTCGAATCTGTTTCTTTTCCTCGAATCTGCTTCTTTTCCTCCTACCATCATTTTCATAATGGTCTGCATCTTGCCTCTACTCCATCTCATTTACTCTCAGTCTTTTTAAAATTAATTTTTAATAATGTTGTTGTATTTTTATATCTTTATTTTATTTATTTATATGTGGTGCTAAAGATCAAACCCAGTGCCTTACACATGCGAGGCTAGTGCTCTACCAGAAGCTACAACTACCACCCGTACTCTCAGTCTTTTGACCCTGTTTCACCACCAAATGCCTTAGGTAAGCTTTTAAAAATGAAATATTTTCCCCTAACAAATTTTGCCTCTGGGATTCATCATTAAATTCTTCAGTTTGTCAGCTTGGGCTTTCCTTTTCTGTTTATACCATCAGTAAAGGTGACCTCAGAATTTCTATACACCCTGATTTCCAAGTTCCAGATCTGCTTTTCCTGATAAAAATAAAGTATATCATAAGAATTTCCTAACACTGAGACCACTACAGGGTAAGGCATGCAAACTCAGGGTTCTCAACCTCTCTTTGAACATCAGAAATAATTATGGAATTAATTGAACATGCACATGTGCAGAGCCCACTGACAGAAATTTATGCAGTGGGTCTGGTTTAAGGGTGTGTGTGTAGTCTGTATTTTATAAAAGGCACATAGATAATGATGATGGCCACTAAAAGGGGAGCACCCTGATCAATGTCATGATTGGAATTCAGCAGCACTTATGAAGGCTTCCAGCTTCATAAACAAAACAAACAAAAAATTCAAATGACAATTCTTGAGCTATGAATGACAACCGTGATTTATCATCTCTGGGGCAGAATGAAAGTAAATTTTAATTCACCAGATGACACCATGGGTTAATGTTTTCTGAATACAACCAGATTTCCTCTCCTTGTAAGATATGTTGTTCATTCAAACAAATCCAATTCCAAAGCCTCAAAGATGAATGGTGCTGCTTAGTTAAACTTATTTAGAGAAAAAGGTTAGAGCTTACACAGAAAAACTTAATATGAAGAACTTGAAAAATTTATCTATTATAAAACAACCACTGAAATAACATTAATCTCTTGTTCATTTCCCCCCCCACCCCACTCCTCTGTATCTATCTCTCTGTCTCTCTTCCCTTTGACAGTGTTTTTGGCTGGGATTAATTCACCAATCTTTTAAAGCCATAATTTCTCAAAGCTTTTTCCACTCTGGGAAACACCCACCTATGGAGATGGTTATGACAATAACCGTCATTATCCTTACCTAGATCCAGGGTCCTCTCAAGACTGCAGACTCCACGTGGTGTGCCTTCCAGTAAACACAGGCTGGACCCCTCAGAAGTGGAAACTGTAGAAGGAAGCAGATCACTAAGAAATGAGCATCCTTGAGGCTCAGCAGAGAATAATTGAGAAACAGAAAAGAGTAAAACCAAGGAGAGAACTTCCTATCAGGAAATGTGCCCAGAGATACCAGAGAAGTAATAAATTCAGTGAAAGAATATAAATCATAAAACTCTATTATAGATGGTTGCAGCGGCACACATGTATAATTCCAGTGGCTCAGGAGGCTGAGGCAGGAGGATCATGAGCTCAAAGCCAGTCTCGGCAAAAGCGAGGCACTAAGCAACTCAGTGAAACCCCATCTCTAAATAAAATACAAAATAGGGCTGGGGATGTGGCTCACTGGTCAAGTGCCCATGAGTTCAATCCCCGGTACCAAAAAAGAAAGAAAGAAGAAGAAGAAGAAAAAAAACCTCTATAATAATTTAAGAAAAAAGAAGAAAGATAGATAGATTTCCTGCTGATGGGGTTCAATATCCTTCCTATATTGTTCTTGTGCTTGCCAAGAAGGGGCCAAGGTTTATTATCTCTGTACAGAGATTTGTATGTATGTGGGGGATGAAGCATGAACAAATGAATGAATGACTGAGAGATAACTAGGACTCAGCTGTAGTGCTTTCTTAATAAACTGACTGACTTCTGAGTTCTTGACATAACTTTCATGATTTGTTTCAGAGGACATGGTATCACTCAAAATCATTTTACCATCTTGCTTATGCCCCTTTCTTTGTACCTTTGAAACATTCAGAAAATTAAGAGAGAGAGGGTATGTGTGTGTGTGTGTGGGGGGGGGTTACTGGAAAGTTTATTACTGCCCACCAAAAATCACATCCATGTTTAATAACACAACCTCAAACTTCTCATCCCTTACGAATGTTGCACAAGCCTAGGAAAATAAGACATTAGCAATATCACAAATAAAATACTGGCTATTTAAATATAGTCAAATCTATATTGCTTTCACAAATAGATTCAAATTACTAATATATGTTTGCATGTGGTCTTTCAGGTACATAATAAAATGTTAGTGTAAATACCAAGTTAATTTTAATAAATGTTATTTGTTTAGATTCTGGATTATGTTGTAAAATCAATAAGAATTTGTTGAGCTAATAAACATTACAAAACCACTATGCGTGCACCAAAATAGTCAAGCAAAAGCATTTGTGATATATCTTCTTTCAATATAAAGAATGAAATAGAACTTTTTTTTTAATCTGAGGATCCTCAAATATGCTTTGAGTATAGATTTGGTGTTTTTTACATCATGTTGGCCGACTGTTCTATTCCAAGTATGATTTATGGTATTAATTTTAGTCTTTAACATTCCTATGATTCAGGAACTACATACTTGCACAAATA
Source organism: Callospermophilus lateralis (assembly GCF_048772815.1). NCBI lineage: Eukaryota > Metazoa > Chordata > Mammalia > Rodentia > Sciuridae > Callospermophilus > Callospermophilus lateralis. The sequence goes on along the minus strand of NC_135320.1, from coordinate 32,389,717 downwards.
ACTGAATATGCTAAAATATGATTATAGTCCCCTATGTTTGAGATTCAGGTTATATTAGAGTATTGTGATTAAATGATGATCTCTTTATTTTCAGGTACATGATAAAACACTATTCTAAAGTATCTAGAATAATACTAATTTGGAGATGGGTATAGTAGGCTTTACCAGCTTAATGCTATTAAACTCAGATCATAAAATTTTTCTTGTTCTGATCCTTTACTCATTAAGCTCTCTTTAGATAAAATTTGGCTTTCCTTTTATACATATCTACTCTCACTATTTATAAATTACATAGTGATTGGTGTGTATGTAAGTGGTAGGTCTGGATGGACACAGTTCTTGGTGATACATATTTTAGACTGTGTAACAGGTAGAGTTCTAATTGCCCATTAGTAAATTGGCATTCTGGTTTTTGAAAAACAAATTACTTTCTCATTCACCTTTGTTCTTCTGCTGCAAAGCCACCTGGAGTGAGGATCATCTTGCAGCATTATGATACTGTCATTGTTCCTTGTGGGCTGACACATATGGTGCCAATGGCAGGAGCAATTAAGGCCATCGATAAAAACTGGATGGCTGAGGAAAGTCAAATAGGCGCAATTAACTTGTTGGAAGACACTCCAATAACTTCAGGAAACAATGAAAAACAGTATGGTGCCCCCTTAATTCCCTCACCACTCAGAGGAACCCAGGAATCCAAATTCAATTCCAAAATCAAATAATGTTTAAAAAAAAAAAAAAAAAGGAAGAAGAAAGAAACAAAGAAGAACACCTGCCCGAAAGACTTTCAACTTCACATTCTTTTCTTACTTTGGTTTACCCGTGTAACTCTTGCTTTGAAGTTTACCATTAATACCATTCGAGAGTTATTTTAGATTCATTGACATGTCACCTATCTGTAGTTTACGCACAGTCAAGTTCCTTCTAAACATAAACACCACCTATAAAGAACATCTGTAAAGGGCCCTTACAGCTGTCAAAAGGCCAATCTTTGTTTCCAGTAGGGAGTAAGCAGGGGTGATTTTGTAGACCTATTGGCCAAGCAGTATTTAATGATTTGAAATGAATTCTTAACACCCTAAACACTATCCCACTCATATATAAAAACTGACAGATTAATCATCTAGGCCAAAAATAATACCAATTGTTAGCCATAATTCTGATTATCTCTATTAAGAAAACAAGTATCTAAATTCCCGAGCATTCTCCTAGGTAGGCTGCTAGACTGCTAAGTCACAGAAAGAATGATAAAATAGTCATAATTGTAAAAATAAAAGCTAACTTTTATGAAATGCCTATGATGCACTAGTATTAAGCTAATTACCTTAGAAGAATAATGTTGTTTTTATTCCACCTAATGAGATGAGTTCTGAGATACTTTTCTTCATTGTGCAAAAGAAGAAATGTAGGGAAAAGAAAGGTGGCATGACTTGTCCTAGGCCACAACGAGGTAAGGTAAATAGTGAGGGTGGGATTTGAAGGCTACTTATGAGTATATACTCTTGGCCATTATGAGACAGATATTGAAGATAGGAAATAAATAAATACCCAGTGGGTAGAATGGGGTGCATAAAAAGAGAAGCAGAAGTACCAAACCTCTTTCTTCTATGAATAAGTGATACTTTAGACAACTATTTCAGTTCTCCAGACTCTCACTCTTCATAGCTCTTCCAACAGCAACATTTATATCCCTTAGGAGCTTGTTAGAAACTTAGAATCAGAATCTATACATTAACAAGATCTCCAGGTGATTTCAATGCACACAAAATTTTGAGAAACATGGCTCCAGGTCTCATTAGTAAAATTTGAAAGCTGGCTTGAATGATATCAGCCATTTCTTTCAAACCAAAATTCTATGTATGTGTGTATGTCACTTCGAATTATAGGTGATTAATTAACATGTTGTACATGCTCAAAGTCTGATGCTGGATAGTATCCATAGTTGGGAAAAACATTTGTAAATTCATCAGTTTCTTAGTATATATTTGTCAAAGTTGGATTCCACGTCCCGTGTTGATTGCAATTACTACAATTAAAACAAGTGAAAAGGTATTTGAATTCTTCTGTCTGAATTTCATATTAATATCTTTCACATAGATTCAAGCAACATTTCAAAGTTGAACACGACTGTAATTATTCATAAGTAATTGTCTCCAAAAGGAATGTTCGAATTCTTGATTCATTTCAGAGTTGATTTTCCCTAATGAAGGTTAATTCCCATCTTTTAGGAAAATGTATAGTCAATTCCCTTTTTTCTCTTTCTTCATCCCATTAATCAGATGTTTTTCCATTTTGCACTAATGACAATTAACATCTCGAAGTTATTGAGTTTTACAAATGAGCATGAGGAAATAACCAAGTAGGAAATAACATCACTCTCTATTTTGATATTTTAATAAGTAGATGTATTTTAATTATTTATGATACGACATAACATGCCAGTAAATGCTTTCTAATGCTTTTTGTAAAGGCAATGAAGTCTTGATAACTTTATACCCGACTATCATTCCTTGCTATTAAATTGTTCACTGGAAATGTAAAGTGAAACCACTGATGGGATTATGAGTTAGATTTTTTGGATCAGCAAAGCTTGAGTCATTGTATGGCTAAAGTTTCTGCAACTAATTATTCCAGAAAGAACTTCATTTTGTTATATACTATTGTCATTGCTTTTATATTGCTCCTTGGAGTGACCACCTTTCTGAACATATTTATTGTCAGTAAAAACCAAACGTCTATTTTATATTTGTCCCAATGACTGCTGAGTTTGGGAAAAATACTCTCAATATGCTAGAATTACTTGGGTGACTCTGGAAAAATAATTTCCATTTTCTAGACTCTTGCTGTTCTACTTTGAGTACAGTTCTGGGTTCTTGGAGATGTCTAACATTGTGTCCCCAAATCAGTGAGGGCCACACACCTGAAAACAACTCCTTGTTTACCCATAAAATGCCCTGCAGTTGGGGGGTTCCTTCACCTCCATCCCTGATGTTACTGACTTCAACTCCCTAATTCATTACTGGATTCTTGCTCTGCCTGTCCCTTTGCATTACATGTCTGCATGATCTGCCCAGGATTAAGTTCATTTTCTTCCCTGGACTCCTCCTTTTCCAACCTATTCAGTTCCAAATGCTTCTCTAGGCTACTATAGTATGGAGGGGGGTGAAGAGCAGATGGTAAAAAATATTCTTTGCATTCTATTTATTAATTTTTTATGTTCAATATTAAGATATTTAGAATCTTACTTTCATAAGTAAATTTAAGATTCAAAGCAGGGGCTGGGATTGTGGTTCAGTTGGTAGAGTGCTTGCCCAGCATGTGTGAGGCATTAGGTTTGATTCTCATCACCACATCTAAGTAAATAAATAAAGGTCAATCAACAACTAAAAAAAAAATTAAAAAAGGAAAGATACAAAGGGAACAAAAGGGATGTTGAAGTATTTTGTTGAAAACTGAGTTTAAAATTAAGTTAAATTACAAATTCAGATGCATTAGCAATATTTCAAGGGTTATTAACCACGTGTGTCTTAGTGTCTATCCTAGAACATTTGCACCATCAGGGAAAGTTCTGCAGTGTACAGGAGTGGTCTGGATAGTCTACCTCCACTTTTGCTCCTAACAGCAGCCTTGTAAAATAGAATATTACCTGATATTTACACACAGGACTAAAGAGTCTAAGATATTCAGAAGGCTCACCTAGCTAACAAGCAAAAGAGCCAGAGGTTCAAATGAAAATTTAGATCATTTGTACTTGAGATTTAAATGCTGATCTGTCTGAATCTAAGTTTCTGCTATACTCAATTCTATACTCTTAAGTGCTCATAGTATGAGTATACATCTTAGAATACAATTTTGTAGTTGATCATCTCTGCTGACGATTCACAATGTTGTTTTCTATAAACATCTTGTCTTCCCTGAAAGAGGCTAGTTTGATGACGAAAGGGTAGGGAAAATAAAAAAATAATAATACTTGAGTCTGAACTTCATGCTAAATACCATTTGTAAAGAAGAATACTATGAAATAGGATTCTTGCAAAATTAGCCTTGTTTTGCAGATAAAGAAGCAAGGATAGAGATGATGATACAGAGGGTTAATTCCATATTTGAGCAGTGATTTATCCTAACTATCATGGTCAATTTGGATTTGTTGCACTTCTTTTGTTATTATTTCCTCCAGGTAGTTACTGAATCCCCTACACACTACCTTGACATCGCATGCTGTTTGACAATGGGCTGATCTCTAGGATGCCATGGTCTTGTCATTTATGGTATCAGCCAGAAGAAGATGGCATTTTAGAAAGATGATGTCCACCTTATGACTTTGCTATAGTGATAACACCTGTGATTCTGGGACGTTATCTTGAGGGATGTAGCACTTACTCCAGACCTGAGCTTCAACACACTACCATTTTCTTAACAATTAGAATAAAAGGGATTTGGAAAACCTTCTGGGTAGGTGGAGATAGGGCTTATCATAAAGCTATCTAATGGTCCATTTGCAAAATTATTGCTTTCTGAGTGAAGGTTTTAAACAGCTGATTTGAGGCTCTAGTGCTCAAAGGAAAATGCTCAAAATCAGTCTATGATTCTTGTTAGCAACCACATTTCCCTTGCCTCTGGGCAATTAGATGCTGCTAATATATTTAAAATTTAAGAGGAAAGTTAGAGTTTAATTCTAATAAAATATTATGCCATATAGAAAGTAGGGCAAGGTAGGGGTGGAATGTAGTAAACATCTCACAGCTTGATTCATACAAATTCTTCCTTCTTTAAGAGTGAATTCCATTTCACAGAAAGATCTGTCATGTGTATGTATGCCTTCTGGCCAGAGCCAATTGATTTACATATTACCCAAAATGAGCTCACTGGATTCTCTCCCATGGTAGTTTAAACTTAGAGCAGAGAAAATGATTGAAGAGTCTTATTAATGTAGGATTCTTGATGCAAATGTCCATGGAATCCTATTGCTCAGAACTCAAATATTGCCCTAGCATGTCCTCTTCCCAAAATTTACTGGTATCTTCAATTTTCAGAGAAAGAGAGGGAGAGAAAACTATAGTATATTTTACCCCAGAATTAGTTTATTTTTCTTAAAACCAAAAGAATATTAATTAAATAATGTACAAGTCCAATCCCAGTTTTTTGTTTGTTCATTTGGTTACCAGGGATTGAACTCAGGGGCCCTCAACTACTGAGCCACACCCCCAGCCCTATTTTGTTTTTTATTTAAAGACAGGGTCTCACTGATTTGCTTAGCACCTCTCTTTTGCTGAGGCTGGCTTTGAACTCATGATCCTCCTGTCTCAGCCTCTTAAGCTACTGAGATCACAGGCATGCGCTACTGCATGCCCAACTATCCCAATTTTTTTAAGAAAAGTTATTCACTAAATTCCTGGGATGCAGGAAATCTCCCCATTTAATAGATGTTATGGTTTGAATCTTGGATATCCCCCAAATTCTCATGCCTTGAAGTCTTGACCTCCACTGTAACAATGTCCCGAGGTGGGGCTTTGGGAAAGTGATTGGGTCATGAGGACTCTGGCCTCATCAGTGGATCAAAATACTGAATGGACTACTGGGAGATGGTGAACACTGTAGGTATTGGGGCATGGTTGGAGGAAGTAAGTCACCGGAGGATGCCCTGGAAGGGTATTTCTCTGACAGCAGCAACCCTGCTGCCATGAGCAGAGCATCTCTCCCCCACCATGCCCTTCCACCATGATGTTTCTGCCTCGGAGCTAGCTGATCATGGTAAGAACCTCTGAAACCTGCTTATGTCAGGTATTTTGGTCATACTAATGAAAAGCTAACTAACAAAATAGATAAGGAAATAAATGTTCTTCCCACCGCTTGTAAGTGGCCAACCTCAAATTTGGGCTTAGAATTGATTGACTTCAATGTTCATGCTTTTACTATTGCCTCACTCTTACACTCTGTAAAGAAAGCAGAGCTAGGGCCATAAATGCCAGCTAGCTATCTGATGGTGAGACACCTGGTTGGCAGGTAAAATTAGTAAACACACAATACCAGTCAAAAAACTGGAGCAATTTCCAAAAGGAGTTATAAGATGCAATGTCTCTTCTTCTACTTAAAACACAGTGGAGGGCTGGGGTTGTAGTTCAGTGGTAGAGCACTTGCTTAGCATGTGTGGAGCACTGGGTTGGTTCCTTAGTACCACATAAAAGAAAATAAATAAAAGTATTGTATCAATCTATAAATAAGAATATTTTAAAAAACTTAATGGAGATATGAAAAAAATAAGAAAAAGTCAACACCAAAATAGGAGAAGTGAATGAATTTGCATAATATATGAATTTTAAACTTTTGCAGGGTGGTTGGAACCAGGGATTCAATCCAGGGGCACTCTATCACTGACCTACATCCCCAGTCTTTTTTACTGTGAGACAGGGGCTCACTAAATTGCTCCCTTTGGCCTCAAACTTGTGATCCTCCTCCTTCAGGCTCCTAGGATTACAAGCATACACCACTGTATTATAAATGTCTAAATGAAATGTGATATTTCTAAGTACATAACAGAATCTTCATGAGGCCTAGAAAAGGCCATAGATTAACAATGAGTAAAAGTACTAATAATTACTATATCCAAAGAGTATTCAAAAGGCAAGTTTCAGTTTCCATGCAATTATTCTCTTAAAAATAGATGTTTCTAAAGTTGCTATTAAAAACTTTGTTCTCTTACACAAGAAATTCACCCTATGGTTTTATTTTCAGCATTAACTTTTTCTATGTACTTTCAAATACCAGCATTCTAGTAACTGTGTGCCTGAGCCCTGGCCAAATTAACCCAAATTCCACATTCATCTGATTAGGGAGATTTTGTTATAAATTCCGTTTTTCATTAGCTTTTCACAGACATCTCTGAACATAAATAATTGGAGTTCTTGAAAGTTATTAACACATGATAACTTTTGATTAGGTTGTCTGTTTCCTGATCCACGGCCAAGTCAATCCCAGGATGGAGCTAGAAACTAGAAAACAAAATCATCTTGAAAATATGTAAGAAATTATGTTCAAGGACATGGTGATGTTCTCCAAGTGCTGTTCAAATGCTACATATTTTTGATGAAGAAATGAACAGATAAAATTTGGAACCACTATATCAGAATAAACAAATTTCACTATTTAGTTAAATATATACTGGATGATTAAAATATTTTCCCCTCTAACTACAATTTTTGTGTTAGTTTTTGTCTTGTTTGTGGTGCTAGGGATCACACGAAGGGCCTTGCTCACGCAAGGCAAGCACTCTACTGCAGAGCTACAACCCAACCCTAATTACAATTCAATTTTAATTTAATTTTGAAGCTTTGTGTGTCTCCCTAATCATTTCATCTGTTTTTGCTTTTACTTAGATGTATTATAAGCTCTTTAAGGAATTATGTTTTATACTCCTGTTTCCCTACATTGCCAAACACAGTGCTGGGTAGGTAACAGATTAGGTATGACAAATGGGTCTTATCTCATCTCTATTTTAGTGGCACTGTCTATCTGAGGAAGTACACTGAGAAATATTATGAATTAACCACTAGACTCCATGTGGAAAGATTGTCAATGGTGGATGAGTGATGTCAGCTATGTCCTTAAGAAGAGGAGGTGGCAGCACAATTGACACCTATTTTTCTATCTCATTAGCACACATTCTTTCTGTACTAGTTAACAACAGAATAAAAATGGAAATAAGGAGCTGGGGTTGTGGCTCAGCGGTAGAGCACTCGCCTAGCATATGCAGAGCACTGGGTTTGATCCTCGGCACCACATAAAAATAAAATAAAAATATTGTGTCGAACTATAACTAAAACAAAATATTTTTTAAAATGGAAATAAGGAGAGTAAGACAATTGTAGTTCAATTTTATCATTGAGTTTCATTTTCACCCATATTCAATAAAAACCAAACAGCATTAATTTATAATTCATTATTGTTAAGCCAGGAATCAATAAACTGAAATTATAAGGCAAAGCAAACCGGCTGACAAAAAAATCATCAAAGACATTGTGTGTTCATATTCAATTCCTTTGATTTCTTTATTCATAAGTAATTTGCTCAAAATCTTCACACCTCTCCCTAGAGAACTTCAGGGCCAAGGATTCTTAGAGCCCATTGTGGGTGCATAGAAGTCTATACATTTTTGCAGGCTCAAGGGTCTACTAAACATGGTGGCATCCCCCCGCACAGCAAACTAGGGCATCCCAGCTGTGCTGCTGTAAGAGAGCAGAGTCTCTGATGAAGTTATTGCTTACTAGCCTCATATAACCTTTGGAGTCTTTCTTGCCTCAGTAACTGGCAGTTATCCTAAGGGAGAAAAAAACATATCTAATTACATGTACCCCCTCCTCCCATGCCTACACACACCCACTCTATGTGAATACATCTTTCTATATAATTTGTGGAAGTTTTAGGAAAGTAAAGTTTCCCATTACAAGTAGCTCTCTAAACATCCCACTCAAGGGTAAGCAGAAGGTGGAGTTAGATTTTGTTGTGGTGGTGGTTTGTATTTTGTATTATAATGGTGAGGGATGAAGGATTTGGTATGCTAGGTCATTTTTCACTAAAAGTAGGCTGGCATAAAATAAATATCTATCTAGTAGAATCTTTTAAATAAATATATCTAAAATTGATTTCCCTGCATGTATGAGTTTGTCAGGATGAACTCACTTACTGTGTATAATCATAAAGTTCTAATAAAAAATGTAATTTTTAAATGCTAAAAAAAGAAAAGAAAGGAAATAGAAAGATTATTGTCATAATTACACATTTTAGTCTTTTTCAATATCTCAAAACCCTAATGCTCACATGAGTATTCTTTCAAAGAGCTCTGACTAGTGAGGCATACCTAAATTCAAAAAGTATGTGGAAGTCATTAGGGGTTCATTATGCTAGTAGTTTTTCAAAACTTTCATGGTGTTTGGGAGAAAATATACAGCAATTTTTTAAAAAGTATGTTTCTCATAGAAAATGGTTAAAAGCCCTGAGTTTGATGCCAGTTGCCCATCCACAGCCCACAGCACCTGCTCCCTGACACTGCAGTGAAGTCTATAGGAAGCGAGGTGGGTGGCCAAGAGAATCCACAAGGCCATTGGGTTTGACCCCAATTATCTTTTATTGTAAATAGGCCATATGTCAAATTCCAAGATAAATTAGAAACATTTGATCTATCTTCTGTCCTAGATTAATTTTAAGAGTTCGTTTTCTATTCTTTCAGATCCTTTATTGGGGCTGCTTTGTTCTTATGTTTTAAGGAAAAGACATCTTATATTGCTTTGGTAGGCTCAAGAGGATTCTGCCATTTAGAGTACTTTAGGAAGAGGAGAATTTAACAGTCAGAATATATTTTGTGGGAAAATGGCAGGAAATGACTCTACTCAAAATTTAAGGAAATTCCCAATACTATCCCCCAACTTTACAACTCTACATTTACTAAGGAGAAAAAAAAAATAACTAAGAAAACATTCATTATCATACTTACCATAGATGGATGCTTTAACAAATCTCCTCATTTCCCCATGCAAATCCTTGCTATATTCATGCAAACCACCAGAAATAAATACCTCACACATGAAAAATAATATTTCTATGAGCCTTTGAGGAATATTAGGAACAATGCTTCCTTAAGACAGACTATTAAACCACTGAAAAGACCCTGATTTATTAGAAAATGAAAATAACATTAATGTAAGCCGACATGACCTACAACCAAATAGATACTGCATGAATGACTTAGGACAATGTGATTTTCATATAACAATTTGGCATTAAAACTAAATAGCATAGCAAAATAGAATACTCACTGCCTACCTCCCACTCCCAAATCCTCATTCTCCTGAACAGTTTTGATGTCTTTCAAAATTTTCACACACACAAAAAGTTTTTAAATATTTTAAGTTGTAGATGAACACAATACCTTTATTTTGTTTATTTAGTTTTCTTTATGTGGTGCTGGGGATTGAACCCAGTGCCTCACCAGTACTAGGCAAGCGTTCTACCACTGAGCTACAACCCCAGCCTCACATAAATAATTTATTAGAGAAAATTCTATAGGAAGCAGTATTATCAGATCAATCACAATTGAGGGTTTTTTCAATTCTAATTTTGAAGGATTTTGTCTATTTAAAAGTGTAAGGGAATGTATTGGCACAAAATATGGGGTATTTTTTCTTTTCTTTCTTTTTTCCTCTTTTGGAAAAACTATTCCTTGGACATTTACCTGCCTGATCAATTGCCCTTTAAACCGAGGGTATAACCACTTTTGTGTTCATTCGCATATGACGGAGTCTCCAGTTCTTCAATCAAAGTTTTTGTTTCCACTCCACAGATAACACCAACAATAGCTTCAAGCAGTGGAAAGATGAAACAGCTGAAAAGGGAAAGAATAAGAGAGCAATAAAGAGCTGGGTGAAGGAAAGAAGAGCTCACTGTAATGGAAAGAAAACAGCATCCTGCTCTATTCCTGTTTGACCTTTGTTGCTGCTTAATTTTGAATTTTGTGTAATGATACTGAAGAAGTGATGAGAGGGAACAGCTGAGGTAATGACCTCAAGTGCCCCTCGGGTCGCCTTCAGGTCACTCCTACGTATACCCACTGCCCTCTCTTTCCATCCTGTGCTCCTCTTCCCTCAGATGACCCCAAATCTCCCTTCTACCTGTGTGTAGTTCCTTCCTCCAATGCCTCCATATAGATCCTGTCTCAATCTATAAAAGAGCATCACCATTAAAAGAGTACACTGAGGAAGCAGTTCAGAAAATGTAGAAACATTTAATGTAACATTAAAATGTTTATGTAGATACCCATATGAATGGTCTAATGAACTTTCCACCTTTCCACAATAAAGCATTAATAGGAATGAAGTGAGATCCTTGCAGTATCAATGATCATTAATGATGCATTCATTACCAATGTGTTAGTGTCACATTGATGATGTATCTATATATAAAGCCTAATTACAATATTAAATAACTGACAGTCTGACTAATTTATTTCCCTAACCAGGTATACATTTTTATTAAGAACTCATTTCCAGAGTCTCTCATTATGCTGATATTTATTTAGACTTTGGCCATAAGAGAAGTTAACCATACTCCTTAGACTGATCCTTTAAAAAGAATAAAAATTGAAAATATACTGTTAACTGACATTAACGAGAAAAACTGATCATCCTCAGAAGATAGAAAAAGGCAAAGGACTTCTAAACTTCTATTTATTTCTTCCATTTATTTATAAAGCCAGGCTTCAGTTTTAAATAGAATCTGGAAAATATAGAACAGATAAAAGGTGGTTCTCTGACGCTTCAGGGAGAGAGAGCACAAAGTTCTGGTGGCATCCATTAAAGTCTTGGCCTCCATCATCAAACATCCCTCAGGCCCAGAGAAGAAAGAGAAAATGTGGGCATCCAGGGGGATCCCAAACAGGCAGCAATTCCGCACATACCATGATCCTCTGGGAGCTTTACTCACAATCAGGCCCTGTGCTAGGGAAATGTCACCTCAGTGTCCCCTAGATCGTGTTAGAAACTGCTGCTCTCACAGGTGTCTGTGATACTCCACTGAATCCACCTGGTAATTATGTCATATAGTACAAACCACTTCCCTTTCTGGGTCATTCTTAATGCAGCCATGACATGAAGACTCCTAAAATTCCTAGACCAAACAAAAAATTCTCAATGGAAACTAGAAAAATGAATAAAATATTTTCACATTATCTAGTACTTATAACTCAATCAGTATCTGACTATCTTTTTAATATAAATGGTTTTTGTTTCTTTCATTGTTTCTAGTTTTCTTTCATAGTTATATATTTTCGTGACACTAATGGGGAAAGGAAGGGGTTACAATATGAAAAAGACTATTGTGTTATTTATAATGGAATTCTTAATGTTTAGTGTGGGGGAAAAGTTAAAGCTAAATGTCCTAAGATAGGATTTACCCATCCTTATATTTACCTCGTATATCTGAGGAAACATAAAAGCTTACTTACACATTTCTGAAGTGAATGAAATGTGTAAGGAGCATGATCTGATTAATGGTTTTAACATCCTTATTTAAAGACATGGATGTATTCTTTATTATAGTAAAAACAGAAGAAAGAGAAAGGAGAAAGAATAAAGAAGGAAAAAAATTAAGAGTGATTGAGAAAGTCTCACACAATAAATTTTAGAGTAATCGATTCCTTCAACTGCCCCTGGTTCCTTACCAAAAAAAAAAAAAAAGTGTTCAAACCTAGAATGTCACTTATGAACACAGAACACAGTTAGAGCCAGAGGATTCTGCTTCATTTGAACTCAAGCTTCAAAGTAGAACCTTTCTTTCACCTGATGAGGGACACAGATCTTAGTATTTTTCATAGCACATTTGTAAACGTTAATGTGTCTCTAAAAAGAAACTTTGAAAAAAACGAAAGAAAGAAAAATTAATTCTAAATCTTATACAGTCTTTCATTGCTGTTTTGCTACATCTTCTAAAAATACCGAAGTTTTCTATCTACTATGGCAAAGCAGTCCTCACCTCTGTTTAAAATACAGATGCATTTATTGAGCACCTTCTGTGCTCTGAGCAGCACACCACATGGGTTACACAGGCAACAACAACAAAATAGCATGGGGGAGGACTCCTTATTAACAATTGAGTAAGGAAGATAAACAGCAGGTAGTTTATTTTGTATGGAGCCCTGCACACTGGAAATAGTATGGTGAAAGAAGAACAGAGTAGGCATGGTGGAGCATGGAGTGAAAGAACACATATTCCCTGAAAACAAATAGGAAATTTTACCAAAGGCAGAGGGAGGTGATTTTGTCCCTGCTGTTGGTTGGTTGTTAGTGGGAGTTTGTTGCTGCTGGCTTAAAAGAGATATGTTTAGATCTGAATTTGAGAATGTCTGGGAATCCATGTATAGCATGAAATTAAAAATAAGATGGTGGTAGGGAGGACAGTTGAGACATAATGAAGGCACAAACTAAGGCAAGAATAGCAGAAATGGGGAGAAAGGACACCAAGGGAAATACCTCATGGGAATAGAATAATCTGAGCTTGGCAATGGCTTGGATGTGGGGTGATAGAGGGAACATAGAAAACAATGCCTTGGTTTTGGTCCCTGGGAAGAGGGTAAAGGAGGATACTTGAACTGAGATAGGAGTCTTTGAAGGGGAAATGAATTCGAGGAGAACTGAGGAGCTCCAACAGAGCTCCCTGGTGGTGATGTTCAACAAGAATCTGGAAACACATCTGGTACTCCAGAGAGGCTGAAGCTAAACATAAGAATCTCATAGTCTTTTGCTAACTGAAGCCCTTGAATGTGTCAATGATGAGATGTTAAAGAGACAGAGATGAGGAAAGATGGGGGTCAGGACATTAAAGATAGATTGGATTTCCTTTAATCACAGACATGGACCACAATCACCCTAAAGAACATTATGTATTCTTTCTTCTTCCCCACTCACATTTACACCCTTAAACTTACCTGCCTTCTGTCATTGCCACATTTGATACAGCTTTATTTTTCAAACATTCGTCCAAGACAGAACTTTAAGAAATCACCCTGGGTTTTCCTTGGTCCCCATTCTATAGAAACTTCTCCCTAGAAAGATATTCCATGTAGCACTCTTTTTGCCTACCCAGTCCCTGAATTCAGGTCCTCCTGTGTCTGAACTGAACCTTGGAGGCTTATTTTTAATCAGTTCTGAGTCACCCTGCTATACTTCATTCTCCACATTATTCTCAATGACATCTTTCTAAGACATGGAATTTATTCTATATCAACCATGTTAAAACTTCCAAGGACTCATTTTACACAGAATGACATCAGTATCTTGGCAAAGCTCACAGTAGATGCCCATGTGTACCTGTTGAAGTGCAGATGGTCAAATATCACCTCTTCTATGAAAGCCTTACCTATCCTATACATTCTTAGCACTCTCTGTAGAGCTCCATCCCTGAGATCAACATTTTCAGCGATAACCACTGTCTCCACAAAAGAACCATAAGGCCAACACTTGAGAAAAAGCCACAAAAGGGATATTTGGATCTTGGAGAATAACGTAGGAGATGATAAAGACTCGGGAACAGCAACCCAATATGATAAAAGTCAAAATCCTTAAAATAGCTCCAAAGACCTGGATAAAGCTCCTGCTCATCTTTCTAGACTGACCTTGGCCCATTCCCCCTGCTTTCTGCATTCAGGTCTTACTGGTTTTCTTGAAGAACTGGACCGTCCCTTTTTTGTGCTGCTCCCTCTGGCAGAATTGCTCATGCTAACCCAGATCCATTCAAACTCCATTGTAGTCTTGCTCGCGGGGCCAGATCCTGACCTCCCAGACTAGATGCCCTGCACACATTCTTCTAAAGCTCTGAAATTTCCTTTCATAGCCTTTAATGTTTACAAGTAGGTACTTTCTGCACGCTTTCAGTGATATGCATACATTCTTCAGGCAGATCTTAGTAGTTAACAAATATTAATACACCTGGCTTATTTGTGTATTAAAAACATGACTAACAATCTTATTTTTGAGATGCAATCCTTAAAAAATCCAAAGGTTGGCCAAGAAGCATATTGACTATGACCAAATACAGCTTTCAGAAGGTAGGAGCAAACTGTCAAATATGTGTCCCTGTTACAGGTTCAAAATATCCATGTAATTTTATAAACAGCTAAGACCTGTGGCTGTCAACAGATCTAAATTAAATATGATTTTAATAACCATGGAATGCTTACATGTTCACAGGCTGGTAATCATATAAACATCATGCCCAGCCAAATTCTAGAGAAATAGAGATATAAATGAGGGACCATCCAGACAGTTGACTGTGCTATGCAGGGATTATAACTACTGTTTTTTCTCTAACTCTATCATATCCAAATAAATATTTGCTAGATGAATAAAGGTTCTGAAGTCCTTCAGAAATGAGAACCATTTAATCTTTGGTAGATGAGAATAGAAAAAGCAAAGTTAACTGCACAGTAAGAATCTCCCAGGACCATGTTGCTTGATTGTGCAAAAAATTCAGGAGCTGGGAGAAAGATTTCAACAATAGGGACCATCAGTGTTAAGCCAGTTCATAACAAGACAAAAGGGAAAAGTTGTAATTGTATCTAAATAAACTGAATTTGTAGTGTGAAGGTTAGAATCTTTTTTGTTGTTGTTGTTTTAACCTGGATGTAGACAGAGGCTTCAGGTTTTCCAGTGGTAAAATGAGTATGCTATTCACACTGCCTTCACACTGGAGGATGCTGTATAATCACCAAGATCCTGTTTAAGCCACACTTGGTTCTTTTTCCCTCCAGAGAATAGTAGCTAATGAAAAGAAGGGCTGCCAAAATTACCTGGCAGACCTATCACCACCAAAATCTCACTTCAGATTGAGATAGCTGAGCAAGGCTTGTGTTTTGAAAAGTACCATTGAGTTAGTTTCTGGCAGGAGCTTAAAATCTGTTAGGTCTTAGGTGATACCTGAGTGAAAGGTGCTATATACTAAAATTATTGAGTTTCGCCATATGTTCCTGGTCACTCAGTAGGTGAGAAACGGCTGGTTCGATTCTTTGTAAGGCGAAAACCTCCATGAGCCAACAACTTTTAGAGACTACATTTGCTACTTGTAGAATTTATTCCTGATTTTTGTTCTTAGTATCTCTTGATCTTACTTATTTAACTACACATATCCATTTTCTTTTCTATTTGCATTTAAAATCACTTGGGTGAAAATTATTATAAAACACATCCTTGTCACATAAAGAATCCATATCCATGTAGGTTTATGGCATACTAATTTATCAATATCTAGAATTATTATGAAGAAACTGTTTGAAAGTACTATAATAGTAACAAAGTTTTATCCATTCATGAAATGATTGATTGCATATACTCTGCAGAAATGGATTCATATTTCTGAATACATGTTACTCTATATCCCTCAAAGAGAAAAATACATTTGCACTCAATATGCATTTACAGGATAATATGACACAGGTGTGGTGATGTTAGAAGGAGAGGGCCAGCCATAAAGAAGAAAAATAAAAGCTTTCCTAGGAAAGAAACTCAGATTTCAGAGTGGAGCCCTGGATTTGGAAATAGGAAAATAGCCAAGCATGAAAGATGTTTTTCATAGGGACACTCAGTCTACCAAATATCTCACAAGCAAAAGTCTTAGCATGTTATGAGACAAAAGCAGGTTTATGACAACTGAGATATTGATTTAAGCAACTGAGGCCCTTAAGACAGGTTGACCAGGAGGCTGCTACTCAGCATGGAGGTAACACGAAAAAGACATGCAACATAAAATATTCCAACACTCACCCCCCACAGAGGCTCATGTTGCTGCTATATTAAATAACAGACTGCTGTTGTTGAAGAAGCATTCAGCATTGATATAAAAGTTTAAGTGTGTCAATCTTTACAGGGAGCACAAGTCTTTTATGTAGCATCATATCATTTATACACATTCTTATTATGACCAACACTATCTCACATTAATTTTTAAAACTGAATCCATAGGTTCTTAAGATCTATTCATTCCTAGTACATTTTGGGAATCTGAAAGATGGAAAAATAAATCATGCTAGACATGAAATCAAAAGTACGAACCACAATACCTTTTTTTGCTGACCCAGTTTAGAAACTACATATATCAAAATATCCATGGTTGGAAATGCCAGAACAAATTTTTTAAGTTAGAAACAATTTCATATTTTTGAATACATCCTAGAATGAGAGGCTAAGTGAAAGACAATTGGGAATCCACTTATTTTAAATACAATTTGACAGTCAAGTGAAAAAATAAAATATTGACAATAATAATTTGCTAAATTTATTGAACATTTACATGCTAAGCATTGTGACTTTAAATAGATCATCTAATGTAATGAGATGATGTCATTCATGTGGATTGTCTATTTAGTCATCATAACCTACCAGATAGATACCCTACCATCTTTGTTCTGTTAAAGAGTTTGATTTAGTGTTTAAACTGATAAGAGCATGGATAGAGGAGTCAGATTGGACTGGTATTAGTTACACACCTAAGTAGCTACAGAACTCAGCAAATTAATTCTCTATAGTTTTATGATTCTTATCAATAAAATGGGGAGAGTAATGAGAAGCAATATGCTATATTTTACGTATGTCTAAAACATAAAGATATTGGTAAATCTTAAATGCTCAGAAAAGATAGCTGTTCTGATTATCCCCATTTTAAAGATAAGTAAACTGAGAGAAGTTCAGAAACTCGGCAAAGCCACACAGTTAACAACTGAAATACCTGGTATTTAAATTCCAGTGGTAAGAATCCAGAGCCCATGCTTTTAGCCATATCCCATATGGATATGAACTCTTGAGTAGCCTTTCATAACTAAAACATTTGTCATTTAAAAAAGTCAAAGTATATATGTTATAAATATTTTTCAATTCCCGTCTATATTTACATATGTATATATACTTATGGTCATATTTAGGTCCATATTTTGTCACTGATTTGATTTAATGAGTCATAGAACTTGGAATTTTTAACCCATCCTTAGTTCATTCTACTGCCTCCACCATCCTACATTTAATTCCTTTAGCTTAAAAAAGTCTTTCCTTTTTGCTAAGACAAAATAGGGCTAGGTGGACCTTGTATGCTGGCAAAAGGTGGGCACAGAGCTAGAGATGAGGCAGGGCCATCAGACACTTCAGGGCCATAATGAACCTTATTCTAAAGGACAAGAAGAGCCACCAAGGGAATTTGGGTAAGAGAAGACATGATCAAGTTCAAGTTTTAGAAAGCTTAGTACACTGCTGAGAAGTGGGAATACATGGATGGCCAAAAGAATCTTTATAATTGAATAAATGCTGTTTCTGAAAAGCTATCATGTTTAAAAAACATAGTCACACAGAGAAGGTGAGTGAGCTTTGCTGGGATGATTTTAGAAGAGTCCATATGAGGATGTCATAGAATCTCTTTCTTCCACCCACCTTCAGAATTGAATCGAGTCCTTTTCCTAGGACCCTCTTGTTAATGGCTATTCATGTAGTGTCTGGCCCACTGCATGTTTCTCTGGGAAATATGTTCTGTCTGCGACATATTCCTCAAATTTCATCCCCTTTTAGTGGAACAGGAGTCAGCTTCCACCCCTTATCTACTTGTATATGGAGTGAGACTCCCTGGGAACCTGCCAGTGTATGTTGGTGTGGCTAGATCCAGACTCCAGAAAAGAGACTGAAGAGAGTAGTTCAGGTTGCAGGAGGTAAGAAACTATAGGATGGACAATGCCACCTTCTGCATTCACTCTCAGGCCTAGTGTTGGGATCTAGGGTGTTTGAGGTTGTCATTTCTCTCTGAGCTTAAGGATTAGCTCACTTATTTAATAATCCATTTTCTTCTCCAATGTAAGGCTCACAAATTCAGGGTACCAGGGTCACACTTGGCCTGCAGCAGACCTTGTGTTGCTTGACAAATGGATATTACACCATAAAGAAATCAATAGCCAACATTGAACCAATGGAAGATTTCACATAAACATGTACATTTTAGGGGAAAGAATAGAAGATCTGGCAGCATTGGGTTCTCATTGAGGCATTAACTGATAGTTGCTTAGTAGCTAGTAAATATACTGACATGTAGGCATAGATTTGAAATATCTATTTCTCAAGTGAGAGGGTTTCAATGAGCAGCAAAGTGGCTGGTCATTCCCACAGTGCCTTGAACTGCTTTGCTTCTTTTACATAGGACATCTCCCTTGTCTCCCAGGGTGTTCTCTCTGGTTATGATCTGCACATCTTTCTAGCATCACTTCCTATGAAGACTGTTGGTTGCTCTGTGCATTCTGCCACCAATAGATTTGCCTCCCATGCTGGCCAGCTGCTCAAAAGAGTGTGAGGATGGCTGTCCCATACACAGCTGATATATATCAACCATCTTCCATTCATTATTGTATCTGCATCATCTTGCATAGTGCCTGGTGTATAGTAGGTATAAATAATAATAATAAAGTAATATAAAGAAAAGAGTGTTGTGTGGGCTTTGAAATTAGACCTTTGGTCAGATTTCAGCTCATGATTATAAGTAAATTACTTAATCTTTCTGAGATTTTATTTCTTTTCCTTTAAAATGGGCACACACGGTTACTACAAGAACAAAGTCATATAATGATACAGAATACCTAGTTCAAAAAAGTCAACATATGTGAGTTACCTCTCCCTTTGTATGCTTATAGAATAAATATTTATATAAAAAGATAGTGACCTATGGTACCAATGTATTTTCATGAAAATTTTGACCTCAGAGCTTTTGCCTGAGGAGTATGGATATCTGGAAAAGAGCATTCCAAGGAGAGCCAAGCATAAGTTCCAAGGCCTTAGGGCCTTTGAGATGAGGAAAGAAAACTAAGAGTTCAAGAAGTCAGATCATGGGGGGCTGTAGGTAAATCCTTTGCTTCTTTATCTTTGCAAACTGGTGAGTCAAAAAAATCATCCAAAAGTTTTGAGCAGAGGAATAACATGATCTGGCATAATTTAACAGGATCATCCTGATACTGTGCTGAAAACAGACTGAAGCAGTGAAGAGGCACCTCATATCCAGATGGGAGAAGAGGGGGGCTTGAAGACAGGTGGCAGCAGTGGAGGATGGAGAGGTGGGAAGATTCTGGATTACTTAAAAAGCAGAGCCAACATCATTTGCTGATGGATTAGATGCAGGATGAGGAAAAAAACAGAGGAGAGTCCAGAATGACTACTAGGTTTACAGCTGAGCAACTATAAGAATAGAGCTGTCATTTCCTGAAAGTATATGTGTGGAAAAGGCAAAGCCTCTCCAGACCACTGGTAGCTGAGTGAGCTGCCGAAATGTGCAAGTAATTAAAAGGTATTTGAAATTAGGTCATCTGAGGCAAAAATCAGGACCCTCTCCCATCTATCTTGCTATGTCCATTGCAACATATTAGAGTTTACAGTGGGTGAGTCTGTCTAGAATGTTAAAACAGGTCTCAAGAAAGGTGTAGGAGTTGAGAATGTAGCTCGGTAGCAGAGCTCCTGCCTATGTGTGGGACCCTCTGGTTAGATTCCCACTACTGAAAAAGACATAAAGAAAAAGATATTGTACCTGAGCAGGAGACAGTGCAGGAAAACCACAGTACCATTTTTATATGCTCAATAACATGAGCAAAAGGACGAGGGCTCCTGCTGTTCATGCTGATGTATCCTTGACTGCCCACAAGGCACATGGAGTGTATGAAAGAATATATCACGTAATGGAAGACCTTAAATATCATGGTTAGATAAAGCTAAAACTTAATCATTTGGAAAATGAGGAGCTGTTGAAAGCAAGCAGTAGGTGGTGAGATAATTTGGACTATGTTTGAAAAAGATAAACTTTGAAATCAGTTAAAATGATGATTTTGGAGAGGCAAGAGATTAGAATCCAGGAGACCAATAAAATAATAACAATTCTCATCAGAGTAATAACTTTGATATTTTTTCCCAACAAAAACAGAAATGGTATAATTTAAGAAACGGACAGTATTTTGGATTGCTTAAATGAAGGACATGAAATTAAAGAACCCATCAAAGGGTTCTAGCTCACCCAGCTTTGAGATGGATCACTTAACCAAGAAGATGATGAGAGGAAGAAGGAGTTTAGTTGGGGAAGATAAATTAAACATAAATGCCCTAGGGTTTAAGAAGCCTAAATGTAAATCCGCATGCAGATATTTTCTCAATAGACTTCTGCAAATAGGAGAGAAATTAAGACCAGGTTTAGAAGCCATCAGCATAGAAGTGATATCAGAAACCACCCAGGAGAAAATTTCTAACAAAACAGAGACCAAGTATAGAATTTTGAGAAACACTTGCTTTTGAGCAGCAGATTGGGAGAAGAGAAACCAGGAGAGCCTTTTAGGAGGTGAATAGAGGGTGGCAACCAGCATCAGGTTTAATATAAAGTCAATCAGCATGAGAATCAGTAAACTGTGATTGTTTTTGATAATTGGAGTCTCCTGTTAACATTGGGGAGAGCATTTTTTTTCTGGAGTGGGTAGAGAAGAAAGCAGACAAGTAACACCTTAGAGGTATCACCTATTTTCAGATGAAGCCAGCCTGGACATCACAGACATCAGAAAGGACCAGATATGTCTAGGAAAGGGTTTATCTGTCCATCTGTTTGTTATCTTTGTGTTTATTAAGGCATGAGGCAACAGGAAGAGATGTTCATCAACAGAAGAAACAGATAAGCTCATGAGGAGGGAAAGATTGCAGATAAAAAAGAGGATTTCAATGGAGTTGGAGAATGAAGGAAATAAAGGTCACAGTGGAGAGGAGAGCAGGTCAATGAGAAGTAACATGTCAAGGTTCAGAGACAGTGGTGTGCAGGAGAATGGGGGGATACACACATACGCATCATGGAGGAAAAGAGGTGGTGAGGAAGCATGGAGCTGGGTCTACTTGGTTTGTGCTGGAAGAAAACCAATTTAAACACTGGCCCTTTGGGAAAATTCTTGTTCTTTAACGATCCCAGTGGATGATGAGTAATTTGGATAACTTGAGAAGGCACTGAATAGAGAGGTCACAAAATCACTTTTTATCTAGATCCACCCCATCAGATCAGGAGCAGCTGAGATTTCTTCCTGGGGTGAGGCTCCTGCCCGAAACAGAAACTGCACATCTGCTTTGCCTCCCTTCCATCTCAGCATGATTTAAAATGAAAAGTCTATATGGTATTTACTTGAAGGGCCAAAGTCAAATGGAAAAAATTTCAATTATAAAATTCCAGCCAAGCCAGAAAAACTCAAAGCCCTGAGGAGAATCATAAAGGCCAGTACAGACCCACAATAAAACTTGGATAAGATGGAGATGTGGTTGAATTTGTATGCCTGCACGTATTTCTGCAACAAATAATCTGAGAAAGAAAAAGGAAGCTTTTCCTTCAAAGAAAAACTAAAAGAGATTTTAAAAGGCCCAGCCAAGACCATATCTGTATGTCATAAAAGCAGGTTTGCTTTCTTTTGGCATTGAAGGTATCATGGGCCATACACATAGATTTATGGATTCATTGACATTAGTTAGCAATGTCTAGAAAAACATCCATTTGCCCTTTACAGAGATGCACTGGCATTGAGAACATGGTACACTCTGGTGTACTTGAATGTGTGTGTGTTTAGGATTCAGGAAATAAACTGTAACCTCTTGCATTAAAAAAATCCCATTTTGCTTCCTGGAACAGAGTTCATGATGTCTGTCTGGGGGAGCCCTTCTCTGTTCTCTTTCCTGTGCTTATAAGTGATTTAGCACCGGGGTATTTCAGAATTGTTTTTGCAATTGTTTGGTTTTATTTAAGACCTATTTGTTTCTTACCTGTTTTACTACTACCCAACATGTTATCTTTTAACCATAAAACAGGAAAATAGTTGTTCTCTATGAAACTTTTCCACCACCACCCCGCCCCCCACAATCCCTGGATTTAACATTGCCTTCCTTGGAATCTCTATGGCACTTGGCCATTGTATCTCTTAAGATATTTCTCATCTGATACTTTGTATATATGTTCTGTGTTTACTTGGTCCACTCAGAGCCCCACACAAGAGCTGAGTGTAGAGATGAGGAGTCCTTAGTCCTTTATAATCAATAAATACTGATGTGGCCAGATTAAGATAGAAACCACCATAACTGCCCTGTAAATTCATCATCAAATGTGTCTTACGGGCAACTGGATGTGCACTTTCCTCTGGACCTAGAGCCACCTTGTAAATGAAATGAAATCAGGGGTATAAGAGCACAGTGCTAATAATTTTATTCTTGATTTGAATCATACCCCAAGAACTTTTCTGTCTCTTTTAGCAAAAAAAAAAAAAAAACAAAGTGCAACAACAACATATGGTCATGTGTGCTAGTCTGTGTAGCCCAAGAAGGAACAGGAATGAGATTTCCATAAAACCCCTGCTCATCTGGTGCCAAGAAATCTAACCAGCAAGCACCATCATCAAAAGAAACCTGCTCACTCTCTCCAGTCACCATTTATTTATACCCAAATTTCACAAGTAGAACTGCAGTCTGGGGAGGGCATCTAAACTGCTAAAATGACCAATCACAACCCTGCTTGGGACATTTTGACTTGGCAAAGGA
Organism: Callospermophilus lateralis; assembly: GCF_048772815.1. Lineage (NCBI taxonomy): Eukaryota > Metazoa > Chordata > Mammalia > Rodentia > Sciuridae > Callospermophilus > Callospermophilus lateralis. Next base: position 32,366,624 of record NC_135320.1, on the reverse strand, counting down.
TGTTGTTGTGTGTTGAGTTTGTAAGAAATTAAGTCAAACATTTACAGTAGTTTGGCAGGGGGCTATCTCAGAGGGAAAAAAAAAAAAAAAAAAAAAAACAGCTGCTTCTGAAATACATTCTGCATACCCAGGAAGAGCAGGCTCACTCAGAGGATCACGGAAATAAAGGAAAGGTGTTTTCTGCCACATCTGTAACTTGGTTTGGACAGCTGAGCCTCAACCATGACTACAGAGGATTATGTCAAAGCCCTGCTGGCAGATTCAAGGAAATGAATAATAATATAAAAACCCAGCCAGTGCCTGCTCTTGGCCAGACTCTGCACTAGATGCCTTATATACATTACTGCTAATCCTCACAATATCCCTACAAGGTGAGCATTTTCATTCAGACCCTACATGTGAGGAAACTAAGGCTCAGAGAGGCTAAGTGGCTTGCCCCAAATCATACCATTAACAAACGCCTTAGCTGGGATTGTTCCCTTTACGTTTCATCAAATTCCCTTTGTGAAATACAGAGTCTAAAACCTTGAGAAAATATGGCGCTCACATTCATTAAAACAAAGTCCACATACTATAACCCTTCTTATCACTTGACATTGGGTGAGCATAGCTATTCATATAGCAGAAAAGTCCAGAAATACTAGTAGGCTGGATAATATAGTAATTCAGAGCCTGAATTCTGTGTCAGGCTGAACACAAGTCACAGCGTATATTAGCTGTGCAAACAAGAAAAACACTTAACTTCTCCATGCCTCAACTCATTTGTCATTCTAGAACTGGATGACACGATTCATATGAAGTAATTGCTTGGATTTGGGTGCAAAGCAAGCAATTTTTTTTTAATATTCAGAATTGAACCAGGGGCACTAAACATCATTGATCCACATCCTCAGCCCTTTTTGTTTTTTATTTTGAGACAGGGTCTCACTAAATTGCTTAGAGCCTTGTTAAATTACCACAGTTGGCCTTGAACTTGTGGTCCTCTTGCCATAACCTCCCACATCTCTTCAAGTATAAGTGTGTGTTACTGTACCCTAGGCAAGTACTTAATTATTGGGTTTTTTAATTTGTTTGTTTGCTTTGATTTGTTTTTTAAATTCTCCTGTCCATCTACCTAAAGTCATGCCTACCTAGGAAACTCATGCTGTCTGATAGCATGGACAAGTTCCTCCATGATCTCATCCCTGCTTTTAAGCAGCAACATGCAGAACTCTCCAAATGCACACACACACACACACACAAACCAACTGAAAAAAGACCTCTGATTTCTTTCCATTCCAACATCCCAACATCTTCTAAGTCCTTTGGGGAAGGAACTCTAGTATCACACCCTCCCCCAGAGGTAGTTCAGTGTATTCTATGCTCCCTTAGCTGCCCCTGTATCTGTAGCCTTTGTGTGGATCACAACCCTGGTCACATTTCACTGGGGATAGGAACCATTTTTTCCTTCATCTTTGTCCACCCAGCACTTATCCTAGAACCTAGTGCTTCTAAGTCTGCAGCTAATGTTTGATGACTAAGAGAGGATGGACAGACTTAAGCAAATGATGTTATCATATCTGAAATCTCAAAAACGTCTAAGGAAAAAAGAAAATCCAACTGGTGATAGTTGATTCTTTTTCCTCTATGAATGCAAAGTGATCATTTAAGCATCTGCAATAGTACCATCAATAAGCCCTGTGGATAAGTTTGTCAGGGGTCATTTTTTTTAGCTAGAACAATTGTTAGGGGACTTGTTTGCATGTAGGTTCAGATTGCTCCCTCCTACCTTCCATAGGAAGTCAGTGGTCACCCTAATCTCTACTTCACCTTGAGATTTCTGTGCAGGCCAAGTTGTATTCTCTGCCCAAAGTGGTCAAACTGGATCAGAACAGCCTATTTAAGATCTTGATTCCTGCATTCCACTTCCCCTTCCCTGCCCACCTTTTCCTGATTCAAAAGGTACATTTCTACTTTTTAAGTAAATTAGTGCAAAAAGTCAACTATATCCAAATAGTCATTCAGAGAATGTCTGGGGGAAAATATGTTGATCACCTTCTCACAGTCCAAAGTTCTGATAGTCAGTAGGCAGAGTTCTTTCCTTTGAGTCATCTCAGCTACAGCAAGACAGTGTAAGAGAGACATGGAGAACAAAGGTAAGGGAGTAGGCAGGGTGGTCACACGAAGGACTCAACAATTGCACTGAATGTTAAAGAGTGAATGTCAGATCAATAAAATAACTTGTAGAGAGGTTTTGATTCTGGAATGTTGTTATATTAGATATTAAAATTTTAGGACAGTCTTAAAAACAAGAAATCATGTTCTTTGTGCACTACATGAAAGCCAGTGTTATTCAAGGCCACGGAATGAGCCACACATATCCCTTGCAGTCAGATATAAAATAGCAATACTACAGGCACTACCTTGATACTGATCAATCAGCATTGTACTTTATATCCCACCAATTCCACATTGATGAGATATGGAAGAGGGAGTCTATCTTATGTATTCTTTTATCACCTCTCATTATTCAGCAGTGTCCCTGAAGCCAATCAGATGTTTTCAAAGCATGTGATAAGTTGACCTAGACCCAGTTCTGAGTCAGCATGATGTCACTTTCCAGAATACCAAAAAAGAATCAACTGATTTTGATGAGATAAGCCATTGCTTCCTAACATTTCACTCTGTAATGCCAGAAGACATCAATTCTTTCAAATACTCTAATTTCTTTCTTTCTTTTTCTTTTTCTTTCTTTCTTTCTTTTTTTTTTTTTTTTTTTGGTACCAGGAAGTGAACCCAAGGGCACTTAACGACTAAGCCACATCCCCAGTCCTTTTGATTTTTTTTATTTTGATACAGGGGTCTCACTGAATTGCTTAAGGCCTTGCTACATTGCTGAGGCTGACTGAATTTGCAATCCTCCTGCCTCAGCCTCTGAGCTGCTGGGATTACCGGCATGCTTCACCAGGCCTGGCCAAGTACTCTAATTTTTATGCACACTCAAATTTGAGTATTGCTTGTCTCTATTGCTTTTTTATAGTATTGGCTCAGGATAGTTTCCACTGAACAATTCCACAGTCACTTCTGGGGCCCATTCTCTTACAACACGAACAAATCATAAGCCTATTCTAATCTTCTTCCCTGAGGATAGGCAAACATTCTAAATTATGTCACTGTGTCAGCAGCTCTGGAGAACTTTAATGGGTATTAATAATAACACATTTGCATAGGAGCAAAGAAAAAATACCCAGGTTATACGTGCCAGCTGATCAAATCACAAATTAATTTATTTCACAAGATCTCCAAACAGCAACTGTCCCTAAATAAGGTGATGAAGAGATATCTACATGAAGATGTTCAAGCTGTTCACAGCCATCTCTCCACTGGAAACATCTGTCCATATACATGATGCTCAGAGAAATCAGATCATCATTCTAGGCAGTAGCCACCTTACTGTCTAGATCATGCTTCCCAGACCACATCCGTGAGGTGACCATATGTACATGCTGGCCGGGACATATCTTGGATCTAAAATTAGCTCTAATATTTGAAGGATCACAAGAATTAAGCATATGCCTTGACACTGCAAAAAGAGAAAAAAGCACCTGCTTAGGAGAATGAACCAAAGAGCTTTGAATAAGAAACATTACATTACAGAACTATTCTAAAAGCAACTTGTAGATTCTCTTCACAATGACGAAAAGTATCCTGAAAAAGATTATCATATTGTTCAAACAGATTTGTTATTGGTTTTTGGTGTTGGATGTGCTGAAAGAATGCCTCTAGTTCTGATTTTCCACTGAAGTTCATAAGTTCTTTGTAGTATTTTGACACAACCATAGTCTCTGTGAATTTTGACAATTAAAATGTATACCTCAGGAGAGCAAGGACCAGAATCATATTGCTCAACATATATCCCAAAGACCCACTTGGCTGCCCAGAGAGACACTCTCAATAGAGATGGGCTGAAGGAGTGTGTGTATGAATGTTCAATAAATCCTTATTTACTTCACATCATGTACCAGAAACCGCTAGGTACAGATGAGAGAAGCAAAAGGAATTAGAAGCCCTCAGAGCCAGGCTTGCTAGATCAGTTAATAACAACATCTACAAACTGGATTGAAGAGCAGAGAAACTCTAAGATGAACAAGAGCTAATTCTGAATGCTTCTCTTCTTTCCCATTCTCCAGCCATAATATTCATAGTACGATGACAATTATGTTTCCAACAGAGCTTTTCCAATACAGTTGAGGCCCCAATGGCCTGGGTGGCACATAAGTACTGAGTAGTTGGTAAGGGGCAGGGTATTGCCATGCTAAGGGACTTCAATGGAGCTGCTTTCAGTTTACTAAAGGAGCACCCGGCCAACAGAATAAGTTCTTCACTGCAGTCAGGGGCTGGCTTGTTAGCTGCCCCTCCCCCAAAGACTCTTCACAGCTCAAAGCAAAGGTACACAGTAACCTGGGGAATACAATTGCCTGTGCAAGACTGACTGGTCACTAACGAGTGTAACAGGAACCTGATTGGTTAAAACCTGACTCAGTGAGAGGGTGGAGCTCTGCTTACTCAGAACACTATACTGTACTGCGAGATTTCACGCCTTCTGCACCCTAGGTGAGCATGACTGTGGGGCTGCCTTCCCTGGGATGTTGGTTAGAAAATACATTTTCAGATGCCATCCAACTGATTTTATATGAGACAAGCCCCGAGAAGTTTCTCTAAAAATAATGGACTGTGTTATAGAGGGTTTGCTCATCCTTGTTTGTTTTAATTTGGGCTAAGATACTTGATTCTTTGCAGAAGCCTGGAAGGAAGGAAGAAGATGGGAAAAGGGGATAGAGGGAAGGAGAGACTGTTTTCACCCAGAAATTAAACAATAAAAAGAAGAATGAGTCAATAGAAGGGAAAAGAGAAGTACACACCATGAAACAGGCTTCTGGTAGGGTCAGCAGAACTTTTAAGATTATATCTTATGCAAATGATCTTCCAACATAATAGATGATTTTACTTCTCCTAGTAGCTCCAAAATTAAAACCCTGAAAATATCCAGCCCAAGTCAGGACATGGAGAAATAGGCATTTGTTTATACCAAATTGTAATGGTGCAGCCTTTTTATAGAGGAATTGGCCAATAATTACCAGATTAAAAAAAGTACTTTCCTGCAAATCAAAACTACACTGAGATTTCATCTCACCCCAGTTAGAGTGGCAGTCAAGAATACAAACAACAATACTTTGCTGGAGAAGATATGGGGGGAAAGGAACACCTATACATTCTTGATGGGATTGTAAATTAGTACAACCACTATGGAAATCAGTATGGGGTCGCCTCAAAATAGGAGGAATGAACCACCATATGACCCCAGATGTACCACTCCTCAGTATTTATCCAAAAGAACTAAAGTCAGCACACTATAGTGATACATGCATATCTACGTTCATAGCAGCACAATTCACAGTAACCAATTTATGGAACAAGCCTAGGTGTTCACCAATAGACGAATGGATAAAGAAAATGTGGCATATCTACTCAATGAAGTTTTATGCAGCCACAAAGATGAATGAAATTCTGTCATTTTCAGGAAAATCGATGGGCCTCAAGAGCATTATATTAAGCAAAATAAGACAAACTCAGATAGTCAAGGATGATTTTTTTTTCTTATGTGGAAGTTAGAAAGAAAAGAGTTTGGTGGGGGAGCTCTCATAAAAATAGAAGAAGACCAGTAGAGTTCAGGAAATGGACTATGGGGTAGGAGGTACTGGGGAATGAAACTGACCAAATTATATTATATGAATATATAAAAATGTCATAATGAATCTCACTATTAGGTATAATTTTAATTCAGCAAAAAATTAATTTATAAAAAGGGTAACATTATAATAGAGAAAACTGAGAAGCATTAACTCAAGTCAGGTGATCTAGATTAACATCAATGATGATACACTTTGTGTGATATGCCAAACATAGTAATTTACCCGGGTCTTCCTTCCAAAAACTTTTACCTGTAACTTAGTAATTTCTCTACTAAGAATTAACTCTGCATACATACATGCCAATATTTTGTGTACCACTAAAATAAAGCATCTGTGCTGAGAAACTCTTGGTTGGTATCAACTGTTTTATGTTTTAAAATAAACCTAAAGTACTAGTGTAAACAATATAATGATTTTATTAGAAAATCATATGATATCATTAACAAAGGGTCAAGGCAAAGGCAATTAACACTCACCAAGTCCCAAGTACTTATTGAGTGCCAATTTGCATGCTAAGGGCTTTAGTTCAACCTCTTCAACAAACTTACAGCTTGGACATGATTTTCCCCATTTTGTTTTCAGACAAGATAACTGAGGCTCAAAGAAGACAGGTCACAGCAGAATCAAACTGAAGGACTCTTCCTCAAAATCAGTCCTCTTTTCAACTATGTCATCAAGAAAAAGAAATATTTGAGAGTGCTAACTCTATCTAAAACATCAACACTATAGAACTTCTGCATCCACTTACCTTGCTTTATTATAATACTCTTTAAAACCAAGATAGAAGAGAAACCATTATATTGACAGGTCATGGTAGGAGGAGCCAGCTGCATGAAAAATCAACTTCAATATTTTAAGCCAATTTTAATGGTTTAATGTAGTGTAAAAATACTTGTGATGATTTCTCTAGCCTCTCAGTTGTTTTCGTCTTGGCACATGAAACTTCCACCACTACTGTCTTGCAGCAGTGAAAGAATTATTCTCACCCCACAGAGGACTTAAAGATTTCTTTGTAACAGCTCTGTTCAGTTCTTGAGTAAATAGAAATAATTCCACCATCTCTTTAACACTTAGTCCCTCATAGGTATAATAAGGGATGCTGGGAACATGTAGAAATGTGGCTGAGCAGAGATTCACAGCCTGAGGTTACCAGGCTCCCCGCCAAGTTTTCACCTATATGAAATCATTCAGCAGGCTTAACCACGCTGCTTCTACCCCTAGGAAAATACTAACATGATTTAACTGCAGTTAAGAATTCCAGTAGGCACTTACTAAATGTGGCATAATGCTTTCCATGCATAGAAAAAAGGAAATCATTTTGCTGATCTATTCCTCACTCCAAACAATCACTTTTGAGAGTGCAAAGCTGGGACAACTTAATAAAGTTTAAATTTATTTGGTATAAGAGATGTAATTGTAGGAAATATGAAAATTCACAGATACAAGAGCTTTAAAAGGTTTATATGGCTAATGTACATCAAACATGTTAAATAAGTTTCTTTTATAAAATCATTATACATTTTACTCATAACTTCTTTTGGAGTTCATAATTTAAGATAATTTTAACAACATGAAATGGGTGAAGGGGATTAGACTAATAAGATAGAGAAGGGAGAAAAGGCAAAAGATAGGAGAGTGAATCTCCTGGAGAAAGGAGTGAATGAAATGCTTCTGGCCAGACCTGAGGACCCATGGTAGTGTGATTCTAGTTGGAAATCTGTGATCTCTTGCCAAAGTTTGATAATTTAGCAAGGCTAAGCATAAAGGAAAGACTTACCTTAGAGTTGATGTGGCAGGAAAACCACTTGACAGTACTTTTTTCAGGCAATGGGAGAGTAAAGACAGTAGCTGGGGGATTTATAATGAACAGGTAGCATCATTTATAAAGAACAAATAATTCAGAGAACTAAGGAGCTAAGAACACAAATTTGAAATGAAGACAATCAAGGCCAAAAAATCAGATGAATGTTAAAAAGTATAAACTTAGAAATTTACAGGCAAACGTTTCAGTTTAAAAGACAAAATTAGCAGTTGCTGCTTCTACTAGGATGGCTTCACAAGTTGTGACTTCCAAGTGAGTCTTGCACCAGTTGAAGGTGGATGCTGTTTTTCCTCATGAGGGTGGGGGCAGGGAACAGGTGGCTATGATCAATTTGACGGCCTCTTTGGGAGGGTGGTGTAAACCATGTTGTAAGCTAAGGAGTAAACCATATGAGTAGATTTAAGGAGGTGTTTAATGCTTCGGTTGTTCGATGGGATATTTTACCAGTAGAAATGAGTTTAAATATAAATGGTCCTGGTGATGGGAAATGCTTCAAAAATACCTGTGGATAGACAAAGCTGAAGAGTTTACTGTTAGCCTTTCCAACCCCACAGAATCATGTTCTGCAATGGGAAGGAGCAGAAAAAAGAACAAATGGGAAAATGTTACCTGGGACCCTGGGATTTTTCTAATAGAGAGATAAGGAACATAAAAAGCTGCCTGTACCTCTTCCACAGTCAATCCCCATTTTCCTTTCAGTAGAACCCTGTTTTCAGGGGGTTTCAATATGCTTAATTACAAAAATAACAATAAGTTACATCATTTCCCTACCTTTCTTTACAGCTAGCGTTGTTCACAAACAATAGTTCAAGCAATAATCATGAGCAGAAGGGACTAGAAAGAATTTCAAAAACTTTTTAAAGACTGCAACTGGGGAGCATGGGGAAATACAATTACCACCACAATGAAACCCACGTTTAAATATAATGTATCAATAAAATTAGTAATAATAACAGAAGGGAGATCAGTGAAGTAAAGGAAGCAGATCAGGAGGAGGGAGGAGGGGGAACAAAAGGGAAGATACTGGGGAATGAGATTGATCAACTTATGTGCATATATGAATATGGCATATGAATCGCACTATTGTGTATAATTATAATGCACCAATTAAAACATCTGCAACTGGAATGTGTTCACTTCGCCCCTTTCCTTGCCCCTTTAGGCACAGATTGGCTTAGGCTCTGGATGCCACTTTGGGAGAATCAGGGTAAGAGACACATGCTAAGGATGAAGATGCAGAAGTCTAAATCCTCTGTTTCTTCTCAAGTCCTCATACCAGTCCTGGACCACCTATCTCCATCCTGCCTTTGATTAGAATAAAAATGACCTCGACTTTATTTAAGCAATCAGGCTCTTTGGTGGGAGAGAAGGTGGGGTGTGAGGTCTCTATTACTCACAGCTGTGTAATTCCACACTTGCTCAGCGTGTAAGGTGCATATTTGACATTTCCTGTACCATTCTACCAGTTACACATTAATTCCTTTGGTTTAACAAAGCTCAAATGTTCAAATGTAAAATTTCCTGGCAGGATCCCATTAAAGTATCCAGAAATAAATACTATCTGATTCTTTTTCTCCCAAACTAGCCATTTATCTAAAGGAAGAAATGAGCATATTAATATAAAGAGTACTGTGTAGGTTCTTCCCCAGTGAGACCAGGGGAAGTGGGCCCCAGGCTGGGCACAGGCACGTGGTTTACTACCACTCACAAAGTTCTTCCAGTCTTTAGGATTACTGGTCAAAAATAAAAATTCACCCAATGTTTTAGGAAAATCAATTATTTAAGAAACTAAATCTTTCCAGTATCTCTCTTTCTTACATTCACATCCAGAACAAACAAAATTATACTAAAAATTTTTAAAAAATAGTTATGATTAAACAAATGAAGTTAAGATTCAAAGCAAAGATTTTAGATGTACTACAGTGAAGATAAATGGGAGAAAAGACACATGAACAAAAATTTTATTGGGGTTTTAGGAATATTTTAAGAATTTAAGACTTTCCTTAAGACATTTTATGAAATAAGAAAGGAAGTTAAAAAGGAAAAGAAAAGTGACTGTCAAGTGGTTAAGAGGTTTCTTTTCTATTTTCCAAGTTTCCATTTCGAGGATTATGTATCTCTAGCTATTTAAAAAAAAAAAAAAAAAAAAAAAAAAGGAATATGGAGGCAGCTCCAAATAACCATGCCAGTTCTCTCACTGGATCTTTGAATTCAAAATGCAAATTAAAAAGGTATTCTTCCTTGTCAAATTTGCTCTATGACATTTATTATAAGCACAAACAAACCTCTTTATGGAGAACTTCCAGTTTAAGAAAAAACTCCCAGAGGAAGAGGAAAAAGATGTGTTGGTGTGGAGGAGAGGCACATTTTCTGCCTCATCATCTTCTTCCCACCTCGGCCACGTTAAAAAAATCCTTTATTGACCTTGACTACTAAAAGCTAATTCAACTCCCTAAAGGTGATGATGGTAAGAGGCACTGAATTTTTTTTTTTTTTTTTGTCAAGAATGTATTATGCTCTACCCATGTTTATAGCAGCACAATTCACAATAGCCAAACTATGGAACCAGCCTTGGTGTCCATCTACACATGAATGGATAAAGAAAATATGGTATTTATACCAAATGGAGTTTTATTCAGCCATAAGGAAAAATGAAATTATGTCATGTGCAGGAATGGATGGAACTTGAGAACACGGTTGGGTGCAATAAGCCAAACTCAGAAGGTTAAGGGTGATGTGTTTTCTCTCATTAGTGGAATCCAGAGAGGAAAAAGGAAAAGAAGGTGTAGGAGAATTTCATGAAAATCAAAAGGAGATGAGTAGTATAGAGGAAAGGGACCAGAAGATGGAAGGACAGGAGGAAATGGGAAATTCTAAGGAATGATATTAATCAAATATATTCATTTAGCATGTGTGAATATGTAGCAATAAATTATACCACTATGTATAGATCTAATGCACCAATAGAAATATGGGGGAAAAAGAATGGATTATGCTCAAACATCAGAAAAATTGAAAAGCAGGAAGCCTACCACCCAAACACACCTATAATAATTTGCAATAATTGGTAGACAAATTCCTTTACTAAGAAATTCAGAAACTTTTAAACAATTGAAAGGCTCCTGCACCCCAGTTAAATCTTATTCACCAAAGCTGGTCAGAGATATGGGACATGCTCTCACCAAAATCCATCCCCCTAGTACAGCACCATAATATTAGGAAGATATTTCTTAGCTCCAATTTTTCCCAGAGGAGGGAAGGTGTTGGCTCATATGTCCAGTGCCCCAAATTTTCTGAAGACTGGCTTGTGTTTCACTGTTCTTGGAGTTCTGACAATTCCAGCATAGTTTAGCCACCTGGAAAGAACAGAGATGACAGTTTAAGCTGTTAGACAGCACAGCTATTTGAAAATCTATATTTTGAATGAATACTCAATTTTGTTATTCCTTCTTCTTTGCATCTATTGAGATAGTCATGTAATTTTTATCCTTTATTCTTTGTCACAATGCATCACTTTAATTGATTTGTATATTTTAAACCATCCTCGTATCCTGGGAATGATTATGGTCATGATAGAAGATCTTTTAAATGTGCTATTGGACTTGTTTTGCTAGTACTTTGTTGAGATTTTCATATCTATGTTTACCAGAAAAAAACAACCTATAGTTTTCTATTCTTGTGTTGTCTTTGGCATCAGGATAATGCTAGTCTCCAAAAAGAATTTGTAAGCCTCTCTTAAAAATTTCGGAAGATTTTGAAAATAATGGTGTTACTATTCCTTTACATGTTTGGTAAAATTCACCAAAGAAGCCATTTAGTTCTGGGCTTTTCTTTGTTGGGAATTTTTGATTACTGATTCAATCTCCATAATAGTCATGTCTGTTCAGACTTTCTGTTTCATAATGATTTAGTTGTGGTAAGGTTTTATATTTCTAAAATTTATCAACATTTTCCATATTATCCATTTTTGTATAATTTTTAGTAGTAGTTAGTTATGCTTTTTAATATTTATTTTTTAGTTTTAGGTGGACACAATATCTTTATTTTATTTTTACATGGCGCTGAGAATCATCTTTATTTTATTTTTACATGGCGCTGAGAATCGAACCCAGTGCCTCACGCATGCCAGGCGAGCACACTATCACTTGAGCCACAACCCCAGCCCTTTTTATGCTTTTTAAAAATTTCTGTAGAATTTTAGAGAAAGACAAACTATGGGATGGGAGAAAATATTTGTGAGATAGAGATCCAAGATATCAGATATCTCTTTCATTTATGATTTTACTTATTGGATTCTTTTCACTTTTTTTAGTCTTGCTAAAGATTTATTGGTTTGTCTATCAGTATTAACAGATTAAATTATATCAAGTATCTTTCAGACCACATGGAAAGAAACTAGAAATCAACAATAGAAGGCAAGATGGAAAATTTACAAATATGTGCAAATTCACAACATACTAATGAACCACTGGAAATTAAAAATAACATAAGAAAAGTGAAAAAAAGTAATATAAGCAATACTAAGAAGAAGTTCATAGTGATAAACATCTGCATTTATAAAGAGAAAGCTCTCAAATAAACAATCTAATTTTATAACTTAAAATAGAAAATGTATAACTATGCCCCAAATTAACAGAAATTAAAAAATACAAAATTTAAAGCAAAAATAAATGGAGTTAAAAATATGAAAATATTTTAAAAAATCAACAAGACTAAGTATTGTTATTTTTAAAAAAATAGACCTATAGAAAACTATAGGTCAGTTTTCTCTGATGAACATAGATGTGAAAATCTCAACAAAGTACTAGCAAGACAAGTCCAATAGCACATTTAAAAGATCTTCCATCATGACCATCATCATTCCCAGGATACAAGGATGGTTTAAAATGTACAAATCAATTAAAGTGATGCATTATGACAAAGAATAAAGGATAAAATTTACATGACCATCTCAATAGATACAATGAAGAAGTTTTAACAAAATTGAGTATTCATTCAAAATAAAAATTTTCAACCAAATTAGGAATAGGATAAAAATACCTAAAAATAATAAAGGTCATATATATAAAATGAACAGCTAATCAAATATGAATAGTAATAAACTGAAAGTTTTCCCTCTAAGAACAAGAATGAGCCAAGAATGCCCACTATCACTATTTTTACTCACCATAGTACTGGAAGTCCCAGAGCAATTAGGCAAGAAAAGGAAATTATAGACATCCAAATTGAGAAGAAAAAAGGAAAACTGTCCTATTTTCAGAATGCATGATCTTATATATAGCAAACATTAAAGAATTCAGTTAAAAACTGTTAGAACTAATGAATTCAGTAAAATTATAGAATATAAAATCAACATATAAAAATAATTTCATTTCTATATATCAACAACAAACTATGAGAAAACAATCTTATTTACAATAGCGCCAAAAGGAAAATAATACTTAAGACTAAACTAAGGAAATGAGAGAAACTTGTATTCTAAAAACCAAAACCAAACAAACCAACCAAAAAAACCCAAAAAACACTAATGAAAGAAATTAAGGAAGACACAAATAAAGAGAAAACCAACCCATGGTCAAAGATTGGAAGATTTTATTGCATTAAAATGTTCATACCATCCAAAATGATCTACAGATTTGATGTAATCCCTATCAAAATTCCAATGGCATTTTTTACAAAAGCAGAAAAGCAATTCTGAGATTCATTTGACACTATAAAAGGCCACAAGTAGCCAAATCAATCTTGAAAAAGAACAACAAAGCTAGAAACATTACACTTCCTGATTTCAAAATGCATTACAAAGTTGTAATAATCAAAATGGTATGGTACTGACATATAAACCAACACATTGACCAATGGAATAAAATAAGTCAAATAAATCCACTCATCTACAGTAAACTGACCTTTGACAATGTTTCCAAGAATATATAATAGGGAAATAATAGTTTCTTTTAATGGTATTGGAACTAGACATTCACATGCAAAAGAATGAAATTATATGTCTATCTTAAAACCATACATAAAATGATCAACTCAAAGTATTTTAAAGACATAAAGACAATACCTGAAACTGTAAAACTTTTAAAGGAAAAGAGGAGAAATGTCAATAGAGCAATCATGGAGGAACAATAGAGAGAGGAAAGACAAACTATGGGATGGGAGAAAATATTTGTGAGACAGAGATCAATAAGGAATTAATCTCTAAATATATAAGGAACTCTTGAAACTCACTAAGAAAAAAAAAACTAATAACCCAGTTTTTAAATGAGCTAGAAACTTGAACATTTTCCAAAGACATAGAAATGACCAAGAGGCATATGAAAAAAATGTTCAATGTCACTAATCAAAACCTCAATGAAATATCACCTCATACCTATTAGGATGATTACTATTGAAAAAACAACAAGAAGCGTTAGGATCTAGAGAAAAGGAAACCCTTGTACACTGTTGGTTGGAATGTAAATTGATACATTCAATATGGAAAGCAGTATGGAGATTCCTTAAAAAATCTAAATAAACTACTAAATGGCACAACAATTTCTTTTTGGGGGGGCACTTATGTAAAATAATTGAAATGAGAAGTTTGAATGGACATTAGCACTTGTGTTTATCACAATATTATTCATAAGAGCCAAGATATGAAAACAACCTAAAAGTCTATGAACAAATGAATGGATACAGCAAAATATGTTATATACATACAATAGAATAGAATTCAGTCTTTAAAAAGAAGGAAATTTTGTAACATGTGGTGATGTGGATAAACCTGGAAGACATTATACTAAGCCAGTCCCAGAAAGATAAGTACTTGCATAATTCCACTTATATGAGGTATCTAAAATGTCAAATTCATAGCATGAAAGAAAGAAATGGTAGCCAGGATCTCAAGAGAGGGGGAAAATGGGGAGGTAGCATTATTAGAAACCACCTTAATGTCCATCAGTGGTGGAAGGTATTAGAATATATTGTGGTACCACTTAATGTCATTGAAATTGTACACTTAAAAAGGTGAAAATTGTTACATTTTATGTCATGTATATTTTACTACCATAAAACAGAGAAAAAGGGCTGTGGCTGTAGCTCAGTGGTAGAGCACTTGCCTGGCACGTGGGAGGCACTGGGTTTGACCTTAAGCACAAATAAATAAAATAAAGGTATTGTGTTCATCAACAAATAAAAATATTTTTAAAAAAGAGAGAGAGGGAGGGCCGGGGTTATAGCTCAGTGGTAGAGCACTTGCCTAGCATGTGTGAGGCACTGGGTTCAATTCTCAGCACTACATATAAATAAAATAAAGGTATACTGACAACTAAAAAATATTTTTAAAAAAGAGAAAAAAATATATATATTTTTTTAAAAAAAATAATAGTTATGTTCAGTGTTTTACAGAATAAGCTGTGAATAAACCATTATACTCCCCAAATAATAATGTAGACTACATACTCTCCCTGAGAATTAAGTCACCTGCCTGGATTGTAGCAGAAGGTAGGATTTGAAAGTAGGGAGTTGGTCCCAAAGCCCTTGTTCTACACCACTTCACCTGATAACCTCTTAAAGCCCCCACAGTGTCAATTTGGATGATATTCTTATTTCAAACTGTGGAAGAAGAAAAGAAGTGATGGTGGAAAACAGATTTCATTTTCAACTGCAACATACACAGGCTAGATGAGGGGTGAGGCAAAAGTAGCCCAGAACTCTGCTCTGACAGCCCTGAGTTTGAATTTCACACTTAAAAGTAACTTTGGTGGTATATGGGGACATTCTCACCATCTTATGACCCAGCTCCAGGAGATCAGTCACATGTTCCCTTAGAGAATGGCTTGCAAGAAGCTAAAGGGCAAAGCAAACACCAGGCACCCTGAAAGACACATGCTCCAGAATTTCCAAAAAAAGTCTCTCCTGGTTGAGAAATGAGACGTGGGGCATTTGTATTCCAAACATACACTTTTGCTTTAGACTTCATAATTTTGATAAAAAATTAACTAAATTTTTGAAAGATTATTTCAAGTATTTTTTATAAGATTGAGAAACAATAATTGTTCACTTCAAAGATCTATCTTTGTTTATTGCTACTGTTATTATTATAGAACTTGGGGTGGGGAAGGAGACTTTGAGGTGACTAGTGGCACTTCCACTGTGAAGGAGCTGGGCCATCCTCTTTCAGAAGATTTATGAGAATGCAGGAGTGTGGTGAGAAGGGCCCTGGTCCCAGCCTTAGCAAATGTGGCCTCTGAAACTGAGGCGAGCAAGGGCCACGGAGGTGAGTTGATGAGGCAGAGACTGGCCTCACACTACCTCAGAAGAGCATTCAAGGTGGTCAAAGAGATTGGGAGTCTCCTTCAGGAGCCTAGAAGGAGAGGTGTAGGACTGAGTACAGCCATGGGCTACAGGGATTCAAGATGAAAAGTGGCAGTAGTGGGTGTGGGGGTGGTTATCACCTGCACCCCCTTTTTTGCACCATGTCAGGCTGTTGTGGAAGTCAGGGAAGCAAATGTTGGTTACATGATGTATTTTTTTTTGAATTATTTTCTGATTTCTGTACCAAAGGATATATTTTTTTCCACATGACTTTTTAGAATTTATGGTCAAATTTTCCATCAGGTTCCATTCTAGTAACCACAAATGAGACTTACATTTTGGGTTTGGAGTTGCTCATGTGGGTAAAACCCAGCACTTGTACAAGCAAAAGTTGGGGTGGTAAGGAACAAGTTCTCATTCCACTTAACTGTGGAAAAACCCAGCTCATGCGATCAGCATCCACACAGCAGTGGTCAGGCTGGCACTGAAGAGACCATACCATGTTGCCCCAGGCTGCCAGCCAGGGGCAGGTGTCTTTCCTTCAAAGGCCTGTTAGTGCATTCCGGAGCCAGAACTGGACTTCTTACAAATTACACCAGGCAACAGAGTTATTTCTTAAACTTCCCATTTGTGAGAGATGCCTCCAAACTGGGCCACAGACATATGTGACTACAGTGCGCCACCACAAGTACTTTGTTAATAATTCCCCAAAAAATGAGAATGTGATATTAGAAGAAAAAAAAATTTTTCTAACTTCCAAAAAAGATATTTCTCTCAAAAGAGAAATAACCTTGTGAAAAAAAAAAAAAATTCTGGTGGTCCACCATCGTTTTTCTACATCACTATGCTGATTTACCTTTCCGACAATTAAAACTTAGTACTTTTTGCATGCGATCTTTGAAACACTTATGGTGGTTCATGAACTTGAATTTCAAAAAGACTCTTCCTTTTCTTGCTCCATGGGACCACAAGAGGGTCTCCACACAAATTCTTGCTTTACATTCAGAACTTATGATTTCTGTGGACTCTGGGAAGTGCTGTCCTTCTAATAAGACTTCAGCAAGCTGAGAGGTTCACCCGAGTCAGTCCACTTTTCCAGCCAAGAAACTGCCTTTAGCAATGTTTAATCTGTCTGCAGCCTTTCAAATGTATACTTTAAAGGTAAAGGCAAATAAATATGTCTCTGTTCAATGAAGAATTTAAATATTCTCAGAGGAAACTTTTGTCCTGCATGTGAACATTTTTCTATAAGTGGAAGATCCCAAGCTCACCACAAGTGTATCTTTAGGAAGACGGAGTCACTAATTATCCATGACTTACATAGCACATTAGGCTACAGGGTGCGTAAGTAAACAGAGGGGTTCTCTGCTGGGTGATTCAGCCGACTGTGTGGGAAGATCACAAAGTTCTAAATAGGTAATAAGCACTTTGGAGAGAACAAATGAAAGAACAGACTTCTGTTTTCATACAGCTGTCTGAATATTAGATTTTCAAGAGAAATGAGTGTTTTATGAGCAACAGTAGCGACACTAATTATTCCAGTTTCGTCCTCTTATGCCAATGTGGCCTGTGGCCTTTATTGAAAGAAGTGGTCTACTTTATCACCACTGGAGATTAATTTATCATATCCCAAAACTTAACAATTCACCGGTAAGATAGTGAAGTACATTAAGTCTTTGTGGGCCTCTTTATTAATAACCTCTATTAATAACCTCTTTATTAATAACTCTTTATTATATGTATATATACATGCCATATACTCATGCATATGTGTATAATCCTGCACACGTGTATACATATATACATGTGTATGTGTGATGTGCATACATATAATACACACATATAAGATTTTTTTCTATCACAGGATGATCCTCTTTGACCTTCAAAACCATCAGGGTAATAATCATGAATGTGATGGACCTCTTCTCATATAGAGAAACAGTGTTTTTTGGCTTATGGCTAATTCATCGCAATGTTTGCCTCTGTTTTCACAGAGCCTTCTATTTTTTCTCTTCTTCTGCCTCTCCCAAGACACAAGTCAGGTAATATATGGCCTATAGGGATAATCCAGGATTATTTTGACTCAAAATCCTTAATTACATCTGCAAAGACAACTTTACCAAATAAGTTCATAGTCATGAGCCAGGAAAATATGTCTTATAAGTGTCCACCATCCAACTCACTACAATGTGTGTGTATATATGCACATTTGTCACATTTGAGATCACTGTGACAAAGTCAGGCTCAAAATAAGCAAAGTGACTCAAAATATAAAGTGAGCTTTAGTTTACTGTTACTTGGATTAAGAATCTCACTACAGCTTCTCTCTCTTGAATTAAAAAATGCTTCATCTCTATCTATAAATTATTTAAAATAAAGACCAGGTACCAGAAAACCTGGTGACTTGAGTGAACTCCAAAAAGAAATCAGAAATTCTACCTTCCAGATAAATAGCACATATTATTCTAGAAACATGAGGTTCAGCACAATTTTAAAAGTACATACCCCATAATCCTAGATAGCTTTCAAGAGTTTCATTTTTTCATCCCTGTTTCATCAAGGAAGAGAAGAATGATCATGGAGCTCAGATGAACTTCCAAGATGAATTTCCAAGATCATGGAGCTCAGAAAAACTTCCACAAATTCTATCAGAGAACTTGAAAAAAGGTTTTGTTAAAATGACTTTTTTTTTCAACAATTAGAAAACTAAGATCTCCCAAATGTTTTTATTTTTCATGACTTGCCCAAGATCACACTGACAGAAGACTGAGGTTCATCCCTCAGCATCAACTAGCCTCAATGCTGTTGCTCTAGACCAGTGTTCTTTCTCTCACTGCTATTTATGTCCAGCCTACCTTCCTCCTGCTAGGAAGTAAACCCATTCTCCTAATCTTCCTTTAGTAGAGAGAAGAGGTCTCTATCCATAGGATGCAGTCTTGTCTTTTATCCTGGGTAAGTCTGCTCAGGCTGCCACAACAAAAAAAATATTGGCTATGTGGTTTAAATAACCAAAATTAATCTTCTCATAGTTTGGGGGTCTGGAAGTTCAAGGTCAGGGTAAGAGCAGAGTCAGGTTCTAGTGAGGGACCTTCCTGGATTGCTGGTGGCTACCATCTCACTATGCCCTCATGTGGACTTTTCTCTATGCATGTGAGCAGAGAGAAAGAGGGAGATCTCTTCATTTCCTTACAAGGCCACCAATTCTATCAGATTAGGACCCCACCTTTATGAACTCTTTAAACCTAAATTATTGCCTAAAAGCTCTGTTCTTCTAATACAGTCACTTTGAGGATTGGGAGTTAGGTCTTCAATAAAAATTTTGAGGGTACACGATTCAGTTCATAGTACATCCCCTACCACCTATGTCAATAAAGAGTATTATATTTTTCAAAATGTTTTTTTCTTATGTTAGTTAATCCCTATAGCTTTGTGATTTGTTTCATTTAACAAATGAGCAACTGAGGCTCAGAGAAGTCAATAGGGGGCCCAAGATCACATGCCTGTCATTCACATTCAAAGCTCTTTCCCAGTGTCCAAAATGAATTTTGTGTTGGTCACTTTTCAATTGTTGTCCTTGCAAAACACAAGGCTTCTAACAAGGTCCTCAGAGAAATCTATGGAAGTCTAGCAAATTCTTAAACACTGGATTATCTAACACGTAGTGACTTGAACCCCATAGAATGGAAAGAGCGTAATATGTCTTCTGTTCTATGGAGTATGGCTTGGGGGAAGATCCAGCTGTTCTCACAATAAGCCATCTAGTCCTAAAAAAAATCATAAAGGAATAAATGATTATTCACGGTGCCGAAAGCACATGCATTTTGAACAAGAAAACATTATGTTAAAGAATGTGGGGGGAAACACCCATGCAGATTCATTCCATGAGCTCATCACGGAAACCTCTAAAATCAAATACAAGTAATGTGTCATTCCAAATGTAGTGTCAAGGTTTTACCAAATATAAAAAGGAAAATGATTGTTGACAATGATAGATATTTCTAGATGATTCTAGGTATAAACTTAAAAACTTAACAAAATATCTTCACTATAACATAAAATTAACAAACTTTATCACTATTATTTACTGGTATGAGCCATTTTTATAGGTGTGATGGCATGCACTAACATTATGGAATAATGATGATGATAACGATTATGATGATTATTTTAGAGATGCACATGGACGTATTCAGGAGTGAAATATTATAGGTCTGTGATTAACTTTCAAGAAACTTCAAAAACTTAAGCAAATATGCATAAATCTGTGATGGCAACATGGTGGCTCATTACAATATTTTCCATACTTTTATCTCTAAATATTGTATATCATAAATGATATAAAATATGCATTACAAAGATACCAAAGTCTTAGAAGCAAAATATTAATGCCTTAATAAATACAGTATAATTACTTAGCAATATGTGAATGACCCATAAAAAAGACACTGGGGAAAATATTCACATATAACTATTTAGAGAAATACCACGTTCTTCCATTTCTGCTATATGGAACTATACGCTGATCAGTAAAACCATCAATAGAACAACAATCCCAGCAGCTGGGGAGACTGAAACAGGAGGATAGCTAGTTCAAAACCAGCCTCAACAACAGCGAGGCACTAGGCAATTCAATGAGACCCTGTTTCTAAATAAAATACAAAAATAGGGCTGAGGATGTGGCTCAGCCTTCTAACAAGGTCCTCAGAGAGATCTATGGAAGTCTAGCAAATTCTTAAACATAATCCCTGGACCAAAAAAAAAAAAAAGAAAGAAAGAAAGAAAGAAAAAATTCCATTGAAGCCAGTTTGGCTTCAATAGCTAGCATTTTTCATCTTGTGATGGTAAAAGCAAAGATACATCTTCAGGAAAATTTAATCCACATGTAACTAACATTAAAACCAAACTTTTGGTGGCACATAAAATCCAAAACAAAACACACATGCACACATACAGAGACACACACACACATTAGACTTTCATGGAAGATCTCCCTTTAGTCTTCAATTTGAAAAAATTTTGAAAAGTTAGAATGCCCCTCCCCATACCCCCCATATCCCCAAAGGTATTCAAAAAGCCAAAGGCAGGTTTTTTGGTGAGGTTTTTTTTTTGTTTTTTTTTTTTTGTTTTTTTTTTTTTGTCACTTACTCTGAATTTTTCCCCCAAGATGAAAAACAGGAAGCCAATTCAGAGTACATAGTAAATTCAGTCTTTTTTAAGGGCCCCCTGCTTCCCCTTTCTCTCCCCCTCATGCACAATTCTTGCTCCTACCCAGAAATACAGCAGCCACATAGAGGACAAATATGACCTTGGGTTTAAGTGGAGGCTCTAGACTACCTGAGGGGCTTTTATTCAAATAAAGCTTCCCATTTTACTTCTCCTGTGAATGGTGTGAGTGTGTGTTAGAGCAGGAGGCAAATACACCAGGAAAGCAAATCTGGTCGTGCACTTGCGTTCCCCCACCCCCAACCCTGGGGAACCCATCTTGCCTCTGGAAGCTATTAGTCATCGTCATGTCCCAGTTTGCAGTAATCACAATAAATTTATTATTTTATTTGACAAATAACTCTGCAATTGACCTCTCAAGATTAGAGAATTTAGGAACATGTTGGGTTAGAAAAGATGCTAACCTAAGTGACAGGAAAAAAGACTCAGCCATACCTTGAAGGAGGAAGACGAATGAGGTGTGTGTAAGTGCTGAAGCCCATCTGTGAGCTCTCACAATTACCCTGGGAGCTAGGGGAGTAAATGTCTGGCTTCTACCTGGGATATGGGGGTGGGGGTGGGGTTACAGACAAAGAGGCAGTGTAATCAGTGGACTGCATCACAATTTTAGGAAATGTTGAAATTTTATGTAATATTTTCCTATTAACAAAGAAATAAGTGTTTCTTTATCCAAAAAAAAAAAAAAAAAAAAAACCACCCTGGAAATTGTGCATTATTAGAATCTTACTTTATAGCCTTTCAGATATTCAGATATGTGTTACCTGATAAATTTAAAAGATCTAATCTGTTGTTATCAAACCCCATTGTGGATTTTTGGAGTGGGAAAGGTCAGAAAACCCAAATCAGATTGACTTAATCAGGAAAGGATATTAATCCGGAGACCCAAAATCTGCCTCTCTGTGTGGACCATCCATCTGTCTCACCTCTCCTCCAACCAAACTCCTGTGCTGAAATCCCAATTCCCCAGATGACAGCATTGGAAGGTGGGGCCTTTGGAAGGGGTCTAAGTCCTGAGAGCAGAGATCTCATGAATGGGACTAGTTCCTTTATAAAAGAGGCCCCAGAAACACCTTGTGTCCCTTCCACCAGATCAGTATACAGCAAATAAATAAATAAAATAAAACGGCTTCTTGGAAGCAATCCTCACCAGAAATACAATCTAATGGAGCCTTAATCTTGGACTTCCCACATACAGAACTGTATAAAATAAATTTCTGTTGTTTATAAGCCACTCTGTCCATGGTATTTTATCATAGCAGGCCAAACAGATTGGGACTCTGTCCTTCAGATCTGCTGATCTTCATAATGGCTTCATTTGCAGGCATCGTAACAAAATGGCCACCAACAGCAAGAACCTATATCAACCCAGATTTAAATCTCTGAGAAAATAAATTCTCTTTCATACCAATTTTCTTTGCAAAAGACCAGGGACCGGCTACAGTTGGATTGTGTGGTAATCCCTGAACCAACTACTTTGGTTAGAGTAGCACAAAGAACTCAGGGTGTTAAATGCTTGGGAAATGAAACTGCTCCTTTTATGTCCAAGAGTAATGGATACAGTATCCCAGAGTGAGGATATTTTTATGCATAACTCCCTATATATGTAAAATGAATAATCAGAATTGTCACCCCATAGTCCCAATAGATTAACTTCATTATTGAGGAATGTCCTGCCTGGTTCCTTCTTCCCTCAGATTGATGGCCCTCCCAAGTGTCTTCTCAGTCCTTTGGGACATAGGCACCTGGCATCTATATGAGGCTAGACTCTCCCACTCTACAAAAGGACAAAAACAATAAAAGACTATATTGCCCAACGTGGTGTTTATTCACAGGGCCTTTTGAAGAACACCATTGGTGGCTTTCATATCTTTGTTTTGCCTATGTATCAGGGAAAAGAAATTAAAAAGTGGGTCCATGTAATTACATAAGGTTAGAGTACAGAGATGATAGGCCAGACGGAATTATGGGTAAGCCTGGAATACCACTCTGTCCCTTGCTGCCTTCTCTTGGTGTCAGCTCTGCCTTCAACAGGTTCAGGAGTTCTGGTGAAAAGTTATGAGTGGATCAGTTTCTAAAGCAATGTCTGAAATCCTACATGTCATAATAGCTACTGAGAGGGAAGAGCCAGTATGGAGATAAAGATGTTGTCATCAAGGAAGATAAGAATGAAGAACGATCACAAATTATGGAGTCAGTCAGCTTGAGTTTGAATCACAGCTCTGTACCCTATTAGTTTTATAATCTTGAATGTAACATTTAAAAAGATGACCTTTTATGAATGTAGGCTTTGCCTCATTGAGCCTCATTTTCCTTATATGGAAATGGAATTAAAACTCACTCTCTCCTAGGAGGATTCTGAGGATTAAATAGGATAACGCATATGAAGGGCTTACCACCGTGTCTGGCCCATAAGCCCTCAGTAAGTGTTTGCTGGTGTAATCAGAATCACCACTATTGAAACTACATGTTGCTTTACAAACACAGATTGGAATCTGACTACATAAATGCAAACATGCTTCCATCTTTTTCAAACCATGTGATCTTAACCAAGTTCCTTAAATTCCCCAAGACTTAGTTTGCTTGTCTATAACATAGGCACGATCATAGCTCTCTAACAGGAGTAGAATTGAAGACCAATGTATCATTCGGCTCTCAGATATTGTCACTTAGTTTACATGGCATGCCATTTGAAGGGCTCTGATCAGCCTCCCCCTCCTCAATGCCTCCACAAAGAAAAAGAAAATGGTCCCCAATTGCCATTCCTATTCCAGGCACTGGAAATCAGAAATTAGAGAAGCACCCCAATGTTGTATGTAAATGTCCTGCACTGTCCAAGAGAAGGGTGACCAGCTACCAGCTCAGCAGCATTTTGTTGACTTAACGAATGCTTTCCAGGGTGACAACATTAGGTGGATGAGTGACAGTAAGAGCACAGGGCAACTGTGGAGAGATGTCAATGACACCAGAGCTTAGGAAAGCCTAGAAGCAGAACAGTCTCACCAGTGAAGGAAATCACTTCCTAAGAATGCCACTGATTTCTCAAATTGGTCAAGGACTCCCACCAGACAGTCCCATTAGGCTGAGCACCCAGCGGGGCCCAGATTTTTCTCCAGGTTCTGCATCTCCCCAATGGCACAGGCCAGCTTCATCATCCACACATGCTTTCTTTCAATTTTAGAAAAACTAGTGTTTTTTGAAGAAATGTTGAGGCCACATGTGACTCGTCATGGAGCGGATGGTTTCAACCTTTTCTGTGGCCCCAGCACTCCAGTCTTTTCCAAACAGTATTTTAATGATGATACAATCCTCTCTTCAGATGTGGAGAAACTGGAGAACTGAATCATTTCCTAAGACCACAAAGCACCGAGGAGGCCAGGACCATCTCAAAATAATGGGATGAGCCTAACCAAAAGAAATCTCCATCTTATTAGCAGAACCAGTTTCCCAAGTTTTCATCTGCGGAGAGAACTCCCAATGGAAATTTAGGACATGCTCTTCCTGAAGCATGTTTTAAGATTCAACCAGACTAAACAATGGAGACCACGGAAATGATCCTCTGCTTGCCAGGTAAGAGGGTCTGAGGGCTGAAGTGGTTATTTCCAGCTCTAATTTCTGTGATAAGTGATTCCAGTTACCTGATTTACTGGGCTGGGAGTGGAAGCAGAGAGACCCGGTGGTTCACACCAACTTTCAACTTTAATGTGAGCAAGTTTAATCAGTTCCTCGGCACAACCCTCCTTTCAAGTCTCTGGAAACGTCTCAAGGGAGAGAATAACACTAAGAAACACAGAAATCTTTTTCTCTTCTCTGCAGGCATTTGTCACAGGGCCAGTTCCTAAGTGCACAAACTTTTGGCAGGCCAAATCACTTTGATATACTTTTCCCAGGGTTCAAAAAGAAAAGATAAACAAAGAACTTGTGACTTCAGGGGGAGCAAAGGTAGCCAGGAGTTTATGAGGTAGCTCATCTTCTTTACATTTCTGGCAAAGGGGAAGTTAGTGTCAGTGAAAAGAAATCACCTCTTTAGTGGTTTCTGAGACTGGAGGTTTGGTGCCCGTGGGCATGTTCTGGGCTGGTTCTTGAGGGTTTGCTGCTATTTTTTGCAGGTAAAGCAGAGGGCAGCTTCTGTCAGCAAAGTTTGACATCCAAGCTTTTGCTTTGGTTGGCTCACCCCTCCATAGACACCTTCTGGAAAAGTGTTACGTAAAACTGGTTCTCAAAAGTTATTTGGGTTTTCCGTAACAATATTTCTCAATGAATTAAATCAACCAGGCAAAACAAAAATAGTTGATGTTTTATTTAGATTTGATGAGAACAAATAAGATGTGTCAAATTAAAATTGGTTATAATCAGAGTCCTAACAACTCTGGCAAATTGGCTCATGTCTTCTAGGACAAGAGTTCCTATAACCACATGAAGGCTCAAATGTTAACAAAAGGCATGGAGTGAGGATGAGTTTAAAAATTAGCCATAGTCTATTATATGCCTTTACCTTTTTGAAGCTGTGTGATGTTTCCTTAGCAGTAAGCCTTGTCTCCCTCCTATGAATAAGACAGATTTCAAACAAAGTGACTACTAATGTATTTCTCTGGATGTTTGCCAAGAATTTGAGATGTAAGAAATAAAAACTCATCTTCAATTTTTAATGGAATTGGATTGAGGCCAAGAAAATAACAGGACAAGTCAAGTGCCTTCTGTGATGTTGCACCAATGACGTCATAATTGGAGCTGGGTGAGGAAACCTCACAGGATCTCAGTTGTTAGACTCTCTAATTCCTTCGTCAACCTAATTGCTTTCTTCCCACTCTGTCAATTTATGAAGAAACAGAACATTGCCAAGCCTCATGGGAATGTGGTAATATCTTTCTCTGTGAGCAGAGAGTAGAAGAAAGAGAAGCTTCATTTCCCTAATCTGCTAGTCTCTCACTGCATGTGAGCAAGGTCAAGGGAGATGCCGACTGTCCCAGACTGACCCTGCTTGGCTACATCCTGGAAAGGTTCACTGTGGCCCATGCCAGGTTCAACTCTGCATGTTCAACACTCCAATTTTTTTTTTTTTTATTGACTCAGAGTGATAGCTTGTAGACTGACATTAGCCAAATACCCATGAGACTGATTTCAAACACCAATTTATTAATACACAGTGATAAATATAACTCCCTAAGGCCAAGAGTGGCCTTTGAACAGGACCAGATCATTTTTCCCCTGGAGGAAAAGTTACATGGGAATTTAAATTACATTTAAAGGGCAGTTTGGTGAGTACAGTATCATGTGAGGCTAATGAGAAGCACCATCAAGCAGTGATAACCTACACAATCCAGCTCCATTTCTAGGGATATTTCTCAAAGAGGACAGCAGGGATGCTCCTATGCTCAGTGCTGACACTCTGATAAATTAGCTGCCTTGTTTTTTTTTTTCCTAGAATTAAGAAAAATCACCACAATTCTTTAATAGTAATATAATAATCCCTTTAAAGACATGATCTACATGTATTGAATAGATTATAGCATCCTTTTCCTGTAAAAACATAATGCTATAAAACACTCTGATGACTTTGTCAGGACTCAGGGAGAAGATTCAAAGTCCTTGATTGAATTTGGAAGCAGTCCTAGATCTCCTCTAGGGAAACTGGGGAACATAATAGCTTTGTGGGCGAAACACAAATTAGACTCCATTCAGAAGGCTCAGTTCTTCCGATGAGCAGATGACAAGCTCACCCATCATGGGTTCTCTTTCTGTATGCACCTTGAAAGAGTGATATTTTCTGCCTTTGCTCTCAGATTTGGTGTTGCATCCTGCTGTGTCTGTCATATGCCATGTTCCCATGGTAGCAGCCACGGGGTAGAGGCAAGATACTCTGCAGCCACAAATGCTTCTTGTGCTCATCAAACATCATTCCCATGCAAATGATTTTGGTTCAGTAAAAAAATGAAGGGGATTCTCGAGGGTCTTTCATGTCCACCAATGTAGAAGAGGCATTCCAGCCCAGAATCTACTCAACAAATATATAAAAGGAGTTGAAATCATAAGTCAACATATTAAGGATAATAAGTAGGATTTTCACTGAGGAAATAATTCATCAAAGTTAAGTGTATAATAGGAGAAACTCTCAATTTCACCATGTGTTTTCCCAGTATCTAGAAGATACCAGAGAATATTACCATATTATTTTTATTTTTCTTTCCTAAGTGAAGAAATTCATTAGTGGGAAGTTTTTTTTCTATTTAATAATAATGATAGCAACAATTAATATTTATCAAACCCTTGGGGTTTCACCCCACATCTTGCACCAAGAACTAAAAGAAATCTTCACACCTATTTCATGAGGTAAGTGCTACAATTAACTCTAGTAGGCATTAGGGTGAGAAAATTAGGCATGGGGTTTGGCTTCTATATGCCTCAAGTTTATACAGCTTGTAAGTGGCAGAGGTATTGCTTAAGCCCAGGTAATCTGGCCCTGGAGCCTACCTGTTTTACCACTAAGCACTGTCCCTCCTTAAAATTTCAAATTATAAATACTTGTGTAACTTGGCCTAACCCATTATATCCATCATTATTGCCTCTATAAAGTTGATTACTATGCTGAAGTTTTTTATTCCTTTTGCTTTCATGAAAAATAAGGCAAATGTAAAATTAGAACAACCTCCTGCTCTGTTTCTCAGTGAATGGCTTTATTATCATGTCCGCCAACATTGAAATCCCCATGTTAAAAACTGTCTCCACCACCCACATCACCCTCATTGTTAATATTTATAACATGTGGTGAAAGGGTTTAGAACTCAACTTCATTGTTCCAACAAAAATTCAAATTCTTCCAAATTGGCCAACAAGCCCTACTTCTATAAGATCTATTCCTCAAATGTAGGCCTCTTGCCAGTGTGTCTGACGAAGTGAGTCTCAAAATCTGAGCATTATCAGAGCATCTTTTGGCAGGTTGAAGAGTTCCAAGTGTCAAATGGACTCCTAGAACTGCATCTCCAGAAAGTATAATTCCTTCACATTTGTATATAAGAATCTAACCAGATGTTCATTATGAGGAGAAATAGCCAAGTGAGCTAAGCAAGGATCTATTCACACTCTACTATGAAACTTACCAATTTTAAAATAATTCAGAGGAACGGGAACCATTTGCTTTCAGAAAGATTTAGCAATGACTTCCAACATTACTATTTAACTTTGTGAGGACAGACCCCAGAACTTTATTTTTTGGTTAAAACAGTTAAGAGTCTACTTCTCAGTTCTTTCCAGCTTTTCAACTTTTCTAAGATGTTACATGAGAGTGAAAATATGCCAGTATTGGAGGATTAATCATTGATCCATTAATGTATTAGTGTCAAAGTGGTGATCAGCTAGTAGAATCCATTTCTGCTCTTATTTCTCTTAGTATCCTCTTCATATCTCCAAGGAGAACATCAAAGAGGTTTCTATTTCAGGCATAAAGTTCCCATCATTTTCTCATTAATCTCTTGACATCTAGAAGCTCAGGAAACCGGGATGAGCTCCTTCTCTCACTCTTCTAAAACTACACATGGGAAAATCAAGCTCTTCTTGACATCATCTTGCTCAATATTTATTTATTCCCTCTTGTACTCCCATCTTCCTCTCTCATTAAATGTGTATGTATTCTTGTATTTTCAATTAATTATCCTATACTTCTAATATCTTCACCCATTTCAACTTTAATCCCAGAGGGAGACACAATCCCTTCAGAACAGAAAAAAAAAAAAAAAAAAAAGGAAGTGGATATACGTAGCTATTCCTCAAAAATAATCCCAAGGTGCTGATGTAATAAATGTAATACCAAACACCCACCTAATTACTACATTTCTGCTTCCCCATGGGCTTTAATAATAATGTGATATTTGTACTCTAGCATCTTAACCAATTTGGACACTAATTACTACATTGAAGTTTAAAATCTGTTGTCTGGATTCCTAATCTTTGTTATTTAAATATTTCCTCTTTGTTAGACTGAGATGTTATTAAGTTTGTCATTGAAATCTAAAGAGAAAGTCTTTTATCTTCTACTTGTGTTGCTTAGAGAAGAGAGAGCAAGTCACGTACTTTAGCTCAACCAAATATAGCATAAATTCCTGCTGAGGAAAATCTGATTAGAAAACCTACCCAACTGGATCCTATTATATAGTAATTTTTCTAGTCAGTCTTGTGATAGGCTAATGTTTCAACATTAGCAATACTTATACAGAGTTCTTAATTTAGATCTTTTGAATATTCACACCAAAAAATCAATAAGGAATACAAACAGTATGATTTAACTCTTTAGTTCAATGGAATATGAGGATAAGGGTACATACGTCACTAACTACAGTAATGAACCATTTCCTAAGATATCCATGGGACATGACACATCACCAGCTGCAATGTCACCAGAAGCCTCATCAGTAATGGCGATAGCACCTGGATACAGACAGGGCAACCACAGGTTTACTGTAGTCACTGTCACCATCAACTGCTGAGATGCAGGGGGTCAGGCTGCTACTCTTAGGTTCAAGAGGTGGGGAAAAAAGACAACAGTTCTGAGCAGAAATGTCATCAGAGTGAGAATTAAATTCAAAAATAGCTAGCACCACATGGCGGCCAAAAGGATTGGTTCCCAGACCATATACTCCAAACACCCCTGAGAGAAATTATGTGGGAAGAATATAAGGGCACTGGAATTCCCACAGAATAGGTGAAGGTACAGCCAAAAATACTATTTTGAAACTGTAACTGTGATCCAGCTTCTTAACCCCAGATCAGCGTGGGCTGGCAAGCACACTGGCCCTTTGTTTCAGTTATCTATTGCTCTATAACAAGCCACTCCAATACTCAGAGTGGCTTCAGAGACATTTTCTTAACTTCTGTGATTCTTTGGTTTGACTGAGCTCAGCTGAGTAGTACTTCTGCTCCTCATGGTGTTTACTGGGGCTGCAGTGGTCTGGAGTCAGGGCCAGAAGGTTCAATACAGTTCACGTTCATAACTAAAAGTTCACATTGGCTTTTAGCCAGGAACTTACCTGAGACCATTGAACAAAAAATCTGAATGCAACCTCTCTTGGCCTAAGTCAGTTATAAGCCAAGAACTGACACAGCATCGTTTCCCTGTGTTCTATTAATTAAAGTAGTCATGGGCTCAGTCCAAGTTCAAGGGAGTGGAGAAATCGACGCTGCTTATGAATTTGTAGCCATCTCTCATCTGTATAACCTCTGTCTTTGACTGGTTTTAAGAAGGGATAAAACAGCCAACAGAGAATTGGATTAGTACCACAAATAACTGGATGGAACCAGGATGGAGGGGTGGGTTTGGGGAGGGGTGACCCATCAGAAACATCCTGGCTACAGTGGCTCCCCAGGCTTCCTCTGCCTTCGGTCCATTCCTCAGACTTAGTCTGAACTGCTGCATGTACATTACCCTCTTCGTTTCTTCACAATGACACTGCTGAATGGAAAAACGCCACTGTCTGGTCAGGAAACCACAATTCTTTTTTATCTGTTTCGATTCGCACTTGATGTTTTATATTCCCAAGAGACAGGGGTAAAGGAAGCAGGACGTGTGCAGACCTCTGACAAATCATTGACTTCACATCAGACTCACCTGGGGAGGAGGTTTTCAAAACTCTACTCCCAGGCTCTGCCCCAGGGCCTGGGAATCAGTGTCTGTCACACGAGTGCCTGTGTGTGCATGCACTCACACACAGACAGAAAAGCTCTCCAAGTGATTCAGATAGCCACCACTTTGTTAGAAGCCACTCTTAAAATGGTTATTATTTAAAAGTGAAGCAGAATTTTTAAGTTCTTAGAGGGAAAGCTCTTCTTTGGAAAACTAATATATGTGGAAAGTAATTTTCCTTACATGGATTCACACAATTTCTTTGGTTACCTGCCTATGGCCTTGTGATTAAAGTTAAATATAATCTATTCCAAATGCTTTATCTTTACCATAATCCTCTTTAAATACCACTGGACTAATTGCGATGGAAAAATCTAGGCACAAAGCCGGCTGTGTGCAACCGAGGTGGGGCTCTGGCCTCCCGTGTGGAGGGACCAGTGTTCTCCAGAGCTCCAGCCTGTTCAGAGCCATTACACAAGACATAATCTCCATGAGATAGGGTCTGTGTGCAAACATGAACACTGGTAACAGCGTTCAACATGAAAAACTGGTAACAGCGTTCCTGTGCTCAATCTGCGGAATCCTGTGGAATCCTGGCTTCCAGGGTTGATGAACCCAGGCACAGTGCCTTCAGAGCTACAGAGCAGCCACGGAGCAGGCACTGGGCCAGCAGTGTGCATGCCAGCAGAAAGAAGAGAGGGGCCCAGGAGAGAAGGCAAATCCTCCTTCCCATAAAAAGTGTCTGCATGCCTGGTTGAGTGCCAACCTCTCTGAGTAAGGAATGCTGAGTTGTGAGCAGAATCATGCCTCCTAAGGGTTAATGGGACCATAATCTTTCTGTGCCTCAGTTTCCCCATAGCAAGATAATCCGAGTCCTCTTGAAGGTTCTGTGAAGACGAATGAGATAATGTCTTTGAAATGCCCTAAGGAGAGATTTTTTCTGAGAGATAAAGACAGACAAGACACATCATTAGCCTCCATGCACAAGAGTTTCAAAGCCTCATCCTAACTCATTTGATGGACAAGACACCTAAGACAGCTATCCAACTTTCTGTACCACATCTAACAGCAGGCTCCCTCTAGATGCTGATAAATTAAGAAAAAATAATTAAAACAGAAAAGATCCTTTCTGATCATCAGACACTGCACTTACTGAACAAGCTCTGCTTCCTCTGAGAGAAAGGCTGACAGCCGTTACTATAAAGCCATGTGTTTTTTCAGAGCAGCCTATGGTGACATAGCAACCCAGACATATGGTGTCATTATTCAGCCGACACAAATTTGACACTTAAGTGAATTTATTATATTTTGCTTTGCTCCTGGTGCCTGAAAGGCTTTGCCACTGTCTCCTCATAGAGCTTGTCACAGATGTTGATGTATTTTCCTCCTCCACGGCCAGGTTTTACTGTGGAAACTGATACAACTTCACGATAGAATTTCTAGATGAATTATTCACGCATTGCATGCTTTCTGCACACAGGGGCTTGGAAGAAATCCATACTATTCAATAAATGGTCTTTCTAATCCTCTTTAACAGAGCATTCTCTCCTGGTTTAAACTGTTTCTATTATCGCCTTTGTAATCACAATGTTTTGGATAAAGTATTTCATAGTTGATAGCTTCGTTAAAACATTCACAATATTTCACATTAATGTGCAACAAAATTGCTGAGGCACTGGGATGAAACTGATCCATTCTATCAACAATAAACCATATGGGCCAAATTCTCATCAGCTCAACTTTTGCTCACTTTAAAAAAGAAAAAAAAAATATGGAAACCTTGAAGTCAATTCTACTTCCAGTGATTTATAGAACAATTCCAGAGATATCTCAATATTTGTTGTTTTAGACAGAACAGGCCACTCTTAATGCTCATACCATCTGTAGAGATGAGTTTTTAATTGAAAAGAATTTTCAGCTTGATGGAAAAGAGTCAGAAGAACTCATCACGGGCCTCGGGGACAAGATTAATGTAACAAAAACATATCAAGCTGCTTTAATACCTGGAAAAGTCCTAAGGATACCTCGAGTGACATTATGGGCTATGGTATATAGGAGTGAATAAACTTAACATGACACAATAAGCCCGTTGAAGAATTAAGAACTATAATTACAGTTTTTAAAATATACTAACCTGTTGAACTTTAAGATTTAAGACTTTGCCTCGGGGTCACTTCTTGACCTAGTTTTTGTTTTGTTTTGGTTCATTGTTTTGTTTTTAAATTCCCAACTGAAATCATTTTTCAACATTATTCAGGTAAATTCCAAGTGGTTGAAAGTTTTGCTCTTCCTTATTTGTCTTATTTGTAATTTAACTGAATGTTTCTAAAGTATGTGTTTTTAAGTAAGAAACCTTCTCTTCTAGAATTTGCTTTCCATTCAAAGAGTACTGACATCCTGAATTGCTCCTGTAACAGATGGGGAAAGTATTGCACAAAAGCACAAAGGAAGATGAAATTCTAGCTAACGATTATTATTATTTGAGCAAATTCAGGCAAAGTGCAGTGGGTTCCATTCACAAAGCTTTGAGGTTGGTCCATGCATAACTTCCCCCGGTTGTTGTCCATGGCAGCTCCCTTCCCAGCCTCTCAAAGCCTCTGCCTTCGAATCATCTTTGGCTACAAGTTCTCACATCCCTAAATCTACCCCCCTCAGTTTGAATAAATCTTTCTTTCTTTAAAATACATCTTCTCCCCAAATCTCTTAGTATTTCACTGTCCCACTCCAGATACCCATGAAATCTACCCTATCTCATCTTCCAGCCTTCAGAAATTGCCCTCATTCAAATCTGCTCTGTATGTTATTACCAGGATAATCTTTGACACACATGATTTTATTTGATCTCCTTCTGCTTAAGAATTCATAATAGTGTTCTATTACTTAAGGAATATCTCTTTATTGAAGATTTGCATATATCTTAAATAAATGTAAACATAAAGCACACACACACACACACACACACACACACACACACACATATATATATATATATATATATATATATATAATGTGACATATATAACTATATTCATCTTAATATTCTAGACTGTTCTAAGCACTTAAAAATACCAGCTCATGGACCCCTCATAACAACCCTGTGAGGTAGGAACTGTTCCTTCCCCCTTTTTATAGATAAGGTCACTAAGGCACAAAGAAGTTAAAGCAATCACCCAAGGCCACCCAGCCAGAGAGTTATGGAGTCATGATTCAACCACAGGCTATGCTTTTAACCAATATCCTATACTGTTTCACCCTAGAATAACCAACACCCACACATTTTGCATTTTTTTCTACAGCTTTCACTTTTTCTCATTTGATATAACCTTTCAGTCAGATGCTGCTCATCCCTAATTCATCTCATCTCATTTTAGTAAAAGAACTTCTCTTTAAATGGATTATTCTCCTTGTATGTATATATTTCCACTTTTTTCACTCTTGCCCAGTATGTCTCACTATCCTGTGCTGCCATCCCATTTTTCTCTCTTTGACATGCATATATCAAATCATACAAATTATAAATATTTATCAGTGTGGTCTATAAACTTCTTACCAGATGTAATTCAGTTCCCCAGAGGAGACCCACGTGAATCACCTCTCTCCTTTGCCCTCTCAGTACGTGTGGACACACAGCCCGAATTGACTACCCTTAGTCTTTCTGAAAACTCCTTAGACTTCTGTTCTTCTCTGAAGCCAGTTACTTGTAGCCATGTCAGTGCTCCCACAACGACATATGGTTGACTTGTCCCTTGTCCCTTGATTATCACTACATCCGACTGTGTTGGGATTCCCTCCAAAGCTTACCTCCTCCATTACCACAAGAGGAGTTCCTCAAAGGCAGGTGATGCAAAACCTCTCCCTATGTCATTGTGTAGCACAGAATCAGTCAACATTATGTATCTATTTCTTGAGTTGTGGTCTCACTATGTTCCTCAGGCTGGCCCCAAACTCCTGGGCTCAAGCAATCCTCCTGGCTCAATCTTCCCCAGTAGCTGGAATTACAGGTGTGTGCCACTGAGCCTGGAAATAAGTTTTGTTTTTTTGTTTTTTTGTTTTTTTTTTTTTAGTGCACTAACATGTAATTTCATTCTGCTTCCTACTTGTCATTTGTCATTTGTGTGTATATATTTGTGTGCGTGTGTGTACAGACATACACACACAAAAATCCACTAGCTTTAGTTTGAAATTTTATAATATTATGAAATTCAACAAAGTCAAATCTTGCTTTAGCTTTTCCTTGCATTTCTCATCAAATCAAGTACAAACACACCACCATCAATCCTCACTAAATGCTTGCCGGAGGAATGGGTGAGTTATTAAAATTACCCCAGGAAATGAAGATCTGTGGCTTGAATTGCCAAGTGTTAAAAATGGCACCACTCAAAAATATATAGTCAACCACACATTAAAAAGTACTAAGAATAACTCAATATTTCTTGTACGGAACAGTTGCATTTTCTTCTGAGAATCCATATGTTAAAGTCTCTCTCTGTATTTCCCGCGTGAGCACTTAAATCCAGAACTCACAGTGTACCTGGCTCCAAACCAAGTACATTAGTTATTTTGGAATTGCAGAATTAATAGTCATTCTCCCACTTGCAGATCTACCTCAAACAAAATTGTATTTCATTTGGATTAAGAGTTATAACTCATAAATTCAGCTACAGAAAGCTGCACCAACACAATTCTGGAGCATTTTTTCCATTTCTGTGCTTCAGAAAAAAATATTAGCAATTATGAAGATTAGCTTATTATGCAGGAATAGAAATCCTGTCTCTTGGTGGATAGAATGTGGATAAAGAAGTATGCATTTTACTTATACTAGGAACCAAAGTTGTATAGTGAAATGATTTACAGGCCAAAGGCAAGAGCCATATACAAATTCAGGAAATAATTTTGGCAATTGGAAAGTAACAGCCAGATACTTTGGAATAGAGCCATATTATATAGCTATCAAGTGTCTCTCTGTTGAAAACAGAACCAAACAATGGGTCCATTAGAAATTACTTTCATAAGTCAGTAAATAATCCTTATAGGAGATATTATCTATCTTCCTGTTTCTATTAAGAAACTATAATGAAAAAATAAATTTGTATTATCTTAAAGATAGAAAAAGGAGAGAAGAGAATCAACATTTCAAAGACTAAAGAAGACTCTGCCCTAAGCAATGTGACATGATAATGAATTGGAAAAACCACAGACTCAAAGACCAGCCTGCTGGACAAGAATAAAGAGAAGAAAATCACTTTGCAGTTAGTCTTATTGCTGAAGTTAGAAATAAAATGAAGAGTCAAATAGCAATAGGCTTTAATATAGCAGATATAAATGAGATCAAATAAATCACTTCCTATTTATGCATCAGAGAGAAATGCTGATTTCTTTTTTTTTTCTTTTTGTTTTTTCATTTTTCACTCTGTCCCATATACACTGCATGTAAGAGTCTCAAGACTTTTTAGAAGGGGTAAAGCTAATAGAGATAGGAATATGTAATATCCCAATAATACAATCAAATTGAAGATTTGTGCTTAATTTCTATTGTTTCACCTTAGAAGTGGCTTCATAGTTTATTTGAACCAAAGGTAATGTTTTGTAGTGACTATTTAGTACAGAGTTGTTTTGGTCATTGGAAAATAAATGCTTCCCTAGGTAAAAGAGTGTATTTCCATGTAGGAAAACATGATCACTCTGGAAGCCAAATAAAATGGATATGGAGGAGGTAGTTTTAGGACATACACATTCGAAGGAATTAAAATCCAAATTAGCTTCAAGTATACATTGCAATGAAAAAAAGCAATTTGATGACTCTTCCACACTGTCTTGCACTGTACTAAGGTGCACACATAAAGAATAAAAGATGTCATTTGCCTCAGAGTCTATAATTTTTCATAATTTCACATACATGATAGCCAAATAAAAAGATAGGGCTGTATTTGGTTACATGCTAGGATGTGTTTTTCCAAAATGGAGTATGAATCATTTGCTATTCTTACCCAGTCTTCTTTCCCACAACTTGTTCTGTTGATGTGTTTGCACAAGAGACAATAACCATGCATAATTCTTAAAAAGTTTTTCCATTTGTTTGTGTACAAATAAATACAACATCATCAAGAACAATGTAATTATCCTAATAGCATAGAGCAAGAGACCAAACTTCACATATCCCCATATTTGTGGTAAATCCCATGTAGTCTTGCTTCATAACAAAACAGACCTCATGTTAGAGGCCATGTTCTTTCTCAGGACCAAGTCATCTTTATAGCTTTTAGATAAAATTAGATACGAGGAAGACTCAAGGGAATTAGCCATAACTTGAAACTTTGCCAAATTGGGGGACTAGATTTATGATTCAGTTGCGTGGTTATTCCTCTATGGATTCATATTTACTAGATCTGAGAAAACACCATTGGTACATTCTACCATTTAGTGAAGCAAGTCCACTAAAAAGTAAATCTGTAACATTTAAGGTCTTCTGCTCCTACCCACAGTAGGATATAGTAGTTTGTTCTAAGAGAAAATTAAAATGATTGTTGGATATACAAAAATATAAATCCAGACTTAAATGTAGATTCTACTTCGACTTGCTGCTCATGTTGATAATTTGTTTCATTCCTATGAGCCTCATTTTTGCCATCTGTCAGATGGGCGTAGTTGATATATATGAATTTGCAGATTAAAGAGAAGGGACAACATACATTCACTTTGAAAGTAGGTAAAAGTCCCTGATTTGAAAAAGCAATCTTAGTAGAAATGAGGTGGCCATACAGAGAAGAAATGTATGCACAGAAGAGACACAGCTGCCTGAAATATTATCCATTCAAAGGAGAAACTCCCATTGACAGCCTTGAGAACCTCCACTAACCCTGAACTACCACCATTTCGTACTTGGGCTCACCTGCACTTTCAGGAAGAAACTACACAAATAACCTATGTGCTTCCACTTAAGGGAATGCCATGTTCCCTAATACTTAATAGCCATTTAGTAAATAGTGACAATTGTTTTCCTTATGACCAAATAGTGAACTCTTGCTTTTTATTTTTCAGAAATGTAAAATGGATCATCCACTTTGCCAGAAGCCACGTTTTGCTAATCGGTTTATAAAATTGCTGCCACATTATGCTCACTACCATCTTAATGTTTTAGTAAAACAATTGGAAAATCCCTCTTACTTGTTCCACTATGAATCCTCTCTGATGAGATCTAGCACAATCCCTAAGAAAAATAAGAATGACACTTGGAGGACAAACATCAGCTTAGAGGGACACATGTAGTAGGCCCAAGCCACAAAACACAGCTGCAGCTTCAGCTGGACACTTAGTTGGCTTTCCCACCTATTAGCAGTGGAGTCTCTGCTGAATATCTACATTGGGCTCACGCTCCAACTCCTGGAAGCTCCCACAGGGCATCCTCCCTTGTTTCTTCTCCTACTACTGGGATGAAGGAAACCTCCTGCCATTCTCAAGTCTAGCAATTTTACAAAACCACTCCAGCTACACAAGCCATCCATGTCCTGAGGCATGTGCAACATCAAAGCTGCACCTTAACAACATCTCAGGTGTTCATGATGTCACTCACTCCTGCACCAGAGGTCTCTCCAAGGGCCCTGGCCTGCATTCAGCCCAGGATTGCTGCACTCCCCAGAAGTATGCATGACACACCTCTTGCTTAGAGTCCCTGTTTCCTCCCACCCTCTGGTAGCTGGGTCACATGAGCACTGCCTTGATTTGGATATATTTCCACCAAAAGCTCCTGTTAATGAAGGAATATTCAGAGATATTAGATAATGAGAGCTGTAACCTAATCAGTCCAACCTAGTTTGAATGAACTGACTGGGTAATAACTGTAAGCAGGTGGGGCATGATTAGAAGTGGGTCACTGGGTGTGTACCCCAAAAGGTTCATCTTCCCTGCAGAAACATCCCCTCTTTCTCTACTGTCTTTGAAACTGTAATCCTCCTTTCTCAGTCCCTCAAACTGCTAGGATTATAAGCATGCACTACCATGCATCTCTAAGTTGTTCTTGTCAGGTATTTTGACCATAGCAATAAAAAAACTAACACAGTACCATAGTATCTTATACATTTTAGTTAAAAAAGTAGAAAAGCGCTCTCTTGCGTTCTCTCTCTCTCTCTCTCTCTCTCTCTCTCTCTCTCTCTCTCTCTCTCTCTTTTGTTGAGGACTATCCCCAAGCAAAGTAAGAAGGGCCCCGCAGATGACAAACACAGGCAACACACCCAAAACTGCCCCTCCTCCCTCATTGAAGCCTTTGTTCCTCTGCTTCAGGATGATTCTGTATTAGGATGACTCACTCCTTCTCAGGAAGCTTCTTGGACTTTCTTCAATTAGCCTCAAGACAAGTTTTTCAAATACATTGGAATCTCAGAGAGCACATACTTGCTTGGAGTTCAAGCCCAGGCCCTCGCTATAGTCACAAGTGAAAGATTTATAACTGATAGTTTCTTGATAAATTACTTTAATATGAAACATAGCATTTGGAATTGAAGGAATATTTTATTTCTCTAAAGCTCTATTTATTCCTCCCTGGTTCCAGAAAGAATGCACACACCAACTTGTCCACCTAAATTCAGTCGGTTCTATTCTCTTCATCCTAACCAAAATTAAAATGTGTAAAAATGACCGAAGACCTTTCTCTCAGAAATTTTGTTATTCACTAAATGGGTTCAAGTTAAATATTTCCAGCCTGTGGAATTTTTTCATACATTCCCCATGAACAGAGCTTTCTTTTGATCAGTTGATAAAATATAAAATGTGTAGGTTTTATTTATATATGAGACTAATATAATCCATATTGTTGAAATACATACATATACATATAC
Organism: Callospermophilus lateralis; assembly: GCF_048772815.1. NCBI lineage: Eukaryota > Metazoa > Chordata > Mammalia > Rodentia > Sciuridae > Callospermophilus > Callospermophilus lateralis. The sequence goes on along the minus strand of NC_135320.1, from coordinate 32,327,108 downwards.
GTGTGTGTGTGTGTGTGTGTGTGTGTGTGTGTGTGTGTGTTTATGGTACTAGGCATTGAACCTACAGCCTCATGCTAGAAAAGCATTTTAGCACTGAGTTACATCCCCAGCCCTCATACCCAGGTATTTTAATTATTAACCTCAAGGATAACATGTGGCAATTCATTACATTTTTCTTTAAAATTTAATTAACTGAAATCCTTATACTTTCAGAAGTCTGTTGACAAGACTGTGACAAACCAAATCTCACAATGGTACATTCTGATACATTTTTTAAAATCTAATAAAGAAAACACATTTTGTTACTAATTTGAATGACTTAAGGTTTAAGCAATGCTATAAAATGTCACTGCATAGACACACTGAAAGAGAACTCTTCAAAGAATATAAAAATACCCTTTAGTTGAGTGTGGTGGCACACTCCTGTAATCCTAGCTGTTCGGAAGCTGAGATAGGAGGATCACGAGTTCAAAGCCAGCCTCTGCAACAGCAAGGTGCTAAGCAACTCAGTGAGACCCTGTCTCTAAATAAAATACAAAATAGGGCTGGGGATGTGGCTCAGTGGTCGAGTGACCCTGAGTTCAATCCATGGTACCAAAAAAAAAAAAAAAATACCCTTTAGTAGTTTTATTTTCTACAGGAGGTGACTCCATTAATCATTCCTTCACTCGGGTAATTTATTTTTCACGCTACTTCAGTGAACTCTCCAGTTGTCTTTAATCTTTCCCAGCATCTTCCACAATTGCTTGAACTAGTCTTATCTGTGGGGCTGTTTCTGTTATTCCTCTGTCAGATACAAGGCAGTACATCACCTGAGTGATCCAACAGCTGACAGAACTACCTGGCCAGAGTACATTAAGGGCCAAAGTAGAAGTCACTTTTCAGGAAGATAAAGAGATTCTCTTTTGAGGAGATTTAACATGCTTTCAGTCAGCCTCAGTTCACTTGAAGAAATGCAAATCTACATGCATGGCATTTGTATTTGAGAAAGATTTCAAATTCATGACCCCTAGAGGCATAAACACACATCCTGCTAGAGCTTTAACAAAATTTTCCAATTTGACTCACTCATGATGAGTTTTGCCATGAATTTTAATGAATCCTTTCAACTCACATTTTATAGTTTTTCTTTTCACACATAGCTAATAGCCCTGGAATCAGATAGTTAGAGTCTTGTTTAACCTTAAGTCATTTTTAAAGTAATTATCTCTTTCAGGTCTTGCTAGAGTCTATTTAACTGTCAAAATACATAACTTTGATAGCAAATGTCAAAACCAATGACGTTTATAAAATTTATGTTTTTATAGATCAGTACATATTAAAATAAAATAAGAAATCAAAGATATTTTTGGCATCTCATTATATTTCATTGTGAGACACCAATACTGAGAAACAAGACAAAATGATTATGGAGGTTAGAAGAAGCTATGAAAAGCTCACATCATAGCGAGACTAAGGGTTCATATTTTGAAGATGAGATACACATCTTTTTGCTGACAGCTGGTCTCTGGAATATCAAAAACACCCAGGGTTCCTTGGTCCATAATTCACTCCCCTTTTCAAAACACTTGGCAAGTCTAACATGAGGTCTTCTAAGCACCTATACTTACCATGTAGACACAGGCATGGCTTATAGTGTGCTTTCAAATGCCCACCTACAAAGGAGGACAGTACTACCATGTACTGTAAACCCAGAACTGGACATTTTCAGGCCTAACTAGTCCAGCTTGCCTCCAAAGCATGGGGTGGCTGGTCCTGAGAAACCCTGAATTCTTTAGTTTCCTCCAACCAACAAAAGAAACTTTTTGTTGTTGTTGTTGTTCCGTACTGATTCCTGTGACCAGCATCTGATTTTCCATTCAAGTGCCTCATAGCAGAAGAGTGGGAACCTGTGAGTTCTCTGTGAACAATCTCAGTTTGACGACTTTGCTGTCTGGTCCCATGCTCAGTGCTCCACAGCAGTTGGCCATCCGGCTCTCAGGGAGACAATGCACAGAGTCTCCATAGGACGTGTTTTGCTCTCACCAGCTGCTCTGAAAAATCTGGAAAAGTTAGAGAGGTTGATAGAAGTGGCTCCTAGCCCAACAAGAGGTTTAGTTGAGTGAAACACTCTCAATACCTGCTACTTTTTTTTTTAAGGGAAAACTATGTAATCAGCAAGATGATGCAAGGAAAGCAGTGGCAGAACCACTGGGTCCTTGCACAGGGTGCTCTAAAAAGCCCAGATGCCACAGCTCATGTCAAAAGGACTTGGATTCAGACTTTGCACTTGATCCCTAAGTGAGGCTCCCTACCCAGTCACTAGCTGATGTTTTGTTAAAGGTGAATTTGATAAATATACACACTTAAAATATGCTAAAATTTTTCTACAGCCTTCTTCAGATTTGTTTTAATATGATGAGAGGGAAAAGATAAATAAACAACACTTACTACATGATAGACACCGTTCGAAGAACTCTAAGTGTATCAGATCACTGACCTATCCTAAGGTAAGAACTATAATTACCATCCTACAGATGAGTAAACTAAAGCACAGAGAAACTAAATAACTCACTCAACATCACACAGCTAGTAAGGAGTGGCACTCAATTTCTAACCCAAGCTGTAGGGTCCACGTTCCAGTCTGCTATACTCTCGTACCTCCCAGGGAAGTGGCTCTGAGAGGCACTGACCAGTGTCCCTCCTCCTGTGCTTTATTCTGGCCCCAAAGCAGGATACTTTCAGGTTCCAAGTATTTTCCTTGGTGCATGTGGCATGTGACCCATGCGATGTTGGTGATCCCATTTGAACCATGGCTTATCATTGCTGGGCTGCATTTCTGGATTCTAGGCTAAGCTGATCTCAAAACAAGCTGGCCACCATGCATGGCAGTCACACCCTGGTTCTGCAACCTTACTCTTACTGAGCCCCCCAGTGCTATGAGATGGGAAGAACATATTTATTCCTCATTGGCTTATTACCTCCTTAGATCCACAGAAGTTAGGGCCTGATTACCACTGGTTCACTTGTTTTATTTTATTTAGGGAGATACATTATAGTAAACACACAGGGATTTTTTAAGTATGCTTTCAAGTGTTATTGCCAAGTACTAAATTATCTCTGATTTGTCATATGTTTAAACCAGAACACACCACCTAAACCAAAACATATTCTGCCTTTTCCTTCTTCTTTCCCAAGATATGAAAATTATAACTTAATCTTTAGAAAATTCCCCAAATGTAGGTTGACACGTGGTCCCCTTTTCTTCATTTCCTCAAGGCAAAATAATTACAAACAGAACTTGAAGAAATCTTGTAAGCCTCGAGGACACAGTCTTTTTCACTCTCAGCGTGTTTGGAGGCATTCCGTTGAGAGAAGGTAGTGGTTCTCTTGATACCAGCAACTTCAAACCTTTTCCTTTATGCAGACTACAACATTGTCATTGAATATGGCTTTGGACCACCATGTAAGCAAGTCATTTTAAGCCGTTTTTAACATATCCTGTGACTGATGAGGAGTCAAACTTCATATATCAAGCAGTATTACAAATACAGCTATTTCTAGTTGACATGTATCAAGAGATTTTTCTATGTTCATACCCTTTGACCAAGTAATTCTACTTTGGGGATTCTGTCCTAGAGAAAGAACCTGAAATAACAGAAAAGGGTCTATGCAAAGACAGTAACCCGACCACCTAATCGTCCCCAAATATGGGAACGGCTAATAAACTCTCCACTTAAAGGAGTATTTTATAGCCCTTGTAACAAAGTTATGAAAATTTTATACCATGGAATATTTTCCTCATGTTAAATGCAAAGGCAAGACAAAAATTCTATGTACAAGTTAATCACCCTTATGTAAAAATCAGGAACTTTGCAAAGCAAGAAAAATAATGGAACAAAACACTAACTTCTAGAGAAAGTAACTTTGAGACTAGTCTTAAAAGACTCATAGGACTTAACTAAAAAGGAAAAAAGTAAGAACAACCTCGTCTCAGGCCAAGGGGCTCTAGGAGAGTCTTTGGTCTTCCACACCCGCTTGTACAAGGTGGTACTCAATAAATGTTAAATTAATGGACGATGAGAGCACAGGTGTTCCCCATTACCTACTATGTTAAGGCATATGAAATTGCTGATATTTAACCATTTTGACCAATAAAAACAGCAATTTCATATGTTTCAACAGAGTAGAATCAATGAGACTCTACCACCTCATGTTGTGCAAGATCAGGATGAAATAATCAGCACCTCCAACAGTTACTCTCTTTTCCTCCCTCTCTCCTTAACTTTCCCCTGTAGTGGCCAAATAACCACCATGAAGAAAATCCTTCTGGATATTTGATACCATATTGCTAAAAAAAAAAAAAAAACTTAAATCAGACCTGCCACTGACCTTTTCCCATGTTGCTGTCATCATGTGGACATACTTAAGGGCTTAAGCAAAGCAAGGCATAGTTCTTAAGCTTTCTTTGTATATCATTACATGACATCTTGGGATAACAGACAGAGAAGTCTAGTTTCCTATACCTGGCCACCTAGGAAGAAAATTACTATAAGATTTAAAAGATACAGGGTGCAGGGGAGGGCGATTATTTCTATTAGAAATAATCAGTGATTCCTTTTCAATATTCTGACAGCAGTTTCATGGTCTCCCAGTTTATTTCCTTTCATATGCACAGAGTGGAGACTTTGAATGGAAGTTCTCATTATGCAAAGAAAGCACTTCTGTTTTTTATTTCTTTGCCTCATAGGATTCCCCTTTCTTACTCCCTGAGCAGCTCACAAACAATAAACATTATAGGTAACCTTGGGAGGTGGAGTGAAAGGGCAAGATCAGTTGGAGGAGCCAGAAACAGACTATTGAACAATAGTTCCAATACACAATATGCTACAGACAAATGTTTGGAAAATAGTCTATTTTTTCTCTTATCGTTTTTCTTTTTTAGCTTCTTGACGTCGAAGAATACAACATAGCTGTGTTTAATCACTTTTGTAGAAATTTAAAATATAATCTATAGATTTATAAATATTACCTTCAAATTATCTCTATAAATATTGAATAACACCTTTAAATAAATATTATCTTCAAATTACCCTTATAAATATATAATAGATGGGATAAATATATAAATACCTTCATGGATTATATCAGCCCTGCCAGAGCCCTGTTACTCTCTGTTTAAATCAGCAAACAAAAAAGAATGTTTAGCTCATTTACATTTTTTAAATTCAGGAAATTAGAACAATTATTCATTATTAAATTAAATTCTAACTTTTGTCAATATTTCACATATTTTTTGTTTCTATTGTCCAAAGATAAATGTGAGCACCAATATGATTTAACCATATAAAAAGAGAAAGAGCTTCAAGTCAATCCAAGAATTTCTTTTATTCTTTTGTTATTCCAGGGGCTTTCTTTGGATTAGAGGCCAGACAAAATCAAAAGTATACAAAGGATATTTAGATTATTGCGTCATCTGCTGAAATTTTGTCACAGTAAATTTACCTTATGTCCTGACTCAATATGTTATAATTTGTTCATCTTATAGCAAACAAACTCTCAAGATCTTATTTTCATAAGGCCCTTACCGTGAGTCACTTCTCTATCAGCAATTAGATTATTTAATTTTTTATTATTAATTTGGTAATGTTTACAATTTATAAAATTACAGGGAAGTTATTGGGGAAAGCTCTGAACTAGGAGACTGGATGGGCAAGAAATAGTCTCTGTCATTCTGACTGGAGTGAGATGAAATCTTAGAGTAGTTTTGATTTGCATTTCTCTAATTGCTAGAGATGTTGAACAAAAAAATTTTTTCTATATTTGTTGATTGATTATATATCATCTTCTGAAAAGTGTCTGTTCAGTTCATTGGCCCATTTATTGATTGGGTTATTTGGGGTTTTTTTTAGTTTAAGAGTTTTATGTTCTTTATATATCCTGGAGATTAGTGCTCTATCTGATGTGCGTGTAGTAAAAATTTGCTCACATTCTGTAGGCTCTCTATTCATCTCACTGTTTCTTTTGCTGAGAAGAAGTGTTTTAGTTTGAATCCATCCCATTTATTGATTCTTGATTTTATTTCTTTCACTATAGGAGTCTTGTTAAGGAAGTAGGGACCTAATCTGACATGATGAATATTTACGCCCACTCTTTCATCTATTAGGCATAGGGTCTCTAGTCTAATTCCTAGATCCTTGCTCCACTTTGAGTTTTGTTCATGATGAGAGATAAAGGTTTAATTTCATTTTGTAACATATGATTTCTAGTTTTCTCAGTACCATTTGTTGAAGAAGCTATCTTTTCTCCAATATATGTTTTTGGTGCCTTTGTCTAATACAAGATAAGTGAATTTATGTGGGTTTGTCTCTGTGTCCTCTATTCTGTACCAATGGTACAAGTCTATTTTGGTGCCAATACCATGCCATTTTTGTTATTATTGCTCTGTAGTATAGTTTAAGGTCTGGTATAGTGATGCCACCTGGTTCACTCTTCTTGCTAAGGATTGCTTTGGCTATTCTGGGTCTCTTATTTTTCCAGATGAATTTCATGACTGCTTTTCTATTTCTATGAAGGAATGTCATTGAGATTTTGTAATTTACCATGATGAATCTTGGAGCCTCCAAATATATAAAACAAAAGTGTTTTGTTAGGTAATTGCCAACTTTGCTTCTGCTTCTTCCTATAGTCCCTTGATGTATTTAAGACTTCAGTTTTCTCATCGATATGCTGGGAATTATGACAAAATAAAAAGAATTCTAAGTTGACTTTTAATAATATGATTAAAATTATATTTTCATTCATGGGTTTTATCTATGCATAGAAATTGACAAGTTCCAAAAGTTTTCAGATCTAAAGTTAAGAATAAAATTAGAAAAGGCCACTCTCTGGAATTGACACCAGAATAAGACAAAGCAAATGATCATCATCTGTCTAGTAACTCACCCTGTGAAGTAGTTTTCAAACCTGTTGATCCCCTTATTGTCAGTAGCACACATAAGATAAAGAAAAGAATAATTTCACATGATAGTTTCAAAAAATTATAAATTAGCAGAAGTTTGAACATCTAAGTGGCTAGAAAAGTCAAGTATTAATATGTTTCTAGTACCATCCCGGAAAGAAGATGTCCCAATTTTGAAAACTAGTAACAGATATCCAAAAAGATAAATTTAGATTCCTCTAATATTTATTGAACACCTGTGCAACATCTATTATGACTGAATCTTTCATGTGTTAACTAATTGAGTTTTCTCAAAACCTAAGACGTAAATATGATCCTACTTTTACAGATGAGACTCACAGAAATCTAAGGACTATAATACAGGATAACCTAGCTGGAATTTGCATGCCAATCCCAACCCACCCCATTCTCTAACCCCAAATCCCAATGATTTTGTACTCTATTGTGGGGATTCTTTGGTAAATAAAGAAAATTTTTTTTCTCTATCTACCCTAGACTTGAAAGGAGCAATCCATTTTCCTTTGTTAAGTCTATGCTTATCACAACTCTCCTATGTCCATATTTGAATACATCACCAGTGAAACGCCACATAGTATACAATCACAAGAAACAAAATAAACAAATAAGAAGAAAACGAAAAGTTTATGTTTATAAATAAATTTGTTCTTCACTGTTGGAACAAAATGCAACACATACACACACACACAAACATTTGCATCCTTCACATTTCTACTTCTATGGTTTTATATTTTGTTGTCTATATTAAGTATATGGCATAAAAGATTTCTAACTATGAAACAAGTAACATTAAGTAATGTCTACTTTGTGATAATTTTTATTTTTGAGACAGGGTCTCTCTATATTGCCCAGGCTGGCCTTGAACTCACAATCTTCCTGCTTTGGTCTCCCAAATTGCTGGGTTTACAAATTATAAAATATGTTTTCCCAAAGATTCAAAATCAGCAAGTTTTCGCCATAATATTATGAAATTGCCTAAATCACTAACATGGCTATGATGCTATAATGGAGAAAATGTAATACCTTTTCCTTACTCATTGTTAGATTCATGGCTGAGATCCCTGTTAGAAAGACTAACAAAAAAAACTAACAAAAAAAAAAGCATACAAATTTATTTAATATAAACTTAACTTTATACAAGAGCTTTAATAAATGAAGACCCAAAGAGACAGGGAAATGTGTGTATTTTTTTGCTTTGGTTTGATGAAGACTAGACAGACAATCATATAGAGTCTGATTGAAGGACAAAAGGCCATGACCTAATGGTAATAAACCAGTGGTAACTTAGGCCTATTTGTTCAGATTCATCTCTGTGTCATTGTGTCTTTAGAGATAAGGACATTCCTTTCCTCCAGGTATAGAGTAGACACCTCTTAACTGAGAGTCTTATGATCTCCATTGAAGAAAGACCAGAGAATTGTTTCATGACCTGCCTCATGGCCCAAGGTCAGAGAGAATGCCCTGCTTTTGCTATTTATCTGTTTATAGAATGCCAAGTTGTCCCATTTGATTATTGTATCCTGAACCTTGTCAATGCAAGCAAGCAATTGATTTTGATAAAGATTCAAACAGTTAAGCTCTATTTACTACAACTGGGCCTTTCATTTTGGCTACTGCACTGTATATTGTTAAATTTGTCAAATGATGCATTTGATTCAAAAACTGATATGTGTCTCTACTAATAGTTAATGTGGCAACAATTATGTCCCCAAATTCCTATAATTTCAACATTAGACCACATGGAAATACAAGGTAATTTATGTTTAGCCAGAAAATTAAAATCCCTTAAGTCCTGCCTTAATATATGAATACACAAGAGATGTTAGGTTTGCAAGAAACCTTTGACACAACTTATGGACTTTTTTTTTAACCTCTTTTTTGGATTCCTATAAGTCAACTTAGAAATAAAGCAGAGATTGTTTGCTGTTAAGAAGCTTTTTAGTTTGATGCCATCCTATTTATTTGTTTGTTTGTTTGTTTATTTATTTTCTTTTTTTGGTACCAAAGATCAAACCCAGGGCCACGTAACCACTGAGCCACATCCCCAGCCCTTTTTAATATTTTATTTTTTTTTAAAGAGAGAGAGAGAGAGAGAGAGAGAGAGAGTTTTAATATTTTTTTTTTTTAGTTTTTGGTGGACACAACATCTTTATTTTTATGTGGTGCTGAGGATCGAACCCAATGCCCCGCACATGCCAGGCAAGCGCATTACCGCTTGAGCCACATCCCCAGCCCTTTTTAATATTTTATTTTGAGACACAGTCTTGCTGAATTGCTTAGGGTCTTGCTAAATTGCTGAGGCTGGCTTTGAACTTACACCCCTCCTGCCGGAACCTCCCAAGCCACTGGGATTATGGGCATGTGTCCCCACGCCCAGCCCATTTATTGATTTTTATTTTACTTCTTGGACTTTTGGAGTCTGGTTAAGGAAGTCTGTTCCTGAGCTGATATTTTGGACTGTTGGGCCTAAGTTTTCTTTTAGTATGTGCAGCGTTTCTAGTCCAGTTCCTTAGTCTTTGATCCACTTTGCATTGAGTTTTGTGCAGCATGAGATATAGGGGTTTATACAACTACATATGGATTTCCAGTTTTCCTAGCACCATTTATTAAAGAGGCTATCTTTTCTCCAATATATTTTTTGGCACCTTTGTCTGATATGAGGGAAGTGTATTTATGTGGTTTTGTCTCTGTGTCTTCTATTCTATTCCATTGGTCTTCTTGCTTGTTTTGGTGCCAGTACCATGCTGTTTTTTTCACTATAACTCTAGCATAATTTAATGTCTGGGATTATGATGCCTCCTGCTTTACTTTTCTCACTAAGAATTTCTTTGGCTCTTCTGGGCCTTTTATTTTTCCAAACAAATTTCATGACTGCTTTTTCTATTTATTTGAAGAATATCATTGGAATTTTAGGGAATTGCATTGAATCTATATAGCATTTTGGTAGTATGACCATTTTGAGAATGTTAATTCTGCCTATCCAAGAACATGGAAGGTCTTTCCATCTTCTAAGGTCTCCTTCAATTTCTTTCTAAAGTGTTCTGTTTTTACTGTAGAGGTACTTCACCTCTTTTGTTAGATTGATTCCCAAGGGTTTTGTTTTGTTTTGTTTTGTGGGTATTGTGAATGGGATGGTTTTCATAATTTCTCTTTCGCCTAATTCACCATTGGAGTATAGGAATATGATTGATTTATGGTTGTTAATTTTGTATCCTGCTAGTTTGCTGAACTCATTTATGAGTTCTGGGGATTTTCTGGTGGAGTTTTTTTTGGGTCTTCTAAATATAGAACATGTCATCAGCAAAGCTTCCTCACAGCAAAGAAAACAGTCAAGAGTGAGAAGAGAGAGCCTACAGAATAGGAAAAATCTTCGCCACCTGCACCTCAGATAGGGCATTAATTTCCAGGATATACAAAGAACTCAAGAAACTCAAAACCAAAAGTAAAAATAAAAATAACCCAATAAATAAATGGGCAAAGGAACTAAACAGACACTTCTCAAAAGAAGAAATACAAATTGTAAAAAAATATATATATGAAAAAGTGTTCATCATCTCTACCAATTAGAGAAATGCAAATTAAAACCATTTTGACATTCCATCTCACTTCAGTAAGAATGGCAATTAACAACAATAAAAGTAACAATAAATGTTGGGGAGGATGTGGGGAAAAGGGTACACTCATACATTGTTGGTGGGATTGCAAACTTGTGTAACCATTCTGGAAAGCAGTATGGAGAGTCCTCAGAAAGCTAGAAATGGAACCATCATTTGACCCAGTTATTCCACTTCTAGGTATATATACAAAGGATTTAAAATCAGCATGCTACAATGACATAGCCACATCAGTGTTTATAGCAGCACAATTCACAATAGCTTAGCTATGGAGCCAAACTAGGTGCCCTTTAACAAATGAATTAATAAAGAAAATGTGGTATATATAAACATTGGAGTATTACTTAGTATTAAAGTAGAATGACTTTATGACTTTTGATGGGAAATGGATGGATCTAGAGACTATCATGCTAAGTGAAATAAGCCAATCCCAAAAAACAAAAGTTGAATGTTTTCTCTGACTTATAGAAACTAATCCACAATAAGGAGATTGGGTAAAATAGAAGTTCATTGGATTAGACAAAGGGGAATGAAGGGAAGGAACGGGGTGTAGGAGAAGGAAAGACAGTGGAATGAATCTGACATAACTTTCCTATGTACTTATATGAATACACCATAATGAAACTCACCATCGGGTACAAGAAATTAATTTTAAAAAAAGATAACTGTGTAAATTGCATAAAGATCAATAGAGGAAAGGGAGCAGGGGGTGGGCAAGGGGAAGGGAAAGGGGTGGTACTGGGGTCAGAATTAGAACAAGACATATTCCATGCTTGTATAATTATGTCAAAATGAATTCTACTGTCATGTATAACTAAAAAAGAACCAATAAAATAAAATTAAAAAGAAGAATGAATACTGCTTGCTAATTGTTTTTGAGAAAATAATATTAGTACAGACACTACTTTAGTCAATCAACATCCATATAACCCTTCTCCCATATTTAAGTTTGTAAATAGCAATAAAAATGACAACAGTCTCTAAAAACAAAACAAAATGAAAAAAATAAATAAATCTCAAATATGTCTGGGACCACAGCTGGGAAGATATGAAAGCTGGAGGCTGGAATCATCTAGAGGTGGCTCCTTTAGCCATGTGACTGGGCTGGAAATTAGGGACTAGGCCTACCAGGTGGCCTCTCCAAGTGTCTTGCTTTCTCTCAGCATGGCAACCTCAGAGTAAGTAACTGTATTCTTACATGGCAGCTAATGGCTTCCAACAGTGTTCTTTCAAACAAGACAGAGATGGCAGCACTTTTTATGACCTAGCATCAGTAGTCTTCATGACATTATATTACATGGGTCAAAGCAGTCATAAGCCTACCCAAGTTCAAGAGAAGAAAACTTAAATTCCCTTCTTGACCTCCATATAGGAAGCAGCAAGGAGACATTTAGAAGAACAGGTGAGATGGATGATATTGTCATTGTTGAAAAAGCCCAAGTGCCACAGTGTATTGGTAATAGTGGTGAGAATGCTACTATGAATAATTCTTAAGTTACTTAAAAGGACAGCTAACATTTATTGTGTACTTACAATGAGTTCCAAGGACTAGTCCAATATTTTACATTAACTCATTTAGTCTTCAAAGCAGCACTAGAAGGTAGTGTTGCCATTGCTCTTTTACAAATACAAAAATCCTGGCTCAAAGAAATTAAATAACTGGCCCACGGTCACACTGGTAGTTGGTATTAATTCTGAGAAACAATATTATCAGTTACTTCCAGCTTCTCTTTATTTATTGCTATTTCTAAAATGGAAAGAAATTAATGAGCATTTCCTTGAGGCTGTTCCCATATTCTTATAGGTTTTCACATGCAGTGCTTTCCAAACTGGCCACTTTGGAAGAATTGTCTGAAAAATTTTTTTAAGGATACAGATTTGGGAACCTACCCCAGACCTATTGGCTCAGACTTTCCAGGAACAAGGCCTGGGTATTTTTAACAAGCCCTTATAATCACTTAGGAATCTCTACTATATGGTATATGATTACTAAACTCTCAAATCTTTGGCTTTTTATTTTTCCCCTTCTCTTTGCTATAGTTGTCAGAAACCACACAAATTAAAGAAACCACTTAACCATGTAACTAGTCATTTTATGTAATAAGGAAGTACTTGCCTCTTAAAGGCTGGTAAACATTTGATAGCTAAAGGATTCCTAGGAGCCCTAAAACACAATTTAACATCTTAGAGTTGTAGGAACTCCTAAAAAGCATTTGGATGAGGAATGATGCATGTAGGATGAGAGGTCTTATCATCATTGGGAAATACACTCTGCTACACACAGTAGTGAGGACAAAATACAATAGGCAAATATTAAAGGGCTTTACAAATCAAAGGAAGTAATTTCCTCCTACTTAAAAAGTAACTTTAAGTAGGATCTAATATCTACAGTTGAGAAGGGAAATATCAATTAGAAATGTGAATTAGTTGTGTAATTTCATCTTCCAAATTTTTTATAATATCTTTATTTATCTCCAAACATGAATCCTATTAGATTTGTACTCAGATTGGGGAAAAAAATTGTGGAAGCAATTCCACTGCCATTCATGGATGTCATACACCTTAAAATTGTCTTGTTTGGAACAAGTTTTAGGATGTACATCACTAAATACCCTTAATATAAAAATAATCCTAGTAACATCCAATACATTAGAATTTATTGTATACCACATATTATGCATCGCTCATTTAGTTCTTGCAACACTGCTGAGCTATCTTCACTGTTTTGCATATGAGATTCTGGGGCTTAGAATGCCCTGATCATTTGCCCATGGTTTCACAGCTATGTTGTTTTAGGACTGGAATCTGAATGAAGTACAGAAATTAATCACCAAATGGTACCACAATGTTCACACTAATAAAGGACCAATACTCATTAATGCCCTGCACAAGCATATACATAATATTTAATTGTTCAGGAATTTAAGGACAAAACCTATTTTACTTGAGTAGGTAGATTCTTTATAAAAGGAATGGGGAGTTGGAAGCATTATAAACATTCTTTAATTCCATAAAACATCAATTGGACAAGGATGTGGAATACATAGGGAATATTTGTCTGAAAATCATCTAGCAAATGTTATACATGTGATCTAATCTAACATTTATCATAGAGCTAGCATGTATAGTATTTCATCCCCAGTTTTTAGAATTTGAAATTTAGTTTGTAAGGGCAACATACAAAAACATCCATATAGAAAGAAAGATTTGTTCTTTTTTGTTTACCAAGCACTGTATTAAAAAAAAAGAAAATGTTATTTTAAATAGAGAGTAGGTATAGTCTTAATACTAAGCCATTACTAATATTATATAGCCTTCATTAAACTGAAGAAATTACAATTAAAGAAATTATAATTTCATCCAAAGAAGGTCAAGATTTCACCTAATAAGGTGATTCTAAAGAATAAACTTCAAAGATAATGTTATAAGGAAGCTTCAATATGTTTAGAATAAAAACCCCTGAAAATCATTAAAATATTTATCTGTTCCCATTTCCCACCTACTTTTAGAAGGGATAGATGCCTCAACTCCCTTTTTTGCCTTTATTATGCATTTCTATGCTATTTTCTTATGCTAGACTTTCTAGTAAACTGATAATTCTATCATTATATTTCCAAATGATGGGGAAATGAAGAACCAGCTTAGTATAGGTCTCAATTCACCAAATGCTTCAGGTTAAAGTTTTTGAAATCTTTGTTTTTTCACACTTTCTGAAAGAACTGGATAGAACACTGGACTTGAAAGTCACTTTGGCTACATTAAAAGCAAATTCTCTTGGGTGCTGGTTTTTCCTCGCATATAAATTAAAGGTGTTACCCTTCTCAGCTCTTAAAGTGACTGTTGAGGACCACGTGACACAATGAGTATAAGAAAATACACACGTGAACTGGAAAGGATTATATGGAAGTAAGAAGTTATTACTGTGCACTGGGCAAACAAAATCTTTCTCCTCCCCCCAAACTGTCTAGGACCCCCATTTTTTTCATCAGTGTATTAAGAATGCTTCACTACTGAAGATACCATGCTTGCAGTCTGTCCTGCCAACATTTTTAAGTCTTCAGAAATATAAATGGATATGTAGAAGGATTTCTGGCCTCAATCCTATATAAATAAAAATGTGTTCTATTCTTGATTTATGCAGGACATCTCACACAATTCCTTATAAGAAGGGTTAATCTTAGACTATTGAAGATTCACAAATGACCTAGTAGCCTGCATCATTCTTCTGTGAGGTTGAAGAGAGCTCTACAAAGTCCCATTTGGCAATGCCGATTTAACACCTCATTAAAAAAAAAGAAAAAGAAAAAGAAGAAGAAAAGAAAAGGAAAAAAAAAAACAGCTCTTTAAAGGAGCATTCTGGTTTTCAGGTCCAGGACATAGTGAGAAGAATTTTAAATAGGTCAATTAGCCATTTTTTTTTTTTTTTTTTAAGATCTAAAAGCTTAGCCAGAGCATGATATGACAGTCTTTTAAAATGTTCAAAGGGAACCATGAGTACTTTGCTAGTACACCAAAAAGGCTTTTTTTTTTTTTTTTTAGCAAATTACATTTAGTTCTATATTCTTTTATATGTTTTGTTTGTTTTACAATGTAGGCTTCCAATTGTTGTACTTTTAAAATAAAATTTTAAAATATATTTACCCTGAGAGTAGAATCATAATTTAAGAATTAATACCTTTGCTCTGTTGGCAACATTATATTTTCAAAATAATCTTCTATGATTAATTAAATAAGTCAACCCTGAAGAATCATTTAGGTTCCAGAGAGGCTCTGGGGCACAGTATTAGGTTAAGAAATTATACCCTCCACTTTGGATGACAATTTTTGGCACACTAAAACACTGAGAGTTTCATTATATTAATAAGTAAACAAAACCCACACTGAGTACAATTGATAATCTGAAATTTTTCCCAAAATTTATTTCCTTCGGGACACGTCCAAGGATCACATGAACACAAAAATAGCTGAAATGTTTGTTCCATTTAATCTTTCATCTGGCACTTCAAGAATAGAAGTAATAGTAAAATTGCCAAAGTAACTGAATATTTTACATTGGAAACATGATTTTTTTTTAAAGAAACGCTTTTATATTTCCCAATTCTTGGAACCTAAGACCAAGTCTCATCATGCCTTCTGGAACCATCAACGCTTGTTCCTCCTGCCACAGTAAAGCTTGTCTGAGACCAACGGGAAGGCAACAGACAGAGAGGGAAGAATGGCATAAGAAGAAGCCTCATCTGTGCAGCCAGAGGAGCATGGACTAATAAAATCCACGAAGGTCATGTTTGCCTAGAATAAGACTCTCTCTATAATACTATCATAAATCCTTCAAATTCCTCTCTCTCTCCCTCTCCATCCCTATTTATCCTCCTCACTGAAACATACCCTTAGCCTTTGCAAAAAGAAAGTGCTCTAGACTCAAGTCTACAAATAGTGAGCTGCCTAGTGTCAGGTATGTTGATATCCCTAATTCTTAAATGACTTTTTTTTATTAATATTATCTTAATTGGCATATCATAATTGTATACATGTATGAGGTATAATAAGATGTCTTCATATATGTATACAATGTGGAATGATCAAATCAAACTAATAAACATTCACATCTCTCAAAAATCCATCACCATTTTTTGTAGTGATTCATTTGAAATCTATTCTTAGTTTATATATGTGTGTGTGTGTGTGTGTGTGTGTATGTGTATGTAGATATATATCATTATTGACTATAATCATCCTTATTTGCAATAAATCTCAAAACGTATTCCTCTTGTGTAACTGAAACTTTGTACTCTTTGAGTAACAACTCCCCATCCCCTCTCCACCCACCACCTCTGGTAACATCATTCTACTCTCTATTGTATGAGTTCAACTATTTTAAATTCCACAGATAAGTGAGATCATGCATATACACTAATAACAAACTATCTGAAGAAGAAATTAAGAACACAATTTCATTTACAATAGCAACTAAAAATAAATAAAATACTTAGGTGTAAATTTAACCAAGAAAGTGATAGACCTATACACTGCAAACTATAAAACACTGTTGAAATAAATAGAAGAAAGTACAAATAGAAAGATGTCCCGTGTTCATGGACTAAAAGAATTACTATTGTAAAAATGTCCACAATACACAAAACAACTACAGATTCAATGCAATTCCTGCTAAAGTCCCAATGCTATTCTTCACAAAATACTATTTTGAAATTCTTAAACCAATATGGACCCACAAAAGAGCTCCCTCCCAAAACAAGATAGTTTTGAGCAAAAAAGAGCAAAGCTCAAGGCATCATGCTAACTTAAATATCTTGTCTTTAGATATAGAAAACTAGTTCTTCCCACCTTTAACATCCACAACTATCTCAGAGAGCTCCAAACCCAAGGATTACCAAGATAAGATTTTCTAATGGTGATTTGTTGAGATCCCTCTTCTCCTTCAGAAATACATATATTTTATGATATGGAGAGAATGTTTTGGACTGAGTAAAATATTAATTATTTAAGAATCTCTACTGAAATAGGAAAATAAAATGAACCAAATAAGAATAAAGAATGACTGAGCCATAAAGATAGCCTCTCCTGCATTGTCTTAAGAATCATAATATATGGTCTCAATTCTATGGGCTCCAATAGCTGAAAAAATGATTGTAGATTTTTTAGACTGAGCCGTATAAATTTGTCAATATTTGACTCTTTTGCCATACAACAATGATTTTTTATAACTTTAAGCTGTGAACATGTTTGGGTAAAGATGAAATTTTGAGTTGATAAACTACTCTTCCAGTATTAAGTAAAGTGAGTTTTTAAATTTGTAAAAAATATACAGCCACATTAAACAACATTTCAGTATTTTTATACATTGTTTTTTTCATTTCTGGTTCTAGTAAGAATCATGATGACATTTTTTGAGTGGTTCTTTTAGAATAGAATTTCCTGTATTTTACATTTAATGGTATGAAATCTCAGAGTGCCTCTAAATTCCACCTGGGTCACATAGCTCAGAACAGGCAGACTTTTCTAATACTCAAATTATCACTGCCAGAAGGAAAGGCAGATCACACTTTCAATAATAAATATATTTTTTTAAAAAAACACTCTCAGCTAGTGGTAAAATAGTTTAACTAAAACATTGCTTGTGTAATTGTTTATTCAGTGCTCAGGGAGAGGTAATTTGCTGTGTCCAGGTAAATACCTCCAATGCACTGGATTATCTAATTTCATTCCTTGTGCCAATAGCGCATTGTTCCCATGCCTCTGGACCCCTGCACTGGACCCCAGTAACTGCTATGATGGACTTCCTCCATCAAACACTAACAATGTGTTTTCTACTGCCTCCTCCCTTGAACTGAAAAGCCCCTGATATAGAAATGAAGCCTCATCTCTCTTTTTATCCCTCACCCAATATTTGATACATATTATGTGCACAGTAATTTTGGATGGAAGTTTTCAATTATTACCATAAAATTAGAATCATAAACTGACTAATTCCAAAAATAGTCGAGGAATTGTATCAATAGGAGTTGGTAAATCACTGGATGTACAAAATAAGAGACAGTGGATAGCCAAAAATGACTCGGATATCCAGCATGGTGGTGCACAAGTATGAGAACGATTTGAAAAAAAAAATAGTTTGAAATGTTAGTGGGCCACCAGAAGGAAACTAAAGATGGAGAAGTAGATCTGATACTTGGAAGAGAAACCAAGATCTCACAGAAGTCACTCTTGGGCCTATGAATGGAAATTAAATCATCCAGAGTGAAAGCAGAGGATAAAGACAGGAGAGGGCTAAAGACATATGAGGGCTAAGTTGGAGAGCAAAATGGGACATTATAGAAAGGACAGGAAAAATGAAAGGATCCAAAAAAGATCACTAGGGTCAACTTACAGGAAAGGATTGATAATGTTCAAAGGAAAACATATGGTTATGGAGTAAGGGATGAGTGATCTTCAAGAAGGCAAGCTTAAAATCAAGGATGTATGAATGTCAATAGTCTGTTAGAAACCAGGGGCCCATGGATGCTTTCTCCATAGGGAATCTTGGACATGCTTGTGAGGTTGATGGACAGGAGGTAGCAGAGAAAAGACCATGCCCTTTACCCTGATGTTTAGTGGCTAGCTCAATTGTATGCAGTAGCTTAGATGGTGTTTTGTTGGACAGATAATAAAAATAGCTTTTTATATAGAAAACTTTTAAAAGAACTCCTGAAAATCTTTGCAAAGAAATATTTCAGTGTTTACATTCTTAGTTTAAAGTCTCATAAGTGTTGAAAGGATGAGTTTGGCAGTTCAGCTACAGAATAATCAAACCATTCCATAGTCATCAAGTACCACTGAACTAAGAGTTATCCCTTCAATAACTCTTATCTATTTGAGAGCTGCCTGGCTGCTTGCTCACTTATCATCTAGGTAGTGCCTGTATTGACTGTAAATTAACATGAAAGCTCTATGATCAGCCTGCCTGGTTTCCAAAGGCAATTCTGTCAATGACCACCTATGTGGCCTTGGAACAAAATGTTCAAGATCTCTATTCCCCAGTTTCCTTATGAATAAAATAAGGCTGAAAGTACTTACTCTGTGGGGTTATTATGAAGATTAAATAAGTTAGTAGTTATAAAAAATCTTAGAACAATAGCTAACAGATAGGAAAAAAATAAGAATCAGCTATTGTTTCCCATATATCCCATTACATATACAGAAATTAGATTTTTATGATGATCTTGGGTTCTATTCTCCCCCATTTGGGCAGGCCTCCTCAAGTGATGTTTATTGACAGAAGTGATACTACTGAGTTATCAACACAGTACATGAACTTTGAATTGTTTTTCCAAGAATGTTAAAGGATTTTCCCACTCTCTCCAGAGAGGTCCTCCTTTTGAACCATGACCATTGTTGGCAAATCAAGAAGCCAGGCAGTATGAAAGATATAGTCAGTGGCTGTGGAACAGTTTTTCTCCTGTGGAATGACCTAGGCCATATGGGAATTGAACCTTGGCCTCATTACTACCATGTTTCCAACAAGTTCAGCTAACTCAAAAAGGAAGGCAGCACCTTGCAGATTTTGAACTATGAAAAATATCTACTTGTCAAATCACTGGAGAAGGGTGATAAGAACTACTAAACAACCATTATTTGCATCAGTCCAAGAATTCAATCAATGCAGGTATTAAGTAATCTAGTCCTGACCTAAAACTTTATCTTGGGTTTATACTGGCACAGAGTTGGCATTCAATAAATTCAACTCTCTGAGTTGACTGGTCACTGAGGATAAATTCCTAAGCACATATAATAAAAATAGTAACTTGCCTAACAATCAAAATAGCAGCCAGCAGAAAGTATGTCAGTATTTTATATGACTTTGCTTGCCCAGTTAAGAACCAGGTGCTCAAAGATTTAACTATTACTATATATACAGTTCAGGACAGATTTTTATAAGTGCTTCCCTGAAGGTAAAGTACTTAGCCTTCTGAGTCAACTTTATAGCCCCTTTCTGCTTTCACCTTAATGGATAACATCCGTCTGCAAATTTGTAACATCAGTGAGTTCAAATAATGACTGGTGAGAATTCCATTCCTATTGAAGGTTAAGACATTTTAAACATCATTTTGGAGCGTGGCTTAATTTAAAAGTTAATCAGCCTCAACCTTAGAGATTTAACAAAAACATAAAAGAATAGCTCTGAGACTAACCTATATTCTAAAGATTCTAAAGGAAAGAGAAGAGGTTGATCTCTTTATTGGATCCAGCACAGAGAGGCAGCTACTCAACTGACCTGCGGGGGTGAGTCTCTTACCCGCAGCACTGGAAGGAAGGGTTTCTCAGCCAGTGGATTTGTGAAGGAATAAAAATGTTAAGTAATCCTGAACATTTTGGTCTTCCTAATACCTATAGAGCAATCCTTTCAGGAAACACAGACATTAAGAACTAGAGTTCTTTAGCATTCTATTTGCACACTTTTTTTTTTCTAATTTGTCTCCTGAATAAGCATCATGGTGAATCATTTCCAAAGATTTCACTAAAATTCTATAGACTTCAGTCTCTTAACCAACCAAATCCTCCCTTATTTACCTTCATCTATAAAACACCATATTGAGAGAACCTGGAGGTAGAGACAGAAGAAAGAGGAGAAGGGAGCAAAGAGGGAAAGAAGGAAGGAAGTAGATATGTGTTTCCCACTTGGATCCTATGAAGAAAAAAGTTATCATCTCATTGTTAGGAAGTGGGTACAGAGCAAAAGCATTGTATAGACTTTCCAGAAACTTTAGGTGAAATGGAGCTGTCAATCACAGATCCAAATGACATCCAGCTTTTCCTCTGCTTTTCTGCTCCTAAACTATTTGATATAGGCATGTAATTTTATCTTGTGTTTGTATCCTCAAATGGGCATATTTTGATTGGAAAACATCCAATTCATCCAACATTAATGTCATTTATATAAAGGCTAATTTGTGTCATTGT
Organism: Callospermophilus lateralis; assembly: GCF_048772815.1. Taxonomy (NCBI): domain Eukaryota; kingdom Metazoa; phylum Chordata; class Mammalia; order Rodentia; family Sciuridae; genus Callospermophilus; species Callospermophilus lateralis. The sequence continues at coordinate 32,306,081 of NC_135320.1, read as the reverse complement.
TCAGTTTCTTCAGAAAATCCTCTTTTCTTTCTGTTCTTATCCTATTTCTAACAAATATTTTTCCATTATTGTTAATTTGGGCTGATTTATTTATTTGCCTTTATGGCTTTTTCTTTCTTCAAACACTGAGTACCTTGTATTGCCTGCAGGAGTCTGGGAAATCAAATCTATCTATGCCATGATCTCATGAAACTCATCTCTTAGTATTCAGAGAATGTGTTGCCCTCTTTATTTATAACCTGGGTTATTCCACTTAGTTTTCTTTACATCTCTGGAAGCTCCCACAGACTCTCCATTAGGCATGTACTTCAGAATTTATTGCTTCTTGCCAAAAACTCTTTGACTCTAGCACAATCATCAGGCTGGTATTCTAAAGTCTGGATCATGCTTTTGGAAGAGCCATTCCTCTCCAAATTGTTAGATATGAGCATCAGCCTCTTTTTCCAATCCTTTGCCTTATTAAGATCATCTGATTCCTACGTTCCAAGAACACTTAGCTTCTCTTTTTTATGCTGATGCTCTGCCTGTCTTTGCCTTTATAGAAGCCCTTGCTCTTCTCCTCCACTCTCCAAACTCTCTATTTTCCTTCCAATGCCTACTCTTCATTTCTGAATACAAGAAAATTACACAAGAAAGCTTTATGAATAACTTATCCATTCACAACACAAAACAGGATGGGGGGGGGAACTATTTCAATCTCAATCATTTTAAAAGCAAAGTAAGTTTTTCCAAAAACTACTAACTTTAGAATTCCAAAACCAGAAAGGCTATCTAATTCATACATTTCCTAATCACCACCATATCCACCCACCCCAAAATAAACCATGTTGCAGAGAGGGTTTTGAAAAAGAAAATCCAGTGTTCCCATTATTTGAATAATTAGGACCAGTACCAAAGCACATCACTATCAAGTCAAGATAGATGTACCTGCTCACTTAGGAGACCCTTTCATTAATTCCACCTTGGGAGCACCCACATCAGACCCAGGACAACCACAAGTCCAAACAATACTTGGGGCAGTCTCTCTCAATTCTGATCTTTGAAAAATATAAGGCATTATTTAGTACTTCAGACTTGTCTACTAAACTAGCAAACCCCCTTATAGTTTAGACTTCTTTATAAACCTTCTGAGCCTGCCTTCTGGATTATCAAGTGACATGAGTGACTGGTGCTCTTTGGGTTCCTTCATCAAACTCAACAACCGACCATGTCCTCAATCTCTAATCCCTCCTGCCTCTTAACCCTTCCTTCTCAGATAGAATAGACTTGACTAATCCCAATAATTCCTGCATCTGAGGAATTCCAACAATAAAGAGAATAGCATGGCAAGTGTAATAAGCTACTGCTGTGAACTTATTAGCAATTCAAAATGTTAATACTGGAAGATACACTTAGTTGTATTTATCTAAAATGTGCACATATATCAATGATCCCCTCCACTCAATTCCCATTGTTCCTGGTTCCTGTGTACCTTATGGGAACCAGAAAAGGCACATCTACACCATTCCCATTTGCTTGTATACACCTGAATTATCAAAATGCCACACACACACACACACACACACACACACATACACACACATACACACACACAAAAAAAAAAAACACTTGCTGAAAGACCAAGAGTAAAGTTGCACAAATTACACCCATAGTTTGCTGGATCACTGATGAGTTATTCTAAGTAATAGTCCCGGAATATATGTACATGATTAAATAATTACAAAACTCTCCCAGAATTGTACATCTAAGAAGTGACATCATTAAGTAAAACTAGACATTTAGGGGTCTAATAAATCTGTACCTTTTTCCCCTAAGAAAACCAACCCCTTCATAACTGGCATTCTATTAATTATATCTACACCCATAAATTTTCAGGATTCTCCCAGCCAATGGTCATATGATTAAACAACAGGGAGCATATGATCAATAAATGCTAGGGAATTTAATAGACAATGTACTTCAACTTCTCCCAAATTCCCTGTTTCATTGTTAATGCCATTAAGAAATTTATTACTACTATTGGAAATGACCTCCATAAATTACTTGAGGTTTGACTAATTGAAATATGTGACTGGAGGATCATATCTGTAATGCATTTGACTCAAAAAGAGTAGCTGTGTTTTGTATCAAACTGGATTTGGCAGTGCACATCGGGCTTACAAATCTCTGGTGTCAGACCTGCACGAAAGCACCATTTGTTTAGGGAAGATTTGAAGAACATGAGCGAGTAAGAAAGAGTAGGTCCAGATGTTCTACTTAAACCCAGGTGTGGCTCAGTTGGCCTGTTTTGTGATGAGGGATTTTCCAGAGCACAGGAAGCAGCACCTGTATGAGATTACACACAGATTTAAACTTCACCAAGTTGACTGCCTTCTGTCTGATCTCCTCCTAATTGCAGTGGCTTAAACAGATCTCAGGTGGAATTGGCCAAACACACAGACTGTTTGCTACTGCTAGAATTGATTGAAAAAATACACAAAGACCTCAGATGCAGTTTGATCTTAAGGGAGGAAGACCAATTGCCATATAATGGAATAAAAATCCAGAGCACTAAAAGATTGAAGTTCATCAAATTAATGATGTCCTTTTTATTGCTATTATATCCTCTTCCCCCCCCCCAAAAAAAACAATCAAAACATATTTTTATACAAATTTAATACCAAAATCAAGGTAATACTTAAAAAAGAAAAGAAAAAAAAAATGATTGCTAAACATCCATGATGCTGTGTGAGTATTCAACAGGTTTTGGCTATAAATCGGTTTGGGGTGTGTAGATGACTTTTGGCTGCCTTATTAAAGGAAAAATTCTTCTAGTAAAAATACACAGCACCCTTTTTTATATAGTAAACAGATGTCAGCCTTTCGTAGTAAAGTATTTTTGATTCAGTAGATGTCAAATATTACTTTAACAGACAGTTCCTGTCTACAAAGAATACTTACCATTTGTAAGATGAAATAGCAACTCAGAAGTTTGGGGGATTTTTTTAACAGCTAATGAGGCACCATTAAAATAAATGGCTTTGAAAGTCTGGTCTTAGCACTTTAATTTAAAGATGATCTCTATGTATTAAAATTTCTCTGGTGTATGATTTTGCAGTGATAAAAACCCTGCAGTTAAATGTGCTTATCCAGCAAAGCCACCCTTCCATAAGCCGGCTGGACTTTCATAAACTGCTGATTCTTTGTTGTAACTTCAGGCTGTAGGTGCCAAATGCCAGAAAGCACAGCTACAGATGACCAAATCAAAATGGTTTCTCTACATAAAGCTATTTTCCAAGTCTTTTCTAAAGACTGCAAAGAAAATTCTATTTTTGTTTTCTAACATCTTATCTTTAGATGTTGTTGTTGAAGAAGTCCTACTAACTCAAAATTAGTCGCTACAAACTAAAATTATTTAATTTGGGCGGTATGATACAAACCCAGATGGTTTATAGAATTAAACTCATCTTTTACATAGAGGGTCACATGGCATTTCATCATCCTGTTCTCTGGAGTCATGAGCTGCTATGCCAAACAAAGAAACTGAGGTTCAGGCAGAGGGAAGACCTGCATGTAACTGGGAAATGGTGGACACATGTCTCAGAATCAGAGTTTCAAAACATGCAGAAGTGAAACTCTTCTCCTTCCTCGTCATTGACAAGGAATGTTCTTGAACCATTCTACACTTTAAAATTACAAGCTTAACATTGTTAATCATTTGGATAGCTTACATTTTCTGAGTGTAATCTTTTTAAAAAGCACCCTATTTAAAAAGTATGATCCACTTGATTGATGATCCCCAAGAAGATATGTCCATGTCCTAAACCCTAGGACCTGTGACTGTGTTCTTATTTGAAAAAAGGGTCTGTGCAGATATAATTAAAGACCTTGTAATGAGATAATCCTGTATTATCTAGGTGGACCTGCAATTCAGTGACAAGTGTCCTTACAAGAGACAAGAGACAAGAGACACTGAGGAGAAGAGTGTAGGAAGACACAAGCAAAAATCAAAGAGATGCAGCCACAACCAAGAAACATCTGAGCCAGCAAAAGCTGGAAGAGGCAAGAAAGCATACTTCCTAGGGCCTTTGGAGAGAGCACAACCTACTCAAACCTTGATCTCAGACTTCCAGCTTCCAGAGCTATGAAAGAATGCATTTCTGTTACTCTAAGATACCTAATTTATGTTAATTTGTTATGGCAGCCCCAGAAAACTAATACAATTATATGAGAGGGTGTGACAGCTTTCAAATGTGAATCAAATTAAATAGTTTTGTCTTATTTTTTAGTTATTTCAACCAGGAAGATGTTTGGGATTCCTTTGGGGAAAATTCTCAATGAACCCCAAGATAAAAGATGGTTTTCTCATTTTGCCTGGAAGTTTGACTCAACTTTGTGATGCTAATAAAGTCCAGAATGACCCAGAATCCATGTTCACAAAAAAGCTTTGCTGGCAGGAGAGAAGAATGGTTGTGAGGGTGTGGACACAGGAGCCTGGGATGTCTGGAGCAGATCCATCTCCAGCTTTGGAAACTTCACAATGGTTGGGAATGATGCTAGGGTCATCGCCTCACAAAAGTAGCACACTCTAAAGTGAAAAACACCATGAGACTCAAGTCTTTTTTTCTTATTTTTTAATCACAAGGTGCCTGAATTTGGAGGGCACATGAGAGTCATTGTGCAGATACGTTCTGCTCAGTAGAGTTTTAATCTATTCCCCCAGAACCCACAAGAAGTCCTGAACCCCTGAAGCAGTGACATTTATGACAATATCAATTGCATTATCAAGAGAAGCAGGTAACAAAATGTGAAGTTTCTTAGGAAATAAAAGTATTCAATATTCTTTAACACACTCATGTCACCAAGGTGATTGAGACTACCTGCCACCTTCTGTCAAGGAATTTTGCTGGTTGTCCTCTTTGAAAGTTTCCTTATGATTTTATTTCTGGCTAGCAAAATCCTTGCTGGCCCCTTGGGAAACTAGAAAAAATATGAAAACAACTTGTGGAAGCTCTGAAATTTCCCTTTTGCACCCAGCAAGCACAGCATTTTCCCCAGTGTGGGGTTATCTGAGAGTCCCATGCCACACTTTCTCAGTACCCAGCCTCTGGAAATCCCATGCCACCTGGGAAGTTAGAGGAACTTCTACAAAATGCCTCTCACCTCCTCTACACAATCCATTCATCCCTGTTGGGATTACCTCCCTCACATCCAAAGATAACCCCCACTTGTCCCTACCCTTTCATGTTCCCTCCTCCATTCTTCTAGATGCCCTTTCTACACAAATTGAGCATATCTTTCTGCTGCTAGATCAGAGAATCAGAGAATGGGTAATGTGTAAAGAAAAGAAATTTATTTCCCATTGTGCTAGAGGCTAGGGAGGCCAATATCAAGGTACCAGCATCTGGTGAGAACCTTCTTATTAAATCACCCTATGATGGAAGGTCAAAGAGATAATGAGATAAAGAGCCAGAGAGGGTCAAACTCACTTTCATAACAATCCAGTCTCAATGTAACAAGCCCACCAGTGACATTAATCCACTCAAGAGGGCAGAGCTCTCATAAGCTAGTCACCTTTTTTTTTTTTTAAAAAAAAAAAAAAGAAAACTGTCTTCTTTAATTGCACACTTTAATTTCAGAACAAAATAAATAACATAAAACACAATATACAATATCCAATACCATTGTCAAATCAGGGAGGAGGTAAAACTGAAGGTCCTTGCTTTCTTTCCTAGACACAGGACAGGAGAGAGAAAAACAAAACACTAGGCATTATCAGGAGGAACTCAGTGGGGAGCCTTGGGGTCATATAAGAGGGCACAAGTTGTCCAAGTTGAAATTCCTCATCTACTTTTTCCAGGCAAGACTTGTCTTCATCCCCCTCAGTGGGGGGACTGGATCAGGAACAGCAATGCTGGTTACTTTGCAGTCACCTCCTCTCCATTGATGCTAGGTGTTGCCTGATCACATAGCAGATGTGGTTGCAGTGAGTCTCCGGATCTTCAAGGAGAGATCTGCAAGGAGAGAGCAGCAACACAGTTTTTAAATACCAGCACCACCAGGTCCTTGACAGCCTTATTGTTTTTGCCCACCTTGGCCTCTGCCACAGCATCTCCACAATGGAGCGTCCAGGTTGATCTCCAGGTGCTTTTTGGCCATCTTTAGCCCATTGTAGTTGTTTCCAAGTGCCTGGGCCTTCCCCATCTGCTCCATGTTGGCTGTCCAGCCACAGGTGTTATTCACAATGCAGCAGGATGGAGACACAAGCCTGGTGGAGATTTCACTTTCTCAACCTTCTGATTCAGATTTCTTTTATGAGTTTGCAGAAGGTCTCAGTCTTCACCCTGCTCTCCTCCATTTTCTTCTTCTCCTCCTCATTCTCAAAAAGCTCTTGACCTTCTTCAGTAACTGAGATTGCACTCTGCCCTTGGCTCTCACCAGTGATGTAACAGACGAACTTCTGAATCTCCCTCATGTGAGAAACATAGTCTGTTAGAGGAGTCATTGTCTCTACTCATGTCTTTATCTTTGTCTCTTTCTCCAATATGACTCAGGATAGACCTCACACTCAGCTGTGAAATCCTTGAGGGCAGCATTCAAGGCATAAGTCAGCTGATGCTCTGATTTAGTAAATAGCTGATTCTGCTTCTTTTTGCTAGTTAAGAGTATCATTGCTTTTTTAAAGGTGGTAACCAACATAAAAAGAGAGTGCAGAAAGACAGAATACTTCTTGTGTACCTCTAAATGTAGGTACATAAGAGGAAGAACAACCCAATTTTGTTTAGTGTTCTAACCAAAGCCTTCAAAAGGTGAAACGTATACTGCTACGCACCTGTAAAATGTATAAAAGACTTCTATCTGATAAATTTTAGTCCAAGTTAATATTGAGCATTCAATCAAGTTGTTGGCAAATTTACATCCCCCCACCATGATGTTCCTCACATATTTTTAAACCTGTGATGAGGCATGCTGACCAAGTTCATTTTTGGATCTCTGTTTCTCTGCTTCCTGGAGTTTCAATTAAAGGGGGGAAAATCCAATATAAATTATTTCTTATAAGGGACACAATGGCAGCGTTAGCTAATACGAGGCCCCAGTTTTACATGGTGAAATTCATTCTTTCTATCAATCAAGTAGTCAAGTCACATGCTCAACATACCATCTAGTGAGAAGTTCACTTTTAGTTTTATTTGAATTCTCCAAAATATAATCTGGATGGAAGAAGAGAATGAAATAATCAAGAGTTTCCCCATTCCACACAAAGATTTCTTTCCATCTTTTGATGATTATACCAATAATAAAATTTGAAAGTGTTTGAACCAATGAGAGCAAATTAAAGCTGCAGCATGAGAGATGCCTTGCAGACAGCTGCAGAGTGAGGCCCTCACTGTGTGTGTGTAGCATTGTCAAGTATCCATGTTTCTCGGGGAAATCATGGTGCAACAATTATACCCTGCTCTTAGGGGAATGAAAGTCACATAAACTGTCTCCTATAAATCATATTTTGCTCGTCTAAGTGGATCCGACGAGGGAGAAGGAGAGGGGGCTCTCCATGGTGAGGAGCTTTGATCATTTTGATCAAACACAGACCACCTATCAGCCTTCCAAGTGCCACCATGCGTCATTCGCATTTTCAATATTGTGTCATAATAGCTACCAGTCATTGTAGTTGAGATAAAAAAGGGGTTGTAATTAAACATATGATTGGATCCAGACATTTTAATCATGCCATCTATCTATTTTGCAGAGCAGGCCTGCTGCGTTTTCAGCAGTCCCCTGGAATCGCCCAGGGATGACAATTTGCATGCTAACTGAATTCATGTACCGTGCAGATTCACGAAGACATCTGTTGCTGATTGTTTTGGTCCTCTGCTTTTCAGACTCAAATATGAAAATGCAGAAAGTAAAAGGCAAATTATGGAGCCTGGGGCAAGAGCACAGACTGATTGTTTGATTTTTTCCTTTCTCCCTCACCATCTCTCTAGAGGAGACTATTACAGAAACTAAAAACATCTCCCTCTTTGCAGGCCCCTTGGTTTTTCAATAAAATCAGTGCCCATGAAATGACGCTGTTTCCCAGCTGCTTCTTGTCTTAGTCTTATTCACTTTGCCCTAGAAAGAGACCCCCCATTCCCAGCTCAGAGGTCTCCAAACACAAGACAGTAGGAAAGGGGAGGAGCTGCCTTGACCCAGTAATGCAGCACAGGAAAGAGATTGCCCACAGTATCCTATGCTGCATGGAGATGCTGATTAACTGGTTTGACAAACATTTTTCCCAACCAGGGAAGAGTCAGGGGAATGCGAAGTATCCAAATGCAAAGAACCTGTGTCACATAAACGTGTAGGGATCATTAAAGATGTAGCTTCTTCAAAAAGGCTCATGTTAACAAAGCTTGAAGAGGAGGAATTATACAAGGGCGGTGGGTTAATTTCCCCTGACCTAATCCAGGGCAAAGGCAGGTATCAAAGTGAGGTTCAGAAAACACCTTTACTAACTGCCTCATGCCTGGCACCACTGAGTGTTTGCACTTACATTTTGCTGCAATTTTCACAACTCTGGGAGGTAGGGAATTATCTCCTTTTTGGAAGTGAAGAACTTATAGTTCAGTAAGATGAAATAACTTTCTAAGTCTACTCAGCTAGGACTCACATACCAGGGTTGATCCAAAGCCATCTTCTCCCTCTGGGTACATACTTTGCATAGTGCCACCTTGCTACCTACCCTAGCTCCTCGCTTGCTTGAGCTGCATCAATCAAATTCTTTCTATCACACACAAATTGACAACTTTGAGAAAAATACCCATTCTGTCTTTTGTGAGATGCACACATTTGGCCTCAACAGAAGATAAACAATATTTGTTTCATAGCTTAAATAAATCCCAAATGAGAAGTCACCTGTCCAAGGAATTTCAAGCTGCGTGGATACTGGAATGGGATATTTCAATGGCATGAGTTGCTTGGGTGAGGCAGGGTCACCCTAAGAATGATAGTAACTGCTTCCTTCTCCACTCCTCGATCCCACCCACTCAGCTCTCCACTTTTCAAATTCAAGTATTATTTATTAAGCATTGATTCTATGTCAGGCATCCTCACTTACAATAACTTGCTTTGCATCCTCAAAAGAACCCGAAGAGATCAATTGTCACCTAAGACTAAGGCAAAGCAAGGTCCAGGAAGATGAAGAGGTTGCTGAAGATCACTGAGCCATGAGTTGCTGAGACAAGATTCAAATGTTGTCTCTTGACTGTAGCCATTTCCCACCCTACAACTATCCTCATGACCCCAGTGCCTTCCTTTCTTTTCTTTGCAGCAAAGCTCCATCTCCCAAATTGCTGACTAGCTTAGAGTTCTCATCCACTTACCACCCTCACCCTCCACATCCAAGCTTCCTTACTCCTTTCTCTTCCTTGATCACCTGTAGCAATTATGTTCAGTCTCCTGTGTCCCATTCCTAGAGATTCTGTTCTAACCAGCTGAAGCTGATGTCAATGCTGCTGATATGGGGGCCAGCCTTGGAGGACTCCTGCCACCTCATTCCTAGGCTCTCTGCTGCATTCCCACAGTGAAGACCCTCTCCTCACTGAACAAGGGCAAGCCAAGTGTGTGGTCTTCTCAGCCTTGCAATCATGCTAGCCAAGACCTAGAAGTATTCTGCCACCCTTGTACCCTGGCTAAGCTTCAAAGGAAATTTCCATCCCCCCTGCTTCCTCCCTACTCCAGAAAGGAGCATGGAACAGCCCTGCTCAGTGGTACCTTCTCCTTAGCCTGGCGTTGCATAGCTTCCAAGGTTCTAGATCAGATTTTCACTACTGGGTATGTATGACCCTCAGCAGATTAGAGCATCTCTCTATGCCACTAATTCATCATCCTCAAAATTGGCATGAACATATTTACTTATAAGATTTGGTAAAGACCCAAAGAAAGAACACAGTAATTTCCTTAATACAATACTTGTTCCAGATGAGATGTCCAATATATACTCAAATCTCTTATTCTCTGTTCTTCTATCTCTTGGAATGTGTTCAGTTCAGCATCTGCCTCCAAATGCAGCAGCATTATGTTTTGATTTTCCTTAGCCTGACAAATTTTTTTCCTTTCTATTAATTTTCTTGTATTATTTTGATTCATTCTTATTTTTTAAATATGGCCTTTATTAATTTTACCTATTACTTATTCTTATTAAAGTTTTTCATTTATGTTGTTTATTAAATTTTTTACAGGATTTTTATTTTTTTAATTCTTTTCACTCTAGGTTTATGAATGGCCTACAATTGTAGAGAAAGATTGTCACTAGATGGAATGGGGCTCATGCCAGAATCTTCCTTTAACCTCCTCATGACAGAAATCATATACCATCCCCAGCAATGCCAAATCACCTAAAATTTATTTGAAGCAGTTAAGAAAAAACAGATCAAATTCCCTTCCTAGATTATGATAATTTTACCTGGGCAGACCATATTTGTGGGTCACTGGAACAACGTGTTTTTCTTCCACTACATCCCTACCAATCCCAGGTAACAGGCATGATATGACCCAATAATTATTGCATATATAATCACAGACATTTAGAAATAATGATTGCTAGGTAACAGAATGCTGAGGAAAGGAGGAAATTCCATTCAGGAAGAACTCCCAAGGTAAACTTCTCTGATTTTAACAAGAAACTGAAGAATACTGAATATTCCAATTGACAGAGCCATTTGTTACAGGCTACACAACTAAGAAATTGGAATGCTACATCCACTTGTTGCCAGCCTATTATTGCCAATGTGACACAGGCATTTAAGCAAGATTCCAAGAAAAGCTTCTTAGCAGCTAAGTCTCCCTAACTCTACCCCTTTATTAAGCCCAGAGATAAATTAACATGGAAGGAAATGTTCCTTGTAAAGGTTTAAGGCCCACAACAATGTCTGCCTCCATTTATTCTTATAAATTTCAGTTTTCTTTCCCAAAGTACTTGCTTCACAGAGAAATGAATCAAGCATTTTCTTACCATAGGGCTTGGTGCCATTTTGAACTGCTTTGGATCCTTGAAAAATAACCTGGTAAATTATGCAAAGTCTAATTCCACTGATATCGTGGTTCTTTCACTTTCTATGTTTCATACGCATTCCAGTTGCAGGTCTATTCAAGAAATTCACTTTTGAGGTAGACTTATCTCATTGACATCCTAATCCACCAACCTGCTATCTCTCACCATAGTATCCCTCTTTGGACATTTGTCCTTTTAACACCTGGGGTTCCTGTGGTATCTCTCATAAATGTCTGCCTCTACTCTCCCTACTTCACCTTCACTATTCCCAGTCATTTAACTCTCCCCTAAACACAGCCCTTATGCTCATTATTGGCATGAAAGGCCTGGAAATTTTTGTGTCAAAAAGAACATAGCTGAGTTGGATTGAAGCTCAGTGATAGAGCACTTGCCTAGCATGTGTGAGACACTGGGTTCAATTCTCAGCACCACATATAAATAAACGAATAAAATAAAGGTCCATCAACAACTAAAAATATCTTTTAGAAGAAAAGATCATAGCTAGTCCATATTTTTATCTGCTCATTTCAGGTCAAATTATGTAACTAACAATCTTAGGATGTGTCATCCCAAACTCTGCACTCCAGATATAGAAGAAAACATGGATAAGAACGTTTCCTGCACTTCATGAAATCATAAACCATGACACCATAGAAATTATCTAGTTCAGTCCTTTTGTTCTACAAATAAGGAAACTGAGGCCCAGGAAGGATAAGTAAAATTTTCAACACCATAGAATTCAGAGAGAATGAAGTCAAGAATCCAGGTCTTTGTAATCCCAAATCAGAGATTCTTCAAATTCTTCCCACACTCATAGAGGCTCTATCACCAGCCTGCCCTAGCCAGAGTGCCTGTCACTGTCTGGATTTTGCTAATTGTAGCCATCAACTTTTTTGTCAACTTATTTGGATCAAGCTTCATGACTGCTTGTGGGGTTCATACTGAGACATCTTCTGTAGTGGATTTAGAAATAGTCTCTTACTAAAGATGGAACAGCACAGTCTATGCTTCTCCCACAGTATTTCAATTTTTTTCTATCAGCATCTGGAAAGAGCTGTTTGCAAGTCTATTTCTCAACTCAATTGTAAGCCCCTTGAAATTAATGCCCTATTTTGTTTTGACCCATTCTTGTAATTTTTCCTCTTCCCATTTTAGTCATCTTTATATCCCCAACATTGTCTCACATACTATTAAAATAATGACCCATGTATTCTTTGTGTCACTCACTTTGTCTCTATGTATCAGACAAGCTTCTAGGTTCCTTCTTTGTAGACAGATTGTGTATTCCTTTTTCTGGGACACTGACTACTTCAACCACCTACCTCTCTCATTCACAGCCCTCTCAGAGAATATAAAGAAATCACCGAAAATCTGATTTCCTCACTGATCTCCCAACAACTGTTCTGTAGCTTCCTTCCCAGTAACTAAAAGGAAGTTCATGATCCACAGCATGGTCCTCTAGAGAATGACCCAGGCCACCTTACCAGCCTAATCTCCCCCACTCACTACACCAAGCCTCATCCCCCTCCAATGCCATGTTCATTTCTTCTTTGTTTCCTTTGCAATGTGTTGTTCTCTCGACTCATGATGCCCCTCCTTATCTTCACCTGGCAAAGGAGTCATACTTCAAAACTACTTTAAATAACTTCTCTTCCATACAAACCTCATACTCTGAGTTCCCATAAAATTTTACAATGTCATTACTTGCTTACAAGTTTTATCTCTGAAGAAATGCCTCTGAGGGTATTAATTCTTGGGAAGATCAGAGACCTAATAACTTGTTATCACATCAAGGCTAGGGGTGCTCAGAAATGCAAATTATCCATTTTAGATAAAGCAGATTACTTTGTTTTCTCTGGCTACAAACCTTCAGTCTAGACAAAGGGGCCCTATGTCTTCATTCACTTAATCAATATTTATCAGGTTCCTAACATATGCTACACACTGTTCCAAGTGTTGGAGATATAGCAATAAACTAAGGACCAAAACCCGACACAGAAAATAGAAAAGAACTTATTATATAAACCTCTCCTTGGCCAAAGCTTAGGTTGTAGATTCATTTCTTTAATACAGAAGTTGTGAAAAGATAACACAGAAATAAGCTTTGGGTTGAAAAAAAAAAATTGAACACTAATTTTAGCCAGGAGAATAGCACTCTCATATCTCTCTCTCTCTCTCTCTCTCTCTCTCTCTCTCTCTCTCTCTCTCTCTCTCCCTCTCTCCCCCTTCCCACCTCCCCCCTTCCCCAGCCTCCCTCGCCCCCACCCCCACACTTAGTTAAATGGCATGTATCAAGGTTACCATTTAAGGAAGAATAATTGAGGAACTGCTAACATTTTATGAAGTTTCCCTACTTTTTGATGAGCATTTGCCTTTGAAGCATCACACTGTGAGACATTTCTTTTATACAGGACAGTATCAGGCCAATGACTTCTAAAGACCAAGAGTTTATACAGTTTCTAAGCATTGGTTCTCTTAATGACCTGAAAATAAGATTAAGTGAAAGAGATCACATTCAAAATGCAGCGTGCTTTCCAAAGCACCAGACAGGACCCGAGAGTGATGTACTCACTAACTTGAAAAACTTTTAAACAAGTTTGCTTTGAAGCACAGTGCTGAGTACAGCACACAGCAAAGGTTTAACATCTCTAATCCAAAATGAGTCAGTCCTAAGAGGTAGTCCCCTGTGTTCAGGCCCCAGGAATGCAATATAAGCAATTCCTTGTCTTTAATGTAGTTATTGTGTTCTGATAGACTGTCAGTGGTTATAATGCTAATGCTAGGGACACTGGTTGTCAGTTTATATGAGGAATGGGCCCATTATATCCGGTAAGAGTTTTGTTTTACATGGTTTTAATTTAATATTTAAAATAAGGACTCAATTTGTGGTAGGTTTTTGACTTTTTCAAAATAATTCAAGTTGTATTTATTTATATCATTTTCCTTTTAAGTATGTTCTGGTCCTCGACTGGCAGCATACAAAATTAGCTTACTAATTCTGTTTATTGCATCTTTAAGCAAACTTAATTTATGTGATGTATTCTAAAACTGAAGCATGTACATTCAACAGACAAAATGTATGTATACAGTCTCTCTCTTTATTCTTATTGACATTATTATAACTTCAATAAAAATATATGTACCTTTACACATGTGGACAATCTGATCTGGTATCTTCATGTCTATTTATTCTTAAACATTTGAAACACTCTGCTAGAGATTTTCACATGTATTTTACAAGTAAACATGGAAATCCAATTTCATGTATTTTTTTAAGCCAACTTCATGTATTCTCTGAATAGCAATCCAGAAATTACTGAGACTTTTGCTTGTATTTGGAACACTTGGAACCACAGAATAAGATAAATAATTGACTCTAGAAGTTTATCTAGAGGGAGGAGAACAGAGAAAGGGGAAATATGGGGGAATGATATTGGTCAAATTATATTGCTATATCCTGTACATGTTCAATATGTAACCACAAATCCCACTATTATTTATAATTACAATGTACCAAGAAAAATCTGGAAAAATAGATACATAAATAAAAATTTATCTAGAATGTCTTTAAAAGTAATTTTTTAATCTATTATTTCTTCCACAGGCTGTAAGCTACACCATTGCAGGGCAGTTAAGGTTTGATTCAGCACTATATCCCTCATGCCTGGCACAGTTAAATGCTAACTCACTCTATTTTTATAGGAATAAATTCATTTCAGTAGGCATGCAGGTAAGAATCCCCTCATCCTAAAGAAAAATTGGGACTCAGCAAAATTCAGTAATAAACACAAAGAAGCAAAATAATAAACACAAAGAAGCCAGTACCTGAGCTGGAGATTCTCTCCCAAGCTCATTTTTCTTTCTATTGGCCACACCATGTCTTCTCCCATAATTTACTTTCAGTAGCTGCTAATCCACAAACTGTTATGTTTTCTATGGCCACAGTTGACTCCTGTGATGTCCTTGTGGAAAAAGCATGCACTAAAGCATTCCCATTTTGTGGATAAGAAAACTGGGGCTTATTTGTATTCCAAATCACCCATTAATAAGTGGCAGAGCTAGAAGTAGAGCTGAGAGCTTCTGATGCCATCTATGCTCAGTGCCCTACTCTCTGCTGGTTCTTGTTACTCTTCCCAGCCTTCTGAGAGGCAGTTCTCTCATTTCCACATTTAATGAGCAAGCAGTGTGCAAGTTCTTTGGGAACATGCAAGACCAAAGGCACTGTCTCCACCTTCCAAGCATTGATTTTTGCTGTGGAAGGTTCAGACACATGCATAGCTGACTGTATGGCAGATCTGATCAAGATTAAACCCACAAGGTACACAAGATAGCAGAGGGATCTAGCAAGACAACAGGAAGCTTAAAAAGCACTTGGGGCTACAAAGTGGAGTCTTCATTCTGACTTCAATTTACTCTCTGATCATGGAGAAGACACCTACTTTTTGGATTTCTTAACCTGACAAATAGAAAAAAATATATATATACAAGCTTATGGATGAGGGACATTTTGTAAAAGGCGAAAGATTTATACGATCTGAAGAGAAACCAGAGTATAATGATGAGGGACATTTTGTATAATCCAATATTTTATTTTTTTAAATCTATTTTTTCCAGCTTAAATTTTCAAACAAAAACTTACTTTTCAAGTCTTAACCAGACTTCCATGTCCTTATAGCAAAGGCCATCTCACTGATATCTAACAGAGACCTCATCTTGTTCAGGGATAATGTACCCCACTCGATATGTGACTCCTGTATGTCTAAACTAGTGGATCTCAATGCCTTGTTCCCACCCAGATCAAATATATCTGAAAGCTCTACCCATTTTTTTTCAACAGAATAAAACAGCTATGTTCAAATCACTTAACAGTGGTAAATAACTTTCTCTAGAAGTTCTTTGTATTGAATTAAAGTCTCTCAATTATCTCTATGTATAGCCAATAAATAATTGTCTAAAGACAATTTCTGATTTGATATGAAATAACCCAAAATGTTCTCACTAGATTTATGTGATTGAATTGTACATAAAATCCAATGAATGCCAAAAATAAAAATAACTTTGTGGTTTTTTTCTCAGAGGAGAGTTAGCAAGAAAAAATAAGAGTCAGAATGGTAATGCACGCCTGTAATTACAGCAATTTGGGAGGCTGAGACAGGAGGATTGTAAGTTCAAAGCCAGCCTCAGCAACTTAATGAGACCTTGTCTTAAATTAGGAAATAAAAAAGGCTAGGGATGTAGCTCAGTTATTAAGCACCCCTGGGTTCAGTCTCTTGTACCAGAAGAAGAAAGAGAAGGAGGAGGAAGAGGAGGAGAAAGAAAAAATGAGAAATTGGTTCACTTTAGCAGATTCTTACTTTTAATTGAAGAAGCTACAATGTTCTGGTGAGAACTGAAATACATTTTAGCAGTTATCAAGACAAGTCCTTGCAGTGACATCTATGCATTTCAAGATGGAAAGTGGAAAATGAATGCTGTGGCTATTTTTAAATGTATTTTTGTTACTTCCTACAAAAAAAGGAACATTGGAGCTTGAAACTGACCACTTTGTCACTAAATTACCTTGACAGTTTCAATGGCCTGAATTTGAAAATGACATGAAACAGCTACTACAAGAACAAAATTGTCTGATTCTTGTTACTTTGTGGTTGCTCTGTATTTCAGTGACAAAGGCAGTTTCTAGAAGTCACTGAGAATCATATATGGACACATTACAGTTTTTTTCCACTATGAAGAACAGATCAAAAGGACCCCCTGAAGCCATGTCTGTCCTTTATCTCTGATAGTATAATTACTAATCTATTTGGTGGAATACTGCTATTTTACTTCTTCTAAGCTCATGATTATATTCCTTTTTATTTTTATCCTTGCTGTCTAAAATGCCAGCCATAGGCTAGACAAACTCAGTGACTTTGGTCATGATAAAAACTTAAAATTAAGAGTGACATAGAGATCTCAGGGTATGGTAAACACAGGAATGGACTAGGAGCTGGCTCACTTATGCAAGAACAAATTGTAAACAACTTCCCTGGGCTGCCATATCTGTATATAAAGAGAAAAAAAATGTGATCTTTGAAGGGCCATCTTTAAAATTAAAGAAACAGAATTTTTTCTTATTTTGACATCTATTCCAGGTATTCTCTTATCTCAGAATTCTACTGACATATCAATATTCTTTATTTTCACATGTTATCATACCATTAGGCATACCCTATGCAAAATTTAAAAATAAGGAAAACATTTCACCAATAGTGATCGTGGTAGCATTATACATGGAATGGTCCTGGACCTTCTCAAACTGCACATGAGAAATGACCAGTAATGAACTGTCCTGTTGCTCAAAATGCCTGAAGGTAAATGAATTTGTTGAGGTGCATATAAATATCTGAGTTCCTCTCCCCATTGGAAGAAGAGCACATGTTCTTCCTGAGGAGCTCAGAAATTTGTATTTACCAAGACCCTTTTGCAATTCTTGTTCATAAGAAAATTTGGAAACCATTGGACCAATGTGAACCCAAATTTACTCACATTGCCTCTAGTCCTTTGAAGAAAAATCAGGGCTTGCATCTGACTCTGACCCTTCAGAAGAAAATTTTGATGCACAGCTTCAGTTCCATGGGTAAGTATACATATCCTATTTTGGACAGAAAAGATAAAGGGATGAAGGCTGGGTGGCAAACAGTCAGGACAATTGGAGGTCTAAAAGGGGAGTCCCCATGCTTCTTGAGACAACTGAATGCATTACTGCTAATCACTCAGAGAGGAAGCAAATTCACCGAAAAGCATGCTAAATGCCTGCAGGTCCATCGGGGGGAGTCTCTTAATTGAGGAGTGCTTCATGTAGAAATTGGATAATTGGAGAGTGCATGTTCAATTAACTTTGCAGATCTACGGAGTCCAAAGAAATATACAGGGTGCTAAAAGGCTGTGTGCAGAAATGTTTGTTCTTGCTAACTGTTGGAAAAAGAGCTCTTTTGAAGTCTGAACTTCACAGTGTAGCTCTTAGCACTACTTCATTAGAGTTAGCCTTTGGATTTGGTGACCATCATTTAATAGTTCTAGTCTCCCACAGTTCCCATATTTCTTTGGCTTCAGGCAACAATGCTCTTTTTATCAGCAACTCAATTTCCTTTGAAAGATTATTTCAAGCCTGGTGTTGGTCCTGGTGGACCATGGGCCAGTTAGTAAGCTCCTATCTTAGCCCTTATCCACTCTGCTCCACCAGCCGTTGGGATACTAGGGCAAGAATGATACAAATTTAGCTGACTTCCTGTTTATAGTGGGCCCTTAAAAGGAGGCTAGAGTTAGTTGGGGTTTTTTAATTGAAAATAACTTTATTACAAATTCGTACAGTAAAGATGGCAGTGAAGAAACTACATTTTCAATACATTTTAAAATATTTGGGCTTTGTGTTCCCCGGCTGCAGGCATATAAATAGGACTATGGCAAATAGGGGACATTTTTAGAAAACCATCAGAAAAATCACAAGACTTGAAAAAGTCTAGAGAGCGTGGTTCTGCAGCAGGAGTCAACAAAGGAGCTTCAGAAGTCTATGAAACAGGCACTTTAGGAAATACCCCCTAACAAAGAGTAAAGTCTGTGGTCCCTGCTCAGGTGAGCATGCTCTAGCTATAATTTATTATCAGCCTACTCCAGATTCAAAGGCCCAGTTCAGCATTTGACTGTCCTGGGTTAGTCTGTGGACACACACCTGCTGTGCTAGGGTGGGACAACTGGAATCCAGGGCTTTTGGGATGGCAGGCGCAGAGGCTTACTCTGTCTTCGCCTACTCTCAGCAAAAGAGAAGCCATGCAGTTTAACAGAGAGATTTTAATAGAGGCAATTGGAAAACTGAAAAATCAAATAACAATGCTGAAGATACACAGAAATAGTAACTGTAGGAAGCACTGATCATCACCCAGGTTGCCATAACCAAAGAAAGAGGGCAGGTCATCAGAATCTAGAAGCTTAGAGAAACAATACTCCCTGAACTAAAACTTGCAAAGAAAGGAACAGAATCTATCTGATGCTGTATCTGAAAAACTCATAGGAAGGCCTGGAAGTCTATACGCAGACCCCTCAAGAGGGGTGTTGTGCCAGGCCACTGCTGGCACACTTAAGCCTGTTTCTGGAAAGGCCATGAGAAGTTGGACACTGGAGCACCCTGCTACTGAAACATCACTGCTGGGCCTCTGCAGACAGAAGTTTGCAGCAAGTCATCTGCAAGGAATACATCCTTTCTTTCTCCTACTGCCTGCTAGTCTCCTTCTAGTGTCCTCTAGACGTAGGAAGTCAGGTAACCAAGAAGAAACTAAATTTATGATCACTGCCCCTGGATCACAGAGCCAGGTGGAGAGGAGTGAGTGAGGGCTGAGAAACGAGAGTTTACTCGTTGGCACATCATCCACCAAGACCACCAGGCCTGAAGCAATCTTCCAAGGGAAACTGAGGTGCCGGTAGAAGAAGAATGGTTGCCGGAAGCCAAAAGGAATACCAGAACTGTGGTTGACAAGGACTAGGTACCACTTATATATCCAGAAGGGAACTGATATCTCCCATGATGTCTGCAAAGACCTCAAATTATTTTTTTATTTTTTAATTTAAAAGGTTTTCACTGTTATGGCTTGGGGAAGAAGTTTAAAATTATGTAAGTCTTTATCCATTCAATGACTCAAGGTATAAGAGTCAGAGAGACACAGAGAGAGAGTCCATAAAGTTGCAGAATATAATGCTAATAGATTATCCCTAAGTGAATAGTGATAGGCACTTTGCAGGATACATCAGAATAAGGAAAATTCTCCTTAGAAATTATCACTGAAGCTCTTTACGTAACAAAAGTCTGGATTTAAGGCCAGAACAGAGTGTGGTACTAAGGCTTCTCTGCAATTACTGTTAAAGGCTTTGATAAAAGATGCAGCAAATGCACAGCAGCAAGTGACATGAGCAGGGAGACACATGTAGAAATCAACAAAGCACAAAGACAGCCAAATCTAAAGAGGACCCAAATAGCTCCTCTGCTTCAAGCCCATCATTCTACCAATCATAACAGATGTGGGAATTCAAAGTTAATGCCAAAGCTCTATAGTATGGTACCCATAATTATTGTTTATATTTGTTTAACTGTATAGAAAGTCTCCCAGGGTTTGACAAAAGTGACTTTAGAAAGTGCTTACATTTCTAAGAGTGACTCCTCAAAAGAAAAATTATCTTCAGCTTGTAGCTTTAGGATTCACATTAGCATATTAAAGAGCCCAAGGGTCTTGCTGCAAAGAGAACGGCAACTTTAACCTACTGTTTCCTTAACTTATTAAAACCAAGAAGCCTGGTTTCAATAAGCATCTCCTCAAATAGTTTTTTTTTTTAAGAAAACAATTTGCAATACATTGCTATATATTGTCTGTAAATAGCATATAATTCCCCATTTCATAGAATAAATTCATTTTCTTTTCATCCTTTGTTGTCTTAATAAAATTGAAATGTAAAACCCCCTTAGATGTCATTTTATAGAAGTATCCACATTGGATGGGTCCAGATTAAGATTCTAGTGCCAAGCTGGCCCTGTTAGCCCACTCACCCCGAATAGCATGCTGCCTAATAAGCCCAAGGCACTTCTAACCAGGCCCACGTGGCCGTCTGGACTACTTCCCGGTGGTAAGATACAATGGAAGCTCATGGGCAGCTCTACTGTCTTTCTTGCTAGATTGTACTTCTCTTTATTTTTCCAAAATTGCTGACTATAGAGGGAAAAAAAATCAATAACAAAACATCTTCGAGAAAAATAAGAATTATTTATCAGAATTTCTTATCTCCCATCCTAAATATAATTTAGTTAAAATCAATATGAATTTCTAAGAAGTTGAAAGATCTTGTTATATTATGAAATTAGATAAGCATACTTCTCACCAATGGTAATTTTAACATCTCCAGAGAAAATTGTACTTCACCAGAATATTCCAGGAAAGAGGGGTCAGTCTTCATACTCACTCTGAAAGCAGACTGATAAAATGGCCCCAAATTTTTGCAAGTTCCCAGATGGTGCTTTATAAACACACAAAATACACACACTTGGCCTCTTCTCACCCACCCACTCATCCTCCCCATACCAACCCATCTGACTCTCAGAATCTTTTTCTTGGCTATTATCACTTTGAATGAAAAGTTGGAGAGAAAACTTGCAATTTGGGTTACAATGAAATATGGCTTCATAAAACTGAATAGAAGTGGAGATCCTTTAGGAAATATTAAATGGCAGAATAACATTTCAGATATTTGGCAAGCCGAAATTAGTTAAGAATGATAAATATAACTCTGCTTTTATGCAGATACATTTCATTTCAAAATGATATAAATGCTTTCCTTTTACTATGATTGTATTAAAATAAATCAGTTCCATTTCCATATTCTAAATTTCCAGATGCTGCCTCAAGCTTCAGACGTCTCTGGAAGACTGATCTTCCTATTCTTTCATGCCATGAGAACAGTCCAGGGATGTGAGGTTTTATATCAGAGATAGCAAGAAGTCTGCTATAAGGATATTAATGAAGAACAATTAAAACTGGAGCAATAGCTTTTAATATTAGCCATTTACAGTGGTATAATTTTCACTGGTTGAGTGTCCAACCAGCCTCATAAGAGAAATTATCATTTAAACTTTCTTTGCTTTTCACTGGAGAACACAGAGAGGTTATATGGCCTGTTCAGGAACATACAAGGATCAAATGCAAGGGATGATCTACATCCAGAATCTGATTCAAGGGACTGTGTTCTTTTCCAGGTCATTTACTATCCGACCTGAGAGTCTCTTATAGCTCAAATTCACAGCCCAAATTTTATCCTCAGCCCCACAAGTTCAGTTTGATCTGGTGTTTTAGTCACCTTTTTCACAGCTGTTTGGCATGCTACAGGTTGATGATGGAGGAAAACAGTGAAGTACAGAATCCAGCTGAGACTGTCAGGAGTTAGAGTCACCTTTTACTAACTCAGTTTCTTTCTTTCTTTTTTAATTTTATCTTCATTTTATTATTTTTATGTGGTGCTGAGGATGGAACCAAGTACCTCACATGTGCTAGGCAAGCGCTCTACCACGGAGCTATATATCCCCAGCCTCCAAACTCAGTTTTTTCACCTCCATCATCTACAAAAGGGGCAACTGAAGTGACAGACTTAAAAAAAAATATCCTAAGCAGCCTGAATTCAATGTTTTATATACCTCCTTTATCTATGGTCCATCTTCCTTCACTTATTAATTAGCTTCCACTAGACCCAGCAGCATGACTGCCCCCTCAGCCCCTTTCAGTTCCAACACCTACTGTGGACAAAGCCTAAGTCTCCTGGTGAGAGAAAAGGAGTCGCTGTATGCCAGGTCACACAACACACAGGACCCCTCTAGATGAACAGTCAAGACACAAAGCATATCTAATACTCAGAAAGCATGTATATTTTCCATTATGTGTGAATTGATTTTCAACACTTTATCAGAGTGAAAAGGCTTTCAGCAGAGCAGATCTCCAGTACCATAACATATTGGGGAAATAGGATTTGGAGCGCCATTTTGGAGTGCCCATGAAATTGATGCTCCTATTCATTGAATGAGAACTAAGACAAAGAGAGGTTCGGTGACTTGTCCAACTTTAAGTGAGAGTAAAAAGCAGACACAGAATTTTATTTTAACTGTTTTAACTCCAACATCATATTTTCTTCATATTGTCTTCCCATTAATTATTTAACAGACATTCACTTTACTTGAAATTTGCAGAATGAAAGAATTCTAATATGGCTTGTATTACTCCTGAGTCTATAATGAAACTTGCTACTTAACAGAAGAAGTTTTACCCATATTAACACTATTCTGTTCTAACATTTTGACTCCTCTGTCTGGCTATCTACTAGACTTCAATATTAATATAATTATAAAATTAACATCAGTTTAACAATATTTTTCATTATTTTTATCACCTTTCTTATATAATATGTGTGCCTGCTGTTAACAGCAGAGTTTTCAGAAAAAAAAAAACTTAAAAGAATTGCATAAATTAAATGAAATTCTTACCAGATTCATTGCTATGATGATAATTATAATGATGATGATGGAGTACAGAATTTAGAGAGAGAGAGAAATGGAGGAGTAGAAAGGGAAGAAAGAAAAGGGACAGTTATTCATCTCACATGGTTCATGACTTAGAGATAATGATCACTCCTTAGAAACCAAGTAATTATAAGAAATCCCAGAAGCATTCCTCAAGTTCATGTGTAAGGAGTGTCCATTTCAGCTTTGTTTGTGATAATAAAAAATTGAATGTAACTCTTAGTGGTAACACCACTGAGGTACTGCCTGCCTAGTTAGAGTCCTGCGAAGGCCTCATTTGTGTTATGCCAGAGAAGGGTGGGACACTCCACAAGCACCTCAGAAGCTCTAGAAAGCCAGAGAAGAGCCCTCAAGAACTTGGTTTCTAAGACCTATTAGACAGGTCTCCCCTGGTAGACACAGGGAAGAAAACTTAGGAGCTTGGTAAAAAGAGAGACCAGCAGACTCTTAAGAGGAAGGACTGCTGACAAGGAAAGTGTGGCTCTGTGAGTGACACTTCATGGGATCCCTCAAAAGTCCTTTAACTCAGGCTTGCGAGAAATTAGCTCAAGGTCCCCAAGAGAGAGAGAGCTTTAAGAAAACTGCAAAGTCGGTTACTCTTCAGGAAATCTAAGAAAATTATTGTGACTCAAGTAGGGAGAGAGCCCTAAATACATTTCAATGAGTGTGACACCCCCAGCTCTCTGAGCAATATGTATTTGTTAAATATAATGAGTGTAACATATATAATATACACGTTACACATCAAATGATTATGTGTATATATATATATATATAATGTAATAAAGATTAATATATAATCTAATTGTGTGTGTGTGTGTGTGTGTGTGTGTGTGTGTGTGTAGTAACAAATATTTTGGCTGGCCTTTGTCCCAGGGAGGTAGCCTTTAAATTCTTGGAATTTCCCAAGATGCAGGGGTGTGTGTTATTCATGTTAGGTACCTCACCTCAACCACACCTGAGTTTTTGCTATGAGATGCCTCAGGATGGGGCTTATGATTTGATAGAAACTCTGGACACTAAGCTCTGGTGAGCTTCGTGGGTGGTGGTAGCACCAGTGCATCAAGAGGGTGGTACATCCAGATGACACAGAAGCTTTGTGTGTGGGGTTCCCCCAAACATTGCCCTATGCAGCTTCTCATTTGGTTGATTATAATTTGTCTCCATTGTAATAAAATTGTGATCACAAATTTAGTACTTTTCTGAGTTCTGTGAGTAGCTCTAGCAAGTTTTCAAACATGAGGGAAAGGTGGCAACCCCCAAGAATGCAAAGGCTGTAGTCTGAAGCTCAGGGAATCTAACCTAATCTCTAAACTTCACTCCACCATTGTCACCACCGCTATTCACATCATTTCAAGATGCTTCAATGATAGGCATCTCTGTGAGTGTGCCCCAGAAGTATTGGGTATTATGCCTTTAATCAGTGGAGTCTGTACTAACTCTGTGGAGTTGGCATGAAAAATTGCCCTCTCAAAACAAGAATTCAGAAATCATCAGGACATTGCCAGGAAAGCCAGATCTGGAAGTACAAGAAACCTAGGAATTGGGGAGATTCAAGGATTCCCTCTCATATCAAATATACTAAAATAGTTTCACATCCTCATATTAAATATCATTTTGCTTTGGAAAAATCAAAAGTTTTTTTATAATTTTGTTTTTTGAAAAACTGTCTTTAGAAAACTTATTTAAATTATTTTTAGTTACACCTTCTCAGCAATCATTATAAATACTTGGGATATCTTAAGAAGAAAAATCACACTTTAATGTTGTTTACAAATGTAGTAAAGTTGTTATGGATTCTAAATGTAGCAATTAATGAAGTTGACAAGACATTACATTTTATAGACCTTTTATTGAACTTATTAAGAGTTTCAGATTTGTGGTTTAATTTTTCATTTTAAAACCAATTAATTTTTCATTCCATTTTCAACTTTTTTGTAGTGTCTCATTGACTTAGGCATCTAATGGATAGAACAGCCTGCTCAGCATTCCAGTGATTCTGTGGGGTGGGGATACGAAATCAACACTAACCACATGATAATTTTTCTTTTTTTATTGATTAAAAAAATAAATGACAGCGGAATGCATTACAATTCTTATTACACGTATACAGCACAATTTTTCGTATCTCTGTTTGTATATAAAGCATGTTGACACCCAATTCGTGTCTTCATGCATGTACTTTGGATAATGACGTCAACCACATTCCACCATCCTTGCTAATCCCCTGCCCTCTCCCTTTCCCTCCCACCCCTCTTCCCTATCTAGAATTCATCTATTCCTCCCATGCTCCCCCTCTCTACCCCTCTATGAGACAGCCTCCTTATATCAGAGAAAACATTTGCTTTTTGGGATTGGCTAACTTCATTTAGCATTATCTTCTCCAACGCTGTACATTTACCTGCAAATGCCATTTTTTTATTCTCTTTTATTGCTGAGAAAATTCCATTATGTATATATGCCACATTTTTTTTAATCTATTCATCCACTGAAGGGCATCTAGTTTGGCTCCACAGTTTAGCTATTGTGAATTGTGCTGCTGTAAACATTGATTTGGCTGTGTCCCTGTAGCACGCTGTTTTTAAGTCCTTTGGGTATGGTCTGAGGAGAGGAATAGCTGGGTCAAATGGTGGTTCCATTCCCATATTTCCAAGGAATCTCCATACTGCTTTCCATATTGGCTGCACCAATTTGCAGTCCCACCAGCAATGCATGAATATACCTTTTCCCCACATCCTTGCCAACACTTATTGTTGTTTGTCTTCATAATAGCTGCCATTCTGACTAGAGTGAGATGAAATCTTGGAGTAGTTTTGATTTGTATTTCTCTAGTTGCTAGAGATAATGAGCATTTTTTCATATATTTGTTGATTGATTGTATATCCTCTTCTAAGAAGTGTCTGTTCAGGTCTTTGGCCCATTTGTTGATTGGGTTATTTGTGTTTTGTTTTTTGTTTTTTGTATTTGTTTTGTTTTCTTTTTTTAGTGCTTAGCTTTTTGAGTTCTTTATATACCCTAGAAATTAGTGCTCTATCTGATGTGTGAGGGTTAAAAATTTGTTCCCAGGATGTAGGCTCTCTATTCACCTCACAGATTGTTTCTTTTGCTGAGAAGAAACTTTTTAGTTTGAGTCCATCCCTTTTATTGATTTTTGGTTTTAATTCTTGCACTATAGGAGTCTTATTAAGGAAGTTGGGGCTTAATCCCACATGATGAAAATTAGGGCCTACTTCTTCTTCTATTAGACACAGGTTCTCTCGTTTTTGTATTCCTAAATCCTTAATCCATTCTGAATTGAGTTCTGTGCATGGTGAGAAAAAAATTTCATTTTGTTGCATATGGATTTCCAGTTTTCCCAGCACCGTTTGTTGAAGAGGCTATCTTTTCTCCAGTGCATGTTTTTGGCACCTTTGTCTAATATAAGATAATTGTAATTTTGTGGGTTAGTCTCTGTGTCCTCTATTCTGTACCATTGGTCTACCAGTCTATTTTGGTGCCAATACCTTGCTTTTTTTGTTACTATTGCTCTGTAGTATAGTTTAAGGTCTGGTATAGTGATGCCATCTGCTTCATTTTTCCTGCTAAGGATTGCTTTAGGTATTCTGGGTCTCTTATTCTTCCAGATGAATTTCATGATTGCTCTTTCTATTTCTATGAGGAATGCCATTGGGATTTTGATCGGAAGTGCATTAAATCTGTATAGTGCTTTTGGTAGTATGGTCATTTTGATAATATTAATTCTGCCTATCCAAGAGCAAGGCAGATCTTTCCATCTTCCAAGGCCTTCTTTGATTTCTCCATTTAGGGTTCTGTAGTTTTCATTGTATAGATCTTTCACCTCTTTCATTGATTCTCAAGTATCTTTTTTTTTTTTTTTTGAGGTTATTGTAACTTGGGTAGTTTTCTCATTTCCTTCTTAGAGCATTTGTCACTGATATACAGAAGTGCCTTTGATTTATGGGTGTTAATTTTATATCCTGTTACTCTGCTGAATTCATTTACTAGTTCTAGAAGTTTTCTGGTGGAGCTTTTTGTGTCTTCTAGGTATAGAATCATATCATCAGCAAATAGTGCTAATTTAAGTTCTTCTTTTCCTACATATCCCTTTAATTTCTTTCATCTAATTGCTCTGGCCAGTGTTTCAAGAACTATGTTGAAAAGAAGTGGTGAAAGAGAGCATCCCTTTCCAGTTTTTAGAGGGAATGCCTTTAATTTTTCTTCATTTAGAATGATGTTGGCCTAAGACTTAACGTAGGTAGACTTTATGATTTTGAGATATGTTCCTGTTATCCCTAGTTTTTCTAGTGTTTTGAACATAGAGGGGTGCTGTATTTTGTCAAATGCTTTTTCTGAATCTATTGAGATGGTAATAAGATTCTTATCTTTAAGTCTATTGATGTGATGAATTACATTCATTGATTTCCGTATGTTGAACCAACCTTGCATCCCTGGGATGAATACCAATTGATCATGGTGAACAATCTTTTTGATATGTTTTTGTATTGATTTGCCAGAATTTTATTGAGAATTTTTGTATCTAGAATTGTTCATTAGAAATATTGGTCTGAGGTTTTCTTTCTTTGATGTGTCTTTGCCTGGTTTTGGGATCAGAGTGAAGTGCTGCCTCTTTTTATACTAATTTACATTTAGAGTGTCTGTTTCTTTTTTTCTTTTTTCTCTTTTCCAATTAAAAAGAATGACTTGACCTTGAACTATCTTCTCTTAAGAGGAATCTGGGATGCAGCAACTGTTAGAGTGAAACATCTTCCCTGGCTTTTGTTTTTCTGAGTCTTTGTTTCCAAGAACAACCAGGGACAATCAGTAAGAGGGAAAGGAGAAAGCAAGTAACTTCAAAGGAAATAAGAGAAAATGAGACTGTGTTGGTCATCTTTTCATCTCTGTGACAATTACCTGAGAAGAACAACTTAGAAGAGGATTTATTTTGGTTCATGGTCCCAAAGGTTTTAGTCCATGATTGGCTAACTGTATTGCTTTGGACCAGAGGCAAGGCAGAACATCATGGCAGAAGTATTTGGTGGAGAAAAGAGGCTCAGCTCATGGCAGCTGAGAAGCAAAGAGAAAGAAAGAGAAAGAGAGAGAGGCAAGAGACAATAAACACCCTTCCAGTACACACCCCTAGTGACATCCTTCCTCAAACCATGTCCCACCATCTTTAGCTTCTACCACCTCCCAGCAGCCCATTCAGCTATCAATGGATTAATCCATTGACGAGGTCAAGAGCCCTCACAATCCAGTCACTTCCCAAAAGCCGCACTTCTAAATACTGATTGCAATGGTTTACTATCTAAACCATAACGAAGAGACTGCACAGTACAGAAAAGAACAGAGATGATCAGATCCCACAGGACATGGCAAGACTTCAGAGGCAATAATTGTGAGGGCATCACAGGTCCCAGGTCTGCCAAATTTCCCTGGGTCTTTCTTGTCCTACAAGAAGCAGAAATGCCCACTTTGGAGGCAGCATAAGGATCTGAACAATTAGAATACTAGTGTTAACAATGAGAGACTGAAAACCAGAATCACTCCCCATTTCTCTAAGTAACAACCACTCTCACCATACAGATTCTATGCACATCCAGGAAAGGGAAGGGACTCCCCAGAGTGACTGAGTTTCCATTTCCTGCTACTTGTAGGGCAAAGTCATAGAATAGAAGTAACTTTATACTTATAGTTGTTCACTCATGAAATAAATGCTTATAAAGCACCCAGTATACACCAGTGGTAGGGAGAACTTGATGCACAGGCGCCAGTCTATCTTGAGTCTGCCAAAACACACAGATGTTACATAAGAGATTGCACTAAAATGGTGCATTAAATGAGGAAGTTGGGAATGTTGTGGGGGCAAAGGAGACCTAGCAGAGGAATAACCAAAGATCCCCAAAGGAAGTGACTAAAATCAAAAGGATGAACAGGAAGTAGCCAGTTACTCTAGTTTAAATATGATTTGTCCCCTCCAAAACTTCTGTTGAAATTTGGTCCCCAATGCAACAGTGTTGGGAGATGGTGGAACATTTAAGACATGATTAGGTCAGTAAGAGGAATTAATGCCTTTCTCATGAAACTGGATGACTTTTTGTAACTTTGGATTGTTACAAAGTGAGGCCACCCCTCATGTTTTGTCTCTTCCCCAGATGCTTACTTATCCTGTTTTTTTGACATGTTATGATGTGGCATGAGGCCCCTGAAAGATGCAGACCACCAAATCTTGGACTTCATCCTGTAGAACTGTAAGCTAAATAAACTTCTCTTCTTTATAATTCACATAGTCCTAGGCATCCTATTACAATAACAGAAATGGAAAATGGACTAAGGTAGGAGTCAAGGAGAGAGAAGGAAAACTAGCCCAGGAAGGGAAAAAAAAAAAAAACTTCTATTTGCAAAATCTTGAAAAGCCAATCACTGAGTATCCTTTTGGGTCATCTAACTGAATTGTACATCCAGCACAGGAATCTTCTCATTGTTTAATGTACACACTGTGGTCCAGGTATTGCTGAAAAACCTATATCCCCTGCCTGACTCACAGGGCTATGATATATCACCACTTCATATTTGAGAATTTGAATTAGAAGAGGCCCTGGTGCTCAGGGATGCAGTCACAACAGCCCACAAGTTATAGCTGACAGCCTGACATTCAGGCTAGCATGTGGTAACAGAATTGTATTCACACATAGAATCATAGTAAGTCCCAATGACGACTAATTTTTTATAACAAAGTAAAAATACCACTTAGAATGTTCCTTGATAAAATGAAATGTAAAAGTCCGGGTGCCAGAATGGCCTAAAAAATTCATGTATTTAAAATCCTTCGCTCCACTTGAATCAAAGTGTGAAATATGATATATCAAGAACTATGTAATGTTTTGAACAACCAACAATAAAAATTTAAAAAAATAAAATAAAATCCTTCGCTCCAAATAATGCCAAATGATATTTATACATAGCCTCAGGAAACTAAGAAAGAGGGAAAGAGGAATTTGGGACAGTGGCTCTCATCAAATTAGATGGACTTACAAACGACAGTGGACATGTGGTGCTCTTGTTCTCAGCTTCATCTCTCAGGCAGTAGCCAAAGATCCCCGGGGCAGAAAAGGCCCTGTAGCTTTTCCCTTCTAATTGAGTCCATGGCTCTCTTGGTCTGAATGGAACCCATATGGTTCCGGTCTGACTGTTGTAATGAGTTCATCCTGAAGAGAGAAAACCATTTTGATCTACACTTAGTGAACTTTCCTGTGTAATCATTGTGGCTGGTTTTATTACATGGTTTGAATTTTGCTGATCTGTCACTCTTGCTACTATCACACTGTAAAAAAATTAAAAACATTTTTAAGTGGATATAAATTACTAGCTTTACTCTATGAGCTGATTTTATGCTTTTTCACTTAGCTAATTCCTGTTTCAGAAACCTAATTTTATGAGTTTATCTTACACATTTTCACCACTTAACTCTTCTTACTGAAAGTTGAACTTCTGGCTTGCCAAAAGGAATATGATCATAAGCTGGTGCTTAAGGCCAAGAGTAAGCAGCATTGTGGAATAAGTCCCGGCTTCACATGTTTTCAGTCTTGAACCTTGGTTATGGAAATAGGTGTAATGCAGTAGGACTCACCCTCTCGTGTGGGGTGATGTCAAATCCCCTATTCCCAATTAATACAGAAAAGGGAGGGCAAAACACCTGCGGGATGTGGGGAAAAGAGACAACTTCCCCTCAAGTGCTTCTGTAGTCATCAATGTGGGTGACTTTACCAAAAGGGACTCTTAAGCACATTGAGTCACATATACAGGAAGACTGTAGGCTGAAGCCTGATATTTATTAAACCAGTCCCCTGTTAGGACTCGGCCAGTTCACAATCTAGAGGCTCTAGTACAACTACTCAAAGCAAGTCCTCATGTCCCCTTTCTGAATCAACTTTTGCCTGGCATTCATAGCTCTGCTGGGATTATTTGAATTTCAGCATTTCTTCTTCCTTCCCTTGCTTACTTTCGGCTAGCACATCCTTTCAGAGCAAGTTTCAAATCAAGCCTGCACCTATGGTGTTAAAGAAGACAACTAGTGATAAGAGTTTGCCTTCTTCTACTCAATTTCTACAGGTCCCAATGTAGCATCCTATTCTTCTTCGCAACTGCAGCATAGTGAGAGAGAGGTCAGCCCGCTCTCTGTATCCATAGGCATTGTATTTTCAGATACAACCAACTGCAGATCAAAAAATAAAGGTAAAATAATAAGGGCTGGGTCTGGGAGCACACACTTGTAAAACTAGTAACTCAGGAAACTGAGGCAGGAGGATCATAAGTTCAAAGCCAGGCTCAGCAACTTAGTGAGAACCTCTCTCTAAATAAAAATACAAAAAAGGGCTGGGGATGTGGCTCAGTGGTTGAGCACTCCTGGTTTCAATCTCTGGTACCAAAAAAGGGTAAAATATAAGAAATAATGAAAACAATACCAACAAACACCTATTCAGTATAACAACTATTTACATAACACCTACATTGTATTAGATACTAAAAGTAACCTAATCTAGAGATGATTTAAAGCATATGAGGGGATGTGTGTTGGTTACATGCAAACATCACAATATTTTATACAAGGGATTTGAGCATCTATGAATTTTGGTATCCTTGAGGGGTCCTGATGGATGAGTGTACTTCTTTTCAAATGGATATGGCAGTCACAGGAAAGACTCCTATTTCTCAATTGTGAGTCATATGATGTACTGTAGCCAGCAGTATGCAGGACTTCTGATGGACATCTAGTCATGTGTCCAAGCCTAAACACACTTCAAATGAATGAAGTAAAAATAGCTGTTATCCAAAAGGAAGATCTAGATGCTATTTGCAGAAGGGGAAATAGGTGCAGGGCAAGCAAACACAATTTTGTCTGTCTCCTAAACAATTTTTGATCCCAAGATGTAATTTAAATTACATACAATTCTCAGAAGAGAATATACAGTCAGTCAACAAATATATGAAAAAAAATGTTCAACATCTCTAGCAAT
The DNA here is from genome assembly GCF_048772815.1 of Callospermophilus lateralis. NCBI lineage: Eukaryota > Metazoa > Chordata > Mammalia > Rodentia > Sciuridae > Callospermophilus > Callospermophilus lateralis. The sequence goes on along the minus strand of NC_135320.1, from coordinate 32,273,974 downwards.
TAGATAAATGCAAATCAAAACTACTCTAAGATTTCATCTCACTCCAGTCAGAATAGCAGCTATTATGAAGACAAACAACAATAAGTGTTGGTGCATTTACAGGGGGAAAGGCACACTCATACATTGCTAGTGGGACTGCAAATTGGTGCAGCCAATATGGAAAGCAGTATGGAGGATCCTTGGAAAACTGGAAATGGAACCAGCCAGCTATCCCGTCCTTGATCTAAACCCAAAGGACTTAAAAACAGCATACTACAGGCACACAGCCAAATCAATGTTTATAGCAGCACAATTCACAATAGCTAAACTGTGGAACCAACCTAGATGTCCTTCGGTACATGAATGGATAAAGAAATTGTGGTGTATATACACATTGGAATATTACTCAGCAATAAAAGAGAATAAAATCATGGCATTTCAGGTAAATGGATGAAGCTGGAGAATATAATGCTAAGTGAAATTAGCCAATCCCAAAAAAACAAATGCCAAATGATTTCTCTGATTTAAGGATGCTGATCCATAATATGCTGTGGGGAAGGTGGATGGGAGGATTAAATGAACTCTAGATAGGGCCAAGGGGAAAAGGGAAAGGAGGGGAAGGTAGGGGGCATAGGAGGAGGAAAGATGGTGGAATGTGATGGCCATCATTACCCTAAGTACATGTAAGAAGACTCAAAGGATGTGACTCTACTTTGTGTACAACCAGAGAAATGAAAAATTGTGCTCTGTATGTGTAATATGAATTGTAATGCATTCTGTTGTCATATATAACAAATCAAAATTTTTAAAAATTACATATGATTTAATATAGCCCTTTAAACTGCAAATTTATTGTTTAAAGATCTACACAAAAAAAAATAAGAAAAGAAAAAAAATGACAGTATGATCAAAAAGTGAGCAAAGTCTACAAACACATTTTACTGTAGGAAAAGAAAGGATAAACAGAAAAAGATGCTTGGCCTCACTCATAATAAAGTCAAAACAGGAAAGAGAAAATGCAGAACCATACTCGGCAAAACTACAAACACAAGATGTCATTTTTTAATCTTTAAAATGATTTCAACTAAAGAATACCTGCTGCACTCAAGGGCCTGGGGTGCAGCCTCTAGAAGTGTAAATTGGTAGAGAAGGATCTATAAATAACTCTCAAAACTTTTAACTAGGTGACTCAGCAAGTCCTCAGGTAGGAAATTATCTTACTGATACACTTGTAAAAACTCTTCAAAGCATATGTATGGGGTTATTCACTGAAGCACAATTAAATTATAAACAATCATCCCCAACTGAAAACAACCCAGTGTCATCCATAGAAATAAATTATAATACATGATCTGATGTGGAATGCTAAGATGACATTAAAAAGAATTCAGCAGATCCAACTGCAGAAAGAACTCCTAGAAGTAGAATTGGAGAAAAACATTAATCACAGGGCAGTGTGGTTAAGATGATATTATATAGGTAAAAACTTTACTGGGCATGGTGGCACACCTATAATCCAGAGACTTGGGAGGCTGAGGCAGGAGGATCACAAGTTCAAAGCCAGCCTCAGCAACCTAGTGAGGCCCTAAGTGGCTTAGTGAGACCCTGTCTCAAAATTTAAAAATGAAAATAAAAAGAAAATCAGAAAAACAGGCTGAGGATATTGTGCAATGGTTAAGCACCCCTGAGCTCAATCCTTGTTTCTAAAAAAAAAGTAAATGCCTACAAGTGGGAATGTGAGCATTTTTCTGGAAATAACCAAAAATAGTTATTAGTAGGAATTGGTTTATAAAAAGGGAAATTTCACATTTACCATTTTATAGAGAAGGCTATGTATATCTCTACTCTTTGTCATTAACCATACTAATCTGTTTTTTTTAAGTGTCAACAGGAATTATTGAGTAGAAAGTTTAAAAATCATTCTTATATTTTCCTTTTTGTATTTTTTGATTTATCAAGACTAGTGTGTTATACATATAATACATTACTTCTGAACTATAATTTGTTCTAAATATAACTTTATGATATATCCACATACCAGAAAATAAAATTGGAAATTTACTGTACAACTAGAACTGTGTACTAAACATCTTGTATTTTGTGTATATTATTTCATTTAATCCTCAAAACAATTCTATAAAGTGAGTACCTTTATGATCCCCATTTTACAAATAAGATGTATGAGACTGAGGGAAGATAAGTAACTTGCCTAAGGGTCTTCATTGAGCAATAGAACAAGATTCCAGGACTAAACCCAGTCAGTCTGAATCTAGAAGACACTTCCAAGGTGTAATTTATATTAAAAATGTAAATGTACCAAGGAAACTATCTTACCATGTGACTACATGCTGCAGAATCTATCAATTAACTCAGCACAGCTTTTAAGTTCCCTGCCCATTGATTCAGTAGAATTGCGGAGATAATAAATCCCACCTTCCCCAGGATAGAGAATATCAAACATTAGGGGTTTTTTTCATTTTAATTGTGCCAGGCATAGTGGCACATTCCTGTAATCCCAGCCTCTCAGGAGGCTGAGACAGGAGGATTACATATTTTGAGGCCAGGCTCAGCAACTTAGTGAGACCTATCTAAAAATAAAAATGCCTGGGAATGTGGCTCAGTGGTTAAGGGCCCTTGGGTTAAGTCCTTGAGTCAAAAAAAAAAAAAAAAGATGTTCCTTGAATATAAGCTCTTGTCTGTGTGTAATAAGCCTCCCAATGGGCTGCAGGCTGATGGAATTAGTAATTGTGCCCTTCTGAACTGAACAAGGGCTTGTTGCACGTTGGAGAACAAGCCTGGTTTCAGCAACCTTCACCTGGGGATCCCTCTGAGCCTCAGCTCCTTATTGAGTCGTGAGCCCAGACTATGAGGTAATAGTCTGATCCTCATTCCGATGCACATAAAACCCAAGGAGGTTAACTAATTTCCCTAAGGTCATACAGGAGTCATTGGTGAAGTTGGAATTGAAACGGAAGTTTCTGAATTTCCAGCCACTGCAATGCTCCCAAGACCAAGCTCTCGTGGAATAAATTGCACATTGACACAAGGGCACTTTACAATTCCATGGAGAAGAGTCCCCAGAAGCAAAATATTTCATTTTAAATTGAAAAAATCTCAGACTTACAAAAGACTGATGTCTTCCCCAGCCTGCAAATTATGCATCTCAGGGGGGGAAGAATCTCTCAAAAAAGTTCCCTAAATATTCTATATCATACTGCCCAGACCTAGCAACATACCTGAAAGACGTAAAGAGCTGTCAGGACTGTTACCTGGCGTATGGATGTAGGAGGATTTTTGTACAGGAGATTTTTCCCTGAAAGCATTGGTTTGTTATGTGACTGTAAATGACCAACATTTGAGAGGAGCTGTTGGAGCCGTGGGTCCCTCAGTGAATCAGAAGGAACTTAAAGGCAAAGCCTGGGGTAGCCTCACTTCTTCCTAAGGGACACTAACCTCAGATCCCTAAATAAGAGACCACTTTGCAGGTCATTAAAATAATTGCTCTGATGCAAAACAATGCAAAAGAGGATAGTGAGTTTAACATAAATCCATTTGGGAAACTCTGCAATGACGATACTAATTAAAAATCAGACTTCTCCAGGGAAACCTTAGGTGACATATAGGTGGATCAGAGAGAGAGGACACTCGTGAACACCCGTGGGGTTAATCCGTGGGAAGAGAGTAGACTCCATCCCTGCTGATCCTAACTTAAAGATCCAAAGAGAAAATTACCAGGCTTCTCTTCCTCTGATGTAAACAAGCCCAGGTTATACCAGCTGGGACCAAGATTGAAGAGCTCTGATTTGTCCAAATGTCATTCAACCTGGCTGGGCAGCCTGCGATGCTCTTACCCACGTCCACTTTTGCAAAAGGAAAATACCGGTCTCACTCTGAAAGCATGGAAAGGATAGTGGATTTTCTTCCCAAAGTCGTGAAGAAAGAGAGAAAGTGATGGCCTTGCACTTAGTTTTTTTTTTTTTTTTTTTTTTTTTTTTTTTAACATTTTCCCTTCCCCCAAATTTCTACTTTTTTACAGCAGTTGCTACAACGCTTTCCTTAAAGAATGGCTTCCAGCCAAGCTCTCCTTTGCTCCTCAGGGCTCCTGCCCCACGTCTTTTCCTGTCTTGGCTCTTCCTTCTTGGTTTCCCACCCGCTAGCCACACAGGACCTCCCCACCTCTCTGTAACCCTGTGAATCAGTCAGCCAAGGGGACAGGCAGAGCCAGAGGCCCAGACAGGGAAAACCAAAGCAAGGAGTAGGGAGCAGGATCCAAACCAATGACAGACTCCCATGAACCAGAAAGACTTGAAGCTGAGGTCACCCGGCAGCCCTGCAGGACAGAAGTCTACCACTGAGCTACTACATATGCCTCCTATTCCTCAGGTTCCAGAGTGGAAATCGTAGCAGTAGAATGGCATGAGAATAGCAGTCACATAAGTTATGCTGGTTGAGATAAATGCTTAGCACCTAGCCTAGCACTTAGTAAGTGCTCATTATTCTCCTGTGTCCTGGTTTTTCTCCTTCCCATTTCAGTCTAACATAGCTGAAGGGAGAAAATTCTTGAAAAGCTTGAGTTTGCTGCAGTGCTTCTTAAACTGTGGCTAAGGAGTAACTTTATTATAGCATCTAATCTGCCCCAGTCCTACTGGGTATATCTAGAATGCAGCTCATGCCATGTGCAATTTGCTATGTGAATTTGACAACAATTGAACTAGTCAATACCATTTAACAGGATCATATTCTTGAATGTCACAGCAATGGTATATTGCTTAAAACATTTCTAAGTGCTGGTTCTCAATTTCTGTCATGAACCAGTAACAGTTCTCAGGCCACACTTTGAGTAGCAGTAGGTAGTAGCTGGCTAGAACTCTGGAGCAGAGTTTACCAGCCAGATGATTCTGAATTCCAGTCATCTTTGAAAATGTACTTGGCCTTATAAACAATGAACCCATACTTGCCCCTTTTATCAGGGGACCACCTACCAAGATTGCACAACTCTACCTCCATCCCAGACCTTCAGCTAACTGACCTATAAGGTGGTCAAAGTACTGATGCCTCTTCAATATCTCTTCTATTATTTTCCCACTCCTCCTTCCCAACACCACCTAGCAGAGAGATGCACCAAAGAAAAACCCACTCACAAGAAAGCAATTTGATAAATGCATTCATGCTATAGAGTAAGAGACTTGGTAGGGGAAGGGAGGGAGAGGGGATAAAAAAGGACTTTGACCTGCAACCTACTAATTAAGAAGAGTAATGACCAATACAAAGAAAGATCAATAATGGGATTCTACACATAGAATGGGGGGGGACAGCTTGGGAGAATGATGGAGATATTTCCAGAAGCATCACACCTACCATGAGGAGATAATCCTTATGTAAGATATACAAAAATAAAAATTTTAAACTCTACAGCGCAAAAGACTAAAATAACTAAAATGTGAAGATTGTTGACTGGAAGAATTTCAAATTTCCTCTTCCTTATTTAAAATGTTTTTTTTAATTATTTTATAATGGAAAAGCATGTAGAAAAGTGCTGTCTACACATGACTCCAATCCACCCACATGTGTAGACCTGTGTTGATATAAAAATTTAATTCCTAAAGCTGTTTAAGACACATTGTTTTGTGAGTAGGGATTAGGCATTAGGGGCTGGGCGCTAGGAGGTCCCATGGGGGAACCCCATAATGCTGAGGGGACCCTGGTGCTGGAGCCAGAGGAAGGCTGCCATTACTCCCTTGGAGACAGCTTGTACTGACAGTGGGGTTTATAGCCCTAGGTCCACTTAACCTGCCAAGAGAGAGACTTGGAGGGAGCATTCATTTGGAATTCATTTGGGGGTGGCCTTTTAAGTATCTGCCCTGGCAAAAAAGAGGTTGTGCTGGAGATTTTGTGTTTGTTTGCTTTTTAATGGTGCTCCTCTCTCTTCCAAAACTCACTTCTCTCATCCTCTGTGAATATAGTGTCCTCAAACAAATGACAAATTTCAGGTACACATAACTGCTTTGCTATTTACAGAGCATTTGCAAAGTAAATACAAGCAGCTCAAGTATTCTTGTGTAAAGTGCTAACAAATATTTGTTCTGTGGAGGAGAGGCCAGGCTCTCTGGGCCAAGAACAGCCTGTGTAAGGGTCCTGGGCCTCAAGCTCTGCACTCCCCTCACCCTTTGGCAGCCACTGTAGCTGACCTCCCAACTTGGTGAAATTAAAAAACACTCAGTCACAAACAGATATTTAAACAACTTCATTTCTTTTGGCTTAATTTGAAGTTTGAGTTTCTAAAACAGAAATTAGTTTAGGAATAAAATTATGCTTTCTTTTATGTGCTTAGAAGGTCAGAAGGACTGAACTTGAAGCTGTCCCTTGGTGGTAGTGAGCAGTACCTGTCCAGCCTCTAGATCTTCTCTCCTGAACCCAGGTACCAAAGGCACCCTGGGATAAAAATGCTACAGTGATACAAAATGACAGAAGTCAGCACACACACACACACATACACAGGGTGTAAGTGTGTGTGTGTGTGTGTGTGTGTGTGTGTGTGTGTGTGTGCTGAGAGCCACAGCTGAGTCTGTATGGCCCCTGGCATTTTGCCAACAGTATTGGTTGACAGGTTGACAGCCTCAGCCACTACTTTTTGCTACTTTTGAGTTCTCATGGGGATTCCCGGGGATTCCCCGAGAGTTCCCATTGGTTGGGGAAGTGCAGGAGGAGGTTTTTCCAGGAGTGATATTTCCGGCTGGTGGTTCCTGGAGGAGCTGCGTGGCGTTCTGGAGAATTCCCCGGGAGTGTGTGTGAAGTGTTTTCTTTCAGTTCAAAAATAAAGTTTGTTCCTGCTTCAGTGGCTCGTGATTTGTGCCCAGCCAGACTGCGGCTTGTGTGTGTGTGTGTGTGTATGACATCAGGAAGAGAGGGAGGAAAGGGCTAGGAAAGGAAAGAGAGAAGGGAAGAACTTTGGAAAGTACTGTACCCAAGTATCACATACCTTGAATGGCCCCCATTGCTCAGAAGACCTCCAGAGCCTGGGGGTGTGACCTTCCCTCCCCACATGGCTCCACCTGCTCACTTCTGACTCTCCTGGATGTAGCCACCCTCCCTCCCAGACCCAGCCTTTGCTGCTGCTTCTGCCTGGACCACATTCTCCCTCCCCTTTTTGCCTCAATAATGCCATGTCATCCTTCAGAGCTCAGCTCAAGATTCACTTCCTCAGGAAGCCTTTCCAAAATTTCCTTGCTGAATTCAAATCCACCAACTAGGCTCTCAGGGGATCCTGCTCCCCCACTGTCTGCACTTGTCACTGCTAACAATTTTACAGCTGCAGGAGTATCTGATTCCCTCTTTCCTCCTGCTAAGTCATAAGCCCCTGAGAACAAGAGCTAGAAATACTTTTGCTCATCCCCAATGAGGCTTCACAGTGTCTGTAGCTTAACAAGTGTCTCCTAAGCAATGAATGAATGAGTGAAAGAAGGAAGTCAGGGCTCAACTTGACCTGTCTCCAAAGTGTGTTTTTTTAATCTTTATGCTAGGATAAGAAAGGCCACTAGCAGAATAGACTGGGGCGTGGAGTCAGGCCATAGAGTCTTGCAGTACATACTAGCTGTGTGAACTTAACCTCTCAAAGCTTTATCTGAAATGAAATGAGGTTATCACCTACTTAATTGCCTTGTTATAAGGATTCAGTAAGATGATCTATAGAGGTGCCTAGCCTGCTACATAGTAAGCACTAAATAAAAAGTAACGAAAGCTAATGTCTTGCAGGATCTCTTCTTGACCTGATACCTCCAGAAGAACTTAACCCTTAACCAAGAGTCTCAGTTTCTCTCTTTCTCTCTCTTTCCCTCAGTCCCATCCCCTCCCAAGTTACTTGAGTTAATTTGCAAATACACTGGTTGTGACCCCATTGTTTTCCCCAAGAGGACATCTCTAATTCCTTCTGCAAAACACACACACACACACACACTCACTCCACAGCAGTGTGGTCCTGATAAATTTCAGCTTTCCGTGGTGTCACTGAATCAATATAAGTGTAAAAGTCAGAAGAAACATACCATACTGAATCCTCATTTAACACTGAGGTGCTTTTTTGAGGTGTTTTTAACTTCTATCTGCAAATATCTAGGACTTCAAAGTTTCTCTGTGTGTGCAATTTTTTTTAAGATAAACCAACAGGAAAGATAGAGAAAGCATCAATATGAAAACCAGAGTTTACTTGGCACTGGTGCAGAAATATGCTGCCTGAAGCTACTACTTGCATGAAAATACATTAAAAAGAGATCCCAGAAAAGCCTTCAACTGCTAGGTGAAGTATATAAAAGTCCTGTGTTTTTGTTTGCCTTTTTTTCCCCCCACATTTGTAGCAATTCAGGGAAAAAATTAACATAAATGTGAAAGAAACATCCTAGCCTACATATGTTTTTGGAGCATTCTAACTACACATTTTTCAGTTCCAGGGATAGACTGTCACTATTCTATATCACTTTTCTTAATTTATATAGCGGCAGCAGAAAACTTCAGTTTAAAGCCCAGGGATTTTCCTATTTGCTGCTCTAAGAGGCCATAAACATATGTATCTTTGGAAAACTATCATGTGTTTTCAACTTCCTGAAGAATTCTTGTAAAATATAACTGAACCACATTACCCTTTGTCCTGAGCTTTTATTCCACTAATGGACAAATTGGGAGGAGGCTGAGAACAAATGTGCTATTAATTACCCAGATGGCTTTTTAATAGAACCTTGGATTATTCTTTAGCCACTAAACATTGTCCAGAAATTTCTTAATAATGCTGGTGTGCAAGGCATTCCTTCCAGGAGAATAAAGATTTCATTGACAGGCAGGCTGAATTATGTCAGGTTAGTTTAGGAGACCGTAGACAAAGAGTGGCCATTGTATAGACCAGAGAGAATGACATGCCATATCTGAGCTGCCCAGTCTCCCAGCAATGACAGATTTTCTAATTCACTGCAGATTCTCACAAAACTGGGTGGTCAATTTTAGAGAGAACCAACAGTGGGTCTATTGATTCTGGGTGGGAGCAACATAATTCGGAATTAACCTGAATTGATTCAATACAACAGAGAGTCTTGGTGTCAAATGAAAATTAGGATTAATATGTTAAATGTTAGGTCAGAATGTTAAATCCCAGCACTGAAAGACCTACATGAAGTAAGTCAAAGTTAAGGCAGGTAGTTTAGCCCGAAGATAATTTGTACTTTTAGACTCTAGAAACATATCACTTAAAATTCACTAATAGGGATGAAGCCTTTTGCATTACATTTTGTTGTCTTATGGTTTTTGCTGCTTGAATCATAAAGTAATTTTGGGAAAAAAACATATATATATATATATATATATATATATATATATATATATATAGAGAGAGAGAGAGAGAGAGAGAGAGAGAGAAGGACTGAGACTTTCATCTGACACAGTAATGGCTGAGAGACAGCCTGGCTCATTATTTGTTCCTGCTTTTGTAAAATTATCTTGCCAGGGGCAAAATCTGCTGCTTAGAGCTTTCCAAGTAGACAGCAATTAACTTTCACTGTGCTCTTTAGCAGATACATGCTCCTACTAAATCATGAAGGATGCAAACTACCATTTTGAATATGTTTTCCCAACCAGTAGATGAATGTGTAGGAAAATGAGAAGAGAGTTAATACCTTGCAGTTTCCCGGAATAATCATTTTGGCAAAAAAACTTTAAATCCTCTTGATTTTCAAATCATTTAAAAAAAAAAAAACAAATAAGCATGTCTACAGAAAAGAATATGATCATTTGTTGCCAATAGTACTAGAACAACCAAGCAAAAAGTTTCACAAATGAACTGAGGTAAAAATAAAGTATTTGGGAACAATAAAAGGGAATGTGACATTATGTTGGGGCATGTATTTTCTTAAATTTTTTAATATCACTTCAATATCTTCTTCCCACGGCATAAGCTGTCTCTAAGGAACAAAGAGATTAAGGATTAAAATGGCCCCTTATGATTACTTAATACATTCAGAGGACTTTCCTTCATTAAAAAAGTGTTTATTCAAAAAAATAGTTTTTATTCCTTTATAGTTTATAAAATATATTTAATTGTACTCCTTGACCTTCCTTTACCCTCTTTGCCATGTGTTCACTCTCCAGTGCAATCAATAAGAGAATTTCTAATTGATATCATTTGGGAGGACTATTGTCAGTAGGTTTCTATGTGCTGTAATTTAGTCATGTTGTCATTTAAGATCCTCACTTAACAGCAATCCTCCTTGTAGCAATCTTTATTCATGTACACAGAATATATTTTTGAGTCTTCAAATAGACCTAATCATAAACAACTTCTCTGATTTATAGTTTTGATTTGGGGTTTAACCTGCCAGGGGCTGTTTGCCAAGTCTTAGTAACTAAAATGCAGTTTCCATTTCCATTTTCCACTTTGATCCAACTTTGTTTTTCAATGCTGCCTCTGCCTGGATTTCTAGCACCTGGACACTGGCCCCTGCTGGCAAAAATGAGAGCCTGCAGAGGCTTGTGAACTGTTGATTGCACTCCCATTTGAGCTGGATAGTTCTCTCCTGGAACTACTCCATACTAAAACCCACTGGCCCTGTATTCCATTCTTCTAGTCTTGAGAGGTAATTCAGCAACTAATTAAAATAAGTTGTGAATGTGAATTTCTATCCACAATGGAAATTGCAAAGTTGTAAATCACAAGAGCTTCTCGTGTACACTCAGGGAACAATCACAGGCAAATCACATCACAGAGATCTTCTATTCAACACACCCTCAAGACCGGCCTGGACCAGGGACACTTCCTAGAGTTTCATAACAAAAAGAACAGGGGCTTTATTATCAGGCTTCATTTTAATCCGGATTTCTCTGTTTGCCAGCTATGTGGTCTTAGACAAGCTTCTTCTTCATTGTTTTTTACATTTGTATTAGTTTTTTTTTTTTTTTTTTAGTTATATATAATGTTCGGATTAATGTTGACCTAATTATAAAAGCGTGGAATATGATTTGCTCATTAATAATTCAGTCCCCCAGTACTTCCCCTTTTCCTCACTTTCTTACCTACCCATTCTCTTCCCTCTAGTGTATTAATCTTTCTGCAATTATAGTTTGTTGGATTTTTTTAATTAGTGCCTTGTGAACATACATAAAGGTGAGACTCACTGTGGTATTCGTATATGTACACAGGAAAGTTAGGTCGGATTCATTTCACTGTTGTTCCCTTATCCCATTGGACAAGCTTCTTCGGCTTCCCCAGTTCTCAGTTTACCCATTTGTGAAACAAGAATAGTGACACTTTACTCTCAAAGATTGTTGCAGGGACTACATATGATAAGTGCTTGGATTATAAGTTCTCAATAAATGTTTGACATTATTATCTCCAACACAAAAATGGAAAGGCATTATATCTATGACCTATCTATGGCGATTGTGTATTTTTTTATTCTGAAAATTATGCCTTCAAAAATGTGACAAGTATAAATGACACAGGGCAGCAAAAGGAAAAAATATTTGAAGTTGAGATGGATCCCAAAAAGCCTGTCCTACAGGCAACACAACCCTACTGTCTGCTGCACAGTTGAAATAGGGCAACTTGGAGTGGAGAGTGGCTCTCAGCTGGGATGGAACTGAAGCACCAGACTGAAAATCTCAGGTCTGCTTTTTAATCGTAATAGGTCTGCAAGCTGGTGGGCTGTTGGCTGCGGCTTCCAGAAAGATAACAATTAATACAAAATCAGATTTGTAAGTAATCCCAGAGAACAGGCAACTCTGACAAGTGGACAAGTGTTCAGGAGATGTCTGTTTACACACACATCTTCCAACACTATAAATAAGATAATAAGAATGCACACTCCTTTGTAACAGTCATAAAAGCTAGAATGAGTTAGGTAGTGTCTAGACGCCTTTGATCAAAAAACAGCGATTAGTGGTCGCTGAATTTACTAACACAATTTTCTTTCCTTTTCTTCAATTATTTCTATTTTCAGCCTTTGCTTTTAGGATTTAGTTACAGCATCTTGCACTGCTTAGTCAGCAGACATGTGCCATTTGGGGGATGCCATGATCCCCTTTTTCAAAATTAAATTTTGAAGCCAAAAGGTGTCAAGTTTCATTTCTATTTAATGTAATTCTGAGACTTTACACAACACTATAAGACCAAATCAGTATCCACTGATCATCAGATGTTTTTAAGTTCTAAGCACACACTGACTCAAGGTCTTGCTAGTAATTATTTTCCCAAGCACCATTCAATATAAACCTTATCAATTAAGCAAATACTTACAACAAAACATGGAAAGACACATGCTAAGATCCATGATAAACAAGTGGTTAATTACATTCAAGATATACAAATGAACAATGATAAAGTATAATAATGTAAATTATATCAAAACATCACAATCACATTTTTAAATCCATAAGTGTTTACGAAAATAATTTGTACCTAATGCTATGCTGTCAGCTATTTTCTCTTATTGTATAGTTTGTCTTACTTGTTTTTCCTACGGATCAGGATTTAATAACAGCTCATCCATCTTAGGTGGCCATGACTTTGCTGTTTTCTGCAGTATGACAGAGCCTCTTTCAAAATAAAATAAACTCAACTCGAAGACAGCTGAAAACACTAACCCAAGGGAGGATTGATTGTACAGAGCGACCCCATGGAGATGCATCCTCTCCATTAAATCTCTTTGCTAATCCCTTTCCTCAGAAGCTTGTGGCCAGTGCATGTTGTGGATGTGCCTTCTCACCTCCAATCCTTCTTTGTTTGCTGCAGCTAACTTGTCACCCCTTCATGGACAGGGGTGCCCCTGCAAAGATCTAACTGCTATGAAAAACAAAGGACTTCCTTGGTTCACCCTAGGTGCTTCCAGATGGAAACTGAAATGCATGGGGAATGGAGACCACAACAGAAGACAGGGGGGTGATATTGCAGAGATGATTCCTGGCTACAGTCAACTTTTTCATAAGACCCTGTATTCTTGATGACTCTTCTTTATTGTGTCGTTTTTTCCTAAATAACTTTATAGATAAAATTAACATTCTAAAGATTAGGAGGAATTGGGTTTTCTTTTGTTGTTGTTTGTTTTGTTTTGTTTTGACTTACTGAGTCCCTGTGTTGGTGAAATTCTTTGCTCTCAAAATAACTAGATTGTTTCTCTCCTACAGTGGACTATTATATTTTATACTCTGAACTGGGATATCATAGGCTTATAAAGATGAATTTATTCTCCTCTTAACCCATAGGTAATGGCTCCTTTCTCAAATAAAAATCTGGTTTGGGTACAGCTCTCTAAAAAGAAACTACAACTATTTGTAGGGGAAATAATTCTCCAAATCTCTGAGAAGCATGAGTCTGCCTGGTGCATGCATGGAAGATGAACCGGAACATTTCTGCACAAGAAAAAGATCCATGGATACATTTTAGTATTATGAACTATTTGAATCTTAGACAATTGTGAAATATTTTACCTGTTCTTTTGAGAAAACACTCAGATATTCAAGCCTGGATTCTTAAAAGTAGTCACATGTGTTGCTGAATAATTTAACCAGAATATAACTTCACTAAAAATATTTTTCAATTCCAGAATAAAATTAAAAATCTGAAGATAGTATTCACTATAGTAACAAAATTCCAAAGTTTTAAAATTAGGCTTTAACTTATTGTAAAATGCCATTTTCATAGTTTCTGGTTTCTAAAAGTGTTCATAAGTCTTTATCTGGAAACATGGTACCCAAATCTCCAAACTCTCCAAACTTTCAGCCAGGATTTTAACAAAGGAGCTTTACTTAGAATTTTCTCCCTGCACCCCCCATCCCCAGGATTATTAATCATATGGGAAAGACAAGGAAAAAGCTGATTTTGGTAAAGAAAGAACTATTACTTTTCATTGTTATTTAAAAGAAAAAATCTTTTGGCATTTGGCAACAATGTTAAAACAAATATTTGAATTTGGTATTACTATGCATTTAGTCAAATATTTACCTTCTTAAAAACTGGCTTCAAAAATATTTTGTCCCAGTTTTCCTTAATTTTCAAATCAAACTATATTTCAAGGAAAATGAAATCCATATGCTCCTACTTTATTCTTCTTACTTCAACATTTTGTTTTGGAAGATCATCTGGCAGCTAAAAAGTCTTATTAATCTATTTTCAGATTTTATCCTTTACTTATTAAATAGTATTTGACCAATAATTGTTAAATTATGAATTAGGAAAATCCAGTATTTATTACAATTCTGAACCCGCCAGACTCTAAAGAATGAATGAGTGAATGAGTGAATAGGGAACAATTCAAAACTACCCCAATAATACTTAGATAGGCTTTTTAACTCTATCAGTAAGTAATAATTCAAAATTTTATCCTAATTCCAGGGAAAACATTTTCTTCACTGCTTCTATTATTAATCTGGCTAATAAAAATATAATTTTTATAAATATTTTAGGCCATATTATAAATCCCCATGTGTTCTATATAAACCAATTTTGGAATGTAAATCTCACTAGACTGAAATAATGCATGAATTTACTAAAAGTATGGAAAAGACTGGCCAAGTGAAACTTACGGTTTAAAATGGGAACTTACAGAAAATGTAGGTAAGACTTATGGGCTGGCCACAGAGGGTGATTGTAGAAAGTCACCAACAATCATCATCTGCTAGGAGCTTTTTGTGGACCATGCGTTGTGCTCTATGTACCACATACATTACTTCATTTAATCCTAATGAAAAGCCTAAGAAATTGTTAATATTTTATCCCCAAATGCAGATCAGAAAACTGAAATTGGGAAAGATTGACTAACTTAACCCAGGTTACATGGGTGGTCAGGTAAGCCATGGTTTAAACCTCAAGACCATATACATCCAAAGCTGGCCCTCAGGCTTTCCCAAGTGAAGCTGCAGAAGGGAAGGGTTTTAAAATCATGGAATGGCTAATACTGCTACAGTGTGACTGTTCCCCCTCATGTATTTTCCCCAACTCACCCTGCTTCTTAGACTACTGCTTCCTCCTTTGCCTATGACTGTTTTTAGATTTCCAAGGCAGGTAAGTAATTGATTAATGTCAAGACTCCTATAAAAAACAATGATGTAAAGGTAGTACCTCTAATCTGAATCCAGAGCCTATCCAAGCAGATCACAGAAGTGTTCCCGAGGAAGCACAAAAGCCAAATATAGTTATTAATATGATCGTTCTTTACCTAGCTGTAAGGTGATGTGTTTCTAGGATACAAGGAAGTGTCTTACATCCCTAGGACTGTTATCTAGGACTAGAGAGATCACACTATTGCACCAAGGGCTCACTTAAGACACTTTCTTCATTTACAGGGAGACTAGATAAAGATCTAAGTGAAATATATGTGTAAAACAAGCATATTGCCAAAGTAGGGGAAAAAAATAGAAAGGAAGAAAAAAATGCTTTCTAAGGACAGAACTTGAGATTTGAGAGTACCAGATGTATGATTCCTCATCTAGGTAGAAGTCAGAGGCTTATGGGAGAAGATGCCATTCTTTTCTCAGCAGATATATAGTTTATTTTCAGTCATTTCTCCAGGTTGGAAAAAAAAAGTGAATATCTAATCTTTTTCTTAATCTTACTCAAAGCTTTATTCGAAGTGCAAGGGAGAAATAATATCTGATAATTATGAGTTAAAAATAGGCTAATTATAAAGCAAATGAGTATGTTCAAATAAAATAAAGTTTGAAAGGTAGACTCAGGGTAGTTTTGAGTGTAGACAGAAAAGTTATCAAAGATAGATTCAAACCCCTGATTCTAGGAAGAAGAGAATTAACTTTCAGTTAGACTCACTTTATAATTACTCAAGTGATTTATTTTAAAAGAACTGAAAGCTGGGAGCAGTGGCACAAACCTATAATCCCAGCAGCTTGGGAGGCTGAGGCAGGAGGATGGCAAATTCAAAGCCAGCCCCAGTAACCTAGTGAGGCCCTAAGCAACTTAGTGAGACTCTTGACTCAAAATAAAAAAAAAAAAATAAAAAGGACTGGGAATGTGGTTCAGTGAATGAGTGCCCTGGAAGGAAGGAAGGAAGGAAGGAAGGAAGGAAGGAAGGAAGGAAGGAAGGAAGGAAGGAAAGAGAAAGAAAAGAAAAAAGAAATTTAAAAGCTTGCAACCTTATCAGAGTCATTTTTAAATTTAGCTTTAAAACCCAAGATCCTCGATTTATAAAGAAATTCAGACCTCTTCCATAAGTTCCTTAGCAGTAAATTTGCCTAATAAAATTAATTGGCCACAATTTCCAAATCAGGTTCCATGTATTGGTTTTCTTAAGAAAATTCATTCCCTTCTTCTTTTCTATAACTTGCTATACACTTTGTTTTCTCTTTGCTAAGATATAAGCCTTCACAGAACCAAACTCAATAAGCAAACTCACTAGACTAAAACAGACCATATCTTACCTGGAGATAATCTTCATCCTCTTTCCCTCCCCTAATAATCCCTTTTCTAATTCCAGGTCTTTTGTTTATTTGGTTTCTACATATGAAAGAAAATATGTGATCATGTGGTACTTAACTCCCTGTGTCTGACTCATTTTGCTTAAGATGATGTCCTCCAGTTCTACCCATGTCCCTGAGAATGACATAATTTCATTTTTCTTTATGGCCAAGTAATACTCCATTGTGTAAATATACCATATTTTATCATTTCTTCATCTGTTGATAGGCACCTAGGCCAATTTCACATCTTGGTTATTGTGAACGGAGCTGCTATAAATATGGGTATGCAGATATCTCTTGCATATGCCGATTTCATTTCTTTTCGGATATAACTAAGGACTGGGATAGCTAGAACATATGGTAGTTCTATTTTTAGTTTTCTCCTTACTTTTTTCCTGCTTTGCCCCTATACACTCCTACCACCAGTATAGAAGTGTTCCTTTTGCTTCACATCCCAGCCAGCATTTGTTATTTTGGGCTTTTTTGATAATATCCATTCTGACTGGGGTGAGATGATATCTCATTTTAGTTTTGATTTACATTTCCCCTATGGTTAAAAATATTGAGTTTTTTAAATATATTTATCAGTTTTTGAGAAGCATTTGTTCATAACATATGCCCATTTTTTTATTGGATTACCTTTTTTTCATTCTTAAAGTTTGTTTTTTGTTCTTTGGGGTTTTTTGTTTTGTTTTGTTTTGTATTACTGGAGATCACATCCAGGGCCTCACACATGTTAGACAAGTGCTTGGCCACTGAACTTCACCCACAGTGCTTTTAATTTAACTTATTTTAATTTAGAGACAGGGTTCTCAGTAGCCCAGGCTGACCTTAAATATGCAATCCTCCTGCCTCAGCCTTCCAAGTAGCTGGGATTGCCACGTGCACCACCACTCCTGGCTTTGTTGTTAGGTCTGTGAGTTTCTTATATGTTCTGGACATTAATCCTTTGTCAGATAAATGGCCAACAGGATTTTCTCCTATTCTGTATATTGTCAGCAGATGGCTTCCTTTGCTGTGCAGAAGCTTTTTAACTTGATGTAAACCCACTTGTCAATTCCTGCTTTGGTGTCCTGAGCTATTGGAATCCTTTCAAGGAAATTGCCTTTGCCAATATCTTGAAATGTTTTCCCTACATTTTCTTCTGGTCATTTCAAAGTTTCAGGTCTTACATAAGATCTTTGATTCATTTTGAGTTGATTTTTGTACATATTGAGAGATGGGGTCAAGTGTCAATCTCTTTACATGAGGATAACCGATTTTTCTAGCACCATTATTTGTTTAAAAAGCTGTCTTTTCTTCAATATATGTTTTTGGCACCTTTGTCAAGAATCAGTTGATTGCTTAAGTGTGGATTTATTTCTCTGTCCTCTAATTTGTTGGTCTGCATATCTATTTTTGTCAATACCATGCTGCTTTTGGAACTATGGTCCTGTGTACATTTTAAAGTCAGGAATTGCGATGCCTCTAGTCTGCTTTGGCTATGTAGATTCTTTTGAGCTTCCATATAAATTTTAGTATTACTTTTTATATTTCTGTTAATAATGTTATTGGTCTTTTGCTGAGGATTGTATTGAATCTATGGATCACTTCTGGTAATGTGGCTATCTTAGCAATATCAATTCTCTCAATCCGTGAACATGAGATGTCTTCCATATTCTAGTGTCTTCTTCAATTTCTTTCTTCCATCTTCTGTAATTTTCAATGCTGAGGTCTTTTGCCTCTTGGTTAGGTTTTATTACTAGGTTGTTTTTTGTTTGTTTGTTTGAGGCTATTATTATGGGATTGTTTTCTGATTTATTTTTCAATGAATTCAGATGTATAGAAAAGCTACTGATTTTTGTATGCTGATTTGGAATCCTGTTACTTTGCTGAATTTATTTATCAATTCTAATAGTCTTTTGTGGAGTCTTTAAGATTTTCTAAGTATAGAATCATATCATCTGAAAACAGAGATAATCTGACTTTCTCTTTTCATATATACATCTGTATTTCATTTCTTTCTATTGCCTAATTGTTCTGGTCAAAATTTCAAGTACTATAAAAAATGAGGATGTTGAGCGTGGATATCCTTATCTCATACCTAATTTTAGATAATTTTTTTCAGCTCTTCCCCATTCAGTATGATGCTGGCTATAGGATTCTAATATATAGACTTTATCATGTTGGAGTGATCCTTCTATATCTATTGAAATTGAATCTTGTTAAAGGCTTTTTCTGCATCTATTGAGGTAGTTATATGACTTTTATCCTTGATTATATTTATGTGCTATATTTTGTTTATTGATTTGTGTTGAAGCATCTTTGCATCCCTGGAATGAAACCAACTCGATCTTGGTTATGATTTTTTTAATGTTCTGTTGAACTCAATTTGCAAGTATTTTATAGATGTTTTTGCTTCTATGTTTATCAAGGATATTAGTCTATAGTTCTCTCTCTCTCTCTCTCTCTCTCTCTCTCTCTCTCTCTGTGTGTGTGTGTGTGTGTGTGTGTGTGTGTGTGTGTGTGGTGTGATTTATTACATTTCGATAGAAGGGTAATATGGCTTCAAAGAATCAGTTTGGAATAGTTTCTTCACTCTTGTCAATTTTTCTTTCATTTCAATGAACTAACTCTTTTTTTTAATTGATCCTTTAGGCTATTCTTTTAGTCTCTATTGCATTTATTTCTGCCCTTATCTTTATTATTTCTGTGTTAGCTTTTTTTTTTTTTTTTTTGTCACTGTGACAAAAATTTCTGACAAAAACAACTTAGAGGAGAAAAGGCTTATTTTTGGCTCATCGTTTCAGAGGTTTGCTCAAAAGTGTATTGTTCAACCTCCATGTATTTATATAATTTTGAGGTTACTCTTATCATTGATTTCTAGTTTTATTCAATTTTTTTTTAAAAAAAATGTAGTTGTAGATGGACAGCATGCCTTTATTTATTTGTTTGTTTGTTTGTTTTTATGTAGTGCTAAGTATCTAACCCAGTGTTTCACATGCTCTAGGCAAGCACTGTGCCACTGAGCTACAGCTCAGCCCTAGTTTCATTCAATTTTGATCTGATAAAATGCAAGAAATTATTTCAAATTTTCTTTGAATTTGCTTTAGAATCTATTTTGAAATATCTTCCATGTTCTGATAAAAGTAATATATATTCTGCAGCTATTGGATAGAGTATTCTACAGATGTTGTTAAGTCCATTTGATCTATACTTTAACTCTACTGTTTCTTTCTTGAGATGCGGTGGGGGATTTTGAATGATCTATCCATTGCTGAGAGTGGGATATTGAACTCACCCACATATGTTCTGAAGAGGTTTTCTGGTCACATCTATTTCAGGTTCTAAATGCTTCGTGTACATGATTGTCCGAGTCTTCCCAAGATTTAAAGAATTTTCTGGGGCTGGGGATGTGGCTCAAGCGGTAGCGCACTCGCCTGGCATGCATGTGGCACCACATACAAACAAAGATGTTGTGTCCGCCAAAAACTAAAAAATAAATATTAAAAAATTCTCTCTCTCTCTCTCTCTCTCTCTCTCTCTCTCTCTCTCTCTCTCTCTCTCTCTCTCTCTCTTTAAAAAAAAAAGAATTTTCTGCTGTTATTTTACTGAAGAGGTTTTCTATGCCTCAGCATGTAGCTCTTCTCCTTTGTCTATTCATATTAATTGTATATTTGATCTTTTAATGGTGTCTCAGAGATCTTGCGTGTTCTCTTCTTTCTTTCTTTTTTTCTTTATCATTGTCTGGATGTAAAAATCACCCAACCTTGTCTTCAAGTCCTGACATTCTTTCTGCTGGAGAGGCTTTCAATTGAGTTTTTAATCTGACTTAAGCTTTTTCATTTCCAAGATTTCTGTTTGGTTCTTTTTCAAAATTTCTATTCTTTTATTGAATTGGTCATTCATATCCTCCATTATCTTTTTAAATTCATTCCGATGTTGACTTGTATCCTCTTGGAATTCATTAAGCTTTTCCCAAAAATTATCTTTTTGAATTCTTTGATCAGCATTTTATCCACTTGATATCCTCTTTGATATCTTATGAACCTTAAATGTCATGTTACCTTGTTTTTCATATTTCTTGTGTTTATACATTGATATTTGTGCATCTGTTGGAATGGATAATTCTTCCACTTTTATGTGAGGACCTTCTTAAAAAGCAGACTTCTCTCAATGATGTACCCTAGGATACCAGTTTGTTGTGCAGTGTTGAGTTTCATTCCAGTTTGACTTTGTAGTGCAGTTTCCCTGTGGCTTCTTTTCTTGTGATTAGTGGGTTATAAGACAGTTTGTACTCTGTAAAAGCCTGAGGGACCTGCTTTCTTGTTAGTTCTTATAAGAATAGGTTCCCTCTGGTGTTTCAAGCAGGTGTAATACAGACTGCAGAATACATGGGTTATACATTCTGTGGTTACTCCTCTAGTCTTACTACCAAAATGCAGTCCAATAAGGTATGGAAGAAACTTATGTTGAGGTCCCTCATAGATGTGGTGTCCACAACTGTTATTTCTTTCTGCAGTTGTCATAGGGGTGAATATCCAAGAATTGGACTTCAGTCCTCCCACAGCCATGGCTACTAGGGGCTGAGTTAACCACTGGGGCTTAATATCTCCGCTATTCTTTAAGTTGAAGAACCTTCCAAGGTTTGAGTGTGGTTAAGTTGTGGCTGAAAAAGGGTGCAATTTCTTTGACCTAAACTAGAAATGTAATTCAGCAACAGAGCATCCATGTGACATGCTCAAAGTGCCAGGCTCAATCTCTACCAACAATCTCTACCAATCTCTAAGCAACACAAAGAAAGAAACCAAAACCAAAATTAGATAAAGAAATAAAGTTAAACCAAATAAACTGGGGCTTGGTGGCACATGCCTATAATCCTAGCAGCTTGGGAGGTTGAGACAGGAGGATTGCAAGTTAGAGGTCAGTCCCAGCAACTTAGTGAGGCCCTAAGCAATTTATCAAGGCCCTGTCTCAAAATAAAAAATAAAAAGAACTGGAGATGTGGCTCAGTGGTAAAATATCCCTGGGTTTAATTCCCAGGACCACAAAACAAAAACAACAAAACAGTAAAAAACAAATAAAAATAATAATAATATCAACAACAGTAGAAAAATGTAAATAATATAAAGTAGTTTAAAAATAATAACAGTAAATTAATCTTACAAAAAGAAAGAATAAAATTTTAAAAATTGAAAAGATAAAAATGTGGAAAACAGGAGAAAAGAAAAACATAAAGAGAAAAAAAGAAGAAATTAAATATTAATAAAAGAAAAAGAGCTGGGTATGGTGGCTCATGCCTGTAATCCCAGCAACTCAGGAGGCTGAGGCAGGAGGTTAGAAAGATCAAAAACAGCCTCAGCAACTTAGTGAGGCCCTAAGCAACTCAGCGAGACCCTGTCTCTAAATAAAATATTTAAAAGTGTTTGGGAGGTGGTTCAGTGGTTAAACACACCTGGGTTCAATCCCTGGTACCAAAAAAGAAGAAGAAGAAGAAGAGGAGAAGGAGAAAGAGGAGGCAGAGGAGGAGGAGGGAGAGAAAGAAAGAAAAAAAGGAAGGAAGGAAGGAAGGAAGGAAGGAAGGAAGGAAGGAAGGAAGGAAGGAAGGAAGGAAAGAAAATATGTACAAACAAGAAAACATCAATAATGAAAAAACTATCAATAAAAAATAAAATTTTCTGTCTGCAGAGGTACTCGGGCAACAAACGCTACTTAAAGGTTTTCTCCATGTCTTAGGCTATGTAATCCTTAAGGAGAACAAAGACTGAAGATTATTTACCTGTTTCTTTTCCCATTTCTTTTCTTTTTTTTTTTTTTTTTTTTTTTGCTCACCAGGTAACCAGTGGGAGTGGTTGTGTCCAGCTGTCCTGGACACCAGAATAAGCGAGAACAGAACTCAGAGCTACCCAGGCAATGATTTACTCTGGAGATACTCTGAAAGTGGAGCAGATGCAAATGCTGCAGCATATTAACAAGCTAGCCTGGAGTGCAGAACCCAACTAGCACAGATCCGCTTCACGACCCCTTGTGCTCTACAAGTCAACGACAGGGCTGACATCAGGCACTACGATACGTCACAAACTCAAGTGGCTTTTGTGCTGTGCACTCTGAGCTTAGGGAAAAGCTGTTAGGTTACCTCTGTGCTGTGAGGGGACTTTGGTGTGACTTATCCAGTCCACCACCCACAACTCTGGTGTTTAAAGACTTAGCTCCCATGTAAAATCAAACATGGCTGTTCATTCCCCAAGACTTCTGCCATGGCTTCCCTAAGCACCAATTTTAAAAGGGAAGCACCCTGTGTTTCCTTACATGTTGTAGTCTAGTTTCTCATCACATAGAATTCTCAGTGGGTTTGTGCCAGATGTTCTCCCCTGGGGCAAAACAAACAAGTCAGCCACCCAATGGGTTGGTGTAGTAGTATTGCCACAGGAACCAAGAAAATTAAACTAAACTGAGATTTCATTTCACTGCAGTCAGATGGCAATTATCAAAAATACAAGTAACAATAAAATCAATTAAATAAAAAAGGTAAAGTAACAATGAATGTTGGTAAGAATGTAGGGGGGTGGGGGGAGATACACTCATACACTGCTGGTGGGACTGCAATTGGTGCAACCACTCTGGAAAGCAGTTTGGAGATTCCTCAGAAAACTTTGAATGGAACCACCATTTGACCCAGCTATCCCACTCCTCAGTCTATACCCAAAGGACTTAAAATCAGCATACTACAGTGACACCACCACAACAATGTTTATAGTACACAATTCACAACAGCTAAGCTAATGAAACCAACCTAGATGCCCTTCAACAGATGAATGGATAAAGAATATGTGGCATATGTACACAATGGAATATTAATCAGCCTTAAAGAATGAAATTATGGCTTTTGCCTGTAAGTGGATGGAACTAGAGACTATCATGCTAAGTGAAATAAGCCAATCCCAAAAAACCAAAGACTGAATATTCTTTCTGATATGCAGATGCTAACACACAACAAGGAGGAATGGAGAATAGAGATTCATTGGATTAGACAAAGGGGAATGAAGGGAAGAGAGGGGAATGAGAATAGGAAAGACAGTAGAATGAATCAGGCATAACTTTCCTATGCCCATATATAAATATAAAACCAGTGTAACTCCACATCAAGTACAACCACAAAAAAGGGAAGTTATATTCCATGTCTGTATAATATGTCAAAATATAGTCTACCATCATGTATATCTAAAAAGAACAAATAAAAAATTTTTGAAAAAAGAAAGAAAATGCAGAGATCTTTGACTCCAAGAGCAGTAAGCTCAGATCTTCTCAAGATGGCTCCCTGTTAAAAAACCCTTAAGAATCTAGGAAGAATAGAGGACTTCTCCAGAGCAGTTTGCTACACAGATCCCATGTCTATTGTTGGTTTAGGTATTTCTGCAAGATGCCAATTTTTGTCCAAGTAATGCTTACGGGGACTCTCCCTCTGTCACCTCCACCCCCACCTTCTGTAGCCCTGCCACTTGATCAGCACTGGGGGACTCCATGTTACCCTCTTTTCCACTGTCCAAAGTCCCTGGGTTTCTCCATGTCTCTGTCCACTTTGGAATTCTCCCATACTCCCCACCTCAATATGTAGCTGCTCTCCAATGTTTTGACTCTATCTCAGGGAGAAGCAGGCGAGTGTTTGGGGCTTTCTAATTTGCCATCTTGTATCTCCTGTCTGTTCATATATCTTAATTCCACTCAAATTGCCAGTTCTTCCAGTGACGGAACACACAACAAACCAACCTAAGTCCTTCCCAAGTTGCGCCGGCTTCCGTCCCTAACATGGTGACTTTCACATGGTAAGTGCTCAGTAAGTCAGAATCTGAGTTTTTCACACTCTGAAAACAGTTCTTGGAAAGAGTCACTAAGTTAAGTTGATTCTATTTAAAATGCCCCCTGAAGCTTAACTTTAAGTCCTTTAGACCAGCAGATCCTATAAAACCTGACAACAGTTTAGCAAGGCCTAATTTGTATTTATCATTGCAAAACTCCCTTTTTTCCTTATCCTGCTTTGGTGAGGTCTTACAGGTGGTAACAAAGTATTTGGGATTTCTGGTAATTGGATAAAACCTTTACTTGATACAAAGTATGCATTTTTATTCTATTTTTGAAAAGAGTTATTTTATTCTAAATATTTCGGGTTTTGTACATATTTTTTCATGAATTGATTATTCTTCCCATTATAAGGTAGTACTATGGGAGATGATGAGGCATATACCTTATGGACCTTATTCCCAAAGAACATACAATCTAAGAGAGTTGTTAATTCAGGCACACATGTAACAACACAAAGTCAGAAAGAGAGAAACAGAAATGCCAAATAAGTTTAAGAGGGGAAAACTTTGCCTCTAGCTGTGGGTACAAAAGAATGACTTGTTGTTCTGAAACAGTAGTTTTCAATACAGGCTGAACATTGGAATCACCTGAAGAGGTTTAAAAAAAAAAAAAAAAAAAACACTGCAGATGCAACCTAAAGAGTCTAGACAGGGAACTATGAGATCTCAGAGAGCCAGCTGGTAAAAGTTAACCTAGAGGCCTTTGGGGGTGGGTACTGGGGAGCTGGGTGAATACTGACAACGAATCTCTGCTCCTATACCTCATCCTGTAGTCAGATTGTACATCATTTTTCTTCCACACAAGCAGAACTGTTTTTATGAAGTAGATGTATTACATACCATTTTAGGCATCTTTTTATCTTCAACAGAAGTCTTCAAAACCTGCAATAGAATAAACCAAAATTGGATTTATTCTAGTATTGGTAACTCTAGACTCTGATTTTGTCTTTAGGTTTGATTTGTGCAATATTTTTGAAACAAGAAAATTAATAAGGCCAGCATACATATCGGTATGTACCTACAATGGTATAGTATTCATCCCTAGAAAGGAACGAAGTACATGCTACAACATAGAACCTCCAAAGTATTATGCTAAGTGGAAGAAGTCAGACATAAAAAGGTTTGATATTGCATAATTCAATGTATATAAAATACCTGAAATAGGTAATTACAAAGAACTAGAAAGAAGGTTGTTGATTGCCAACTACTGGTTGGCAGGGAAAAGGAGAACAACTACTTAAGGGGTATAGAGTTTTCTTTCAAAATAATGAAAATGCTTTGAAACTGGATAAAAGTGGTGGTTGCATGACATTATAAATGTACTGAACACCATTGAATCATTCACTTTAAAATGGCTAAATTTATATGAATTTACTTCAATAATATAATATATTAAAGCCTGTCTGCCCTCTAGTAGAGGGAAACCTACATCAGCCATGGGAGAGACTCCTCAGAGAACATCTGAAACAACACCTGAAAGACAGGAAGGATTTCAGCTAAGTAGAGAAGGGAGAAGGTAGAGGAGGAGAAATAAAGAAGAGAAAATGTGTTGCAGAAGGATATTATGTGTGTGGTGATTTAATAATATAACACTGATGTTTTTAAATATTTCTCCACCTTCATTAAAGCAGGTTGATAAATATGTATAAACATCTATTTGTAAGGAACAATAATAGACAAAGTCCTATCAACAAAATAAAACTAGCATTTATTGATCAACTTCTGCACGATAGATATTTTGCAGATATTATCCCAATTCACCCTTTAAGCAGACCTAAGAGATAAGTATAATTAACTCTATCTTATATATAAGAACATGTAAGCCCAGAGAAGGTAGGTAACTTTCCCAAAATTACATAGCTTACAAAACTCAATGAGACACAATTCAAACCTTAGTATGTCTGACTCTAGAGCCCTGGTTCTGGTCACCAAAGCAGGTTGCAAATCATGAAGGATATTGCAGCTGTTGAAGTTAAGTAACTGGTTGAGACATCGGTATAATAGATGTCATAATGATAATCCCGGGGGGGGGGGGGTGGGTATGCATAGAAACATAGAAGTGGAACAGACCTGGACAGAAACGGACATCCCAGATTCCAGATCCCAGTGACAGAAGTACAGGTGAGGAGAAGGATTAGATATCACTTAATTCCTCCTGAAACTCTTACCCATTCTCATTGCACTGCCAAGGGCAACTTTGTCTGCACCCTGTCACCCACCAGAGCACTCCACACATTCTATGGGGTTTTTGTTTTGTTTTTTGTAGTGCTGAGGATTGAACCCAGGGCCTTGTGCATGCAGTGTAAGCACTCTACCAACTGAGCTATATCCCCAGCCCTCTATGTCTGTTTTTTTTTTCTTTTTTCTTATTCATATCCTAGTTCCATCACTTATTAACTTTGGGTAAATCACACAAAGTTGTGCAAGTGTCTGTGCCTCTGTGTACACAATTGAAAAACTGGAGTGCCTAAGTATCTAGACTATAGCAAGTGATTGATAAATGTTGTTTTTGTTGTTGTTGTATTATTATTTCTCTTACCAAGAATTCTCCATTTCTAAAATACAAGGACCAAGTCTTTCTTTCTTTTTTCTTTCTTTTTCTCTCTTTTTCTCTCTCTTTCTTCTTCCTTTCCCCACACCCATTTCACCCACCCACCCCCAGCTGTTAGCACAAAGCCTGAAGACAGGTGAGAAATGGAAAATTCTAAGCCAAAGTGATAATGAACCCAGCTTTGGCCTGATTGCCAGGATTTTCAAGACTGAGGCTATGAGGGTCTTCTCTCCTTTAATAAACTCTTTATACCTGTGAAATAGATTATCAGTCCTCAAATACTTATTCAATACCCACTGTCAAGCCTGGCACAGGAGATACAAGATTCTCTAAATTGCAAGGGCTGGAATTTAGCTCCAAATGTTGATTCATCATTCAGGTTAGACAAGGAAATAAATACGAACATACACACTTGTACAGCCTCCAGAGAAATACCTGGGCAATGTCAAAGTTGTGTCTATCCTTACAAAGAAAACATTGCTACTCATGTACAAAACAAACTATAATCCATTAGCTCAGCCTAGAAAGTCTTTTTGGCTCCAAAAAAGCTGGCACCTAAACAAGTCTTTTAGTCATACTGCCAAAAAAATACCTGGCCAATACATTTTAACATCCTTCCTTGTTTTCTTTCGGACATATTTCAGTAATTGCCTGTCTTCAGGTACAAAATGCTTACAGGAAGTGATTAATCTTTCATGAGACTATTCTACTATTCCTTAACTCCGTATAGTAAAAGCTTAAAGGACAGATACCCTCATGTCAGTGCATGCTTCAAGGAAAGAAAACTTAATGGGAGATAAATCTGATCACATGATACCAGCCAATGATGAAACCTCTTTCTTAAAAGAAAGCAACCCAACAAGACAAAACCACCCCCTGAGGGAGAAGCCCACCTCTAAACTTAAAACCTAACTTTTTTTTTTTTTTCTGGTAGGAGGCCAGATGGGATCCTCGGACATCATGAGACACTACAGCTGGAAGCTGAGTGGTTAATCTGCACCCCTAGCCCCCAACATGTAGATACTGGAGATCAGAAAGGCTCTTGTTTGCTGTCTGAAGCAGGTGTGGTCGGACTAAATGGGGAGAAGATGTCCAGCTGGAAGAACCCATCAACCAGCTGCCCAGGGCAGTCTGCTTAGATAAATACCACCTGTTACTAAACAGCCAGAGAAAAATTAGTCATATCCCAGGAACCTGCTGCTTCTCTGTCTATTGTGCTGAGCTTTTGTGTCTTTCCACATCCCAAATCCCATGTGTGTCTCAGAGCACAGTCATAGCCACTGTGCTTAATTTGATTCTGGACAATGACAAGAGGCTTTTGAAGCATTAGGCTGGACACTTTTCTGGGGGCTTGGAGCACATGCAGGAGAGAATAATAAACAACACGTGAAAGAAGAGGGCAATGACCCCAAAAGGCACCTTTTAACTCAAAAATTACAGTCCCCTACAGAGTCTGGCCACCCTGAAAGATGGTACAGAGCCCTGTCCCCTACGCCCCATTCTCTCTCTCTCACTGTCCCCAGCAGAAGCAATCTCCTTTGAACACTGAGTGTGGCTAACTGCGCAAGCATGAGAGTGGGCACATGGGACTCTCCCTTGCTCCTGTCCTTCCAGTACCTGGAACATCTTCTACATTTTCCAAGTCCCATTCTCATGACCTGAGTCAGATCCTGCTTCTCCTAGAGTCTCCCCTAAAAATATTTTAGCTCAAAATTATTTTCTCTGAACTCTTTTCACACTAGAAACCCATATTGTTCCTATTCTATTCCTGTCCCAAGTAAATCTTCCTTCCCCATCTGCACTATCTAAAGAAGAACCCGTGCTGTGCAGTCTAACCCATCATCCAACACAAAGGTAAATACATATTGACTAAAGAAATGGGCTCGCAACTGAAATCATGCTGACCTCAAAAGTTATTCTAGGATGAGTAAAAGACAAAATACTAGAACTAAATTGAGATACTACTGGAAAAGGCCTTTCATGATTTTTATTTCAAGGCTACTAAAAGTTAATGTGCTGGAAGTCCTGGACATGGAGCCAGAAGGTTTGGAACTGTATCCTAGTTTTTTTTCTATCAACTTTATGGCCTTGATCCTTTTAACAGTATCAGTTTCCTTCTCTGTAAAATGGAGGCAACGCTGAGAAAGTCAGCAGAGTATTGGAAAATCCAGTAAGGCCATTCATGATTACAGTGTTCCTATGCATTACAAAAATCATGCATCCCTGGCTCCTTAGTAAACTACACAATTCCCTCAATGTCAAACTGATTAAAATGAAATGACAGATTATTCTAGACCGATTTTTTTAGGCTTCACAAACTTGACTAAGAATCATCAGGAAACGTATAAAACTAAAAATTGCTGGATCTCAATTTTAGATTCAGTAGGTCTGGGTAGACAAACATGAATCTAACAATTAGTCAGGCTTCAGAACTAGTGAATTAAATCATTTTCTGTTCACATTTGTTTTGTTCAGCACCTGACTAATGAATAGTTATTGGAGTTGTAGCCTTTTACAAACATATCTCAAAGTATAATAAAAACATCAATAATGATGGATGGTGCTATCCAACTTAAAATAGGTTTTATCGATTAAATCTTTCTTCTAATTAAAATCTGTATTGTCACACACACACACACACACACACACACACACACGCAGGATGTTAATGTGGGGTGTGTGTGTGTGTGTGTGTGTGTGAATTTCCTGGTGGTATGTGCCCTAATTACTCAGTATTCCGGAACCTCTCATATATCAATTTATCTCTGTAATCTGATCATTTGCTGCAGTTTGGGTATGTCCCATTTCTACTCCTCCACAAAGTTCACTCATGTTTGAAAAATAATTACTCCAACCTAGAAATAAGACAGTATACTTCACAACAATAAAATAAATGACATACTAAGAGAAAATCCTAAGTGTGTGAAAATTATGTTTTAAAGAAGTAAATTTGGAAACTTTCTTTCATTCTAAACTCTGTCTGGATCAAGCAGCCTTGAACTGAGAACGCAGGAACTTCTAAAAGAGCCCTCAACCCAGGACATTTTCATTCCTCATTTGGGCAGGGGTCAAGGCAATCGACAGTGGTTTAGACTAAACAGGAAGAAAACCAGCTCAATTAATGGTACAGACAGGAATAGTCATCCCTTCTAGAAACAACAAAAGTTTGAAAAGAATTTAGTTGCTGAGAGTTGGCCAACACACACAATAAATACATCTCCCATGTCTTTCCAATGTATCCAGTAAATATACAAGATTTACAATCATTGTATTGCATCTACATTCTCTGACAGAGAATTCACAAAAATTGAATCAATCTCTTTTTTTTTAAATCACCCCAGACATGGCCATCGTACAGAGAAAACCAAGCATCCGTTTGCCTGGGCCCCTCCTGTGTAAGGAAAGCCACTAACTCATTCACAGGGGCAGATTGTTTCAACATAATTGAATGAAGTAAACTTGGGGAAATACCTGACATTGCCAACTTGACCTCTGCTAAGCCTTTTGAACTTCAATCACTGTCCTCCAACACAAAGCCTTCTATTAGGCTTTCAGCTATTTCCCCTGATTACACAGGTAGCTTATCTTAAGGATTCCATGGTTTCAGTTATCATTTCTGACCTGATTGTGAGACAAGCATTATTTCCGAGCTGGGTTTTATGACTAAGCCTGCAGAGGTATTTTCTGGTTCTATTGAGTAGAGAGCATCTCATTTCAGTTTCTTATCCACTAAGACCTGATAAGTTATTCTAAAGAATAAATAAATGGCTTTAATTTAGAAAAACACTAATGAAGTAGCTCACATGAATTAGCACTAGTCAGAAACTGTCCAAATCATAAACTTTGAGGGGTTTTTAAATGGATTTTAAAGTTAAAATATAATTTGTAACACGAGGCAAGAAAGATAAAGATTGTTCCCAACAAAAAAGGTGCAGAGGGTAAAAGCAAAACAGCTTAAATTTTTCAGTCAGGATTACTTTTTCCACATCTTGTTCCCTTATAATAGCAGTAAAAATTGAGATTAAAGTTTGAAATTTTTTGTTTGCTTTTTTGCCATGCTGGCATCCAATCCAGGGCCTTACTCATTTGAATAAATTTTCCATCCAGGCAAATAAAAGGTGCTTGGAATCTGATGTTGAGAATGTGAACAGTACTTAAATGATGTTTCATTCTAACTAAGCAACTATCTTTCTTATTCTTAATTCTAGACTACTGGCACCTTTTAGAAATTCCCCAGACAGATTTCATTCATCCTATCTTTTATTGCAAAGGGAAACAAATATGATTTTCCCTCAGAAGACTGCCAGTGATTAAAAAGATTGCTAACAGCTATTGCCAGCAAATATGTGGAAGAAATATATACTCATATAGTGTGGGAGGAAGAGTAGTACAAATCGTGTTGAAAATGATTTGGTTGGAAATATCTACTGAAGTTTGAAATGGGCATACTTTGCAAGGCTATTCACTGAAAAATTGTTTATAATGGTAAAAAGAGGAGAAACTTTAAACAGGTTCAACAGTAACAATATACAGACATTAAAAAGCCAGAAAGTCCTTTCGAAGTGACCTAAGAAATGCCTATAGTGCATTTTGAGTAAATAAAGCTCAAAATAAATTCTAGATTATTTAGTAATATTCCAACTTAGGATATCAAATGTGTATAAACTGAGGAAACAGAAAGGATATACATCAAACAGAGAGCCAACAGTTACTAACCCTGACAGGAAAAAAAAAATGTAGCAATGGGTAGAAATGATCCTCAGCTTCTTGTTTTATAAAATCCAAATATACAGAGGAGGATGACTGAATCTTGCTTTATTTTTATTTTTCAGTACATTTCAAAATATTTAACCTCGAAAAGCACTTTAAAACCAGAAACCTATCACTCAATAAATATAAAAGAAGTACATATTTATCTTGTTTTTTGCAGATAAAAAAATCTACAAAATAAATGGCCTCTTAAATTTTGAGAGAATTCCATTTGTTGAACTGAGTTATATCAAGTTGAATTCTTTTCCTTAGCCATTTCTTGTCATTCATATTCAGTCAGTATAAATATAATAAACATGAAGATTTTATTTCTTTTTGAAGATTTAAAATACTAATTTGTTGAAGGATATGCATTATTTAATTCTCTTCCCTGCATTATAATAAACTTACATGCACTATATTATTTATATGTTATATTATTATTGTCTTTGTCATCAGCATAAGTTTACATTTCCATAGTTAACTCAAGAAAGTTTATTGTATTGCCTGATCCATTAAATGGAAATTTTTATCCTTGTTTAAGTAGAATTACGAAGGACTAATGGAGGGAATATTAGAGTAGTCACAAAACTTGCTTTGACTGAGTTGTTTTGTTTTGCTTATAAAAGTAAAGCACCATGATTTTATCCAAATTTTATTAAAATAAAAGAGAGTGTAACACAGCAGGGCTTTGTCCACAGTTTCTAAAACTATATACTTTATTGCTGAGACTGCCTAAATTTCTTATCAAACCAAAAACATGAACATTAGCTAACCAAACAAGTCCCTATAGCCTCATAAGTGTCACAGAGAGAGGTTAATATTGCCCAAAAAAAGTACATGAAATCTATTATTTCTGCCAAAAGTGCCTGGAATTTCCTGGCATTCCATTTCATCAGAATATTAGTTTAACAAGGTAGCTGAACAATGTCCAAGAAGGCAGGGGTCTCAGGAGTTAATATTTATTATAACATCCACACAATTAGGACAATATATAGCTCTACTTGAAGTTTTTTTAAATACAGAAATATGTTTGAATTAAGGTTTATCCAATTTTCCCTTCTCTTTGTGCCCTTCCCTTTATGAGTACTACTACTAATTTGGATTTGAGCAATTTAATTTTCCTCAGCTTTGGGTTTTCTTCTGCAAGATGGGAGTAAACTTATCACACAAGGTTTACTATGAGAATCAGGTGAATAGGTCACTCAGAACAGCTCATCAGTGCCCCATTACTGTGCGTTCCTTTATAATTAATAGATATTCATAGAAGCAATACTGAATTAAGAGGCAGTACTGTTTATGTGGCTATAGGAAGGGGCTTCTCAATCTCAAGAGAATATGAAAAGCAGAGCTGAAATGTTCAAAATAAAGATTTCTGGGTCCTACCCACCAAAGTTTCTGATTCATTCAATCTGGGATTAAGTGTAGGACTCTTCAATTTTCATAAGCACCTCCAAGTGACTCTGATGAGAAGCAGTGATGTTGGGGAAGAGTAGAGGACCTTAAAGAAGAGGAATGGAAGATATGTCCCTGCTCCCCGAAGCTTTCATTCCTTTATTAACATTAACTACTTTTGCCTGACTCTAAGGCCAAGAATATTTGCCTAATTTATATTTATATTATGCCAGCAAAGACAGAAAAAAACAGAATAAGAATTTTTTCCCACTTTTATTTCCCACTTTAACTCTGCCTACATTCTCTTTCCTTTGTTAATTCTACATATTATAAATAGTTTATTTCTTTTTTTCATACATGTACTTTGTATAATG
This sequence comes from Callospermophilus lateralis, assembly GCF_048772815.1. Taxonomy (NCBI): domain Eukaryota; kingdom Metazoa; phylum Chordata; class Mammalia; order Rodentia; family Sciuridae; genus Callospermophilus; species Callospermophilus lateralis. The sequence continues at coordinate 32,240,645 of NC_135320.1, read as the reverse complement.
ATGTCCATCACATTCTACCATCCTTGCTAATCCCCTACACCCTCCCTTTCCCTCCCACCTCTCTTCCCTATCTAGAATTCATCTATTCCTCTCATGCTCTCCCTCCCTACCCCATTATGAATCAACCTCCTTATATCAGAGAAAACATTTGACATTTGTTTTTTGGGATTGGCTTCCTTCACTTAGATTTATCTTCTCCAACATCCATTTACCTGCAAATGCCATGATTTTTTTCTTTTTTTTTTAACTCTTTTTTTTATGGGTTGTTCAAAATATTACAAATCTCTTGACATATCATATTTCATACATTAGATGTGATTCTGCAATCGATTTTTTTCTTTTTTAATGCTGAGTAAAATTCCATTGTGTATATATGCCACAATTTTTTTATCCATTTATCCACTAAAGGGCATCTAGTTTGGCTCCACAGTTTAGCTATTGTGAATTGTGCTATTATAAACATTGATGTGGCTGTGTCCCTGTAGTATGCTGTTTTTAAGTCCTTTGGGTATAGTCCAAGGAGAGGGATAGCTGGGTCAAATGGTGGTTTCATTCCCAGATTTCCAAGGAATCTCCATACTGCTTTCCATATTGGCTGCACCAATTTGCAGTCCCACCAGCAGTATAAGAGAGTACCTTTTTCTCCACATCCCTGCCAACACTTATTGTTGTTTGTCTTCATAATATCTGCCATTCTGAATGGAGTGAGATGAAATCTTGGAGTAGTTTTGATTTGTATTTCTCTGATTGCTAAAGATGATAAGCATTTTTTTATATATTTATTGATTGATTGTATATCCTCTTCTGAGAAGTGTCTGTTTAGTTTCTTAGCCCATTTGTTGACTGGATTATTAGTTTTGTTTTTTTTTTTTTTTTTGGTGTTTAGCTTTTTGAGTTCTTTATGTACCCTAGATATTAGTGCTCTATCTGATTGTGAGGGGTAAAAATTTGCTCCCAGGATGTAGGCTCTCTCTTCACCCCTCAGATTGTTTCTTTTGCTGAGAAGAAACTTTTTAGTTTGATTCCATCCCATTTATTGATTCTTTTTTTTAAGATTTTCTTAGAGAGAGAGAGAGAGAGAGAGAGAGAGAGAGAGAGATTTTTTCTTTAATATATATATACATATATTTTTTTTTTAGTTTTCGGTGGACACAACATCTTTGTTTATATGTGGTGCTGAGGATCGAACCCGGGCCGCATGCATGCCAGGCGAGCGCGCTACCGCTTGAGCCACATCCCCAGCCCCCATTTATTGATTCTTGATTTTAATTCTCACACTATAGGAGTCTTATTAAGGAAGTTGGGGCCTAATCCCACATGATGAAGATTAGGGCCTACTTTTTCTTCTATTAGATGCAGTGTCTCTGATTTAATTCCTAGGTCCTTGATCCATTTTGAGTTAAGTTTTGTGCATGGTGAGAGATAAGGGTTTAATTTCATTTTGTTGCATATGGATTTCCAGTTTTCCCAGCACCATTTATTAAAGATGCTATATTTTCTCCAGTGCATGTTTTTGATACCTTTGTCTAATATAAGATAGTTGTAATTTTGTGGGTTAGTCTGTGTGTCCTATATTCTGTACTATTGGTCTACCAGCATGTTTTGGTGCCAATACCATACTGGTTTTATTACGATTGCTCTGTAGTATAGTTTAAGCTCTGGCATAGTGATACCACCTGCTTCACTCTTCCTGCTTAGGATTGCTTTAGCTATTCTGGGTCTCTTATTTTTCCAGATGAATTTCATGATTGTTTTTTCTATTTCTATGAGGAATGACATTGAGATTTTGATCAGAAGTGCATTAAGTGTATATAGTGCTTTTGGTAGTATGGTCCTTTTGATAATATTAATTTTGCCTATCCAAGAGCAAGGTAGATCCTTCCATCTTCTAAGGTCTTCTTTGATTTCTTCAGGGTTCTATAGTTTTCATTGTATAGATCTTTCACCTCTTTTGTTGATTCCCAAGTATCTTATTTTTTTTTAAGATATTGTGAGTGGGGTAGTTTTCCTCATTTCCTTCTCAGAGGATTTGTTACTGATATACAGAAATGCCTTTGATTTATGGGTGTTGATTTTATATCCTGCTACTTTGCTGAATTCATTTACTAGTTACAGAAGTTTTCTGGTGGAGTTTTTTGGCCTACATTCTCTTTCAACTTTAATGCAATCCTATATTTCCTAAGTGCTCTTGGTGTTTCGTTGTTTTATGTCTGGATTGCCATTAGACACTAACACTGGTTTCTTCTGACACTTGTAGAATATGACAGGGAAACGGAGGATAATTGTTGAAGACCTGTGCATTTCATTCCTATCCACCAATCCCCAATATAAACTCATCCAGAGTCCCACCAGTACTCAGAATTCACAATAGCTCCTATGTTCTCTATGTTAGTGGAGAAATTATTCACTGGCCCACTTCTCCTGCAGAGTAACCCTACTTAGAGTTTCCTCTCCTGCTGAACAGTGAGCCTAATGAATATTTTGCAACACCAACTTTGACCCTAGGCCAGCTGCTATCAAATTTTGCTGAACATACCTATCCTTAAGGGTCCAGCTCAAATTATGACATTTTCCAGTAAATGGAATGAAATGAAGAATATCATGCTAAGTTAAATAAGCCAAACTCAGAAACTCAAAGGCTGAATGTTTTCTCTCATATGCGGAAGTTAGAGTAAAATAAAGGAAATGGGATGGGAAGGATAAAACAATCATAAAACTTTAATCCCAATAAAACTTTAATCCCAATAAAAGGAAGATCAGCAATGGAGAAGAAGGAAGTCAAGAAGCAGAGTGGAGGGATGGTAAGGGTGGGCAATGCAAAATGAAATCTTAAAAAATCATGTCATGTGCATGTATAATTACACCACAGAGAATTTCATCTTTATGCATAAATAAAAAGAACCAATCAAATATCAATAAATAGACAAGTGGGGGCTGGGGTTGTGGCTCAGCGGTAGAGCACTTGCCTAGCAAGTGTGAAGCCCTGGGTTCGATCCTTAACACCACATAAAATAAATAAATAAAATAAAGATATCGGGTTCAACTACAACTAAAAAAATAAATAAAAATAAATAGACAAGTGAAAGGAAGGTCTAGTAGAGGGAGGAGAATAGGAGAAGGGAGGGAAGACTGATAGGATCATGAACTAAAATCAAATTCCATGCATGTATGAGTTTGGCAGGATGAACCCAACAGCTATGTATAACTATACAGCTCTAATAAAAAAAAATATTAATTTTAAGGGAAATACACACACAGAGTCCAGTTCATGCTAGGCACAGTAGTGCACATCTATAATCTCAGCTACCTGGGAGGCTGAGGCAGGAAGATCACAAGCTTGAGGCCAGCCTGGGCAACTTAGCACAAATAAGAAAATTTTATTTTCTTATCTCAAAATAAAATTTTTAAAAGGGGTGGGGATGTAGTTCAGTGGTAGAGTGCTTGCTTAGCATGCCTTCAAGCCTTGGGTTTAATCCCCAGCACTATAATAACAAAAATAAATTAAGTTCAAATGCTAAATTCTATGAATTCATCTCTGATCTTCTTAGATAAAATTAATTTTCCCTGTCCCAAATCCTATCTGATGCTAACTGACATGTCTATTTCTCCATTGCTGTCCCTTATCTAATTTAATTCTGTCTTAAATTGTTAGCAGTCATTATTCATATTCTACCATCATATTTGTTATCATTTCTATTCATTAATACTTCCATTAATTCATAACAACAGCATTCATATTTTAATTAGTCATTTAAATTGCTTTTGGAAAGAGATCATATCTACTTTCATGATTAACACAATATTATGTACACAGGCAGCCATCAACAAGGGTTTACTGAATTCACTAAGATGTATAGTGAATTACTCAGCTGTCTCTAGAGCATATACATAAAATGCAAGAATATTATAACTAAAAGAGTCTTAGAGACCATTTACTGCTAGATTGTCATTTTACCCATTTACTAGGCATCACACAGTAACTTAGTAACAGGACCAGGACTAAAACAAAGATCTAATGTCTCCTAGGCCAGTCTTCATCCCACCACATGACCTGGTCAGTCATCCATACTTGATCAAAAATTGTAGACAGATACATCTGGATCTCTTATAATCATTGTAGAAAACCATGCTCACATAGTTTATTACTGCATACCTTCTAGTACTCTTCATATGGATATAGAATACACGGATCTCATTAACATGAACATTGCGGTTTATAGTTTCATTTCTTATTCTGGTTAAGTGAATTGGCCTTCCAATATTTTTTGAAGTTTAAACTTGAAGCAGATTTCATACTTCCTGGAAATGATTCAACTACTGCAGATATTTATTTAAGCGTGAGAAAATGAATTTCTCAGTCTAAATGCTAGTACAGTAAAATCTACTAAGCAAGAGTAATTAGCAATATGACCCGCCAAACTTGGAACTAACTGGCTCAGGTCAAGGTGAATACCAGATTTAGCCTCTACATTTAAGGCGAGCGTTCACTTGAGCAGAAAGGAGGCTAAAGCTCTGATGGTGATGCTATCTGGCACACGGACTACAACATTCTGAACCATATCCCCACTATCAGATCCTCCCATCTTGGTCTCTGAGTCTAAGTGGTGACGACAGCCATTAGAGAGACACTGCTAAAAATGAAGTGCTGACGAGAGACAGGATTTATAATCCATTACCAATCCCATGAGCCACGCCATGAACCGTTAATTAGACATTTTATCATGTTGGTTGCCACTCTCCGAATTTTCTCTAATTTGTCTCTTTTTCAACATGTGGTATCCCAAACTAAAAGCAGTTGAAAACTGTCCAGCCAAGACTAGAACCAAGTAGCTTGAAATAATTCTTTTTCTGGTTTAAAACATAGTGCTTCCATTAACACAGTCTGATATCATTTTGAGAGGATTTGAGGGGTCTCTCTTTTTTAATAAATCATGCAATTTTGTTGACCTTAATAGCTTTCAAAATATGCCATGGCATGGAGTGGCAACTTGTGACCCCAATAGCAAAGCGGATTAACTAAGTTGTCTGTAATAGCCACTAAGCCCTCTCATTAGACACATCCCCTCCCAACCCTCCTCACAGAGGCTTTCTATCCTCAATTCAGCCAACAAATATTAGAGGCCCATCTCATCTATCTGTTGCCTATTATTCTTCACTACAGTGTGAAAAGTTAAAGTTATAGTAGCTACAGGTTTACATAACCTACTTCACTCTACCTACAATAGCCACTTACTAATTCTAGGTTTCTACATTTTTAAAATGATTCTTGAAATCAGAAAAAATCTAAACCCCAAAGAAATGAAGTAACTCTACCTATTATGTGTTTGTCTTCTACTGATGATTGGATTCTGAAGTTCGTATCAAATACAAACCTCAAATCTAGTTCAATTTACCACTGGAAATCTTAAGAAGGTGCTTGTGACAGAATTCTAGAGGTGGCCTCCTCTGCTTAACATCCCCTAGTTTTCAAACACTAGTGTAAGTACTAGAATGAAGGTATTTTGCAGATGCTAAGTCAGTTGCCTTGAAGATATGGAGTTTATCTGAATAGGCCTGACCCAACCAAGTGAGCCCTTTAAAAGCACTACCTTTCCTCAGGGTAGGAGCAGAGGAGGAAGTCAGAAAGATACAAAGTACCAGAAGGATTCAATGAGCCATTGCTGGCTTGAAGATGGAAGAAATCACATGCAAAGACCGGCAACTGCCCTCTTGCTGCTGAGAGCAATTCCTGGCCAATAGTCAACAAGGAAACATGGACCTTGGTCTTACAACTGCAAGGAACCCAAATTCTGCCAATAGCCTAAATCAGTTCGGAAGGGGATTCATACCTAGAGTTTCCAGATAAGAGCCCAGACTGACCAACACCTTGATTCAGTCCTGTGAGACTCTAAGCAAAGGCCTCAGTCAAGCCAGTCCAGAGTTCTGATCTAAAGAACTAATAAATGGGTGTTGGGTAAGTGCTAAGTCTGTGGTAATTTATACAGAAAGAGAAAATAAATGCACTGCCACATGGAATTCTCTGGATCTGTACTGTTCAAGGCAGCAGCATGAAATAATGTAGTCTAAATTAACTTTAATTAGTTTAAATTCCTTTCCACACTAGGCAGACTTCAAGTGTTCCATAGCCACATGTGGTTCCTAGTCACTAGACTGGAACTGTAGACTATAGAACTCTTTCTTATCATCATGAAAAGTTTTATTGCACTGCTCTGGAAAATCCAAAAGAACCTGTTTTCATGCAGCTTTGACCCAGATGACCATGTCTTTGGTTGAATAGTAAATGATATCATATCGCCCTTACCCACCATGTGGTAAGAAAAATACCATAATTGCACCAGCCTGGTGAGATGCTCACATCAGGAGATGCAAAGGGAACCAAGACTAATCAAGGGAACTAGATTCCTGCCTTCCATTTCCTGCTTACCCCCAGATGCATAATCCATGTGTGGAATGGTGGGTAGAATCTATAATAGTATCTCAACCCCTATCTCTCCCAACTCATAGGTTTGACTTGTTTTAATTTAACATGTCTATGATGTTATTCCACATGGCCTTCCCATCCCTTCTTTGCAGAAGGATGACTATCATGTCTGTGCCTGCCAAAAGGAGAAAACAAACTGGGGCTAATTTTGGAGTCTGACCAGCCTGGCAGAAGGATACTATGGTCATCTAATATCTAACCCAGGAAACTTTGACCCTAGCTCATGGTGAAGAGATAATGTGAGGGTTCAAACCAAGGAAGGACACCCAGGTTTTAAGATGGCAGCAATTATAGATATCAACTAAAGCACAGATGATAAGCCACAGAATTCCTTTTCTGAAAGGTGATAAAATTTAAACCAGTGTTACGTTAGGCATTACTGTTGTTTTCAGATATTTCAGGAACTTAAAAAGCAAATCACATTTTAAGTCATTTTGCTTTTAGGTCATTTGTGCACATTTTGTCTCTATGATTACTAACAATTAAGCCTCTTTTATTTTGCAACAGATGTGTTCATCTGTCTATAAGGCCATGACAAAACTATACAGTCAAATGTCAAAATGTCCCAATAAAACTTAGATTAGGTAGAGGGAAGTAAAAGGAGGGGAAGACAGGGTATGTGGGGATAAGAAAGATAGTAGAATGAAACAGACATTATTATTTTATGTATGTATGTGACTGTATGACCAATGTGATTCTACAACATGTATATCAGAAAATGATAAATTATATCCCATCTATGTATGATATATCAAAGTATATAAGTGCATTCTACTGTCATGTATAGCTAATTAAAACAAATTAAAAATTTTTTTAAAAACTTGGAAATCATATTTTTATATGAACGCTGACAGAAAAGAAAAATAAAGGAATTAAATAAAAGTCTCAAGTCTGGACTCAAGTCATTCCAGGAAAATGGGGGGAAGAACCAGATACCAGGGCCCTGGGAAGATGAAGAAAACAGGGAAACTGCACAAAAGACCCAAAGGGCCCAACACCTGCACATAGTTCCAGGCAGGCAATAAACAAGGATTAATGGTCAGCTCCAGGATTAGGCTACAGCTCCAGGCTCTAATGGACTCTGGAGCTCAGTTCAGTGTTATTGAGGTAGATATAAGTCAGTGGACAATTTCCAGACTATTTCTCCTATAATAGAGAAGAGGATTTCCTATCTACCACCAGATCCAGTACCCACTGACCCATGACCTAAGCCAGGAGGTATAAACATCACTGTAGAATGATGCAGCCAAGGGCTGGGGATATAGCTCAGTTGGTTGCCTCACATGTACAAGGCCCTGGGTTCAATCCTCTGCACTACAAATATATATATGCAGCCAAGATAGCAATAAACTGGCCAAGGGCTGGGTAGTGTTGTGGTCTGAGTGTCAGTTGAAACCTCATCCCTACTGTAGTGGTATTAAAAGGTGAAGCCTTTGGGGAAGTGATTAAGTCATGAGGGCTCCACCCTTGTGAAGGGGATTCATACCCTTATAAAACAGGCTTCAGAAAGCTATCTGGCCTTGCTCTCCCTTCAGCTACATGAGGATACAGCATTTATTCCCTCCTGGAACACAGTAACAAGGTAACATCTTGGAAGCAGAGCAAGCCATTGCCAAACACCAAATCCCCCCATGCCTTGATCTTGAACTTTCCATCTTCCAGAACTGTGAGAAATGAACTTCCATTAGTTATAAATTACCCCATCTCAGGTGGGGGTTATAACAGCATGAACAGACTAAGAGAGGTAGGAACAGGAAAGGAAATCCCACCCACTGCTCTGCACTCCTGATTTCATTGCTCAGTACACAGGAGGTTCTCTGCCCCCAAACAGTTCATCAATGGCACCCTTTCTTCTGTTCCTTTCTGCTTCTCACTGCTAGTCTGGACACTTACTTACTTACTCTGTGTCCCATTTTTTCTCAGCTTAATGTCAAATAACTCCAGCTCAGGATCTTACAACTCTTTTAGACAAGATCCCTTGTATATGAGTATACAGTATACATAACACATACACATTGTATGATACACACACACAGAGCTATTCCTCAGAATATGTGGGGAATTGGTTCCAGGACCACCCACAGGTAACAAATTCCATAGATTCTCAAGTCCCTTATATAAAATAGTGTAGTTTTTGTATACAGCCTATGCATATCCTCCTATGTACTTTAAATCATCTCTAGATTATTTATAATACCTAACATAATATAATTGGCATGTAAATACTTGGTATACTATATTGTTTAAGGCATAATGACAAGAAAAAAGTGTCTATGTGTTCAGGACAGATGCAACTCTTTTTTATCCAAATATTTTCAATACAAGGTTAGTTGAATCTATGGATGTAGAAACCACTGTAATGAACTCAACATCCTAAAAGTTCATATAACCTTCCTAAACCCACACACTTAATGGCAACATAAGTTGTGAAAGCCAAGGGTCCCAAGTCTCCTGACTCCCAGGCAGATGACTTGGTCTTATCCTACCTGCAGCTATTCTAAACTTTTCTGATTAATTTCAAAGGCATTTCATTTCCACAGGTTGGTAGGACAGCCTTCCATCACTGGATTAAAAACTGATCTTCAGATACTAAGTTGCTTGTACATATTTTTTCTGTGTGATTGAAATAAATAGTGGTTGAAATAAATAGTTTTCCTCTGTTATAATCTGGGCTCAGCTTGAAGTAAATGAGATGAAATATATGTATTTACCAAACTATGTTCTGAGGAAAACCAGCAACCTTATTTTATGGAAAAAATGTCCAGGTTTTAGGTCTATTTGGGGAAAGTTGGGTTGAAAAAAAGAAAAGGCTTCCAATAGAAAACATATCAGAGCCTTTAATAGGTGGATACAATAAATCTATAAGATTAGTTATAACGTATGTGAAATATTTTTCCACTGGAATAACCATTGCCATCTTGAAGACATAAGTATTGCACAGAACGTAATTAGGGAAACGTTGTCATAGTGATTAGAAACATTAATCATATACTCTTTTTAAAATATTTTTTAGTTGTAGCTGTCAATGGACCTTTTATTTTCTTTATTTATTTTTATGTGGTGCTGAGGATTGAATCCAGGGCCTCTCATATGCTAGGCAGGTGCTCTACCGCTGAGCTACATCACCAGTCCTATAATCTGTATTTACAATGTATATGAAAATGCTTGATATATCAGTCTCTGAAATTAGTGTCTCCCACCATCTTCTCATTCATTTCAGAAATCCCTATTATTTTTTCACTTGGTTTTCCAGATACCTGTCTGTTCTAAGTATTCATTCCTCCCCTCCTTCCTGTGCCCCCAACTCACTTCTTTCCCACATATCAATAGTGTCTCCTGATTATCACAATAGGCTCCTTGGCAGTCTTTGCACACTGCTTTTCCTTCTCACCTCTTAGTTACTACCTGTTCCTCCTGTCAGTCCTGTTGATTCCCTTTTCCTAACTCTTAGTTTGCATTATCATACATCATGCATATCCACTACATGCATAGTCAGGCTTCTATTCTAGTGAGACCTCGCCTATTATCACCTCACCTATTATATCTCTTTTTAATGTTTAAATGTATAATATCAAGAATAATGGTTAATTTTATAAAGGCACTATACTTGTAACATCAATAGTAACCAAGAGCTTCCACTACTTATTTGTAGAGTTAAAGTCTCATTCCATCATCTTGGCAGGAGACTATTCTGATTGCCACTTATATAGACATGGGAAAAATTTATCATTTTGACTTTCTCTACTTGTCTATTTTCCCATCCATTCATTCTTTACCCAACACATTCTTATAGAGGGTTTGTGTATGATACTCAGGGTCCATTGGTCAGGTATTGGTGATACCTACATGTATATAGAATAGTGCCTATTCTTGAGAAGCATGTGGTCTAGTCATGAAAGAAACAGGCACTTAAACAGATAAGTACGTATACCCTTGTGAGACTGCAAAAAGCATGGAAGGAACCCCACTGCAGGACCTAAGAACATAATGAAGGTAAAAATCTTCACAGGGAATGCAACTGAAAGTATAAAAGAGACAAAGAATGTTTTTTGAACATGATATAGGTTATCAGTTCAGCAAATAGAGGGCATTAAATGGATGACTATACCTGAAAGCTGATTAGAACAGAAGACCTGAGCTTAAATTTTGCTACTCCTGGCTTAGAGAGTTCAAGCCCAAGCTGTTTCTTTACTCCTACAACCATGATTTTTTTAGAGCACCAATAAAGGAAGTGGTCTCATATAGCATGACAACATCTTATTTGGCATTGTTTGGTCAAGTGCATAGGGAATTTAGGGAAAGACAATGCCTTACATTTTGTTCAGTTGCACTCTTTCTGTTCTGAGCCTTTACACAAACTTCTGTGAGTTCAGTCTGTATAGTAGACATCCTCAAGGTGCAGAAAATCTTTTCCATGGTCCAAAATACAGACTAATGTGTAGAGGATAGTTTTCCAAATGGCAAAAGCAAAGAAACCACCAAGAGACACAGGAGAGTGATGGCTTCAGCATGTCTGGGAAGCTCCAAGTTCACCAGGGAGCTCCCACACTGTGGAGGGAGATGAAGCCAGATAGCAGCTAAGAGCCAGAGCATGAAGGAACTTGGGAACAAGCTTGAAAACTTACTTTTTCCCCTCTAGATAATAGGACGTCAGAGGCTCACATGGCAAAACTTGCATTTTAGGAAATAAATCTGGTGGTATTTAGAAGATAAAACTCAGAAAAGGCAGGCAGCAGGAAAAAAGGCTAAGAAACTCACAATGTCTTAGGGAGGGAGTTGAAGTTGAAGAGAGGTAACTAATTAGAACAAATAAAAAAGACTCAACTAAAAAATAATAAAGCTGCTGTTATTAATATTCAAAAAACATAATAATTAGAAATGAATAAAAAGAAAAGAAACCAGTTCTTAAAACTATTGCTAAGGGAGAATTAGTGGCATCCTGGAGCCAGCTTGTACCAGCTTGCAAGGGTCAATAGTTACATATTCAGAAATTGTGCAAGCTGGCTGTTAAATTATTGTTAACTTGGAATCAGCAATGGAAACTGGCCACAGAAATTAGCAAACGACATAAATTAAGGCTTTTTGTTTTTTTAAAGAGTCAGTCTATCATTTAGCAGTTCATACCCTAGAAGGACTAGGTACAGGAAGCAAGCAGGAGATAACAGGTTTGGTGAGTCTGAAGCTTTTATAATTTGAGGTATTCTTCTTAAGGAAAAGAATATAGAATTATGAATTCAAAATTAGGCATAAATAATAAGAGAGTAGGAGTATTCCTGGAAGCCAGAAGTAAATATACACGGAAGTAACTATAAACCACACAAAAATATCCCACTAAACCCAAGTTAAATCTGTCCCCAACTCAGCTTCCCCTTAACCAGACACTAAAAGTGCCCACAACCACTCCAGCACCACATCATAATGATGGGAAGCATGTCGGAGGAGAAGTCTATGTGGAAATAAACAGCAGTCTAAACCCACTGTGGTTAAAATGTCTTACCTTTGCACATTTTCCAAAAATATGTAACCATGTGAACCCCCTGCTAGGGCAACTCTCAACCTGGGGAGGGCCAGGCAAGTGTAAGGATTTGAAGCCTGAGTTTCATCCACTTCATGGTGGCTTTGCCTCTGAGTGCAAATGAGATATGGAGGTGAGGACCAAGGTTCAGGAGCCTGGGGGGATGGCTCCTTGGTTTACTTACCTCGCCCTATCTACTTCCAAAACTGATTCGAAGTGGTTGGTAGAATGGTGACACTCTGGTGAACAGAGTAAGCCAGCACTGAGTCTGGCTGTGAGATCACAGAGCTCTCTCTCCTATTCATTGGAGAAGCAAGCACTGTCCATATATCAGCGTTAACTGTCACTGAGAACAAACCAATAGCTTAACAACCCCAACACCAGGACCCTTTTTCCAAAGTGCAAGGGCTTCATCTTTCCTTGGGTCCTAGTGAGAGCTGCCTAGTCTCTGGCCCTAAGGCTGCTGGAGGACATCGCCCTGAGGGAAGGTGAAATGTGTCTGGCGCAAGCCAGAATAATCCATTCCAGACTCATGTGTAATGCAGGAAAAACAGGTGCAAACAATTGAACCAGCTGTCAGCAAGCTACGGGGATCGCTTTTGATATCTTAATCGTTAGTTGATCCATGCGCCACATTGGCAGCATCGCTGTCATAGCTGACTGCACATCTGTAAACCTTTTCGAGCCTCTTCTGATGTCCGTGTGAGTCCGTGAAAAGCCTGACATCATGAGAGACTTAAATTGAGCATGATTGCTGCTGTTTCCGTTTTCCTGCCACAGAACCTGAAAGTTGACAAATGCCAATAATTGCTAATTCTTCACTACTGGTTGTCATTTGCCACACAAGGCAGGAGCAGAGAGAAGTCCCTCTGTCCCAGTGAGTATCCTCATAATATAGTTGGATGGACTGCATATAATTTCTCTGCCAGCTAAAGAAGTTATTTGCCCAGTAGCTAGTTGAAGGAGTTTTTTGATGTGTGTTTATCTTAGCCTCCTCATCTCTTTAACAGTATAAATATTCCCCCACAAACACTGAGAGAAGACAAAGTGGATAGATGTTTACATTGATAAAATGCCTTCTGCTCCTTTCCATTCAAGGAAAATATCACCACCATAACTGGAGATCAATGGCATCATCTGCAGTGACTATCTAAGTTGATAACTTCCTCTGGGGCTCTACAAACTGTGGTTCCATGTACAAAACAGCAAATGAAAACTCTGAATAGCCCTTCTAATAGTTCATCCCACCAACTCGGCTACAAAGACTGGCTTCTGCAGAATTACAGGCACAGGGAAGAGTTGCTGGAACTTGTCTTTTGATGTGGGGTCCAAATTGTTTTTACTGCTAGCGAGTGGGAAGTTAGAGGTGGATATCCCTCAGAGGTATGGGGAGGGTAGGGGAGGCAAATTCCCCAATTCCACTCTTGTTTCCATCACAATTACTGCTTCTGAACCCTAGTTTCTCTGTACTACCCTGTCTACTCCCCCTTTTCATCCCTCTCCCACTCCCCAAGAGCAGTAATTACAAAGTCATGCCTTCCATTTTCTAGATACCTTGTGTAGTTTCAAAAAAATATTATCTACAGTACAATCTTACTTTCATTCTCCTGGTTCTAAAATGATGTAAAAGGTCCTAATCCTCGGAGATTTTGAGGAAGAATAGTATTTGTTGTTTGTATACATTTGGGGGTTTTGTTGAGTGGGTATTATCAACTCAAAATGTAAAACCATTAAAAAATAAAGATTTAGCAAGTCTCTTCTTAAAGACTGCTAACCTCTACTTTGTACTTTATTAAAGGTTTCATTATCATTTGTCACCAATTTTGGGTTCTTCCATTTAAAAAGAAAAAAGAAAAACCTATAACATGAACTCAACTGAAAGCACCTGTGAGAGAAATCTAAATAAATTTAAATTGAATAAAAGAAGATAAGTATTTTTGTAAAGAGAAAAGAAATAAGTTTGATATTGACTTATTTCTGCAAACACAGAAAAAAGGAAAAGCATATAACAGGAGCTGAGCCATTCCACAGGTCTGGCGATTTAAACTCAATTCCCTTTAACAATGACTATTAGAGTTTGTTATCCAAACAGCAAGCAGAGTGGAATACATATGCCAGGATCAAGGGCACAAGGGAGGAGATGCAGTCCTTTTAGCCTCTCCACTTCCTCATGAAGGGTCAGGTAACTCAGGAGTCTACACAAAGCAAGGATTCTCCAAGTTAGAGGATCCCAGAATGGCAGTTGCCTTGCTTTGACTTGGGTGGATGGTAAAAACCATCTCAGCTCTCAAGGAATTTTTCTGCTGCTCCAATTACATTCTTCCATTTCTATGCTGTATCATTAGGCCTACTGATTTCTGGCTACCACTCACCATTAATAGGACTTGGATTTATTAAATATGGTATTTTTCTTTTGATAATTGGATTTATGGGATGAGAAATTGATGTTGAATAAAATGTTATATGTGGCTCGCAATAACCTACAATCTTTTGATCACAAAAGAACTCTACAAGGTAAGAAGTGGCTTATCGACTCAATTATCTCAATTATGGCTTCACAGGTTTGGTCCTTGTGTCTATTCATCAACATCATTTAAACAAGGATCCTTAGCATGCATGTTTGTGATATTTTTAACTTAAAGAAGGAAAAGAGTCATTTTATACAACAATTACTTGTCATTGAAACCTAAGTAGCTTTTTAACAGTAAACAAAATGCATACATTATAGAGAATGCCTGGGAACAGTTTTAGAGATTTGCAGTATGGAAAATGATGAGGCCATGTTAAGAACTTTCAATCTCTGATGACAAAGGATTTATTAACAAAGTTCTTATGACACACACAAGGCCAGACAAATAGACATGTGTGCCCCACAAAAGAGCTTAGAAAATCCATCCAATAAATGTGTATTCAGACACATATCAAATACAAATACGAAAGGCATTGGGTAAAACTAAGGACATCTAAATTAATGAGGGACTTGAGTTAATTTTAAAATATATGAGTCTTTTTCATATAAGTTATTATTAATGGAACACAGAAAAGTAGCTGTTTGATTTTATTGGAGTCTTTGACTTCTATTTAACATTTAAAATTACATTTGTCAGGTTAAAATTTTTTGAAATTTCAATTTGGAGAAGACAGTATACTTTAACAGCAAGTCAGATATGAGTGAAAATTCAGGCTGTTCCAATCCAATCTGTGACCTTGGGAAAATGTCAGTTTCAGCAGCTATAGAGTGATAGAATGATGTATATATAAGATATATACAGGATGATAACACCTGTGACTGCTGTGAAGGAAGTGGAATGAATTTAAAGGACCTTCTCAGTGTCTGCTACACTGTGGAGGGTCAATAAATGATGGTTCAAGAAAGCGTGCAGAAAATGCTCATTTCACTTCTTCCAGTTAAGCAAATAACACTTTTTCTGGCTTTTATGATTTACTCGTAGTTGCTTCACTTCAAAATAATGGTAACAGTTACTTAAAATGTAGCCAAGTAAATAGGAAAACATCTCCATCCTGTCCTCATAATTTGAGAGAGGAGAGCACAAAAATTTCTCTTAATGTCTACCTCTGATACATGCTCATTCCCAGACTGTTTGCGTTTGAAAACTGGTGAACTGATTTAATATTAAATTGTTTGAGGTGTTTTACCAAAAAAAAAAAAAAGTCATATTTTATATTCACTCTCTAAGAAAAATCTCTAGCTTCCAAGTTTAACAACATGTGGGTTTTTGTTGTTGTTGTTGTTGTTGTTGTTGTTGTTTTGGTGGGGTTTTTTTGTTTGTTTGTTTGTTTTTTGCTTAAAAAAAAAATAGTTTTAGGGCTGGGGTTGTGGCTCAGTGGTAGAGCGCTTGCCTAGCACGTTTGAGGCACTGGGCTCGATCCTCAGCACCACATAAAAATAAACAAATAAGAATAAGGGTATTGTGCCCAACTAAAAAAAATTTAAAAAATAGTTTCAGTATGTAAAGTCTCACCCACTACCACCAGCCTATTTCTCATGATTGAACAAAAAATGTTACTTTTAATTTTTTTATTTTATTTTAAAAATTTTATTACACAAAAGCTCCTATTTAATAATTAATATATAACATATTCATTTATTATAATTATGCATTCTAAGGATAGGGTTTATACATTCATTGTCTAGTGAGTCTCACAATTTACAATATTTTAAACCAAATTTTTTATGATTAATGTAATATTCAACATTCACAATGAGATTCTGCTTTTCATACTCTGATGGTTATCATTTCACTGATTAAAAAACACATATTCCTAAAAAGAGGTAGGATAGAAGAAAATGCATTATTAAAATCACATTTTTCTGAAATTTACCAAAGCATAGATAATTTTAATATTTATTCTCTTTAAAGCAGACATAAAGTAGAGCCATTCCCTTTTGGCATTATGTATGTGCACTGTTGTTGATACCAGCCAACATTTTATAACAATTGCAAGGCCTTTCAGAAAGAAAATTATGCTGATGGTATAGACAATGAACAGAGCTGATAAATCCCCAAGGCTCTCAAGTGAATTTTATTCGTGCAACATGTTATACCTCTGGCAGCCCAACAAAACTATGAAGGAAGAAAAGTCTGTTTGAAACAATCTCAACACCTCTAGTTTTTTCATGTTCATTTATTCTGATCCTGGTGCCCACTTACTGTGTGCCAGGTGCTGCTGTAGTCACTGTGTATTCTGTGGGCACACTGTGCACAGACAGCTCCCTGCCTTCATGTAGCAGGTGGCCCAGTGAGGAAAGCTAGTAATCAAAGAATCATAGAAATAAATGTACATGCTGTGGTCACAGTGATCACAGAAGAATTGAAGGGACAGATGAGGAGTGCTACTCTGGAATACCCTTCAATGATACCCCTAAGTACACAGACAGCCCACCCAGCCCTGAAATTCAACATTATTCCTTCTTCCTTTCTTTTTAAACTTTCTCCTAATCAAATCACTCATTGCCACAGTGTTTTGCTTTGGTAGACAAGATATCTGTTATTAAGAGAGCAAACCATAAACATTCATTCTACTATATGAATGCCTGATAATAGGGAGAGAAACCATAGTTACTGAGCGTCTATGACTGGAACTCTGCTGAGTGTCTTCACATGTTGGTTTACTTAATCTTCCCTCTTCCAAAAATACTTCTACAATATGTATTCTTTTCCCCTGCACTGGATACAGAGACTAAGGCTCAGTAGTAACTTGCACCAAATAAGACAGATTGTAAACAGCAGAACTGAAATGTACATGGCTGACTCAAGTCCCTGCTGCTGTACCAACCATGCTTCTTCTGTAAAGATGCCATGATCTATTTAGCATGCCAGCTCTTAAAAACCTCTTGTTTTATTATAACCAAATAACTCCTTCTGAGACCAATATTTGTTCCCTTTCTGGAAGTTCTCTAAGACCTCTTGGCTTAGCCTTTAGGCTGAGTTCACTCCCTTGTTGCACTGGGATTATGTTTTAATCCAGTCCAGAAACTAGAAGTTACTTGTGCTCTAATCCACTTCCTTTGTAAGTAAGGGCTTTATTCCCTCCACTCCTTCTAAGGATGGAAACTTTCCTTCTGAAGTAGTCTCTTGGCTGTTACCTCCTCTCTGGATCACCCTCATACAGTCTGCTCCCTATAACCACCATCTTTGTTGGTTTCCTTCTACACTAGTCTCCCCAACTTCTGGGCCCTTCATCTCATGTCTTCTAGTCCCTGGTTGTCCCTTGTCTGATCTACATATCTACTTAATGAGGACAAACCATGATAAATCCAAAGGGAAAGCACTTACAGATAAGATGTCAAGCAATCTAACAGTGACAAAAGATTTTAAAGCAAGAGAATTTTCCCACTGTGTCTCAAAGCTCAACACACACACCAGAGCTGGTCCAACCTGCATTTAAATCAAAATCTCCAAATAGCTCTTTCTACCATCTGTATCATCCCTAAAGAAAAGAGGGACAATAAAGCATCATTTTCCTGCATGCCCACTTTCTGTTCTCGAAAAAAAAAATCAAACCAAGTTAAGGGAACAATGAGGGCAAGCCTGGGCCAGAAAGTCCAGAAACACATTATCTTCAAGGGCACTGGCTTTCTCATGAACACTGGGAACTAGGAAAAGTTAATGTTCTCTGTAGAAAGCTATCTTCTTGCACTTGTACCAGGGCACCAGGACAGATGCTCTATGGAATGCCTATCAAACAAGAAACTTAGCCCCCTAATGCCGATGATGTTACTATTTCTGCAGCCTAACATATAAAACCCTCTCTAAGTGGGGACAGGTACAGAACTGAGGGCACTGGGAAAAGGATGCATGTCACTATTCCAACCAGTCACCACTGGAGCAAATGCTGTGAGGGAGAGAAGGCACTCTTGATGAAGCACCATGAGGGACAGAGATGCTCTCTGCTCAGCCTATTATCACTGAACTCTTCTCACAAGAGTCACTGACCTCTTGTAAGATTTCCCCAATAAATCATTAGCCCCCAATACCATCTTCAGGCAATTTCTTTGGCTTTCTACAACCTACCCCACTGCCCCAGCACAGTTGGATGTCACACCATCTTACACTACAATTATTAACTAACACAATGCACTTACTACCTTTGTGGCTTGCTCCAGGTGTGTTGTATGGATTAACTTGTCTAATCCTCATAACAATCCTTCAAGTTGATACCAGTATCATTCCCAGAAGGGAAGAGAGTGAGAAAAGAAGTTTTTAAAGATACATAACTTGTTCAGAAGAGTGAAGCAGGTGGCATCACTACACCAGACCTTAAACTATAGTACAGAGCAATAGTAACAAAAGCAGCATTATTGGCACCAAAATAGACTTGTAGACCAATGTTACAGAATAGAGGACAGAGACAAACCCACATAAATACAGTTATCTCGTATTAGACAAAGGAGCCAAAAATATGCATTGGAGAAAAGATAGCCTCTTCAACAAAAGGTGCTGGGAAAACTGGAAAGCCATATGCAGCAAAATGAAATTAAATCCCTATCTCTCACCATGCACAAAACTCAACTCAAAGCGGATCAAGAACATAGGAATTAAACCAAAGACCCTGTGCCTAACAGAAGAAAAAGTAGGCCCAAATCTTCCTCATGTCAGATTAGGCCCCAGCTTACTTACTAAGATTCCTATAGCACAAGAATTAAAATCAAGAATCAATAAATGGGATGGATTCAAACTTAAAAGCCTCTTCTCAACAAAAGAAACAATCTGTGAGGTGAACAGAGAGCCTACAGAATGGGAACAAATTTTTACCACACACACATCAGATAGAGCACTAATCTCTAGAATATATAAAGAACTCAAAAAAAAAAAAAAACCAAATAACCCAATCAATAAATGGGCCGAGGAACTGTATAGACACTTCTCAGAAGATGATATACAATCAATCAACCAGCATATGAAAAATGTTCAACATCTCTAGCAATTAAAGAAATGCAAATCTCCAAATACCACATTAAGATTTGAGTATTAAGCTCATGAATTTGGAAGGGTTGATGCAAAATTAAGTTCATTGCAGCTAGTAAGAATATTAACCAAAAATTTTAAAAATTGATGAAGACTGAGTAAGGGCTGGAATGATTGAAAAGCCTCTGAGGAAACAGATACAGGAGGGATGTGCATCTTCCTGTGGGCTTTTCCTCCATATGTGCTACAAGGCACTTACACAGGGGAGATCCTGGGAAATCTTTCTCCCAGGTGATCTTTGGAGGAGAGGAAGAGCAGCCACTGCCAAAACTCTACCCAGACACCTCTCTCTTTTGTCCCCAGAACATAGACTTTAAACTTTAAGGAAAAGCACATTAAAACTGTATTATAGAAGCACTGAGAGAAACCCACTGCAACTGAAGGACGAGCTGCTCCCTGGGTCAGGAAAAAGATTAGGTTTGAATTATATCAGTAGAAGGGGCAAGAACATTTGTAAAGGCCACCCCCCCCCCACACACACACACACCAGTCTAGGTTCACAGTGCCTGCCTAAGACTGAAGCTTAATCAGAACCTCAGGGAATGCCCCTCTACCTCTCTTCTTACCCCTGTAGTAACAAGTGTCAAGTGAAAGTAACAGTGGAATGTAGTTGAGAGAGCATCAAGAGACAGACTGTAGGGGAAAGAGAAAGGGATGTCACAAAGCCAATCAAAGAGATCAATATAACCTTAGTATATTATAATGTACCAGTTAAAATTTTTTATTAAAAAAATATAACCCTGTTATCTAATTTGTATATTAAGAAAAAATTACAGGCCAATCTCTTTCATAAGCATAGACACAATAATCCAAATATATGTAAATAAATAAATATATATATATATATATATATATATATATATGTTCATATGTTTATAATACAATGAACATATATGCACATATATATACATATGTAAACTGAAGCCAGTAATATGTAAAATGGATATTATACCATTCCAAAATTGGTTTCCTTTTAGAAATTCAAAGATGGCTTAACATTTGAAGAGTAATGTAATTTCCCCACATTTAAGAGAATAAACAGAGACAAATAAATATATGGGTCTCTTAATAGATGCAGAAAAATTTTTTTCAGATTATCTGCAAAATACCAAACCTCTTAGCAAACAAGAAATCGAAGAAAACTTTCTCAATCTAATAAAGTATATCTATTAAAAAATCTGTAATAAACATCTTTAATGGTGAAATATTGGAATCTTCTTTCTGAGATGTACATCAAAATAAGAAGTTCCTCTATTGCCACTTTCATTCAATTATGTATTTAAATCCTTGTAACAGCAAATAAGGCAAGATAAAGAAGTAAAAGTGATAATGTGGAAAAAAAGAAATAATACTATAGTTATTTACTGATGATATTATTACATACGTCAAAAATAAAAAAGAAACTACAGATAAACTATTAAAATTAATAAGTGGACTTAGCAGCACTAGAGCAATATCTAAAAATGAACAGCATGCCAAATGAAACAGCAGTCAACAATTAGAAAATACAATTTTAAATGGTACCATTTATGTTAGTATCAAAAATATAAAATACATAAGACCAAGTCTTGTAAAAGATATAAAAGACTTCTGCACAGAATATTGTAAAATATTACTGAGGGGAATTAACGGAGAATTCAATAAATAAAGGGATAAATATAGCATGTTTATGAATTGAAGACATATTTTTTAAAATGTTAGTTCTCCACTAATTTATCTATAGATTCAATATAATGTCTATTAAAAAGGCAACAAGATATTTTATAGAATTATTAAACTGATTCTAAAAATTTTATTGAAGGGCTAAGGGCAAAAAATAGGAAAACAATCTTGAAGAAGAAAGAGTTGTAGGACTTTGTTCCTCTTAAAAAATCTTGTTTCATGAAAGCTAATGCTCCTCAATAGACAACACATATAAAATCACTTGAGGGCTGAGGCTATGGTTCAGTGGCAGAATGCTTGCCTAGCACGTATGAGGCACTGGCTTCAATCTTTAGCACCACATACAAAAGTAAGCAAGTCGGGCTGGGATGTAGCTCAGTGGCAAAGCGTCTGTCTTGCATTCGCAAAGCCCTGGGTTCGACCCCCAGTTCCAAAAAAGACAAAAAAAAGAACCCCACCAAAAAAAAAAAATAAGATTAAAAAAAAAAAAAAGTAAGCAAGTGTGTTCAGTTCCTTAGCCCATTTATTGACTGGGTTATTTGTTTTGGGGGGTGTTAAGTTTTATGAGGTATGTGTAGTAAAGATTTTCTCCCATTCTATAGGCTCTCTCTTCGCGTTATTGTTTTCTTTGCTGAGAAGCAGCTTTTTAGCTTGAATCCATCCCATTTATTGATTCTATGGAAATCAGTATGGAGATTCCTCAGAAAACTTGGAATGGAACCATCATTTGACCCAGTTATTCCACTCCTTGGTTTATACACAAAGGACTTAAAATCAGCATAGTGCAGCGATACAACACATCAATGTTTATAGCAGCTCAATTCACAATAGCTAAACTATGGTGCCAACCTAATGCCCTCCAACAGATGAATGGATAAAGAAAATGCATTACATATACACAATGGAATATCACTCATCCTTAAAGAAAAATGGAATTATGGCATTTACAGGTAAATGGATGGAGCTGGAGAATATCATGGTAAGCAACATAAGCCAAACCCAAAGAACCTAAGGGTGAATGTTTTCTCTGATAAGCAGATATTGACCCATAATGGGGGACAGAGGGAGCAGGTAGGGAAGAATGAAGGAACTTTGGATTGTGCAGAGGGGAGTGAATGGAGGGAAGGGGTTGTGGGGAAGGGAAGGACAGTGGAATGAGGTGGACATTTTTACCCTATATATATGTATAATTACACTACCAGTGTGACTCTGCACATGTTCTAGTCTTCATGTGGTAAAGGTAGTCTTGCCCCTTTTGTATTCATATTTCACATTACTTCTAGGAATATTATCAATGATCATGTCATATTTCAGACCAAAATGTTTGCAAGTATACTCTTATCCTTTTTTAAATTTTTTAAGTTGTTGATTGACCTTTGCTTTACTTATTTATTTATTTATTTACATGTGGGGTTGAGAATTGAACCCAGTACCTCACACATGCTAGGAAAGCACTCTGCCACTGAGCTACAACCCCAGCCTGCAAGTATACTCTTCTATATGAACTTCTAATCACAACCATCAATATCCTTCATTGACCCACTCTTCACTATCTGCCACCATTCCCCTGTCCCAATCAACTGGAACAGCCATTCTGAACCACATGCAATTTTATTTCTGCCTCTTTTTCTGGGGGGGCGGGTGGAAGGGGGTACCGGAGATTGAACTTAGGAACACTCAACCACTGAGTTACATCCCCAGCTCTGTTTTGCATTTTATTTAGAGACAGGGTGACTAAGTTGCTTAGTTTCTCGCTTTTGCTGAGACTGACTTTGAACTCGTGATCTTCCTGCCTCAGTCTCCCAAGCGGCTGGGATTACAGGTGTTGCCACCGCACCCAGCTCTTTCTGCCTCTTATAACATGTGTTTTTCTCACATGCTGCTCACTCTGCTGTCAACACCTTCATCCTCCACTCAAGTGTATAATTCATACCCTTCTTTCAAATGTTGACTTAAGTATCAACTCCTCCTGGTCCCTGGTTTAGCTGCTAGTCCTCTGTGTACCCTTATTCTCTCATTCATGTATTCACCACGCCATTTCATCTTGGTTGCATTTAAAAATAGCACTCCACGCTCAACCCTACCACTCTCTATCCCTTTATCCTGCTTTATTTTAACCCATGACACTACCACATATCAATTCATTATCTGTTCATTTGCTTATTTGTTTAGAGTCAACTTCTTATTTATGTTGTACCCTCCATGATAGCAATGTTTTATTTTACTGCTCTACTCCAGAAACCTAGAAGGCTACCTACTACGTAAGTGCTAGATAAATATGGATGTGGTAAGTGGATAAAGAAATGAGTTCTTCATAAAGTTTCCAACTTTTACATCAGCACTTAGAACTAGTTTTGCTGACACAAAGTAGACATTTAAGAAATGTTTGATGCATTAATGGAATGATAGCTTTAATAATGGCTCTACCAAAAATATTTATTAAATTTGTATTATTCCAATGTATAATATACATGGCTTTGTTTGTGTATTACAGAATGTCAATAACTAAGTTATATGAATAAGGGATATGTTAAAAATAATTTAACTCCCATTTTTACCACAAATACAGATTGAGTTCATAACTCACTTGAAGCTAATGTATGCTAATGTATGAAATATGATATGTCAAGAGCTTTGTAAGGTTTTGAACAACCAATTAAAAAAATAAAAAATAAAAAATAAATAAATAAATAAATAAATAAAATAATTTAACACCAAGCAAAACAAACTTGTAGTAGTAAATACATTACTGTGGCCCACACTTTTGCTTGAATGTAGATCAAGTAATCTGGGCTTTGTGGTAAGCAGAATTCTAAAGATGTCCCCCAAGATTCCCATCTCCTGGTTGTTCCATCAAACACTAATTCAGCACTACTGTTAAAGGATTCCACAGATATAAATAGGCCAGAACAGCCTGAGGTATGTCCAACGTAATCACATGAATCGGAAGAAAAGCAATAGCAAAAAGGCAGGGAGCACACCCTACTCAATGGTTGGGAAGCACGTTATGATCCAAGAGTAGCTTCTGGAAGTGGAAACAGTCTCCAGCTGATTGCCAACAAAGAGACAGAGGCCTCAGTCTCTCCACCAGGTGGAACTGAATTCTGCCATCAACCTAGATGATCTGAAGCCTGATCTTCCCCAGGGCCTTCCAATAAGATTCTGTGCCAATTGATACTTCAATTTTAGCCTTATAAGACTCTAAGCAGAGAAGCCAGATAAACTACTCAGAATTCTGACTTATAGAACTGTGAAATAATAAACTTGTATGGTTTTAAGCTATAGAACTTTTGGCAATTTATCGTGGCAGCAATAGAAAATTAATAGAGGCTTGTTTTCTACTTCTACCACCAGTTTGCAAGTTCATACTTCCTAGTAACAACATTTTAATAAGTAAAGTCAAAAATACTGAGTAAAAATAATTACGTTTTTAAAAAATTGAAAAACATCCTTAAAACCTTATTGAATCTCTTCATTTTATGGATTAAGAAACTGAAGTTCATATCTCCACTTAGTAGGAAAGCTGAGATTTGAGGCCAGGTTTCATAACTGCCAATCTACCAATCTAGTTCTCTTTATACTCATTGTGTAATAGTGGTGCTCACAGATGGCTTGCAGCTATACCAGAGAAGCACCTGGGGTGACAAGAAGAAGACCTGCAGCTGGCAGTAAGAAACCAGAAATTCACACTTGATCTCCCAACCCCTACAACTTAGTAGTTGGGCAAAACCCTTGGAAGTTATTTATTCCCTCAGAGTCTCAATTTTCTTGCTAGGCCATGGGAACGATGGAAACATGCCCTGCTTCATTTATAGATTACAGAACAAAAAGCATTTATTGAGCACCTACTGTATATCACATATTTTATTAAATTCTATGAAATAAAGACAAATAAAATTGGGCTCCTGATCTCAAATAATTCACTCATATGCAGACTCTAGTGTCAAGCAATGCATGTTATATGAAAGGTAAACAAATAGCCTATGGAAATACAGATGAGGACCATCTAACCTCAATGTCTAACCCAGGCATTTAAAAAGAGGAGATAAAGATACTGCTGAGTCTTGAAGGACCATAGATATTTGCCACCAGAATATGTCTTTTCAAGTAGGGGAACCAACATGAGACTAAACATATAAACAAGAAATAGCATCGTATGAACTGCAAGTAGTTTTTTTTCCAAGAACAAAGAGCATGAGGGGACTGCTTTCACAGGCAAAGTTCAGATAATAAAAACCATCATAAGACTTGCTAGAAAGTATGAACTTTGTCTAAAGATGATAGACTGCATTGGAAAGTTTGAAATAAGAAATGTGGCAGTGTAGATTGGTTAGTGAGAGTCTAGCCTGGAAACATGGTGAAGAGGCTATTAGGTACAAGATAAAAATAAAAGTCTAGTGGCTCAGGAGGCTGATACAGGAGGATCACAAGTTCAAGGCCAACCTCAGCAAAAGCAAGATGCTAAGCGACTAAATAAAATACAAAATAGGGTTGGAATGTGGCTCAGTTCCATCCTGAGTTCAATCCCCGCTATCCACTCCAAAACCAAAACAGAGACATAAACCAATGGTTTGGAAGTATGAACTTGCTAGGAATTACAAACTTTGTTCTATAGGCAATAGAATCCACTGGAAAGTGATCTGCTCATGAAATTCCCTTTTTCAGTGTGTAAGAATGTTCACCAAACAAAAGAAAATGCTGTAAATATTCTTAACAAAAAAGAAGAAAGGTTTTTCAGAACAAGTTAACATATAAAGTGGTTTTATATAAGACATCAATTATCTTGAATATTTTGATAAAGAGCAAAACTAACTTTCATTTGTAATACAGTTTGTGACATTGAAAGAAAAGGATTCTGTGATTGTTAAATTGAATTATGTTATAAATGCAAAGAGAATACAAAATGTTTTAAACATTTTCTAAATATGTAGTGTGTGGTTAATTCAAGCTTCTGTATGCTACAGTATATTCCATTTTCCTTCAGTTTGTATATTTGCTATTACTTGATATCTCCAATTCCTTTTCCTAACTTTTATGGCATCACAACCTGCCTTTTAATAAATGTCATGACATCTGCACTCTCTTTAAAAAGAAAAAAAGAACCAAAGTCAGCATACTACAGCAAAACATGAACACCCATTTTTATAGTCTCACATTCAAAATAGTCCATAGGTTCATCAATGCATGAACAAATAAAAAAAGTGTGGGATATATATACAAAAAAAAGGAGTTTTATTTATCCATAAAGAAGAATGAAATTGTGTCTTTTCCAGAAAAATGGATGAAATTCGAGAACATTATGTTAAGTGATATAAGCCAAACTCAGGAAGTCAAGGGTCATATGTTTTCTCTCATATGTGAGGACAAAAGAGGAAAGAGGTAAGGAGAGATGGGGAAATATCTTGCAAATCAAAGGGAGATTGGTAGAATAGAGGAAACAGACCAGGGAGAGGGAAGAGGGAAGAAAAGGGGAAACACTGCGGAATGGCATTGGCCAAATTAAATTGTTATATTGTGTGTATGTACAAATATGTAACAACAAATCCCACCATTATGTGCAACTATAATGCACCAATAAAACTATGGCTTAAAAAATTTTTCTGGTGAGCTCTAAGTTTGTGAAGCAATACTGAGAACAACTGATTTAATTAGTATATTATGAGAACTCAGTTATTGATTATATGTGATTGGTGAAGAAAAGAAAAGTTATGTGGGTTTTAAAACATGGAAGTTTATAGTCATTATTATGAACTCCTTGACAGTAAAGAACAAAACATCCTTTTCTATATTCTTCATTCTTAGCATTGTATTTGATGCACCAAAGGTAGTCATTAAAATTTGACTGTATGGATGTATGAATTAATTACTCCTCATTGCAGCAATTCCCATACAAGTCACCTAAGATAAAATTTATATTCCGTTTGATGAATAGAAAACTTTTGAAAAATTGACCTTGTCCATTTAAACAAAAAATAGGCTTAACTTGAACAAGGCCTTCAAGAATTAATTTGGTAATGGTCCAAAGAATTAAGAGAACGTTATGCAGAAGATTATAAGGCAATCATCATAAAAAATACATTTTCAATAATTCAGTTTTCCAAAACAAAATAATTTCCTCTTAACTTACGCAAATAATTTTCAGAACTTTCTATTTTGAGTATTAAACTAATTCAAAAAGATTAATTTGGATTAGATCAGAATATTATTTTTTTGGCAAAAGGCTTTTTGCAAAACTTTGAAAGCAAAGAATAAATATGACGTGATGTTTTAAGTAAATAATAAAAATCAAAACAGAAAACAAGTCAGAGGGTATTTTGAGAGCAAGAAAAAATAACTTTTCATAACTCATTGTGGTATCTAGTAGGTTTGGATACCAATTGCAGACAGTTAAACATTACTTACTGTATAAGAATTTATACTAGTTAAATTACCAGCCCCCCCCCCAACTCTCTTATGTTCATCAGTATTTCTACCTTTCTTCATTGTACATAACACTGCCTTCAATACATGGATAGAAAGAGAAAGTGGGCAGGGGAGAAGATGTCTAAAATGGGGATACTGCAAGCTATAGAAAGTTCTTAATTATGGCAATGACTATGATTTCAGTCTAGATTGTCACAAAAACATATCTGAGTTTTGAAAAGGCAATATAAAACAGTATATATGTATATATATATGTATATATATATATATGCACACATATATATATATATACACACACACACATACTCAAAGGACTTACAATCCACATACTATAGTGACACGGCCACATCAATGTTTATACAACACAGTTCACAATAGCTAAGCTATTGAATCAACCTAGGTGCCCTTTAACAGATGAATGGGTTAAAAATATATAATATATATACATAATATATATTATCAATACATATAAAATGTAATATATATACATATATACACACGTACATTTATATATATATACATACATGCACACACACAAAATGGAATATTACTCAGCCATAAAGAATGAAATTATGGCATTTGCCAGTACATGGTTAGAATCAGAGACTCTTGCTAAGTGAAATAAGCCAATCCCCAAAACCAAAGGCCAAATGTGCTCTCTGATATGTTGATATTAACACAAAATAAGGGTGGGTGGAGAGAATAGAAGTTCATTGGATTAGACAAAGGGAAAGGAAGGGGGAAATAGGAGGATGGGAATAGGGAACACAGTAGAATGAATCACACATAACTTTCCTAAGTTCATACATATGACCTGTGAAACTCCACATCATGTACAACTGCAAGAATGGGATTCCAGTGTTATACTCCATGTATTTATAATATATCAAAACATACTCTACTGTCATATATATCTAAAATGAACAAAATTTTTTAAAAGCCCTAGAAAAATAAGAAAATTCATCACCAAAACCAATAGAAGACAGTAAATAATTAAAATCAGAGCCAAAATCAATGAAATTGAGATTAAAAAATAAAATTCAAAAAAGATCACTGAAACAAAAAGTTAGTTCTTTAAAGAATAAACAAAATTAATAAACCCTTAACCAAGCTAACCAAAAGAAAGAAAAAAACTCAAATTATTGAAATCCATAATGAAAATGGAAATATCACCACAGACACCACTGAAATACAAAGGACAATCAGAAATTATTTTGAAAATTTATACTCCAATAAGCTAGAAAATCTTGAAGACATTAACAAATTCCTAATGACATATGACCTACCCAAATTGAACCAGGAGGATATAGAAAATTTAGATGGATCAATTTCATGTAATGAAATTGAAGATGCCATTAAAAGCCTACAAACAAAGAAAAGCCCAAGACCAGATGAATTCTCAACCAAGTTCTATGAGATCTTTAAATAAGAACTAATACCAGTTTTCCTCAAATTATTCCATGAAATAGAAAAGGAAATAATTCTTCCAAACATACTCTATGAAGTTAGTATCATCCTGATACCAAAACTAAAGCCAAATCAAGGAAAGAAAAGTTCAGACCAATTCTTCTTAATGAACATAGAGGCTAAAATTCTTTAAAAAATACTGGCAAACTGCATACAAAAACACATTATAAAGATATTTCACCATGATCAAATGGGGTTCATTCCAAGGATGCAAGGTTGGTTCAATATACAGAAATCAATAAACATAATTTATCACATAAATAGATGTAAAGACAAGAATCACATGATTATCTCAATAGATTGAGAAAAAGAGTTTGACAAAATACAGCACCCCTTCATGTTTAAAACACTAGAAAAAATAGGGATAAAGGAAACATACCTCAATATTGGAAAAGCTATATATGACAAACCCAAGACCAACATCATCTAAATGGAGAAAAACTAAAAGTATTCCCTTTAAAAACAGGAATAAAATAGGGATACCCACTTTTACCACTTCTATTCAACATAGTCCTTGAAATTCTTGTCAGCACATCTAGGCAAAAGAAAGAAACTGAAGGGATACAAACAGGAAAAAAAGAGCTAAACTATCTCTGCTTGCCAATGACATGATTCTATATTTAGAAGACCAAAAAAGAAAACTCCACCATAAAACTTCTAAAACTCACAAGTAAATTCAACAAAGTAGCAGGATACAAAATTAATACCCATAAATCAATTGTGTTCCTATACTCAAATGATGAATAAGCTGAAAGAGAAATTGGGAAAACCAACCCATTCACAATAGTCTCAAAAAAAAAATAATATACTTGGGAATCAACTGAACAAAAGAGGTGAAGGACCTCTACAATGAAAACTACAGAACCCTAAATAAAGAAATTAAAGAAGACCTTAGAAGATGGAAAAATCTCCCATGTTCTAGGATATAATTAATATTGACAAAATGGCCACACTACCCAAATTACTAAACAGATTCAATGCAATTCCCATCAAAATTCCAATGACATTCTTCATAGAAATAGATAATTGTGATCATGTATAATTATAGATATATCAAAATATCAAATAGAATTTCAAATCAGTTCATTAGATTTCTGCATAGTAATCTAACACTGAATAACAGCTAATTTCTCATGACATTGACCTATCAATTTATAAGTTTATCAAATTGCTGATTTATGCAATTTAAATAGTAGTTTTGTGGCTGCAATAATTTTTGTAGCTATAATATTATTAAAGCTTGTAGAAATAAACCATGTGTTGAGTAAAAAAAGAAACAGAAAGAACAGTCATGAAATTCATATGGAAATGTAAGAGGCTCAGAATAGCCAAAGCAAGAAGAGCAAGGCAGGAGGCTTCACAACACCAGACCTCTAGTCATCATAACACCACAGAGCTCTAGTAACAAAACAGCAGGGTACTGGCACCAAAACAGGCAAGAAGACCAGTGGAACAGAATTGAAGACTCAGAGACAAACCCACATAACTACTAGACAAAAGTGCCAAAAACATTCACAGGAGAAAAGATAGCCTCTTTAACAAAAGGTGCTGGGAAAACTGGAAACCCATACGTTGTAGATGAAATTTAATCCCCCTCTCTCACCTGCCCAAAACTCAACTCAAAGCAGATCAAAGACCTGAGAATTAGACCAGAAACCCTGCACACATTAGAAGAAAATGTAGGCCCAACACTTTAACATATTACCTCAGGAACTGACTCCCTTAAGAAGCCTCTTAAAGCACTAAAAGTAAAATTAAGAATCAATAAATGGGATGGCATCAAACTAAAAAGCTTCTTCACAGCAAAAGAAACTATCAAGAGTATGAAGAGAGAGTCTACAGAATGAGAGAAAATCTTCACCACCAGTTCCTAAGATAGGTCATTAATTTCCAGAATATACAAAGAACTCAAGAAACCTAACACCAAAAAACAAATAACACAATCAATAAATGAGAAAAGGAACTGAACAGGCACTTCACAGAAGAAATACAAATGGTCAACAAATATATGAAAAAATGTTCACCATCTCTAGCAATTAGAGAAATGTGGTTTCATCTCACTCCAGTCAGAATGGCAATTATCAAGAATACAAGTAACATATGCATAAACATGGATGTGTAACCAATGTTATACTGCAATCTGTACACATGGTAAAAATGGGAGTTCATAACCCACTTGAATCAAATGTATGAAGTATGATATGTCAAGAGCATTGTAATGTTTTGAGCAACCAATAAAAAAAAAGAATACAAGTAACAATTAACATTGGCAAGGATGTAGGGAAAGGGTACACTCATACATTACTAGTGGGACTGCAAATTGGTGCAATCACTCTCAAAAGCAGTATGGAGATTCCTCAAAAAACTAGGAATGGAACCATAATTTGACCCAGCTATCCTACTCCTTGATATATATCTGAAGGATTTAAAACCAGCATACTACAGTGACACAGCCACATCAATGTTTACAGCAGCATAACTCACAATAGCTACACTATGAAACCAACCTGAGCACCCTTCAACAGATAAATGGATAAACAAAATGTGTATATATCCACAACAGAATAATACTCAGCCATAAAGAAGAATGAAATTATGGCATTTGCCAGTAAATGAATGGATCTCTAGACAATCATGCTAAGTGAAATAAGCCAATCCCCCCAAAAAACAAAGGTCAAATGTTTTCACTGATATTGGAAGCTAACCTACAATAAGGGGAGGGAGGGTGAAGAACAGAAGTTCACTAGATTAGACAAAGGGAAAGGAGGGAAGATAGGAAAAGGAAAGAGAGTGGAATGAATCTGACATAATTTTCCTGTATACATATATGAAAACCCCATAGTGAATCCTACCATCATGTAAATCCACAAGAATGGGGTCCTAATAAGAATAAGATATATTCAATGCTTGTTTAATTATATCAAAACAGATTTTCCTGTGGTATATAACTACAAAGGCCAATAAAAAAATAAATTTTAGGCTCAGAAGGCTGAGGCAGGTAGATCACAAGTTCAAAGCCAGCCTCAGCAAGGGAGAGGCTGCTAAGCAACTCAGTGAGACCTTGTCTCCAAATAAAATAGAAAGTAGAGCTGGTGATATGGCTCACTGGTCAAGTGCCCCTGAGTTCAAGCCCCAGTACCTAAATAAATAAATAAATAAAAATTTAAAAAGGAAAATATTTTGGGGCTGAATGAAAATAATAGTAGGGGGCTGGGGTTGTGGCTCAGCAGTAGAGCGCTTGCCCAGTATGTGTTAGGCACTGGGTTGGGTCCTCAGCACCACAAAAAGGTAAGTAAATAAATTAAAGGTATTGTGTCCAACTACAATGAAAAAAATTTTAAAAACTAATAATAGTATATCAAAACTTATGTGCAGCTAAAACAGTTTAAATTTTTATAGCATTAAATGTTTATATTAGAAAAGAAGAAGTCTCAATAAAGAAAGTAGCAGGGGAGGGAGGACATCAATATAAATCTAAACCAATCAGAAGGAACACAAAAATGAGAGCAGAACTTAATAACAAAAAACTAAAGAACATCAATAAAGCCAATAACTGGTTCTTTGAAAAGTAATAGAACTTTTAAACTTCTAGACAAACTGACCAAGGAAAAGAGAGAGAAGACATAAATTAATGATACCAGGAATGAAAATCCCACGTATGTTATAAGATCACACTACAAACAACACTATGCCGATGAATTTAACAACTGGGATCAAATGGTCTTGAAACAAAACCAACAAAACTCAGAAAGACTATAGATAATCTAAATATTCCTATATCAACTGAAGAAATTGAAAATTTTTCTATGAAGAAAACTTCAGGCCCAATTGTCTTACTGGAGATTTCTCCCAAACATTTAAGAAACAAATTAATTCTACACTGTCTCTTCCAGAGTATGCAAGAGGCGAAATCACTTCCAACTCATTTTATGAGGTCAGCAGCATACTACTATCAAAGCACAAAAAAAGACATTATAAGAAAACTACAGGCCAGTATCCTTATGACCAGGGATACATAAATCTGAAACAAAATATTAGCAAACCAAATCCAGCAAAATATAAAAATATAATTCAACATGAGCAAAATGGGGTTTATCTAAGAAACAAAAAGTTTTAACATTCAAAAATCTACCACTGTAACTCAACATAGTAAGATAATAAAGAAAAGTCATGATTCTCAATTGAAAAAGAAAGTAGACTTGACAAAATTCAATATCCATTCATCACACACAAATACTCTGCAGAGTGGGAATAGAAGGAAATTTCCATCCTCAACCTGATAAGTGCATCACAAAAAGCAATTATAATATTATAACAATGGTGAAAAACTGAATACATTCCCCCCAATATAGGGATCCAGAAAAAAATAATCATTTCACTACTTCTTTTTACAAATTTACCTTTACATTTAAGGTAACCTGAATCAAAATTTAAGCATAATTTTAGCTATTATTATGCTGATCCTACATATTATATAAAAGGGCAAAGAAACAGAAGAGAAAAATCCAGAAGTAGACCCATGCACACATGGTCAATTTACTTTTTTTTTTTTACAATGGTCCAAAGGCAAGTCAATAAACAAAGGATGGTTTTTCAATAAAAGTACTGAAATGATTGAGTATCTTTTGGCACAAGAATGACTCTTGACTCATACCTAATACCTTATACAAAGCTAACTAAAAATGGAACATATAAGATTATATGAAGATTATATATAAGATAGATATATATAAAAATATAAGATTATAAAATCTCTAGGAAAAAATATGAAACAATCCAAAATTTAGTAATCGCTTTGTAAACAACTTATCACTTCCTTGTCTAGTCAAATATATACATATAACATATTCCACTTATCCCTCTCCTATTCATTTACTTAAGAGAAATAAAAATGTATATTGAAATAAAAACCGATGCATGCTATTTATAATTTTTTTCATAATTTGGAGGAAATCAATCAACCCATTGATGGAATACTATTCATATAATGGAATACTAATCAGCAATCAAAATGAAGGACCCATAGCATGTTTGCAGGGTACAAGGGCAAGATAGAAAAGTCAATTATTTTCCTATATACCAGCACTTTTTTAAGCAATTAGAAGTTTAAATTAAAACAAAACACTACTTGCATTAGCACCCCCCCAAAATGAAATAATTAGGTATACATTTAACAAAATATCAATAAGATGTGTAGGAGGAAAACTACATAACTCTGATGAAATAAACAGAATAAACAAGTAGAGAAATCATACATGGGGCTGGATTTGTGGCTCAGTGATAGAGTGCTCACCTCGCATGTGCGGGACCCTGGGTTCAATCCTCAACACCATATAAAAATAAATAAGTGAAATAAAGGTGTTGTGTCCAACTACAACTAAAAATAAATTTAAAAAATAAAATAAAGAGAAATCATACATGTTCATGGACATGAAAGTTCAACATTCAGATTATAGTTCCACCCAAATTGATCTATAAATTTAATGAAATCCCAGTCAAAATCCCAGAAGGTCATTTTACAGGAATTCAAAAATTGGATCTAAACTTTATATGGAAAGGCAAAGGAGAAAGAATAGCCAATGTAAAACTGAAGAAAAGCAACAAAGTCTCAAGACTGACACTATCTGACTTCCTATAATCTTACAATTATCAAGACCAGATGGTACTGGCAAAGGAATAGATAAATAGATCAATAAAACAGAATAGAGAACCCCAGAACTTGACTCACACAAATATAGGCAACTGATCTCTGACAAAGGAAAAAAGTCATTCACTGGAGACAAGAAAGTCTTTTCAACAAGTGGTTCTGGAACAACTGGACATTTACATGCAAAAAATAATTAATCTAGACACAAACTTCAACATTTCAAAACTTAATTCAAAATGAATTGTAGCAAGACTATTATCTCACTAGATGATAACATAGGAGGAAAACCTAAGTAACTTTGGGTTTCAAATGAGGTTTTAGATACAAGACCAAAAGCATGATTCATGAAAAAAAAATTGATAAAATGAACTTCATTAAAATTTTAAAATTCTGCTCTATAAAAGACATTTTTCAAAAAATGATAAGCCATAGACTGGAAGAAAATCTTTGCAAAACATACTGGATAAAGGAACTTTAATACTCAATAATAAGCCAAAACACAATTTTTAAATGGGCAAAATTTGAATGAACACCCCACTAAAGATGTACAGATGAGGGGCTGGGGTTGTAGCTCGGTAGTAGAGTGCCTGCCTAGCATGTGTGAGGCACTGGGTTGGATCCTCAGCACCACATAAAAATAAACAAATAAAATGAAGGTATTGTGTTCATCAACAACTAAAAATATATTTTTAAAAAAGATGTACAGATGACAAGTAAAAATATTTTTTAAATCCCACATCATATTTCATCAAGAAATTACATATTAAAACTACAATGAGATACCACTACATACCTACAGTTCAAAACACTGACATCACCAAATGCTGGCAAGAAAGTAGAACAGAAGAAACTCCCATTCCTTGTTGGTGGGAATGCAAAATGGTACAGGATATTTGAAAGACAGTTTAATATTTTTTCACAAAACTAAATTTACTCTCACCATGCAGTCTAGCAACCACACTCCTTGATATTTACCCAGATGAATTAAACATTTATGTCTTTCCAAAAACCTGCACACAAATGGTTATATTAGTTTTATTCATAAATGGTAAAACTTGGACACAACGAAGATATCCTTAAATTGGTGAATGAATAGACAAATTGATACATCCAGAAATAGAATGTTGTTCCACAATAAAAAAGAAATAAGCTAGCAAGCCACAAAACACATTAAGGAATTTTAAATCATTTGCTAACTGAAAGAAGCCAATCTGAAAATGCTATATAGGTTCAACCCTAGTGATCCTGAGTAGCAGATTACATTCAAGCCTTTCTCTGATGCACAGAACTGGATGATTTCAACTACATGAACTTCTGCAAATGCCGCAGGCCGGCTGCAGCAGAATAACCGGCGGGGTGACGAATAACTTGGCAGGGTGACGAATAACTTGTGTACGTTGATGCAGCAGGAATAGGAGCTGTTTATTGTAGGACCTGAGCGATATTTATACATTTTACACAGCTTATCTAATTAGCATAAAATAGATACAGCAGTCAACCAATAAGGAATCTCCACACTTAATGGCTCGCTTTTGTTACTTCACAAACCACTCCCTCTGGCATTTTGCCAGGCACCATGCAGACTTGTTTACAGACTCTAACATTTCTCTGGCAAAATAACAGGTGCCAATCTGACTTGTTTACAGACCTTAACATGCAAATATTAAACTATAGAGGCAGTAAGAAGATCAGTGGTGGTCAGGGGTTCAGGAAAAAGATGAGAGAGATGAATAGATGGGTTTTAAGGATAGAAAAACTACTAATCGTGGTTATGTCATAATATATTTATGAAAACCATAGAATGTACAACTCAAAGAGTAAACTCTAATGTAACTGATAGACTTTTATTAATAATAATGTACCAGTGTTGGTTCATCAATTGTAATAAACATATCACACAAATATGCTACATTAGTAATAGGGAAAATGAGGTCAAGGGCAGAGGAAAGGAACTAGTGTATGGAAGCTTAGTGTAAATCTAAAACTGCTTTAAAAAATAAAGTCCATTAATTTTTTAAAACACATTTATATAAAATAAAGAATTTTTAATTTAGCATATCAAAAAGAGTGAATTTTACCATCTGTAAACTTTTAAAATAAATTTTACAAGTCAAGGGTCAATAATGTACATGATCAAACTACACAATATTCATTTTAAAAACTCCTAAGAGCAAGAGAGTGGGAAAGAGGAGATTTTTTTTCTTTAATTTTGTACCTTTCTGCATTATTTTTAAATCTCACCATGTGCATGCATTATTATTTTTTAAAATATTTTTTAATTGCAGATGGACACAATACCTTTATTTTATTTATTTATTTTTATGTGGTGCTGAGGATCGAACCCAGGGCCTCACATATGCCAGACAAGTGTACTACCACTGAGCCACAACCTCAGCCCCTGCTTTATTCTTAATAAAAAAAAAAAAAAATTAAAGACTTTGGAATCAAGCATATCTAAGTTTGAATTCTTACTCTAACAAGAGTCAGATTGATCTTGAGTGACTTGAGTCACTTAACTTCAAGCCTCAATTATGTAATCTATAGAATGAGGACAGAATTATTTGCCTCTTATGTTTGTTATGAAGGTTAAAGTAGTTAGCATCAACCAAAAATGGTGAAAATTACAAATATTGTTATAGACTCAATAAGATAAAATGTGTCCATTATTAATCAGCATCACATTATTAGGTTTTGGGGTCTTTGTTTTTGTTTGTTTGTTTGGTACCAAGGATTAAACACAGGGGCACTCAACCACTAAGCCACATCCCCAGCCCTTTTTCATTTTTTATTTTGAGACAGGGTCTCACTGAGTTGCTTAGGGCCTCACTAAGTTGCTGAGGCTAGCTTTGAACTTACAATTCTCCTGCCTCCGCCTCCCAAGCCACTGGGAATACAGGTGTGTGCCACAATGCCTGAATACATTATTTGTTTTAATAACTGCAGAGTTCAGAACCCAAAATGTCTCCATTCATTCAATTTTTTAAAAAAACAAATTGCATAAAAACAAATCAAACAAAAAGGAAAGGAAACTGGGAGAGAGGACATAATATTTAATGTTTACTCCTTGTGGCAATGGGCATTAGCATTCACCTTCTAAAGCCCCTATGAAAAACAAAATGGAAAACATTACAATGGACTTGAGCAGAAACCTGATCACAAAATTGTCCTTGTAAAAGAATCAAATGCAAGATTCACAGATTCAGACTCTGAAACTCACAGTTTCCTTGTGAAGGTGTTATTCTTGTGGTTTGTATTAAATCAGAGTTTTCATTCATGAAAGTTCCAACAGTCTTCTGGAATTTGCGTCAGTTATGGATTTATTTCTTTCAGAGAGTTTATGTAGTGAGGTTGCCCAGATTTCTTCAAAGCAGAGATTTTTATTGGTATAAACTAAGGACCATTTTTCACACTGGAGAGATTAAACTAAGGGACCAAATCTATGTGACAGTCAAGGGAGGAAAAAATGATGTTTGCACCCACCCACTTGCTAAGAATGGATCTTATGATTAATAAAAAAACAACTTTCTGAAGTTCCTACTTCCTGCATCCAAGACTTCTTAGATTCCTTAGTAGTTCCACAAATTCTAATTGTATAAATGCCTCTAATACTTCATGTTTTATTTCAGACATAATGGAATGCAATATGGTTCTAAGAAGCTAACATTTTAATGTAAAATTTAAACCTAATATTGTGTTGTAATTATTTCTGTCTTAAATATTTTGGGGTATTTATGTGGCTAGTATGTTCTATTTAAGTCTTCCTAAATTTTTATTATGGTTTATTGATATACTAGGAATGTAGCTCGGTTTCTATTACACCCCAATAAGAGTTTTTAAGTTAAAATTGAACTATGGCTGATATATTTGTTTGTTTGTTTTAATTGGGACTACCTAAGATAGTGACAAAGTTAAATAATTCTAGTCATTAGAAATGCAAAAACTTACATAGAAATCAATAGGTGGTCAGAAACATAATGAAATTTCATTGAATAATTCTGTGTCCATATTTTTAAAGGGGTTTACTAGTCTTAAATCCTCATGGAAAGTTGAGATTTCATCCTGTTCTGATTGTTATGATGTATAGAGTCCTTTACAAGTCCATTGGCAGATGTTAACTGTCTTTGAACACTCAGAAATCCATTAGGTTAAGTACAACCATTCAACTGAATGAAAGTTTAATTTTCAAACATAAAATTATTTCTAACATAATTTATACAGCCTTATGTTGCTTTTTCTTTGAGGAGACATCCAGTATTAGAAATTTCTTGTGAAGAGGACACAAATTATATATCCTGTTCTATAAAAGTTGACTTCATATCAATATCAGGGGATTTTGATGATGTAAGAATATGTTTTCATACCAAGGCAGGCCATATGGCCAAATAGCATAGAGCAATATTTCTGCTATAAATGGAAGCATTCTCCACTTAAGGATTTCATAGTTCTAAAAATCTCTAGTTGTAAACCATGGTCTCATAAAACAACTAACAAGCAAACTCCAAATATTAGATAGGGGAAAATATACACACAGGGTGAGAGAGAGGCAGCCAAACATGAAATCTTTAGTTGTGATAAGAAGCAGAGGACAAATAAGGCCTCCCTAGACATTAGACCCTGCTAAAAATAATGGTATCATCAGGCCCTCCCTCCTTAATAAGGGAAGTCTGGGTTTCCCTTTCCTCATTCTCATGTGGTTTGAGTGAGACTGACTAACACTAAACTAGCTCCAAAAACAGGCTTGTGACCCAAAGCAAACCAACTAGAGTTAACAAAACTTGTTTTTTATATTTTGGTTGGAACTATTACAAAAAAAAAAAAAAAAAAAAAAAAAAAGGCATGTTCTTCCACTTGAATTGCTGGGAAAACAGGACATAAAGCTGAATTACTGATAGCTATTTTACCACCATGAGGGAAGATCTGCCCAGACTAAAGCACATAACAAGGAAAGCAGAAAAAAGAAAGATGAAAGGCCTAAGCTTATTGACATCAGGTCACCTGTGAAGCCCTTTCTGCGATGCAAAGTCAATACATTCCTTTATTTGTTTTTTCCTTAAGCTAGTTATCAGCTGAAAAAAAATCCTCCCTAAGAAGAGAGGTCCTAAAGGATTAGTCTAAGAAACACTCATGGTTCACACTTTGAATCATTTGAGAAAAGCCAGCACTACAGTTACACAACTCTTGTTTTTATTGTGAAGGATTCTTCTGTTTGCAGCAGGAAAAGTCTCTCGTATGCACCATACATTATGTTTATGTCTTGTTTATATCTTAATTTGAGCATATTTCTACTACTTGTAAGTATTTTAGAGTCAAGACCTTCCTCATCCATAGGAGCTATGGTAGAGAATGCATTTCTTCATAGATAACAGAGAATCTTACACATTAGCAGAAACATCAGAACTGCCCATTATAAACCTTCATAGATTTTTTTTCCTGAAGTAAAGGTTATAAGCATTAATAATGAAAAAATTAAATTATGAAAGATGAGGCTAGTTATCTTTTTATCCTCATCACCTTGCTCAGAACCTTAGAATTTAATAATGTTGGCTTAATGAATAAATATACACATGAATCAAGAGATGAATCAATGAATATTGAAAAATAAAAAAAAAAATCATTACCCAACATCTGACTCTTGAATTTTTCCCATATAACATAATTTCTTTATTGATTCAATTTATCTACAAGTAAAGTATAAGATATAAATTACAATTTGTAATCACTGCATATTATTAATACAAATCTAGAGAATACACTGATACTTTTCCAGAAAGCCCACGCTTGGGGTTGAAAAAAGTACACTTTTCAGGAGATTTGGCAAATGACTCACTTCCCATTGCCAATAAAGAAATTATCTCTTTATTTTCCTTTTCTTTTTTATTGTTACTAAGACTTTTAAGAAAGAAAAGTGAATATAGTATCACATTTTTCCCTGGAACATCTGAATAAATACAAACTCCTGATTTATTTTGATCTTTCAAGAGACTTGGAAAAAATACAATGTGTACGTAATTGCCATGGAAATAGAACCTTCCTGGATTATTCTATAGTCATTTATTATGAATCCCCCACAATAAACTAATAATGTTAGTACCACTATCAACTTTTCCAAAATAAGTAAACTGGCAATCAAAATGTGTGATTGACCCTCACATGGCAAATCAATTGACCTTGAGCACAAAGCATCTGGCTTCCCTACTTTGAAAGGAGATATTGGCAGCTCTCATTCCAAACCACAAAGATAAGAAGCAATGAAAAGTCTCACCAATAGGGCAGACTTTTAAAGAACTCTCTTCTCTCTGGCTGTGTCTGGACTATTTTCAGTCTGATTCTTTTCTGTGTATAATATATATGACCAGATTCTCAACTACCAGCAGCAGTCACTTCAGTCACTTCTAAACTTAATGACTATTAATAATTCCATGAAATTGAATTCAGATCATGAACCTGATAACAGTTTGTATTTTCTCTATAGTCCCTGGCACATTTTTGGCATTTAATCAATGCAAAATATTAATTAAAAAAAACTATCACAACTCTTTTAAAGGAAAGATGTGGTCTTGTTACCTTTTTCTGGAGGACCTTTGTATCTTGCAAAATATCATGAGAGTTATTCTCATAATAACTCCATAAGAGAGACACAACTTTTCTTGTCGAAAGAATAAAGACACCAAAGTTACTATACCTGAATTACAGAATTTTAGAACTGAAAAAAACTAAAAACTTGCAGTCTCAGCCTCCTCATTAATGTCATTCTCATTCCTACTATGTGCCAGACATAGCACTAGGAACTGAGGATGAAACCAAATATCGGTTTGGCTAAAGTGAAAAGTAAGTGACTTATCTAAATTTACTAAGGCAAATGAGGTTTACTTCTGAGGCCAGTGCCACTGTTTTCAGACCACAGTAGCCTAAGGTAAGGTAGCACAGTAGCAACCGGAAAAGTTGTGGGCTTCTCTTGCCTAAACCTTCTCTAACCCACCTATGTGTCCTACTAGCACCTCTAGCCTTATGGGCAAAACTGATCACTCTTAAAACTGAGTCATAAGGCTTTTATATTCTCAGATTGTGTTTACATTCAACAGCTAAAGAAGGTGTCAAATGTTTTTCTCTGAAACAGACATAAGAGAGAGAATGCAAACGCAAGGTCAAGATGGACCTATTTTTCAACCTAGAAAAACTTCTTTAACCTTCATGATACTGGATTTCTTTCTTTCTGTAAATGAATAATGGAAATAAGAATACCAACATTAGGTGTTGTAAGATCAAAAATAATTCATGAAGTGTGCTTCTGAGTTCAGTAAATAGCAAATATTATTCTAATTATCATTTTAAATATCACACTCCAATTTTAGAAGGGAATCTGTAATTTGTAATGCAAAATTTCTTCCCATTATTCCCTTCAAGGAAATGATCCTACTTGTCTTTGAACTTATCTAATGGATTGTGCAACCAAACTCAGTGGAAATGCCTC